>NC_052152.1:113274313-113968243 GCF_902713615.1 Scyliorhinus canicula
CTCCTGGCGCTGCTATGGTAACGCCTTTCCAATTTGTTACAATTCCATCATAGTATTCAGGCTCCAGTTTACCCAAAGTCCAGACGGTGTTTCCATGGCTTACCTGTTACCAAGTGAGCAAAGGTAATAAGCACATCGCAACCAACATCTCAGTGCATATACAACATTAAACAGCAGAAGTTAAGATTCCAGTTGGATCACTAAATTTCTATTTACGATGAAGAGTGACTCTCACAGTTACAATGCCCGATAGTGATGGGGGAAAACAGCAGATTTAACTTTAATATAATGATAGAAACCGCTTACTGGGGCCTTTTGATATTGCGTTGATTAATTCTTCTGCTCACATCAGTGAGGAAGTGTTTATTGTCTGAATTGGGCCTAAATTGAACATTATGCCATTTTATCAGCCTAAGATAAGAGCTATTTTGTGGGGTAGAGGTCAGTGCCTGATCTGCATAGGCATTTAAACCACTGAGAAACTGGTCAAGGTTTTCACTTTGGACAGCACTGTGCAGAGGCCCCATTTTAACCCCAGATTGTCAAATTAGCTTGGAATAGTTAGAGTAGCTGACCACCAACAGACAATAAGTACATTTTGAAGTGTAGTTACTGTTGTAATGTTGGAAAGGTGGTAGCCAATTTGTGCACAGGAAGCTCCCACAAACAGCAATGTGGCCAGATAATTTGTTTTTGTGATGCTGATAGAGGGATAAAAGTGCCATGGGATGGCCATGTGAGGTGGCAGATGGTACCTCAGTTTAGTTCCTCTTCCAAAAGGCAACACTGAAAGGATGGAACTCTCTCAGTGCCAGTGTAGATCAGTGTGCTCTGGCCCTTTGCTCTGACTCAGAGCCAAGGCTGCTCCAACTGAACGTGCAGTACCTTAGAGCTGGAGAGAGTTGGCGTGTTTTTTCCGGTTTTAAGTGATAACTGCAGGTTGGTCTATCATCTTGCTGTTACTCTCCTCACGTAGACTTAAGCAGCGTGGAACTGGTAAGGTCCAGATAGGCAAATTGCATCAAGGCAGTGGATTGGTGTCCAAGGTTTGCCTGAATTATTGCAATGCAGCCCAAGACTAATTTAATTTTGCCCTCAGGCTGATCCATCCCCAGTGCTGTTGCTGTACATTGTCAGAATTATGCCAGGCATGCAGTTCTGATTCTGTGGGGGTCACCCAGCTCCACAGCCAGTCTCCTGGTTCCCCCCCCAACCTCGGCAGCAAATGGTCGCGCCTTTGCGTGTCCAACCTCCTTTCTCTCTCATTAGCCCTGGCGCCTGTTTCCCGATTTTTAGAAGCCCAAGTGAACCTCCCCGTCAGGAATTCCCCCTGGTGGAGCCGGAAGATTGCGGAAGTACCGGGGAATACTGAGTCAGGCCCGCTAAGATATGTAAACTGCATTAACTATATGTGCGTTCCGGAACACGTTGTCAGCGCTATCGAGGCATCGGAGAATTAAGATGTGGCGTGAACCCGGCGTCCGCTACAATTTCGGTGTTGGGACAAATTTTCCGCCCAATCGTGTATTGTGATTCCGGCATCGGCTGTTGGAGAATCCCACCCGCTATCTTTCTCACCGCTCAAGAATTTTGGCACTCTTGCAATTCTGGCCTCTTGAATGTCACGAGTTTCATCGCTCCACCAACTGAGCTGTGGCTGGGACTTCTGGGGCGAAATTCTCCGACCCCACGCAGGGTCGGAGAATCGGCCGGCGGCGGCGTTATTCCCGCTCCCACCGGGTTTTAATTCTCCGAGCGGCCAAAAACCAGCGTTGTGCAAATCCCGCCGGCAGCCTCTGAGAACAGCTGGCGCCAGGCGGGATTTCATTTAATTTTTACTGTCAACAAATCTCCGACGTGGCCACGGGTCACGTCGGCGAAAATCACGGTAGGTTTCTAACTGGCGTCAACCATTGATGATGGTTGACGCCGTTCAGTTACCAATATCGATTGCGGGGGGGAGGAGGAGAGTACCGGCGTTTGTGTGGGGGGTGGTGGGGAGAGAGTACCGCCGTTTGTGGGGTGGTGGTGGGGGGGGAGAGAGAGTACCGGCGTTTGTGGGGTGGTGGTGGGGAGAGAGTACCGGCGTTTGTGGGGTGGTGGTGGGGAGAGAGTACCGGCGTTTGTGGGGTGGTGGGGGGGGGGGAGAGAGAGTACCGCCGTTTTTGGGGGGGGAGGGGGGAGAAAGAGTCCCGCCGTTTGTGGGGGGGGGGGAGAGAGTCCCGGCGTTTGTGGGGGGGGGGGGAGAGAGTCCCGGCGTTTGTGGGGGGGGGGGGGGAAGAGAGAGTCCCGGCGTTTGTGTGGGGGGGGGGGGAGAGAGAGAGTCCCGGCGTTTGTGTGGGGGGATGGGGCGGAGAGAGAGTTCCGGCGTTTGTGTGTGGGGGGGGGAGAGAGTCCCGGCGTTTGTGTGGGGGGTGGTGGTGGGGAAAGAGTACCGGCGTTTGTGGGGTGGTGGTGGGGAGAGAGTACTGACGTTTGTGGGGTGGTGGTGGGGGGGGGGTAGGGGTGGGGGGATGGTGGTGGGGGGGTAGGGGTGGGGGTGGGGGGTAGGGGTGGGGGGGGTAGGGGTGGGGGGGTAGGGGTGGGGGGGGTAGGGGTGGGGGGGGGTAGGGGGTGTGGGGGGTAGGGGTGGGTGGGGGGGTAGGGGGTTGGGGTAGGGGGCAGCGGCGTGCAGAGGGGGGGGCGACGGTGCGTTGGATGGGGGCATCAGCAGATCTTCCTCAAGGCTCCCCTTCCTCCCAGCTGCCTTGTCTTTGTTTGAGAGAGAGAGGGAGATTGTGGGGACAGACAGGGAGAGAGAGACAGGGAGAGGGAGTCCCGTCCGTTCTCTGGCTGAGAGCAGGGCTTTGGTGAGTATATTGCAATCTGCCTAAACCCAGGAATATTGCCTGGTTAGAATGCAGAGGGAAATGCTGGGATCCCGGGGTGGGAGATTTGTCTGGATTTGTCTATTTCAGCTTCATCCTCTGCGATTTCAGGTCAGTTTCACAACAACAGGAAAAACGCGCGGAGAGAGAGGGAAAAACTTTTGGCAAAGTTTCTGGGTTCTGCCTTTATAGTTCACAGCGCAGAAAGGGTTCTGCGCTGTGAATTATCAAGGCACCTTTTCTAATCCTGGGGAGAAACAACCTTTTGAAGAGTCTGAGGAAATAAGCAGGAATTTGGATTAATTCTGCCTCCCCACCCCCTGGCCTCTTTCTCCTCCTTTCTCCACCCCTACCCCCCCACCCCCCCACCCCCCCCCCCCCCCCACCACCACCCCTACCCCCACTCACCCCCCCAACCCAAACGCCGAGACTCTCTCTCTCCCTCCCCCCCCCAAACGCCGGGACTATCTCTCTCTCCCCCCCCCACAAAGTCCGGGACTCTCTCTCTCTCCCCCCCCCAAACGCCGGGACTCTCTATCTCTCCCCCCCCCACAAACGGCGGGACTCTCTCTCTCCCCCCCCCCCACAAACCGGGACTCTCCTCCCCCCCCCAAAACCCAGGGACTCTGTCTCTCTCTCCCCCCCCCCCCCACAAACGCCGGGGCTCTCTCTCCTCTCCCCTCCCCCCCCCCCACAAACTGCCGGGACTCTCTCTCTCTCCCCCCCCCCCCCCACAAACGCCGGGACTCTCTCTCTCTTCCCCCCCCCCCCAACAAACGCCGGGACTCTCTCTCTCTCCCCCCCCCCCACAAACGCCGGGACTCTCTCTCCCACCCCCCCCCCCCCCCCACAAACGCCGGGACTCTCTCTCTCTCTCTCTCTCTCTCTCCCCCCCCCCCCAAAACGCCGGGACTCTCTCTCTCCCCCAAACGCCGGGACTCGCCACTTCCGCAGCGGGTGAAACTGACGCGTATCGCGTCAGTCCGCTGCTGGCCCTTTCGGGAACGGAGATTAACGGCTTAAAAGAAGGCCCCGACGCCGGAGTCATCCGCACCGCTTTTGCCCGCCGGAAATGGGCGTCACGTCGGTCCGCGGAGAATTTCGCCCCAGGTCTGGATTTCCCAGCCTGAACCCCCCTTTCCTCCTGTCAGAGATTCTCAGTACACCTCCCTCCCTCAGCAAAGCTTTTGGACACATCTCCTTTGTGGCTCAGTGTCAAATTATGGTTAATAACCCTCTTGTGAAGTACGTTGGGATGCTTCATTACATTTAATGGCATTATGGGAGTACCAGCTGCTGCTGTCCATGCACATCTATTACCACCAGGAGTGTCTGAATAACCACCCAGATTGGGAACACTGGGATGATGAAGTCAGCGGAAAATTAGCCGGGGTGTATAATCTGTTAGTGCTCGTTTTCCACAGCCAGTGAAGTTGAAAATGACCTCCACTGGGCTTAAACATTTTCCTCTTCATTAAATATTACGAGCCCATTGCTTGATACTTTTCACACCAGTAGTTCTCAAATGTAAATATGAAAGTTTCACCTTTGCGAGGTAGAAGGTTTTTGGGTTAAATCCTGCCCTTGCGCTCAACCGTCGGATGTTCTCCATAACCACAGCTTTTGGGTCTCTGCGTTTTCTGCTACTGAAGAGGTTTAAGGAATTGAGGCCTGGTAAGTAGGATATACCACCTGTTCTGGTAGTGAAACCATGAAGAAATAAATCTGTTGAATTAAAACAAGCTTTAGAAGCAAGATAACACTTATAAAAAAACTTTAAAAAATAAATTTAGAGTACCCAATTATTTTTTTTCCCAATTAAGGGGCAATTTAGCTTGGCCAATTCACCTACCCTGCACATCTTTGGGTTTTGGGTGTGAAGCCCATGCTGACACGGGTAGAATGTGAAAACTCCACACAAGACAGTGACCTGGGGCTGGGATCAAACCTGGGTCCTCGGCACCATCGGCAGCAGTGCTAGCCACTATGCCACCGTGCCGCCCACACCTTTTTAAAAACTTAACATACTGGGGAACTTGTGTGCGACCTTGTCCTCTGGTAAGTTATTGTTGCCTCCTGTCTGAGATAAGGGGCTATGAAGGCCTAAATCTCAGCACATGCAATTTCTGTCTCCATGCTCATGTCTGAGATATGCATCAGGATGTGAGCTAGTGGCTGCGAGTGTGATACGAGTAATGGTTATGTGTCTTTGTAATTAACTGTCTTCTTTATGTTCTTCCACTGCTTGGTCAGGTTGCATCTCTTGAGTATCTGAAAGGAGAAAGGCACAAGCTGTGGTGTGGGAAGGGAAAAATGTAGCCAACACATGCTGGACACCATCTGCATCTTGTAAATCAGGAGAGCGTGTGGGTTGAGGAGGATGTGAGAAGGGGCATTAGGCTTGAGGATACTGTCATTTTGGATGGTTTCATCCCGCTGTTGGACAAAGCCTCAGTGATGAGCATCCCAATAACGGCGTGCACAGTTTTCTCCATTGGGGTCAGGACATGCGGCAGTGCTTGTATTTAACTGCCCTGCAAGAGAGAGAGAACTGTGAGTGCCATGCACTCTGTTCGGTTGATGTGGCTGTCATGGTTGAATAGCTGGCAGTGTATGCAACCTATGAGATGTGACTGTGAGGCTTGCAACAGTACTAATTGAGCGAGGTGAAGCATATGAATGTTAGGTATCCCCAAGTCCTGATTGATAGAGGTTTTTAATGGGTGTGTGATAGTGGTGAGGTAATTTGAGCAGTGTTTGGGTTGAATGGCACGGTAGCATGGTGGTTAGCACTGTTGCTTCACAGTGCCAGGTCCCAGGTTCGATTCCCGGCTTGGGTCACTGTCTGTGCAGAGTCTGCACGTTCTCCCTGTGCTGCGTGGGTTTCCTCCGGGTGCTCCGGTTTCCTTCCTTTCCTTCCGAAAGATGTGCTGTTAGGTAATCTGGACATTCTGAATTCTCCCTTTGTGTACCCGAACAAGCGCTGGAATTGGGCAACAAGAGGCTTTTCACAGTAACTTCACTGCAATGGCAATAAAGATTATTATAAGATATATTCATTTACCTTGACAACCATGCAACATCATTAAACTGGGTTCAGGTCTCACTGGCATTGACCTCTATTGTTAACTTGTCCTTTCCCCTTTTGACCATGGGTTTGATGAGCCTTATTCACCTCTGTAGACACAGGACATCTCTCTCCTTTCCACCATTTTCATCCAGACCTCAAGTGCAGTGTCAGAAAGCCTTGGGGCCCACTCCCACAAATTCCAGTACCTGACCCATCGACACCGCTTGCTCAGAAGAGTAGGTTAAACTGAAGCTGGGGGGAGGATTCGGATGCAACATTGGCGGATATTGTCCTTTGGTTGATTTTAACTACTCAATAGGCCTGATCTTATACCGACACAACCACAGAGTCCCTTGCTTGTTCTAACCTCCAAAGGACAATGTGACTTATGGAAAGAGAAACAGTGGTCTCATTGCATTCCTTTTCAAAGCTGGTCCATCACCCGTGGCCTTCTACATGGGGAGTCAAGAGCAACCCTTTCTGGGAAGAGTTGTGACCAGGAGGCAAAGGTGGTGAGAGGGAGAATACCTGAAGCAAGTGGCAGACACTTTCTGCCTCAGTTGGGATTGTGCTCATTTAGTGGACCAGTTGTCAGGGGAATATTTTACCACTGGTGGGGTCGGGTGTCACGAGCTTGAGGACAGTATTCCCAAATTTTCTTCTGAGAAGGTTGATGGTGCTTCTGCACTGGAGATCTCAATGCCAGAGTCTATATAATGTTAAATGTCACCCCACTCTGAGGTGTCACGTTATTTTGTTTACAGTGGACGGGCATTAGAATATGGAAACAACTTGATGATTAGGCTGGACAATAGCAACAGAAACAATGAATAAACAACTACAGACTTTAGCAGAAATTGAAACCATCACACTAAATAGTCAAGAGGCTGGACAAGGGTACAAGTTGTGGGTTGACAGAGGCAGTAGCAGTGTGTGATTTATTACACAGGAAAACAGATAGTCATGTGTGTTGTAAAGATAACATCTACAGGATGACAAGCTGTTTCCCTGGAGATAGAATTATGTAGAAATCACATGATCTAAGATACAAATAGGCCATTTGGCCCAGTCAGTCCATGTGATGAGAACAAATGATTTTATAATGGAAACTAAGCAGTATCTGCACATCTAGGTCCATTTACCTCCCACTCTCTAATTTAATTTAAGCTGAACACTGCATTTGAACTTGAAACTCCAGTGGGCGAGGGGGTGTGGTGTAGGGGGGGGCATTAACTCTTGCCAGTTGGTGAGAATGAAGTTGGTAATACTCCATTTCCACAGGCTTGGGATTTTGCTGACTTGATGGTAGATGAGGCACCGACTGGATCCAAACTTCATGAATTAATGAAGCAGAATTGGGGTTCCATGATCTCAATGAGAACCTGGTTGCATTTCAACTACAGAATAAGTGGGAAAGCTACCAAGACCTTTTCAAGTAAAACCACCTCAAAGGCTGCCAAGGGTACAACGAGAGCCTCCGATATCAGTTTAAGAACGTCCCTTTGATGGGTTAGGAATAGGAGCGGCCAGTGAGTTAAAATATCCTAGGCTTCAAAGTTCTGCCTTTAAATGTTTTGCACTCACCCTTTCAGCTGCACAAAGCCCTTTGGGGGTTAATACATAACCCTTGCCATATTCCCCCCCACCCCTGTGACAGGACTGTAAAATTCCTGCATAGTGTTTGTCATGTATAAAAGAACAAAGAAAATTACAGCACAGGAACAGGCCCTTCGGCCCTTCCAGCCTGCACCGATCCAGATCCTTTATCTAAACCTGTTGCCTATTTTCCAAGGACCTACTTCCCTCTGTTCCCCGCCCGTTCATATATCTGTCCAGATGCATCTTAAATGACGTTATCGTGCCCGCCTCTACCACCTCCGCTGGCAAAGCGTTCCAGGTACCCACCACCCTCTGCATAAAAAACTTTCCACGCACATCTCCCTTAAACTTTCCCCCTCTCACCTTGAAATCGTGACCCCTTGTAATTGACATCCCCACTCTTGGAAAAAGCGTGTTGCTATCCACCATGTCCATACCTCTCATAATTTTGTAGACCTTAATCAGGTCCCCCCTCAACCTCCGTCTTTCCAACGAAAAAAATCCTAATCTACTCAACCTTTCTTCATAGCTAGCACCATCCATACCAGGCAACATCCTGGTGAACCTCCTCTGCACGCTCTCTAAAGCATCCACATCCTTCTGGTAATGTGGTGACCAGAACTGTGCGCAGTATTCCAAATGTAGCCTAACCAAAGTCCAATACAACTGTAACATGACCTGCCGACTCTTGTACTCAATATCCTGTCCAATGAAGGAAAGCATGCTGTATGCCTTCTTGGCCACTCTATCGACCTGCGTTGCCACCTTCAGGGTACAATGGACCTGAATTCCCAGATCTCTGTACATCAATTTTCCCCAGGTCTCTTCCATTGACCGTATAGTCCGCTCTTGAATTGGATCTTCCAAAATGCATCAACTCGCATTTGCATGGATTGAACTCCATCTGCCATTTCTCTGCCCAACTCTCCAATCTATCTATATTTTGCTGTATTCTCTGACAGTCCTCCTCGCTATCTGCAACTCCACCAATCTTAGTATCATCTGCAAACTTGCTAATCAGACCAACTATACCTTCATCCAGATCATTTATGTATATCACAAACAACAGTGGTCCGAGCACGGATCCCTGTGGAACACCACTAATGATCTTACTCCATTTTGTGACACTCCCTTCCACCACTACTCTCTGTCTCCTGTTACCCAGCCAGTTCTTTATCCATCGAGCTAGTACACCCTGAACCCCATGCAACTTCACTTTTTCCATCAACCTGCCATGGGAAACTTTATCAAACGCCTTACTGAAGTCCATGTATATATGACATCTACAGCCATTCCCTCATCAATTAACTTTGTCACTTCCTCAAAGAATTCTACTAGGTTTGTAAGACATGACCTTCCCTGCACAAAACCATGCTGCCTATCACTGATAAGTCTATTTTCTTCCAAATGTAATAGATCCTATCCCTCAGTATCTTCTCCAACAGTTTGCCTACCACTGACGTCAAGCTCACAGGTCTATAATTCCCTGGATTATCCCTGCTACCCTTCTTAAAAAAAGGGACAACATCAGCAATTCTCCAGTCCTCTGGGACCTCACCCGTGCTCAAGGGTGCTGCAAAGATATCTGTTAAGGCCCCAGCTATTTCGTCCCTCGCTTCCCTCGGTAACCTGAGATAGATCCCATCCGGACCTTGGGACTTGTCCACCTTAATGCCTTTTAGAATACCCAAACTTTCCCCCTTCCTTATGCCGACTTGACCTAGAGTATTCAAACATCCATCCCTAACCTCAACATCCGTCATGTCCCTCTCCTTGGTGAATACCGATGCAAAGTACTCATTAAGAATCTCACCCATTTCCTCTGACTCCACGCATAAATTCCCTCTTTTGTCTTTGAGTGGGCCAATCCTTTCTCTAGTTACCCTCTTGCTCCTTACATACGAATAAAAGTCTTTGGGATGTTCCGTAGCCCTGTTAGCCAAAGATATTTCATGACCCCTTTAAGCCCTCTTTATTGCGTGTTTGAGATTTGTCCTACTTTCCCGATATTCCTCCAAAGCTTCATCAGTTTTAAGTCGCCTAGATCTTATGTGTGCTTCCTTTTTCATTTTAGCTAGTCTCACAATTCCACCTGTCATCCATGGTTCCCTAATCTTGCCATTTCTATGCCTCATTTTCACAGGGACATGTCTGTCCTGCACTCTAATCAACCTTTCCTTAAAAGACTCCTACATTTCAAATGTGGATTTACCCTTAAACAGCTGCTCCCTATCCACATTCCCTAGCTCCTGCCGAATTTTGTTATACTTGGCCTTTCCCCAATTTAGCACTCTTCCTTTAGGACCACTCTCGTCTTTGTCCAAGAGTATTCTAAAACTTACGGAATTGTGATCGCTATTCCCAAAGTAATCACCGACTGAAACTTCAACCACCTGGCTGGGATCGTTCCCCAATACCAGGTCCAGTATGGCCCCTTCCCGAGTTGGACTATTTACATACTGCTCTAAAGAATTCTCCTGGATGCTCCTTACAAATTCTGCTCCATCTACGCCTCCAACACTACACAAGTCCCATTCAATGTTGGAGAAGTTAAAATTTCCCATCACAACCACCCTATTGCTCCTACATTTTTCTATAATCTGTCTACATATTTGTACCTCTACTTCACGCTCGCTTTTGGGAGGCCTGTAGTAAAGACCCAACAATGTTACTGCACCCTTCCTATTTCTTAGCTCTACCCATATTGCCTCAGTGCTCGAATCCTCCATAGTGCCCTCCTTAATCACAGCTGTGATATAATCTCTGAACAGTAATCCAACTCCTCCACCCCTTTTACCTCCCGCTCTATCCCTCCTGAAGCATCTACACCCTGGGATGTTTAGTTGCCAATCTTGCCCTTCCCTCAATCAAGTCTCAGTAATACCAATAACATCATATTCCCAGGTACTAATCCAAGCCCTAAGTTCATCTGCCTTACTTGCTACACTTCTCGCATTAAAACAAATGCATCTCAGACCACCTGTCCCTTTGCGTTCATCATATCTTCCCTGTCTACTCTTCCCCTTAGTCGCAATGAGTTTATTATCTAGTACCTTACTGGCTTTAGTTGGTGCCTCTTTACTGACCTCTAACTTCCTAATGTGGTTCCCATCCGCCTGCCACATTATTTTAAAACCTTCCCAACAGTGTTAGCAAAAGCACATCCTTGGACATTGGTTCCAGTCCTGCCCAGGTGTAGACCATCCGATTTGCAATGGTCCCACCGCCCCCAGAACCGGTTCCAATGTCCCAAAAAACTGAACCCCTCCATCCTGCACCATCTCTCAAACCACGTATTCATTCTGACTATTCTTGAATTTCTACTCGGTCTGTCTCGTGGCACTGGTAGCAATCCTGAGATTAATACCTTTGAGGTCTGACTTTTTAAACTTATCACCTAACTCCCTGAATTCTGATTGTAGGATCGTATCCCATTTTTTACCTATATCGTAGGTGCCTATATGCACCACGACAACTGGCTGTTCACCCTCCCCCTCAATTATGTCCTGCAGCCAATCTGAGACATCCCTGACCCGTGCACCCGGGAGGCAACATAGTATTCGGGAGTCTCGTTTTAGACCACAGAAACGCCTGTCTACTCCCCTTACGATTGACTCCCCTATAACTATAGCCCTGCCAGTCTTTTTCCCGCACTTCTGTGCAGCAGGGCCTGCCACGGTGCCATGAACCTGGCTACTACAGTAGTCCCCCTTTATAACGCGGGTGTTGGGGTCCAAGACAGCCACCCGCGTTGCATCCGAGCCGCGGATATCCACGATGGGGGTTTTAAATTTATTTAAAAATCTATGCATGCGCTTCCCATTGTGAGTCTACGGGGGGCAGGGGGAGAGGTCAGACCCCCGTAGACTCACAATGGGAAGCGCATGAATAGATTTTTAAATAAATTTAAAACCCCATCGTGGATCTAATTAAAACAACCCACAGAAACTTACCAGGAACTTACAAGGTCTTGCTGTCTGCACCCCATCTGCCGCACGCGCTTGCACCCTGCGCTGCATGTCAGTTTCAAAGGCAAGGCTGGGATTCAGTTTTAGGTGTCAGGGCTGTCAACTTGGTGGTTTGGGAACAAGTGGCAGGGGGGTGTCGCATCTCTCCTCGGTCCCAAACCCCTGCAGTTCAGGCCTTTCTCCACACCGCCACCCCCACCCCCTCCCCCCCCACCCCCTCCCCCCCACCCCCACCCTACCTCAACCACTATGGAGGTACCAGCTGTAGCTCTGCACTATCCACTTCCGGAAGCTGTGTGAGCTGCTCCTCTCTCACTGAATCTCAGTGAGAGAGGAGCAGCCGGCAGTGTCAATTTCAGCCGGCAGTGTCAATTTCAGCGGCCGGCTCACTTTGATCCGGAGAGGGAAGCTGACAGTTGGGGTCCATAAGCCCCCCCGCCGTATATCGCGAACCGCGGTATTGCGGAGCGCGGTATAACGGGGGACTACTGTACTGCCTTCCCCTGGTGAGTCATCTCCCCCAACAGTATCCAAAACGGTTAACCTGTTTTGGAGGGAGATGACCGCAGGGGACACCTGCACTGCCTTCCTGCTCTTTCTCTGCCTTTTGGTCACCCATTCCCTGTCTCCCTCACTAATCCTAATCTGCGGTGTGACCAACTCACTGAATGTGCTATCCACGACCTCCTCAGCATCGCGGATGCTCCAAAGTGAGTCCATCCGCAGCTCCAGAGCCGTCATGCGGTCTAACAGGAGCTGCAGCTGGACACACTTCCCACACATGAAGGAGTCAGGGGATCGGCCGCATCCCTGAACTCCCACATTGAGTACGAGGAACATAACACGGGTTGGGATCTCCTGCCATTTTTACACTTTACCATAACTGATTACAAATGTAATATCAAACAATGAATAAGTGAAAGGAATAAAGATTTTACTTACCAATCACAATACTTACCAACACACAAAGGGTTAAATTTCTCCCAGCTACTGCTAATTGGAGCACTTTCCTTACCAGCCAATCAGGTCACTGCTTTGCTGTGATGTCACTCTTCAGATTTTTCCCCAGAGGCCGTGTGGCCGCTGTTTAAGCAGCTAGTTTAAATACTCACCGCTTGACTCTGTAGCTCCGCCCACTCCAACAGCTGAATTCCGTCGAAAAGACTCAAATCCGCGCAGCAGCTAGTTTAAATACTCACTGCTCGACTCTGTAGCTCCGCCCACTCCAACAGCTGAATTCCCACCGAAAAGAGTAGATGGTAGTTAGCTTGGCTGACTTTACATACACAGATTTCTGACATTTATGGAAGTTTACCTGGGATCAGCAGGGACTGGAGAACTACAATCTCTCCCATATCTCCTTTGAGCTGGGCCAAGAATGCCCAGATGTCTTTCCAGATATCACCTGTTTGTTGGCTCAAGAGAACATGTTCTTTCATGGCAGGAACTGGCAACTGTAGCTTAACTTCCTCTTCATTCTCTATCACAAGCGTCTTGAATGTGAATTTATAAATTGCAGTAAAAAGCTGCTCAATGTAGAGCTCCAGTGTGGCTCTCCTCTCTGTGGACACAATCACCTTAATGATGCTGAGACTCTGTTCATCAATCTTCCGCTTGACAGTGTACAAGATACCAGCAAAACTGGATTGTACCAACACCTCAAGATTTCCTTTTGGCATCTCAACATGGTCTGACAATTGATACAAATAACTCTGGATGTCATTATTCACATTGTCTGTATTTCTCTGGCTGTACATCATGAAGACATACGGACACTCGACCAGATCGCACGTGCTCATTTGGTCCACAGCACCGCAAAGCCATTTCTGAATGGATTCATAGTGAACATCTGAAAAGTCAACCAGGACCACTTCTACCGTCATAATTCCGTAATTAAAGGAATAAACCTGAGCAGAGGGAAAGTAATTTTAACTTAGATTACTTGAGTGCTTTTTAAAAATAAAATAACATTTTAAATGCAGCAGTCATTTTCAGAGATGTAAAAAATTAACTTACAAGTCTTTTTGCGACTATAGAATAGTGTTAAATTCCCTTTCATCTGAATGATTAATTTAAACAGATTCTGAAATTTAAATACCATCTTGCAATTTCAATGACCGTGAATAGATTCTGAGGGGATTTGATAGGGTGATGATGAGAGGATGTTTATCCTTATGGGAGAGACTAGAAATAGTCTCATAGCACACAGTATAAAAATAAGGGGCGGGATTCTCCAATAATGGTGCTATGTCCTCACTCCAGCGTCAAAATGCGGGCGTTTCATTTTTGACTTTCCTGAAGAAAGTCCAGAGTGATTCACGAAGGGAGCTAGCAGGGTCCCGGACTACTCCTCGTAGCTCTGGCTGCTGATACGGGGTCCTGCACTACCGGTCAGGAATCAGCGCATGAGCACAACAGTAGCCTCTGGCGGCCGCCCCGTGCGACATGGTGGACTCCGCCGCCCTGTGCGACATGGTGGACTCACACCGTGGAAATATAGTCCCCCCCCCGTGAGATTGCGCACGCCTGTGGATCGGTAGCCCCCGATTGCTAGCTTGGCCGTCCGTGGGCCCCCGCCCCCCCCGGTGAAGGACCCCCCCCCCCCCACCCCCCCCACCACCAGGGCAGCCGCGGATTGACTCTGCAGCCGCCACTGGCCATTCCCGACAGGCAAAACGTGGTTAGAACCGCACCATCGGGAACTCGGCTAGTTTCCGTCTGAGAATCGCTGCGGGGGCCACTATCAATTGCCCCCTACCCATGGCGCATAGATCGTGCGCACGCGATTCAGACCGGAGAATCGTGGGAGCAGCGTCAAGCCAGATCTCGGCGTCAATGCCCATTCACCGCCCCCGCGCCGATCATGATTTTGCCACGGAGGCTCGGAGAATCCCGTCCAAGGAGTTTCCCCATTTAAAACGGAAATGAAGATCATTTATTTTTGGAGGGTCGTTGGTCTGTGGAATTCTCTTCCCAGAGAAAAATAAGCGATTGCTTATTTTTAAGGCTGAGTTCGATAGAATGTTGACTGAAGAGGGAGTCAAATATTTTAAGGGGTGGATAGGAAGATAGAGTTGAGGTCACAATCAGATCAACCATCATCTTATCACATGGCTGAGCAGTCTCAAGGCCAAATGGCCTACTCCTGTTTGTATGTGTGATATGCTTGATTCATTGGCTGCATTCAATTTACAATTTCCAGCAATGGTGTACATAAATAAAAAGGGTTTGCTCTATTCGTTACACAGATTGTTACTGGCCACATCCTAGACCATGCAAGTTAATGCAGGCTACCTTTGGAATTTCAACAATTTATGACCCTGCGCCAGCCTAACATCAATAAGCTCCACCAAGGTGTGGAGGTTTCCTGGGCAGTTAGATGAAATAGGCTACATCCTGTAGCAACTAAACTAACTCTTCCTCTTGACACTCTCTGCGGCACGGCAGAGAGGATTGTTTGAATGAACAGCAGAGCAGGGACCATGAGCCGATTGAAGCGGCCTCTATGGTGTGTGCCTTCCATTTTGCCAGAATTTATAAGTATATTAACGTAAGCATGATCTTTCCCTGCATACCTTAACCAAATTAAACTTCCTAGATCCAAAGTATTGACTTCAGCAATCAGAACGCTTGTTCCTTAAAAAAATGTAACACACCTTGCATCCATCAGCACTGCATCACAAGACTTGATATTCTTACGAATTATTCTGATGAGTGTGAGGTGAAAAGCTTCGGCAGCTTATCTCTTTTTTCAGCAATACTCAGTTCTCTTCTACCAAGTGTCCAAAACCTAATTTTATATATATTCAAAGTATCTAATAGAATATGAATAATTTGAAGTTATCAGACACTGGCCTATTACAACCCCTTATACTTACGAGGAGCAATCGACATACTGTCGTTCGAACAGAGTTGAGAGGTAACATACATGACAGCGGTGTTGAGCTTTATTTTCACTTACAAAGTTCCGGGGAGGTTGATCTAAGGCTAGCGTTTTCCTCTTGCGCTCACCGCATCTGTACAGTTCACATTTCAAACTTCCCTTGCAGTGAAATGTAGTTATGTCCTTGTTGGGTTCCCGGCACGCAGCCCCTACCTATATAAAAAGCGTAGTAAAAAAAAAAAGTGCTCTCCAGCATTCCCTGTAACTGACATACATCCAGCTTTCGTTCTCAGCGTTGTCAGGAGGAGCGGAAGCCCATTTCCAATTAATCAACATTAAATAGCTGAGGTAGAAAGAGGTCAGAAGAAATAGATGATTGGCAGCAAAGTTCTCCAATGCGTCAATCTGCGTGAGCGTGACAGCCGCCCACATCCGCCTTGTTGCGATGAGTAAGTTCAGTGTGGTTTACTACAGAGCTGGGACTGAATGTGCGGAAAAGCTTTTTGCACGAGTACGGCGGAAGCAGAAGATGTAAAAATATAAGAGGCTGGAAGCACTCTGGTGGTTCTTGATTTATGCAAGTTTGAAAAATGTTTTTCTTCTGTCTTTACAATATGATTCGCAGGTGCCTGAGACTCCAACCGCCTACTTTAAACTCTCCACTTAGCTGTATTACGTCGATCTGGTCAGGTGCTTGTAAAGTGTAGTCAGCAGCAAACAGTTTTCTGCTTCGCCAGACTGCTACAGTTACAACGTACCTGAAACTTTGCAGGTCCACAGCATCCCCCCCCCCCCCCCATATCCGCTTCGGAACCCCCATGGAAGTCCCAACGCAAGGACATTTGCAGGAATTGTCTGGCAAGTTACAATTTCCGATGGACAATTAATTCTACTGCATCCAGAACCGGGACATTTGGCCAATTCTGATTCATTTACCTGAATACAAATGTGAGATAGAAAAATTGTCCAACTCCTGGGTAACTATACAACTGAACCCTCCCACCTCACCACTCCTCCCCCCTTCACCAATCCTTCTGACTCTTCACCCCCCCCCCCCCCCAGGGTTGCACAGTAGTAGTGGTTATCACTGCTGCCTCACTGTGTCAGGGTCTCGGGTTCAATGTCAGCCTTGGATAGCTGTGTGGAGTTTGCACGTCCTCCCCGTGTCTGCATGGGTTTCCTCCGGGTGCTCTGGTTTTCTTCCACAGTCCAAAAATGTGCAGGTAGGTGGATTGGCCATACTAAATAGCTCCTTAAGGCAGCTACTTTTAAGATGGTCAAACATTAACATAGCTGCACTCTACAAATTTCAAAGCCATTTTATTTGAGCCAGAATGTTTAGAAGAACCCATCAGAGAACACCACCTTGGAGGGATGTGAATGGCTCATCATCTCAACTATTCCAGAGATTAACTATTCACAAAACATCCAGACAATCGCCTGGACATTCAACTAGGTGTGGAACAAGCCATTAGATACAATCACTTTGAACAATGGACCCTGGCTAAGAAGGGAATTCTTCCAGTCTTAACCTAATCATGTCTAAACCTGGAATCAATTTGCTATGAGTCTCTTGAAGTCCGCTGCATAATGAATGCAAGAGATGGACTGTCTGCCAGACTGAGAGGTATGTAAACATATGTTTCAAGTACCTGGATTGGGCCCAAGGTGGGGGCCATATTCTGCATCCCACGGTGCAATAGCAAAGATCAGCACAGTGGAGTGTGGTTATCCATGTATCAGTCATAGCAGATAGTCAAGTCAGTCAGGGATCAGTGCTGTGCTCCATGGTTTGTCCTATGGATTAGTGATGGGACAATGAATTAAGTAGGATTTTCCAGGGATGAGTGTTAGCAGATATCTTGAGTGCACTTCCATTGGGTAGGAGGTACAAAAGTCTGAGAACATGCACTAACAGATTCAAAAATATCTTCTCGCCACTGTTACCAGACTGCTGAATGACCCTCTTTTGGACTGAATTGATCTCTCCACACATCTTCTCTACTGAGTAGCACTACACTCCGTGTGCTTCATCCGATGCCTGTGTCCATGTATTTAAATTGTGCATTTATGTTTGTCCTATATTTTTTCATGTATGGAACGATCTGTCTGGACTGTACGCAGAACAATACTTGTCACTGTACCTTGGGACATGTGACAATAAATCAGATCCAAACCAGGTAGCAATCCAATTCACTGATACAGCTTGCTGTCTATTCCTGTCATATCATTTACCTTAAGGCTAATAACACTTGCCAGGCAAGACATGGCAATGGAGACTTGTGATACGTTTATGAGGCTTAACAACTATAATAAAATGGACACATTAAACATCCAAGTGATTTTCCTTGTACAACTACAAACCCCTATCTTCCTTTCTCTACTGCTCCCAAGTGATGCTATCCCTGTAGTTTCAGCAGAGCTGGAGGCAGGTGCTTCCTTCCTCTGCTCTGACTGCTCAGATGCTGTTGGTGAACAGTCGCTGGGTTTTGGAGCCTGTGAGGGTCCCACCCAACATTGTCCCACCGTCATCTGTGCAGGAGTAGGCTCGGTTATCAGGGCAGGAGACAACACGTGGGGCTCTGTCTGAGTGAGGGGTGAGAGGGTAAGGGGGGAGGAATTTAAAAAAAAACATTTTCATGGGATATGGGCATCGCTGGCTGAGCCAGCATTTATTGCCCATCCCTGGGGGTATTTTAAGAGTCAACCACATTGCTGTGGGTCTAAAGTCACATGTAGGCCAGACCAGGTAAGGATGACAGATTTCCTTCCCGAAAGGACATTAGTAAACCAGATGGGGTTTTACCACAATCGGCAATGGTTTCATGGTCTTCATTGGACTTCCAGTGTTTTATTGAATTCAAATGTCACCATCTGTCATGGTGGGATTTGAATCCAGGGTCCCCTAGAGCATTATACTGAATCTCTGGATTCTAGTGACAATACCACCATGCCGCTGCTTCCTGATGCGACCATCAATTCACTCGAAGACACGTGTCGAAGTAAATGGTTTTAATCAACTTACAACTTTGCCTGCCTGCGACCGGTACAATACTGAAGGCGGTCCCGCAGGTCAGCTGCTCTTATACTTCCTCTAAAGGGCGGAGCCCGTACATGATCCAACATCTCGCCCTGTGGGTGAAGCCACACACTGGCCCATAGATGGAGCCCACAGGGTTAATGGCATGGTATAATGCAACACAGTATACTGGTGAATTAACAGTATTTATGCATTCACCACATTCATTAAAAAATTAAGTCCGGCGGGGGGTGACGGGTTCACAAATTCAGTTGGTCTGGCGCCTGGATTGTACGTTGTGACTGCCGAAGCACTGGTGTTGCAGCCGTTTTGGGTGGCTGTGGAAGTGGGTCCGGTGCGGGCTCGGGGTGGACTCCATGGGCGGCTATTCCAGAGCTTCATGCCTGCGGACTGGTGTGCCGGGTGGAAGGGAGCGCGGGAACCAAATAGGTGTGGGGGCGCTGGACATGGGAGGTTGGGCGGGGTATAGTGTGGGGGGTACAGTAGTCGTAGTGGTGGAGGAGCCTGCGGGCGCCAGGTCTCGGAGGGAGACGGTATCCTGCCGGCCATCGGGGTGGTCGACGTATGCATAGTGTGGGTTTGAGTGCAGGAGCTGGACTCTCTCTACCAGGGGGTCGGTCTTATGGGTCCGAACTTGTTTCCGGAGGAGGACAGGACCCAATGTCATCAGCAAGGATGGAAGCGAGGCCCCTGTGGTAGTTCCCCGAGGGAAGACAAACAAGCGGTCATGAGGAGTCTGGTTTGTGGCCGTGCAAAGGAGGGACCTAATAGCGTGGAGCGCATCGGGGAGGACCTCCTGCCAGTGGGAAACCGGGAGATTCCTGGACCGTAGGGTCAGTAGGACGGCCTTCCAGACCGTCGCGTTCTCCCTCTCCACCTGCCCGTTTCCCCTGGGGTTGTAACTGGTAGTCCTGCTCGAGGCGATGCCCTTACTGAGCAGGTACTGACGCAGTTTGTCGCTCATGAATGACGAGCCCCTGTCACTGTGGACATAATTGGGGGAACCAAACAGGGTGAAGACACTGTGCAGGGCTCTGATAACAGTGGGGGTGGTCATATCAGGGCATGGGATGGCAAACGGGAAATGGGAGAACTCATCTATAATGTTGAGAAAATAGGTATTGCGATTATTTGAGGGGAGGGGCCCTTTGAAATCAATACTGAAGCGTTCAAAGAGCCGGGATGCCTTTACCAGGTGGGCCTGATCTGGTTGATAGAAGTGCGGTTTATACTCCGCACAGATTTGGCAGTCCTTGGTTACAGCTTTGACCTCCTCGGTGGAGAAGGTCAGGTTGCGGGCCTTGATGTAATGGGCGAGCTGGGTGACCCCCGGGTGGCAGAGGTCGTCGTGGATAGCTCGTAGTCGGTCATCTTGCGCGCTGGCACATGTGCCGCGGGACAGGGCATCTGGGGGCTCGTTGAGCTTCCCAGGACGATATACTATATCGTAATTATAGGTGGAGAGTTCAATCCTCCACCTCAAGATCTTACCATTCTTGCTCTTGCCCCGCAGCGTATTATCAAACATGAAGGCAACCGATCGTTGGTCGGTGACGAGGGTAAACCTCCTACCAGCGAGGTAGTGCCTCAAGTGCCGCACAGCTTCCACGATGGCTTGGGCTTCTTTTTCGACCGAGGAATGTCGAAAGTTCAGAGGTGGTGAGGGTGCATGGAAAGAACACTACCGGCGTGCCTGCTTGGTTAAGGGTGGCGGCGAGAGCGACCTCTGATGCGTCGCTCTCCACCTGGAAGGGGACAGACTCGTCCACCACACGCATGGCGGCTTTGGTGATGTCTGCCTTGATGCAGTTGAAGGCCTGGCGAGCTTCGGCTGCCAGTGGGAAAAGGGTGGCCTTAAATAGTGGGCAGGCTTTGTCCGCATACTTGGCGTAATAGGAAAAAAATCCAAGGCACCTCTTGAGGGCCTTGGGACAGTGAGGGAGAGGGAGTTGTAGGAGGGGGCGCATACGGTCAGGGTCGGGCCCTGGGACCCCGTTTTCCACGATGTAGCCGAGGATGGCTAGCCTGGTTGTGCGGAAAACGCATTTCTCCTTGTTATAAGTGAGGTTAAGTTTTTGGGCGGTTTGGAGAAATCGGTGGAGGTTGGCGTCGTGGTCCTGCTGATCATGGCCACAGATGGTGATGTTGTCCAAGTACAGAAACGTGGCTCGCAGCCCGTGCTGGTCTACCATTCGGTCCATCGCTCGTTGGAACACCGAAACCCCGTTCGTGAAGCCAAAGGGGACCCGGAGGAAATGAAAAAGGCGGCCGTCTGCCTCAAACGCCGCGTAGTGGTGGTCCTCCGGGCGAATTGGGAGCTGGTGGTATGCAGACTTCAGATCCACCGTGGCGAACAAGCGGTAGTGCGAGATCTGATTCACCATGTCTGCAATCTGAGGAAGGGGGACGCATCAAGTTGCATAAACCAGTTAATGGTCTGGCTGTAATCAACCACCATCCAGAACTTTTCCCCGGTCTTGACGACCACCACCTGAGCTCTCCAGGGGCTATTGCTGGCCTTTATAACATCTTCCCGCAAGAGACGCTGGACCTCGGACCTAATAAACGTCCTGTCCTGCATACTATACCGCCTGCTTCGAGTGGCTACTGGCTTGCAATCAGCGGTGAGGTTAGCGAAGAGGGGAGGAGGGTCGACTTTTAGGGTTGCGAGACTGCATATGGTGAGCAGGGGCAGGGGTCCACCAAAACTAAGAGTTAGGCTCCTGAGATTGCACTGAAAGTCGAGTCCTAAAAGGAGAGGGGCGCAGAGGTCTGGGAGCACATACAATTGAAAATTAGTATACTCGGCGCCCTGTATCGCTAAGGTTGCAGTAGTGCACCCTTGGATTTGTACTGAGTGCGACCCAGAGGCGAGGGAGATTGTTTGTTGCGTCGGGAATATCGGGAGCGAGCAGCGTCTTACCAGATCCAGGTGAATAAAACTCTCGGTGCTCCCGGAGTCGAACAGGCAAGGTGTCTCGTAGCCGTTAACCCGGATGGCCATCATGGAGCTCCTGAGGTGTTTGGGTCGCGACTGGTCCAAGGTGACTACTGAGTTGAGGGTAATCGGCAGCTTGATTGGCGGTGCTGGGGCGGCCCTGCGATGACTGTCCATGCAGGTCGTACGCGTCGAGTGGCGTAGCAGATGGTGGCCAAGATGGCGGCCCCCGTTGATCGAGCGTGGCGGGCGGTGAGGAAGATGGCGGCCCCCATGGATCGCACGTGGCCGGCCGCGTGGGGGAGGGTGGCCAAGGTGGCGGCCCCCATGAGTCACACGTGTTGTGCGGAGTCGGCAGACACGCTGCCACATTACGGGGTCTGCGGGCCTGAGAGTCGGTGGATCGGGTCTGTGAGTTCGAGTGTTTAGGCTTGGCCAAGCAGACCTTGGTGAAGTGTCCTTTTCGCCCGCAGCTGCTGCAGTTCGCGTTGCAGGCCAGGCAGTGTTGCCGGGGCTGTTGAGGCTGGCCACAAAAATAGCAAGGTAGCCCCCCATGATGAGCGGGCGGCCGCGCGGCACAGGCCTGGGGTAGTCTCTGGTCGGGGGCCCACGAGGGAGTCGCGTGGTCGGCCGGTAACACAGTGAGACTCTGAAAAGCGACCTCCAGCGAGGACGCCAGGTTTACCGTGTCCTCCAGGTCCTGTGCCCCTTTTTCGAGCAGGCTCTGCCTCACATAGTTCGATCTGACCCCCGCAACGTAAACGTCTTGGACGGTGAGCTCCTTACTTGAGAAAGGACGTACTGGCGCTGGAGGGTGTGCAGAGGAGATTCACTAGGTTAATCCCAGAGCTGAAGGGGTTGGATTATGAGGAGAGGTTGAGTAGACTGGGACTGTACTCGTTGGAATTTAGAAGGATGAGGGGGGATCTTATAGAAACATTTAAAATTATGAAGGGAATAGATAGGATAGATGCGGGCAGGTTGTTTCCACTGGCGGGTGACAGCAGAACTAGGGGGCATAGCCTAAAAATAAGGGGAAGTAGATTTAGGACTGAGTTTAGGAGGAACTTCTTCACCCAAAGGGTTGTGAATCTATGGAATTCCTTGCCCAGTGAAGCAGTTGAGGCTCCTTCATTACATGTTTTTAAGGTAAAGATAGATAGTTTTTTGAAGAATAAAGGGATTAAGGGTTATGGTGTTCGGGCCGGAAAGTGGAGCTGAGTCCACAAAAGATCAGCCATGATCTAATTGAATGGCGGAGCAGGCTCGAGGGGCCAGATTGCCTACTCCTGCTCCTAGTTCTTATGTTCTTATGTGCTGAGTGGCCGTAATGGCTTGATAGTTACAGTTGCGCGCGAGGGCTTTGAGGTCGCGCAGATAGTCATCCAGTGTCTCCCCGGGGCACTAGTGGCGAGTGGTGAAGATATGTCGCGCGTAGACCTCGTTCACAGGCCGCACGTAGATGCGTTCGAGTATTGCGAGGGCCTCTGTATAGGAGGTGGCTTCGTCGAGCTGGGCAGAAATGCGATGGCTCACCCATGTGTGGAGGAGACTCAATTTCTGTTCATCCGTGACGGATGACATCGATGACGTGGCAAGGTAGGCCTTGAAACACCGAAGCCAATGTGAAAACATTTATTTTGCCTCCGCGGCCTGTGGATCGAGCTCCAGTCTGTCAGGTTTGAGGGCTGACTCCAAAGTAGTTCTTTAAGTTGATTAAATTGATGCGACCATCAATTCACTCGAACATAGAACAGTACAGCACAGAATAGGCCCTTCGGCCCTCGATGTTGTGCCGAGCCTTGTCCAAAACCAAGATCAAGCTATCCCACTCCCTGTCATTCTGGTGTGCTCCATGTGCAGATCCAATAACCGCTTGACAGTTCCTAAAGTGTCCGACTCCACTATCACAGCAGGCAGTCCATTCCACACCCTAACCACTCTCTGAGTAAAGAATCTACCTCGGACATCCCTCCTATATCTCCCACCCTGAACCTTATAGTTATTTCCCCTTGTAACAGCTACATCCACCCGAGGAAATAGTCTCTGAACGTCCACTCTATCTATCCCCCTCATCATCTTATAAACCTCTATTAAGTCGCCTCTCATCCTCCTCGGCTCCAAAGAGAAAAGCCCTAGCTCCCTCAACCTTTCCTCATAAGACCTATCCTGCAAACCAGGCAGCATCCTGGAGATTGAAGACACGTGTCGAAGTAAACAGTGGTTTTAATCAACTTACACCTTTGCCTGCCTGCGACCGGTACAATACTGAAGGCGGTCCCGCAGGTCTGCTGCTCTTATACTTCCTCTAAAGGGCGGAGCCATGTGCGGAGCCCGTACATGCTCCAACATCTCCCCCTGTGGGTGAAGCCACACAATGGCCCATAGATGGAGCCCACAGGGTTAATAACATAGTATAACGTAATACAGTATACTGGTGAATTAACAGTATTTATACATTCACCACACTTCCCCTGGAGGAATGGAAGCCTTGACCAGATTCCTCACATCCATATGCCCTTTCTCCATCTTCCCTCTAATGTTTCCTCTCCTGCTAGCCACGAGCTAGAGGGCTCTTCTCTGCACTTCAGTGGGACGATGAATAGCCAAGATGAGGCTTTTCTCTATCATATTTAAGGCACCAGAGACCACTGGTGAGTGCCAGCATGCACTGTCTACCTGTCGCATTTGATGTTCCTTGCAACATCCCTTCCATAAAGGTAGGCATTAGCACAAAGGCCGACAACATTGTGGCACTCACGATTAGGCAGACTCCTCCAATTTCTGTCCAATCACATGCCTTCTCTCTGGCAATGCTGATAGAAGCTCACACATTTTGCATTGCTGTTCTGCAGGTTCCCATGGGCTCCAACGTTCACTATCTACATCCAGCTGGGCGGAGCTTAGACTGTCCTATACACATCAGTGTGGACTCTCCACATGCTGTCCCTGTCCCCAGCACCTCACCATGTGATATCTGATTTACCATCCACCTGCCTTGGAGTTTCCACTGAGGTGTTTGTATCTGAGCTGGTGGAACATGAGTGGGTATGTGCCATGTGGCTCTGTGATACTTAATTCTGTCACCGGGTATATGGAAGATCCCCTTCTTTCCATCTAGAGTGGACAGGCACTCCAATGGTTGGGTAATTTTCAAAGGACTGTGTGCAGTGGTCAGTGCTACGACAGGGCTGCC
This sequence comes from Scyliorhinus canicula, assembly GCF_902713615.1. Lineage (NCBI taxonomy): Eukaryota > Metazoa > Chordata > Chondrichthyes > Carcharhiniformes > Scyliorhinidae > Scyliorhinus > Scyliorhinus canicula. The sequence goes on from NC_052152.1 coordinate 113,298,875, forward strand.
ACTCCCAATCTGTATTGCAAGGAGGGAAAGCTGAGAGTTATGAGTGTGAGTCATGGAATATGTGGCTTGGATGCAAGGAGATTATTTGGAGAGTGTGATTGGGATGGGTGGATGAGAGATTTCAGTAAGAGGAGGGTGTGTGTCAGAGATGGCTGTTCAGAAGGGGATGTGTGGAAGGATTTAGAAAAAGGAATGAATGGAGCTGCCAGGTGTGTTGGTCTGTGGAGTGTTGTCCAGGGGAACAGCAGAAATGTTGAAGCAAAAGGCTTTGCACTTGAAGGTGGCATTCCACTCGCCTTTCTTGCCCTGATGAGGTCATTGCACCTCTTTTGGCACTGTACCCCAGATTGTAGGACTACACTCTGCTATTCATTGCCACGCCTGTTTCCTCAGAGATGCTTCCTCTCATCCACTGGGAATAACAAATCAGTGCGGGTCATTATTAGGGCAGCAGGGTAGCATGGTGGTTAGCATAAATGCTTCACAGCTCCAGGGTCCCAGGTTCGATTCCCGGCTGGGTCACTGTCTGTGTGGAGTCTGCACGTCCTCCCCCTGTGTGCGTGGGTTTCCTCCGGGTGCTCCGGTTTCCTCCCACAGTCCAAAGATGTGCGGGTTAGGTGGATTGGCCATGCTAAATTGCCCGTAGTGTCCTAAAAAAAAAGTAAGGTCATTGCCAGAGAGAAGGCATGTGATTGGACAGAAATTGGAGGAGTCAGCCTAATCGTGAGTGCCACAATGTTGTCGGCCTTTGTTGGGTTACGGGTATTGGGTGGATACGTGGGTTTGAGTAGGGTGATCATGGCTCGGCACAACATTGAGGGCCGAAGGCCCTGTTCTGTGCTGTACTGTTCTATTATTACATGTAGCATTTTCTCCAGGGATGGGTCTGAGAACCAAGGGAGTTGACCATCCCACATCAACATTACATCGCAAAAATTGCTAACATTTTGAGAAAGGATAAATTCTAACCCCTTTAAATAGTAATTCTTTGACAGTCTGAGGCAAGTCATCATCACGTCTGCTCTCTGATTGGTCAGAAAATCTGGATGTGAGTTCATAATGCTGAGTTAGAACACCACAACCCCTTCCTCACTCACCACAACCCCTTTCCCACTCACCAGAGCCCGTTCCCCACTCACCACAGCCCGTTCCCCACTCACCACAACCCCATCCCCACTCACCGCAACCCCTTCCCCATTCACCACAACCCCATCCCCACTCACCACATCCCCTTCCCCACTCACCACAACCCCTTCCTCACTCACCACAACCCCTTTCCCACTCACCAGAGCCCGTTCCCCACTCACCACAGCCCGTTCCCCACTCACCACAACCCCATCCCCACTCACCGCAACCCCTTCCCCATTCACCACAACCCCATCCCCACTCACCACATCCCCTTCCCCACTCACCACAACCCCTTCCTCACTCACCACAACCCCTTCCCCACTCACCACAACCCCTTCCTCACTCACCACAACCCCATCCCCACTCACCACAACCCCATCCCCACTCACCACATCCCCTTCCCCACTCACCACAACCCCTTCCTCACTCACCACAACCCCATCCCCACTCACCACAGCCCGTTCCCCACTCACCATAACCCCATCCCCACTCACCACAGCCCCATCCCCACTCACCACAACCCCATCCCCACTCAACACAGCCCCATCCCCACTCACCACAGCCCCATCCCCACTCACCACAACCCCTTCCTCACTCACCAGAGCCCCATCCCCACTCACCACAACCCCTTCCTCACTCACCACAGCCCCATCCCCACTCACCACAGCCCCATCCCCACTCACCACAGCCCCATCCCCACTCACCACAGCCCCATCCCCACTCACCACAGCCCCATCCCCACTCACCACAACCCCATCCCCACTCACCACAACCCCATCCCCACTCACCACAGCCCCATTCCCACTCACCACAACCCCATCCCCACTCACCACAACCCCTTTCCCACTCACCACAACCCCTTCCCCATTCACCACAACCCCATCCCCACTCACCACAGCCCCATCCCCACTCACCACAACCCCATCCCCACTCACCACAACCCCTTCCCCATTCACCACAACCCTGTCCCCACTCACCACAACCCCATCCCCACTCACCACAGCCCCTTCCCCATTCACTACAACCCCATCCCCACTCACCACAGCCCCTTCCCCACTCATCACAACCCCATCCCCACTCACCACAGCCCGTTCCCCACTCACCACAACCCGTTCCCCACTCACCACAACCCCATCCCCACTCACCACAACCCCTTCCTCACTCACCACAACCCCATCCCCACTCACCACAACCCCATCCCCACTCACCACAACCCCATCCCCACTCACCACAACCCCATCCCCACTCACCACAGCCCCTTCCCCACTCACCACAACCCCATCCCCACTCACCACAACCCATTCCCCACTCACCACAGCCCCTTCCCCACTCACCACAACCCCTTCCCCACTCACCACAGCCCATTCCCCACTCACCACAACCCCTTCCCCACTCACCACAACCCCTTCCCCACTCACCACAGCTTCTTCCCCACTCACCACAACCCCATCCCCACTCACCACAGCCCATTCCCCACTCACCACAACCCCTTCCCCACTCACCACAACCCCTTCCCCACTCACCACAACCCCTTTCCCACTCACCACAGTCTTTTCCCCACTCACCACAGTCTCTTCCCCACTCACTAAAGCCCCTTCTCTTCACCAGAACCTCTGGGATCCAATCCAATCTCATCAGTTGCCCATGGGAGGGTGTGTTTAATCTTAACCCTGTAACGGTACCTGGATCAGACCCTGATTTGTTTAGGAAACGACACGGGACTCAAAATGTTTTTCAATTTTGTAAACTGCAAGAGAGCATACTTCACTCCAGCAGTGATTCCATTGACACCTAGGAATATTTTATTTTAAAACCAACTTTGTTATTAACACAGAATAAAAAAAATTGTCTTATTCATTTACGGGATGTGGGCGTCGCTGGTTCGGCCATCATTTATTGCCCATTCCTAATGCCCTTCAGAAGGTGACGGTGAGTTGCTTTCTTGAACTGCTGCAAGCACTGTGCTGTTCGGGAAATCCAGGATTTTGACCCAGCGACAGTGAAGGAACGGCGATATATTTCCACGTCAGGATGGTGATTGACTTGGAGGGGAACCTCCAGGTGGAGGGATTCCCAGGTATCTGCTACTCTTGTCCCTCTAGATGATAGTGGTCGTGGGTTTGGAAGGTGTTGCCTAAGAAACCTTGGTGAGTTCCTGCAGTGCATCTTGTAGATGGTTCAAATGGCTGCCACAGTTCATCAGTAGCGAAAGGATTAAATGTTTTTGGAAGGGGTAGCAATCAAACGGCCTGCTTTGTCCTGGATGGTGTTGAGTTTCTTGAGTGTTGTTGGAGCTGTACTCATCCTTGCAAGTGAAGAGTATTCCACAAACTTTTAGGTAGGTCTACAAGATTACGAGTGGCATGGACAGAGCGGATAGTCAGATGCTCTTTCCTAGGGTAGGAGAGTCAAGTACTCGGAGGCATAGGTTTAAAGTGCATGGGGAAAAGTTTAGAACAGATGTGCGAGGCAAGTTTTTACACAGAGGCTGGTAAATATATGGAACATGCTGCCTGGGGAGGTGGTGGGAGCAGGTACGATAGCGGCATTTAAGGGGCATCTGGAGAAATATATGAATAGGGTGGGAATGGAAGGATCCGGACTCCGTAAGTGCAGACGGTTTTAGTTTAGGCAGGTACCATGGTCGGCGCAGGCTTGGAGGGCCGAAGGGCCTGTTCCAGTTCTGTGTTGCTCTTTGTTCTCTTTTGTTCTTTGTAGTACGTTCCAGATGCTAACTACTCGCTGCTTGTCATAGAGTCACAGCATGATAGTGGCATTACAGCACAGAAGGTTGCCATTCAGCCCATTGACTTTATACTTATTCTTTGTAGTGCAGTCTAAGCCAGTCTGATTCTCTGTTATATGTCCTCTGCAGAGTTATATAAACTCTGCAAGTTTATTTCCCTCAAGTGCCCATCCAATTTTCTTTTGAAATTATTGATTTCTCCGCTATCTCCAGACTCACAGGCTGCAAATTCCAGCTCAGACCCATTGCAGCCTAAAAAAGTTTGCCCTCACAATCTCCCAGTAACCTTAATAACCCTTAGCAGCCCCTGCCAACCCCCACCTCTTGTCACAGGCTGAAATGTCAGTGGTAGCCCATCCACATTCCCGAAGGCTGCACAAAAGAGTTTAACATTGGGAGTAGAGTTGATTGCATTAAGGCGAGTCTGCTACCCCTACCTTCGGAGGAAGCCTTATCTTAGTGAGCTACTGGCCAATTGGATTTGCTGGCAGTTGTCTACTGCCACCAGTGGGAACGTTGGAAAGTGCAGACCCAACACGTCAAACAACCCAGTAAGGGGGAAAGGTCTAGGGGAATGATGGGAGAGGAGTTGAGGGGGAAGTGGCTAGAGAGTTGATTTGAGAGGATAGGAGAGAGGGTTAAGTGGGGGGGGATTACCTTTTTGGTGGAACATGTAAAGGAGGTTCCTGCCCCTCTTCCCACTCCAGCCCGCACAGCTAATGGTGCTGGTCTTCCCTTTGCCTGCTGCAGTAGACAGCATGGTAGCACAGTGGTTAGCGGTGTTGCTTCACAGCGTCAGGGACCTGGGTTTGATTCCCGACTTGGGTCACTGTCTGTGCGGAGTCTGCATGTTCTTCCCGTATCTGCGTGGGTTTCCTCCGGGTGCTTCGGTTTCCTCCCACAAATTCTGAAAGACGTGCTTGTTCGGTGAATTGGAAATTCTGAATTCTCCCTGTGTGCACCCGAACAGGCGCTTGAGTGTGACGACTAGGGGCTTTTCACAGTGACTTCATCGTAGTGTTAATGTAAGCCACTAATGTGTCGCTAATAAAGATTATTATTATTAGAAATACCAACGTAATGACTTGCTGTACCCTATCTAGAGCTTTCTAAAGATTCAGCTTAATGTCCCTGCTTTTGTATTCGATACCTCTATTTATAAAGTCCATAGTCCCATAATCTTTGTTAATTACTCCCTCAACTGGCACAGTGTTTAGCACTGCTGTTTCACAGCGCCAGAGACCCGGGTTTGATTTTGACCTTGGGTGACTGCCTATGTGGAGTCTGCACGTTCTCTCCGTGTCTGCATAGGTTTCCTCCACATGCCACCGTCCAAAGATGTGCCGGTTAGGTAGATTGCCCATGATCAATTGTCCTTCAGTATCCAAAGATTTGGTGGGGTTACGGGCATAGGGTGGAGGAGTAGGCCTGAGTGGGATACTCTTTTGGAGAGTTGATGCAGATGCGATGGGCTGAATGGCCTCCTTCTGCATTGTAGGCATTCTCTGATTCAATTAATATGTCCTGCCACCTTCAGAGATCTGTGCTCATGAACCCCTAGGTCCTTTGATTCTTGCACAATGTTTAGAACTGTGTCATTAAGTCTATAGTGCCGGTCTAAGGGCATGATTTACCTATGTAAATCAATTTGAACGTGTCGCGGATCGGGGCATGCCCATTAAACAGAAGGAAAGGTCAAAATCAAGATTTTTGTCGAGCACGGATCAGTTTGCCATTTAATCGTCCCGCTCCCGCTGCCAAATTCCACATCATGCCCAAATATGGCGAGCATATCATTGACCCCAATCTGAATCAATTTCCATCATGTTAGCAAGATTGAAGTCAAATGCAATAGCCTCACGGGAATTAACCGGTTCCCCAGTGAGAATTCACACAGGCATCGTTCAGTACAGGTTTTTCCGAGTGCCAACATAACGCCATGAGCGGAAAATTTCACAAGACTCTGGGAAGGTTCCCGTATGATATGCAGGTTCCAACGTGCCACAGATGGTTACAAGTTCTAGGTGGGCCTATTTTGGCACCAAATTATTTCACACACAAAATGATTTAAAATATTGCATAAAACTACGTGTCGGCTACATGTATCTTTAGCTAGAAATGCCACACGTGCTTGCGGAGGAGAACGGGTCCTGTAGTTGCCAGCCACGTTGGGAGTGAAACCCCGGAGGTGGACTTCCTGGGGAAGGCAAAGAGACGTTCATGGGGAGTTTCGTTAGTCGCAGTGCAAAGGAGCGACCGAATGGAGTGAAAGGCGTCGGGGACACCTCCTGCCAACGGGAGGCCGGGAGATTCTTGGACCGTAGGGCCAGCTGGACGGCCTTCCAGACCGTCCCATTCTCCTGCCCCACCTGCCCGTTTCCCCGGGGGTTGTAGCTGGTCGTCCTGCTCGAAGCAATGCCCTGAGTAGGTACTGGCGCAGCTCATCGCTCATAAATGAAGATCCCCGGTCGCTGTGGACGTAGGCGGGGAAACCGAACAGAGCGAAGATGGTGTTGAGGGCTTTGATGATGGTGGCAGACGTAATATTGGGGCATGGGACGGCGAAGGGGAATCTGGAATATTCGTTGACCACGTTAAGAAAGTACGTGTTTCGATCGGTGGAGGGGAGAGGCCCTTTGAAATCCACGCTGGGGCGTTCAAAAGGGCGGGAGGCCTTCATCAGCTGCGCTCGGTCTGGCCAGTAGAAGTGCGGTTTGCACTCCGCGCAGACTTGGCAATCTCTGGTGTTAGCCCTGACTTCCTCGATGGAGTAGGGCAGATTGCGGACCTTTATGAAGTAATAAAAATAGGTGACCCCTGGGTGACAGAGATCGTCGTGCAGGGTCCGGAGTCGGTCCACATGTGCGCAGGCACATGTACCTTGGGATAGGGGATCCGGGGTCTCGTTGAGCTTACCGGGGCGATACAAAATAGCGTAATTATAGGAGGAGAGCTCGATCCTCCACCTCAAGATCTTATCATTTTTGATCTTACCCCACTGTGTGTTGTTGAACATGAAGGCAATCGACCGTTGGTCAGTGAGAAGAGTAAATCTCCTGCCGGCCAGGTAATGCCTCCAATGTGGCACAGCTTCTACGATGGCTTGGGCTTCCTTTTTCGACAGAGGAGTGCCGAATTCCAGAGGCATGGAGGGTGCGGGAAAAGAATGCCACGGGCCTGCCTGCCTGGTTGAGGGTGGCGGCCAGAGCGACGTCTGATGCATCGCTGTGGACTTGAAAGGGTAGGGTCTCGTCGACCGTGAGCATCGTGGCCTTGGCGATGTTGGCCTTGATACAGTCGAATGCCTGGTGAGCCTCGGCCATCAGTAGGAAAACGGTGGAGTGAATAAGTGGGCAGGCCTTGTCTGCATAGTTAGGGATCCACTGGGCGTAGTACGAGAAGGACCCCAGGCATCGTTTGAGGGCCTTGGGGCAGTGGAGGAGTGGGAGTTCCATGAGGGGGCACATGCGATCGGGGTCAGGCCCTAGGACTCCGCTTTGAACCACATAGCCGAGGATGGCTAATCGGTTCGTGCTGAACACGCACTGTTCCTTGTTGTAGGTTAGGTTGAGGAGTTTGGCGGTGTGGAGAAATTTGGAAAGGTTAGCGTCGTGGTCCTACTGGTCGTGGCCGCAGATGGTGATGTTGTCCAGGTATGGGAAAGTGGCCCGCAGTCCGTACCAGTCAACCATTCGGTCCATCTCCCGTTGGAAGACCGAGACCCCGTTAGTGACGGCGAAGGGAACCCTAAAGAAGTGGTAAAGGCGGCCGTCCGCTTCAAACCCGTTGTACGGGCAGTCTGCCTTGCGAATGGGGAGCTGGTGGTAGGCGGATTTCAGGTCCACTGTCGAGAAGACCCGGTACTATACAATCTGATTGACCATATAAGATATTCGTGGGCGGGGATACGCGTCGAGCTGCGTGTACCGATTGATGGTCTGACTGTAGTCAACGACCATCCTGTTTTTCTCCCCAGTTTTCACAACTACCACTTGGGCTCTCCAGGGATTGTTGCTGGCCTTGATAATACCATCCCGCAGCAGCCGCTGGACCTCAGACTTGATGAAGGTCCTGTCCTGGGCGCTGTACCGTCTTCTCCTGGCGGCGACGGGTTTGCAATCCGAGGTGAGGTTTGCAAATGGGGAAGGCGGGTTGACCTTAAGGGTCATGAGGCCGCATACAGTGAGGGGTGGGAGGGGCCCGCCAAATTTCAGGGTTAGGCTCTGGAGGTTGCACTGGAAGTCCAGGCCGAGTAGCAAGGCAGCGTAGAGGTTGGGGAGGACGTAGAGCCAGAAGCCACTGAACTCTACGCCCTGGAGGGTAAGGGTGGCGGTACAGTACCCCCGGATTGCCATGGAGTGGGATCCGGAGGCTAGGGTGATTTTTTGGTTAATGGGGTGTACCGCGTGGGAGCAGCGCCTTACCATATCGGGGTGGTACTGTCATCGACGCGGTCGCAAGGTTGTGCGGTCGGGACTGGTCGATTGTGATGGAGGCGGGACGCGGCTGATCGGCAGTGGTTGTACGCGATGATCAGCCAGATGAGATGCCCGATGAGCAGGGGTCCTGAGGCGGGGAAGGTGGCGGCGCCCACAGGGCGCACGTGGCGGGCGGCGTTAAAGATGACGGCGCCCACGGGCCGTACGTGTCATGAAGGGGGCAAGATGGCGGCGCCCACTGGCCGTACGCGGTCTGAGGCGAGGAAGATGGCGGCGCCAACGGAATGCATGTGGGGGGTGCAGGGACAATAGTGGCGATGGAACGGGCCTGGCACACAGCAGCAAAATGTCCTTTCTTCCCGCAGGCCTTGCAGAGCGCACTCCGCGCAGGGCAGCGCTGCCGGGGGTGTTTTGTCTGTCTGCAGAAGTAGCACTTAGGTCCCTGGGGTTGGTTGGCTGCTGCGCGACGCAGGCCTGGGGTTGGCTGGGGGTGTCAGCTGGTGGGGTCCACAATGGGGTGTTCGCCACAATGCACAGGAGAGGTGGGCTGAGCAGTCGAGGGCATAAGCCTGTACATTGCGGGAGGCGACCGTGAGTGAGATCGCTAGCTTCTTGGTCGCTGTGAGGTCAAGGGTAGCCCCTTCTAAGAGGCGCTGGCGGATGTAAGCTGTCCCTATGCCAGTGACGAACGCATCTCAAATTAGAGGTTCAGAACGATCAACGGCCGAAACGGCCTGGCAATCGCAGTCCCTTGCCAGGACGTGCAGGGCATGCCAGAAATCTTCCACAGACTCACCGGGGAGTTGATGTCGCGTGGAGAGGAGGTGCCTGGCGTAGATTTTGTTGGTCTGCTGAGCGTAGTTCTCCTTCAGTAGCGCCATGACCTCAGCGTAGATCAGCGCATCCCAGATGAGGGGAAAGATGTCGGAGCTCAGCCGCGTGTAAAGGATCTGGAGCTTCTGTGCCTCTGAGGGTGGTTCAGTCGCAGATCCGATGTATGCTTCAAAGCAAGCTAGCCAATGTGCGAAGGTCAACTTGGCGTTGTCTGCTTGAGGGTGCAGCTGCAGGCAATCAGGCTTGATGCGGAGATCAATCGTTTTAAATTCTCTGCGTAATAAATTTAAAAAAAAATAATTTTTATTCAAATTTTTCAACAACAAATTTTCTCCCACCAATAAAGTAAATAAGGTGTAGAAATAAACAGAAAGAGAAATCCCCCCCTCAATACAAAGCAATAAATTAATAACTTAATAACAATACAAAAGGAAAGAAAATAGCGAACACGCCGTCGCAAAAACAAACCCCCTTAACAGACCCCGGACCCCCCCCCCCCCAACCGGGGTTGCTGCTGAGATTGACCACCCTCTAACCCTCCGCGAGAAAATCGAGAAAGGGCTGTCACCGCCGGAAGAACCCTTGTACCGACCCCCTCAGGGCAAACTTAACCTTCTCCAGCCTGATGAACCCGGCCATGTCATTGATCTAGTCCTCCGGGCTCGGGGGCTTCGCGTCCCTCCACTGTAAGAGAATCCTGCACCGGGCTACTAGAGACACAAAGGCCAGGGTACCGGCCTCTCACGCCTCCTGCACTCCCGGCTCCGATGCTACACCGAAGATCGCGAGCCCCCAGCCCGGCTCCACCCTGGAACTTTCCCTCCAGCTCCTCTAGAGTCTCAAACTTCCCATCGAGGAAAAGGTCCCCCATCCACCTAATGCCTGCCCTATGCCAACTCAAAAACCCACCATCCATTCTCCCTGGTGCAAACCGGTGAATGCCCCGTATCGGGGCCCACACTGAGGCCTTCACTTCCCCCCCCTATGCCGCCTCCAGCGCCCCCAAAGTTTGAGGGACGCCACCACTACCGGACTCATAGAGTACCTTGCCGGGGGGAGTGGGAGCGGGGCCCTCACCAATGCATCCAAACTCGTACCCACACAGGACACCACCTCCAACTTCTTCCATGCGGCACCCTCCCCCTCCATCACCCACCTATGGATCATTGCCACGTTCGCAGCCCAGTAATACCCACACAAGTTGGGCAACGCCAAGCCACCTACCTCCGTTCCTCGCTCCAGGAATACCCTCCTCACTCTCGGGGACTTCCGTGCCCACACGAACCCCAGAATACTCTTGTTAACCCTCTTAAAAAAAGCCTTTGGAATCAATATGGGGAGGCACTGGAAAAGAAACAAAAACCTCGGGAGCATCATCATCTTAACTGACTGGACCCTACCCGCCAAAGAGAGTGGCAGCGCGTCCCACCTCCTGAACTCCTCCTCCATCTGTTCCACCAGCCTCGAAAAGTTTAGCCTGTGCAGGGCCCCCCAGCTCCTAGCTATCTGGACCCCAAGATATCTAAAGATCCTCTCCGTCCTCTTCAACGGGAGCTCTCCCATCTCCCTCTCCTGGTCCCCCAGGTGCAGCACTAACAGCTCACTCTTCCCCACGTTGAGCTTATAGCCCGAAAAATTCCCAAACTCCCCAAGTATCTTCAACACCTCTGGCATCCCCCCCCCCCCCCCCCCCCCCCCGCCGGATCCGCGATGTACAACAGTAAATCATCTGCGTACAGCGACAACCAGTGCTCTCTCCCTCCCCCCCCCACACACACACAATCCCCCTCCAGCTCTTCGAGTCCCTCAGCGCCATGGCCAAGGGCTCAATCGCTAACGGAAAGAGCCCCGTCCCCCGGGAAAGCCGAAAGTCCTCTGACCTCCTCCCATTCATCACCGCACTCGCTACCGGGGAGCTGTACAGCAGCCTCACCCAGCTGATGAATCCCTCACCAAACCCAAACCTGCTCAGCACTTCCCACAGGTAGCTCCACTCCACCTTGTCAAAAGCTTTCTCCGCATCCATCGATGCTACTATTTCCGCCTCCCCAGCCGCCGACGCCATCATCATAACATTAAGAAGCCGCCGTACATTGACATTCAGCTGCCTCCCCTTCACAAACCCCGTTTGGTCCTCATGGATAACCATCGGGACCACATCTTCCACCCTCCTGGACTGTACCTTCGCCAACAACTTTGCATCCACGTTGAGGAGCGAAATCGGCCCGTAAGACCCACACTGGAGGGGGTCCTTATCCCGCTTCAGGATCAGTGAGATTATTGTTCTAGACATCGTCAGGGGCAGAGCCCCCCCTCCCTCGCCTCATTCAGGGACCTCACAAGCAGCGGGCCCAGCAGATCTGAAAACCTCTTATAAAAGATTGCAAGGGTTGGGCACACTGGATATGTGGAGCTTGTTCAAGGAACAGCTATTGCATGTTCTTGATAAGTACGTACCAGTCAGGCAGGGAGGAAGGGGTCGAGCGAGGGAACCGTGGTTTACCAAAGAAGTGGAATCTCTTGTTAAGAGGAAGAAGGAGGCCTATGTGAAGATGAGGCGTGAAGTTTCAGTTGGGGCGCTTGATAGTTACAAGGAAGCGAGGAAGGATCTAAAGAGAGAGCTAAGACGAGCAAGGAGGGGACATGAGAAGTCTTTGGCAGGTAGGATCAAGGAAAACCCAAAAGCTTTCTATAGGTATGTCAGGAATAAAAGAATGACTAGGGTAAGAGTAGGGCCAGTCAAGGACAGTGGTGGGAAGTTGTGTGTGGAGGCTGAGGAGATAAGCGAGATACTAAATGAATACTTTTCGTCAGTATTCACTCAGGAAAAAGAGAATGTTGTGGAGGAGAATGCTGAGACCCAGGCTATTAGAATAGATGGCATTGAGGTGCGTAGGGAAGAAGTGTTGGCAATTCTGGACAAGGTGAAAATAGATAAGTCCCCGGGGCCTGATGGGATTTATCCTAGGATTCTCTGGGAAGCCAGGGAAGAGATTGCTGAGCCTTTGGCTTTGATTTTTATGTCATCATTGGCTACAGGAATAGTGCCAGAGGACTGGAGGATAGCAAATGTGGTCCCTTTGTTCAAGAAGGGGAGTAGAGATAACCCCGGTAACTATAGGCCGGTGAGCCTCACGTCTGTTGTGGGTAAAGTCTTGGAGAGGATTATAAGAGATACGATTTATAATCATCCAGATAGGAATAATATGATTAGGGATAGTCAGCATGGTTTTGTGAAGGGTAGGTCATGCCTCACAAACCTTATCGAGTTCTTTGAGAAGGTGACTGAACAGGTAGACGAGGGTAGAGCAGTTGATGTGGTGTATATGGATTTCAGTAAAGCGTTTGATAAGGTTCCCCACGGTAGTCTATTGCAGAAAATACGGAGGCTGGGGATTGAGGGTGATTTAGAGATGTGGATCAGAAATTGGCTAGTTGAAAGAAGACAGAGAGTGGTAGTTGATGGGAAATGTTCAGAATGGAGTTCAGTTACGAGTGGCGTACCACAAGGATCTGTTCTGGGGCCGTTGCTGTTTGTCATTTTTATAAATGACCTAGAGGAGGGCACAGAAGGTTGGGTGAGTAAATTTGCCGACGACACTAAAGTCGGTGGAGTTGACGACAGTGTGGAAGGATGTTGCAGGTTACAGAGGGACATAGATAAGCTGCAGAGCTGGGCTGAGAGGTGGCAAATGGAGTTTAATGTAGAGAAGTGTGAGGTGATTCACTTTGGAAAGAATAACAGGAATGCGGAATATTTGGCTAATGGTAAAATTCTTAGCAGTGTGGATGAGCAGAGGGATCTCGGTGTCCATGTACATAGATCCCTGAAAGTTGCCACCCAGGTTGATAGGGTTGTGAAGAAGGCCTATGGTGTGTTGGCCTTTATTGGTAGAGGGATTGAGTTCCGGAGCCATGAGGTCATGTTGCAGCTGTACAAATCTCTGGTACGGCCGCATTTGGAGTATTGCGTACAGTTCTGGTCGCCTCATTATAGGAAGGACGTGGAAGCTTTGGAACAGGTGCAGTGGAGATTTACCAGGATGTTGCCTGGTATGGAGGGAAAATCTTATGAGGAAAGGCTGATGGACTTGAGGTTGTTTTCGTTAGAGAGAAGAAGGTTAAGAGGTGACTTAATAGAGGCATACAAAATGATCAGAGGGTTAGATAGGGTGGACAGCGAGAGCCTTCTCCCGCGGATGGAGGTGGCTAGCACGAGGGGACATAGCCTTAAATTGAGGGGTAATAGATATAGGACAGAGGTCAGAGGTGGGTTTTTTACGCAAAGAGTGGTGAGGCCGTGGAATGCCCTACCTGCAACAGTAGTGAACTCGCCAACATTGAGGGCATTTAAAAGTTTATTGGATAAGCATATGGATGATAAGGGCATAGTGTAGGTTAGATGGCCCTTAGTTTTTGACTTCCCATGTCGGTGCAACATCGTGGGCCGAAGGGCCTGTACTGCGCTGTATCGTTCTATGTTCTATGTTCTAAAACTCCACCGGGAACCCGTCAGGTCCCGGTGCTTTCCCTGTCTGCATGCTCCCCACGCCTCCATCAGCTCCTCCAACTCGATTGGGGCCCCCAGACCCTCCACCCGCTCATCCTCTACTCTTGGGAACTCCAGCTTATCCAGAAAACAGTCCATCCCGCCCACCTCCCTAGGGGGCACCGACCGGTACAGCTCCTCGTAAAATGATCTGAACACCCCATTAATGTCCCTGCCGCTCCGCACCAAGTTCCCTCTTGCATCTGTGACTCCCCCTATCTCTCTCGCTGCCTCCCGCTCCCCTTGAAGTCTACCACTCACCATTACGTATCTACCTCCACTGTCCGCCACCACACGCGACGCAACAAACGACAAGCTCTTGCCAACTAAGATCACCACCCCTCGATTCTTCGCATCTAGCCCCGAGTGAAACACCTGCTCCACCCAGCCTCTTCTTAGCCTCACCTGATCCTCCACCTTGAGGTGCGTCTCCTGGAGCATAGCCACCTCTGCTCCCAGCCCCTTCAGGTGCGTCAAGACCCGTGACCGCTTCACCGACCCATTCAGCCCCCTCACGTTCCATGTGACCAGCTGAATCTGGGGGGTCTTCCCCCTCCCTCTGCGCCGGTCAGCCATAGCTCTCCCTGGGCTCACAACATGCCCGCAGAACCCCCCCAGGCGCGTTCCCCATGGTGGCAGACCCCCCCCCAACCTCCGCCTTCACCAGCCATTCCCCTACGGCCCCTGCAGCAGCAACCCGGTACCCCCCCTGCTTCCCACCCCCCCCCCCAAGTCCCCCCACCCCCCCCAAGCTAGGGCCCCCCCAGCTGTGTAACCCCTTCCATTGTACGTCCGTAAGTCAGCTGACCCCGGCTGCTCCCGCCATCTCAACAAACCCCCCCCGATGCAACACAACCACCATTCCCCCCTCCCAGTGCCGGCCCCGCCCACTACTCCTCCAGCGTGGGAAGATAAGCACAGTGGATGTGTTCCCACACGGGGAAAAGTTCAACCAGTACCGCTGTGGGCCCTTAAAAGAGCCCTAAAGACCAAAAATAGCGGGAGCTACCGAACGTGTGCCTTAGCTCTGCATCACCGCAACTGGAAGTCCTTCTGCGTAATAAATTGATGCACTATCAATTATGACGAGACGAGAGTAGAGTGTAATCGAGGCTTTATTACGCAGAGATGTGTAGCCTCCCCCAGCTGCTGCCAAAATGGCTGCAGCTCGGAGAGCCCACACATTTATACTCCGTCTACTGGGCAGAACCAGCAGGCAGGGATCTACCCCCGTACCTGTAGTAGAGGAGCCTTACCATAATACACCTCATATGCGGTACATACAATACAACAGTGGTGACTACCACACTTGGATGATGTGCTCATTACGGGTACCACCGACAAGGAGCACATGGAAAACCTGGAGGAAGTGCTCAGATGGTTCTCCCAAGTTGGTGCCCGGCTTAAGAGGAGCAAATGCCCGTTCAGACCAAAGATGGTAAGGTACTTGGAGTACAGTGTAGACAGGGATGACCTGCACCTTGTGCAGGAGAAGGTTCAGGCCATAAAAGGGGCCCCTACTTCGAGAAATGCCACTGAACTCTGGTCCTTCTTGGGCCTCGTGAATTAATATGGAAAATCCATCTCCAACTTGACCACTCTGTTGACACCCCTTCACATATTTGTTTTAAAAAAAATATTTTTATTGAGGCATTTATATATATATGCATCAAACACAACCATAACACAAAAAGCTAGCAAACATCAATGCAAATAACCAAAAAAAAAAAATATCTGATACTCCACCGTCCCACCTCCCCGAACTCCTTTTTAAACGCCCCCCACCCTCCGGCCCCCGCCCCGCCACTCCTCCACTGGTGACATCTTAACTATCTTCAAATTAGTCGATGAATGGCTGTCATTTCCGGGCAATACCTTCCACAGACCCTCTTGAGGCGAACTTTATCTTCTCCAGCCTGAGGAACACTTAGGTCGCTCACCAAAATTCTCGTTTTTAAAAAAAATGTATTTTACAAACATATATCAAAACAGGTTATAGTGGATAAACACCCCGGGAAACATGCTTCCCTACAACAACTATACAGTCTGTACAGACTTTTCCCCTTTTTCACGCCCCTCTCCCCCGCGACGAACAGCCCTGCAAATACGGTCACAAACATCTTCACCTTTCTTCAAACCCCTCTGAAGAGCTCCTCAATTTATACTTTATCATCTCTAATCGCAGGAAGTCATACAGATCATTCAACCAAGCCGCTACCCCCGGTGGCGATGCCAACCGCCACTCCAGCAAAATTTGCCGCTGTGTAATCAGAGAGGCGAAGGCCAAGATATCGGCCTTCCTCCTCTCTATGAGCTCCGGCTTCTCTGAAACCCCAAATAAATATCACCACCAAAGGGTCTGGGTCCACCTCCTCCTCCACTATCCTGGCTAAGACCGCGAACGATCCCGCCCAGAATCTTCCTAATTTTCCGCAACCCCAAAATATGTGTGCATGATTTGC
The DNA here is from genome assembly GCF_902713615.1 of Scyliorhinus canicula. NCBI lineage: Eukaryota > Metazoa > Chordata > Chondrichthyes > Carcharhiniformes > Scyliorhinidae > Scyliorhinus > Scyliorhinus canicula. Next base: position 113,315,033 of record NC_052152.1, read on the forward strand.
TGCTCCCCGCCCGCACCTCTCATACGTATCTGCTACCCCCTGAAAGAACCCACTCATTCTTGCCTGAGTCATATGCACCCTGTGCACCACCTTAAACTGTATTAGGCTCACCCTTGCACAAGAGGAGGTCCCGTTTACCCTTCGCAGTGCCTCACTCCATACTCTCCAATTGCTCTCTATTCCCAACTCTGCTTCCCATTTCTCCTTGATCTTCACCACCCGCTCGCCTCCCTGCTCCCCCAACCACTTATATATATCCCCAATTCTTCCCTCCCCTTCCACATCTGGAAGCGTCAGTCGCTCCAGCAATCCCGGCAATCTAGGGATCCCTTTCCAGACCTTTTGTGCAGTCCCTAACCTGCAGATACCTGAACTCACTCCCCCTCGGCAGCTCTACCCTCTCCCTTAGCTCCTCCAGACTTGCGAACCCTTCCTCCAAATACAAATCCCTCACCTTGACCAGCCCCACTTCCCTCCACCTCCTGTATACACTATCCATCAACTGGGACTTAATAAAAATCACCTCATAAAAGTTGGCCCAGATTGGGATCGGCGTGTTCGATATTCCCGATTTGGACCTTTGCACAGTAAGCCATGTTGCGGCCCTTGCTTTTATCATTGAATTAACTTCGTTTGAATTTACCTTTGCAGCCCTCCTGAGCTTTTATGCAGGCGATGAGGAAAACTACGGGCTGCGATTCTTGACACCCTGACTGCATCGGAATTTCCAGCATGAGACCGAGGCCAGCAGGAAATGCCGCTTTTCGGAAGACTAGAGTCCTTTGATACAGGCATAGAAGATGAGCCCAATATACCGAACAGATGAGGCATTTCTTCCAGGCAAATGGTATTGTTCGTGACGATTGGCAAAAGTAATGCGGTAATATTCCTGACCACCTACGTGGCCGCGATATTCAGTGCAGTCAAGAGACACACCAACCCGGTGACCCCGGACTCGAGAACCTTTAGTGAACCTGTGGAACTTGTTGCGAATCATTATGACCCTAAATTGTCAGCAATAATGCAGAGGTACCGGTTTAGTAAGGCTGGTAAACTCCTGGGAATCAATTACAAAGTTTCTGATGCATCGTTGCAAGTTAGCTGAGCATTGTGACTTCAGCCCATCCCTCCCTGAGATGTTGAGAGATCATTTGGGGACCCAGCTACAAGCAAAACAATGTCTTGGTCAGACCTGCTGGTCAAGGGCCACTACAGCCCAATGGGACATCTCCCCAGAGGACAAGGCGGAGTACCCTCAACAGTGTTACATTTACGGCTGCAGGAATCGTGGCGGTCGAGGTTACCAGAATCGGCAGCGAGCGTGCCACCCTGACCAGGTGGCACAAGAACCCCGAGCCAGGGCTTTGCTTCCTTCCCACCCAAGGAAGAATCATAGAATTTACAGTGCAGAAGGAGGCCATTTGGCCCATCAAGTCTGCACCGGCCCTTGAAAACGGTACCCCACTTAAGTCCACGCCTCCACCCCATCCCCGTAACCCAGTAACCCCACCTAACCTTTTGGACACTCAGGGCAATTTAGCACGGCCAATCCACCTACCCTGCACATCTTTGGAATCTGGGAGGAAACTGGAGCACCCGGAGCAAACACACGCAGACACAGGGAGAAAGTGCAAACTCCAGGGCAAGAGTTATAGCTGGGAGAAGGGAAATTATGATGCCATTAGACATGACTTAGGATGTGTTGGTTGGAGAAGTAGGCTGCAAGGGTTGGGCACACTGGATATGTGGAGCTTGTTCAAGGAACAGCTATTGCATGTTCTTGATAAGTACGTACCAGTCAGGCAGGGAGGAAGGGATCGAGCGAGGGAACCGTGGTTTACCAAAGAAGTGGAATCTCTTGTTAAGAGGAAGAAGGAGGCCTATGTGAAGATGAGGCATGAAGTTTCAGTTGGGGCACTTGATAGTTACAAGGAAGCGAGGAAGGATCTAAAGAGAGAGCTGAGACGAGCAAGGAGGGGACATGAGAAGTCTTTGGCAGGTAGGATCAAGGAAAACCCAAAAGCTTTCTATAGGTATGTCAGGAATAAAAGAATGACTAGGGTAAGAGTAGGGCCAGTCAAGGACAGTGGTGGGAAGTTGTGTGTGGAGGCTGAGGAGATAAGCGAGATACTAAATGAATACTTTTCGTCAGTATTCACTCAAGAAAAAGATAATATTGTGGAGGAGAATGCTGAGACCCAGGCTATTAGAATAGATGGCATTGAGGTGCGTAGGGAAGAAGTGTTGGCAATTCTGGACAAGGTGAAAATAGATAAGTCCCCGGGGCCGGATGGGATTTATCCTAGGATTCTCTGGGAAGCCAGGGAAGAAATTGCTGAGCCTTTGGCGTTGATTTTTAGGTCATCATTGGCTACAGGAATAGTGCCAGAGGACTGGAGGATAGCAAATGTGGTCCCTTTGTTCAAGAAGGGGAGTAGAGATAACCCCGGTAACTATAGGCCGGTGAGCCTAACGTCTGTGGTGGGTAAAGTCTTGGAGAGGATTATAAAAGATACGATTTATAATCATCTAGATAGGAATAATATGATTAGGGACAGTCAGCATGGTTTTGTGAAGGGTAGGTCATGCCTCACAAACCTTATCGAGTTCTTTGAGAAGGTGACTGAACAGGTAGATGAGGGTAGAGCAGTTGATGTGGTGTATATGGATTTCAGTAAAGCGTTTGATAAGGTTCCCCACGGTCGGCTATTGCAGAAAATACGGAGGCTGGGGATTGAGGGTGATTTAGAGATGTGGATCAGAAATTGGCTAGTTGAAAGAAGACAGAGAGTGGTAGTTGATGGGAAATGTTCAGAATGGAGTTCAGTTACGAGTGGCGTACCACAAGGATCTGTTCTGGGGCCGTTGCTGTTTGTCATTTTTATAAATGACCTAGAGGAGGGCGCAGAAGGATGGGTGAGTAAATTTGCAGACAACACTAAAGTCGGTGGAGTTGTAGACAGTGCGGAAGGATGTTGCAGGTTACAGAGGGACATAGATAAGCTGCAGAGCTGGGCTGAGAGGTGGCAAATGGAGTTTAATGTGGAGAAGTGTGAGGTGATTCACTTTGGAAAGAATAACAGAAATGCGGAATATTTGGCGCATGGTAAAATTCTTGGTAGTGTGGATGAGCAGAGGGATCTCGGTGTCCATGTACATGGATCCCTGAAAGTTGCCACCCAGGTTGATAGGGTTGTGAAGAAGGCCTATGGTGTGTTGGCCTTTATTGGTAGAGGGATTGAGTTCCGGAGCCATGAGGTCATGTTGCAGTTGTACAAAACTCTAGTACGGCCGCATTTGGAGTATTGCGTACAGTTCTGGTCGCCTCATTATAGGAAGGACGTGGAAGCTTTGGAACGGGTGCAGAGGAGATTTACCAGGATGTTGCCTGGTATGGAGGGAAAATCTTATGAGGAAAGGCTGATGGACTTGAGGTTGTTTTCGTTAGAGAGAAGAAGGTTAAGAGGTGACTTAATAGAGGCATACAAAATGATCAGAGGGTTAGATAGGGTGGACAGCGAGAGCCTTCTCCCGCGGATGGAGGTGGCTAGCACGAGGGGACATAGCCTTAAATTGAGGGGTAATAGATATAGGACAGAGGTCAGAGGTGGGTTTTTTACGCAAAGAGTGGTGAGGCCGTGGAATGCCCTACCTGCAGCAGTAGTGAACACGCCAACATTGAGGGCATTTAAACATTTATTGGATAAGCACATGGATGATAAGGGCATAGTGTAGGTTAGATGGCCTTTACATTTTTTCCATGTCGGTGCAACATCGAGGGCCGAAGGGCTTGTACTGCACTGTATCGTTCTATGTTCTATGTTCCACACAGACAGTCCATAAGACCAGAAGATATAGGAGCACAATTAGGCCACTCGGCCCATCGAGTCTGCTCCGCCATTCAATCATGGCTGATATTTTTCTCATCCCCATTCTCCTGCCTTCTCCCCATAACCCCTGATCCCCTTATTAATCAAGAACCTATGTATCTCTGTCTTAAAGATACTCAGTGATTTGACCTCACAGCCTTCTGCGGCACAAGGTTCCACAGAGTCACCCTTTCGACTATTTTGTGATGGGCAGCACGGGAGCACAGTGGTTAGCAGTGTTCTTTCACAGCACCAGGGACCCAGGTTCAATTCCCGGCTTGGGTCATTGTCTGTGTGGAGTCTGCACGTTCTCCCCATGTTTGCGTGGATTTCCTCCTGGTGCTCTGGTTTCCTCCCACAGGTCCCAAAAGACGTGCTGTTAGGGATAATTTGGACATTCTGAATTCCCCCTTTGTGTACCCGAACAGGTGCCAGAGTGTGGCGACTCGGAGATTTTCACAGTAACATCACTGCGGTATTAATGGATTGCCTACTTGTGTCACGAATAAAGATTATTAAGATTACTATTATTATGGACAGGACGTTGTTGGTGGGGGTGGTCGATTCAGACTACTCAGCGATTGTGGTTTCAGACCATGCGCCAAATTGGGTGGTTCGCATGTGGGGGGCGGGGGGGGGGGGGGGGGGGGGGGTGTGGCGGCCAGCGCCCGGAATGGAGGTTAGATGTGGGACTGTTAGCGGGTGAGGAGGTTTGTGAGCGGGTGTGAGCTATATTCAGGACTATGTGGAGTTGAATGACACGGGGGAGGTTGTGGCCACCACACTATGGGAGGCGTTAAAAGCAGTGGTGAGGGGGGAGTTTATATCAATACAGGCGCCTAGAGACAAGGAGCGGGCGGAGATTGCGAGGTTAGTGGATGAGATCCTGCAGGTGGCTTGGAGGTATTCGGAGGCCGCGGAGGCTGGGTTGTTCAGGGAGCGGCTCAAACTCCAGATAGGGTAAGGCAGTTGGGCAGCTGAGGAGGGCCAGGAGGGTAATCTATGAATATGTGGAAAAGGCAAGTAGGATGTTGGCACATCAACTGAGGAAGCACGAGGCGTCGAGAGCGATTGGGAAGGTAAAAGATAGGAGGGGGAACATGGTCTTAGACCTGGTAAGGATGAATGGGGTGTTTCAGAACTTTTATAAGAGGCTATATGATTTGTAACCCCTGGCCAGGGTGGAGGGAATGAGGCACTTCTTAGATGGGTTGGAATTCCCTAAGGTGGAGGAGGACCTGGTGGAGGGATTGGGAGTCCCCATTGGGCTGCTGGAGGTGTTGGAGAGTATGGGGCGATGCAGGCGGGGAAGGTCCCTGGCGCAGATTGGTTCACAGTGGAATTTTATAAGAACTCTTCGGGGACCCTGGGGCCCCTGCTGGTAAGGGCATTCAATGAGGCGAGGAAAAAGGGATGCTCTCCCCACGTTATCGCAGACCTCGATCTCCTTAATCTTAAAGAGGGAAAAAAGAGGGATAAGGGATAAGAGCAGAGTGGGTCCTACCAGCCAATTTCATTGCTAAAGGTAGACGGTAAGTTTCTGGCCAAGGATTTTGCCTCACGGATTGAGGACTGTGTGCCAGGGTTAATAGAGGAAGATCGAACAGGGTTTGTAAAGGGGTCATAGATCATAGAATTTATAGTGCAGAAGGAGGCCATTCGGCCCATCGAGTCTGCACCGGCTCCTGGAAAGAGCAGCCTACCCAAGGTTAACACCTCCACCCTATCCCCATAACCCAGTAACCCCACCCAACACTAAAGGAAATTTTGGACACTAAGGGCAATTTATCATGGCCAATCCACCTAACCTGCACATTTTTGGACTGTGGGAGGAAACCGGAGCACCCGGAGGAAACCCACGCACACACGGGGAGGATGTGCAGACTCCACACAGACATTGACCCAAGCCAGAATCGAACCTGGGACCCTGGAGCTGTGAAGCGATTGTACTATCCACAATGCTACCGTGCTGCCCCCAGCTGTCAGCTAATATTAGGACGTGTGCAATCAGTGAAGATGGCGGTTCTCCCGAGGTTCTTAGTTGCGTTCCAGAATCTCCCGATCTTTATCCCAAAGGCATTTTTTTGGAGGGCTAATGTACTGATTTTGGGGTTTGTCTGGGCGGGTAAAGCCCCGGGGGTCAGGAAGGTGCTGCTGGAGCAGCGACGAGGGGGAGCGGGTTGGATCTTCCAAATTTGATGAATTATGATTGGGTGGCAAATATAGCCATGGTTAGGAAGTGGGTGGTGGGGTGGGGTCAGTATAGGAGCAGATGGAGGCAGCCTTATGTAAGGACTTGAGCCGAGGGGCACTGTTTTTAAAAAAAATAATTTTTATTAAGATTTTTACAAAATATAAACATCACAACAATATTAACAGAACAACCGCGGTAAAAACCCAAGAACAACACCCAGCCAACTTCAAAAGCAACTGCAAACAAAAGAAAAAAACAAAAAATCACCCAAACAACAAAAGGGAAAGAGATAACACCCGCCACATCCCACAAACCCATGTACACAGTTCTCCCTCCCACCGAACCAAACCCCTCCCACCCCCGGGTTGCTGCTGCTGCCGGCCTATTTCCCTACCATTCCGCCAGGAAGGGCTGCCACCGCCTAAGGAACCCTTGTACTGATCCCCTCAGGGCAAATTTCACCTTCTCCAATTTAATGAACCCCGCCATATCATTGATCCAGGCCTCCACGCTTGGGGGCCTCGCATCCTTCCATTGGAGCAAGATCCTCCGCCGGGCTACTAGGGACGCAAAGGCCAGAACACTGGCCTCTTTCGCCTCCTGCGCTCCCGGCTCCACTGCAACCCCAAAAATTGCGAGTCCCCAGCCTGGCTTGACCCTGGATCTCACCACCCTCGACACCGTCCTTGCTACCCCCTTCCAAAACTCCCCCAGCGCCGGGCATGCCCAAAACATATGGGCGTGGTTCACTGGGCTCCCCAAGCACCTAGCACACCTGTCTTCACCCCCTAAAAACCTACTCATCCTCGTCCCAGTCATTTGGGCCCTATGCAGCACCTTGAACTGGATGAGGCTAAGCCTCGCAGGAAGAGGAGGAATTCACTCTCTCCAGGGCATCCGCCCACGTCCCCTCCTCAATCTCCTCACCCAGCTCCTCTTCCCATTTCCCCTTCAGTTCCTCCACCGAGGCCTCGTCTACCTCCTGCATTACCCGGTATGTGTCCGAAATCCTCCCTCCTCCAACCCACACCCTCGAGAGCACCCTGTCCCGCACCTCACGTGGGGGCAGCAAGGGGAACCCCTCCACCTGCCGCCTGGCCAACGGCCTCGGGGCACTGTTGACGGCACCTCTGCCATTCTCGCCAGCCAAGTGCTCCACAAGTCCAGTAGTGGTGGTAGCCCTGAGGGTATGGGGACAGTGGCGACAGCACCTGAGGTGAGAGGGGGCCTCGGGGGAACTTGTATTCCACGAGTTCCAAGGGGAGGTCAATTGGGATGGCCCCATGGATCTCATGAGGGTCAGTACACACGATAGCATCCATGATAGTTACAGCTTCGGGCGTTCATTCATCCTAGCTGCTTTTGTGGGACAGCAGCGGATGGAGAAATGGCTCCTCTGGGACAAAGGGTATACCCTCAGAAGGTGGATGAAGACGCCAGTCCGGTGGCCACAAACACCCGCTGAAACTTGCTCCAACGAGGCTCATGTGTAAATGCATACGCTGGTCAAGCAGGTGACTGGACTGCTCAAGATGTGGTTCCGGTGCCTGGACCGGTGGGGGAACCCTCCAATGCAGCCTCCAGAAGGTGTCCCACATCATAATGGTCTCCTGTACTCTGCATAACCTGGCATTGCAGTGGAGAAAGCAGCTGGATTAGGCGAAGATGGAGGAGCATCTCATTTTCTTCGATGATGAGGATGTTGAGAATGACGGTGGCGGGCAAGCCACGAGGAGGAGGAGGAAGGATCTTGGGCGATGGCTCGCATCCACATAGGGCGAAGGACTCATTGACTCTCGGTTTGGTGATGACCAGGACTAGGGTGTGAAGACCTCTCCCAGCATGAGGTCTCACTTCTTCTAACTAATGTGAGGCCTACAGGAGGACACTAACACAGTCGCTCTGTTCAGCGACTGACTGAACGCTGCCGAAAAATGATAATGACTTGCAGCGAGGTCAGAGCGATGCTCATCTTAACCTCTGCAAAAATCTGACTCCTGCCTGACAAAGAGCTGAACGTGACCTGCCACTGAAAGGAGTGATACAGATGTGCATTGAGGCAGAATAACACATCTCAGCTGTTACTGCCTCTTCTGAGGTTATGAGACCCAATATATTTTACATCTTGATGACGGACAGACTCTCTCACATTTGCAGCTGATGGCATCCACATAACCAAAGAATGCTGACACCCATAAATGCTTTGAGCGTTGATGTGCAGGGTGGGGAGGAGACCTTGCATGGATGGTTCGTTGGGGCTGGGAGGCATGAGTCAGGATAAAAATTGTATTATTGTGCCTTCAGTGTTGGAGACACATTGCACTGCCATTCTCACACTACACAGGGAGGAAGCATGGGGGTTTGTGGAATGTGGTGCCATGATATTATTGCGTCGTGGCTTTTTATGGATGATCAAAGTAATTTTTAATGCTAGCTATTTATTACAATGGTCTCTTTTCTCTATTAGTGCCTCAGTTCACTTGTGGCCATCATTCCTTAGTCTTCCTCACCCTCCCGCTATGTCTAGGTGTATCATTAGGATCCACGGCAGAGATTGAGATGGCCTACTGATTTCCATGCCGTGTTGCCTGAGGTGTGCTTGGCAGGTGTCCCCTGGGGGGGGGGGGGGGGGGGGGGGGGTCTGGACCTTGAGGTCCTGGCCTGCTTTCGGGCAGCATGGGTATTGCACTGCAGTCCATCTCAGTGTGCGGATTGGAGGTGTTTCGCTCACAGGGCGGGGGGTGTCGGAAAGGCTGGACACCCCCAGGGTTGAAGGACCCGGGCTGTGCTCCTGCTTCAGGAGTCTGGGACTCCTCGGCTCTCCATGGGATAGAGGGGTAGCTAAAATGGGATCCACAATCCCCACCGTCCTCTGGGGCTGACACTCGTGGAGTCCCACTACTGCCTGCACCGTACAGTCAGAGACCTGCACAATGGAACTCAGGCTCTTGGCCATGAGCCGAACCATGGAGTGGACAACCCCTCCATGGAGTGCACGTTCTGCCAAGGTTTCCACTGCGGATGCCACCCTGGCATTGTTGGCCTCATTGAGTCGGACTGACCATCTCCTTGAACATGAGGCAATGGGCTTCTTCCAGTTGACCTTGCAGTCCGAGGTGGATTGCTGCCATCCCTCCCTGATGCTGCAACTCTGCCTTTGCAGTTCCAGCAGCTCTGGGATCACTGTACCCTGGAGTGCATCAACGTCCAGGACTCAGCAGAGTCCTACAATCCGGCATTTTTCTGAGTGCTGGATTGCTGGGATGTACCTGCCTCCATCTGCTGTGGATCATCAGGTGTGAGGTGTTTAACAGTGACCCACAAGCCTGCCTACCACGTAATTTCATCAAGGCACTAATATCTGCACTGGTTGAAGATGCGGGTGACGGGTGTGATGCCTTGTCAATCCTGGGCTCCAAGATGTGTGCCTCTGAGCTGCTTGTGTCTGTGGTGTCCAGGGGCTGCGGGTTTCTCTTGCAATGAGACAATTGGGAAGAGTGCAGGCGGAAGTCGTACTACATCATATTGGGATGAAGTATGGCATGCATGGGAGGTAAGTCGGAGTGGGCATTTAAGGGGCACCAGAACTACTGGGGGAATTATGGCGGGGAGGGGGCAGGTTGCGGTGGGGAAGGTGCACCACATGACAAGTGCTGTGACCCCCATGAGGTGTGAGGGATGTGTTACAAGGTGCTGAGGGAAACATGAGGAGGCTGACGTACCCTGGCTGGATGAACAAGGTAATCTGTCTTCTTATGACACTGTAGCCCCGTCCTCTTGGATTGGATTGGATTTGTTTATTGTCACGTGAACCGATGAAGTGTTCACAGAGAAAAGTATTTTTCTGCGAGCAGATCATTTAGTACATGAAAATAAAATAAAAAGAAAATACATAATAGGGCAACAAAGTCCACAATGTAAATACATTGGATGAAGCATACAGGAGTGCAGTATTAATCAGGTCAGTCCATAAGAGGGTCATTTAGGAGTCTGGTAACGCAGGGAAGAAGCTGTTTTTGAATCTGTGCAATCTTTCTGGCTGCTATACCACTGACTGCACCTGGGGAGACACTTAAATGGTGCGCCCCACTGATTAGAGATTACATTTTCCTGTAGCAAGCGTATCAGAGGCAAGCTGTCATGAGTGCAGCGTGATTCACACGGAGAAAACATTTTGTCAAAGAGGCTGAATATATCGCGGGTTTTCCCACCGATGTAGATGAGATTCTTCCCAATTTTCTCATCTGAACCAAAACTTTGAAAAAATATGGTAAGATTCCACCTGAGGCATCAATCGTGGATCAGAAAGTTGTTGGTCCAAGATCCACTCCAGAGACTTCAGTACAAAATCTAGGCTTACATTGTGATGCAGCACTGAGGAAGTGCTGCATTCTGGTTTATTGAATGAGACTTTAAACCAAGTCTTCTTTTGTCCTCTTTAGTGGTTGTATAGGTTCCCATGGAATGTTTAGAAGTAGAGCAGAGAAGTTCTCCCAGTGTTTACATCATGATAGTTTCCACGATAGTTTCCTGGAACAGTATGTAATGAAACCTACGAGGGAACAAGCGGTCCTAGGTCTGGTCCTGTGTAATGAGACAGGATTGATTAATGATCTCATAGTTAGGGATCCTCTCTGAAGGAACAATCACAATATGGTGGAATTTAAAATACAGATGGAGGGTGAGAAGGTAAAATCAAACACTAGTGTTTTGTGCTTAAACAAGGAGATTACAATGGGATGAGAGAAGAGCTAGCTAAGGTAGACTGGGAGCAAAGACTTTATGGTGAAACAGTTGAGGAACAGTGGAGAACCTTCCAAGCGATTTTTCACAGTGCTCAGCAAAGGTTTATACCAACAAAAAGGAAGGACGGTAGAAAGAGGGAAAATCGACCGTGGATATCTAAGGAAATGAGGGAGAGTATCAAATTGAAGGAAAAAGCATACAAAGTGGCAAAGATTAGTGGGAGACTAGAGGACTGGGAAATCTTTAGGGGGCAACAGAAAGCTACTAAAAATGCTATTTAGTGGAATTTTTTTGAGGACATTACCAGTGCGGTAGATAACAGGGAGCCAATGGATGAGGTATATCTGGATTTCCAGACAGCCTTTGACAGGGTGCCACACAAAAGGTTGCTGCATAAGATAAAGATGCATGGCATTAAGGGTAAAGTAGTAGCATGGATAGAGGATTGGTTAATTAATAGAAAGCAAAGAGTTGGGATAAATGGGTGTTTCTCTGGTTGGCAATCAGTAGCTAGTGGTGTCCCTCAGGGATCAGTGTTGGGCCCACAATTGTTCACAATTTACACAGATGATTTGGAGTTGGGGACCAAAGGCAATGTGTCCAAGTTTGCAGACGACACTAAGATGAGTGGTAAAGCAAAAAGTGCAGAGGATACCGGAAGTCTGCAGAGGGATTTGGATAGGTTAAGTGAATGGGCTAGAGTCTGGCAGATGGAATACAATGTTGACATAGGTGAGGTTATCCATTTCGGTAGGAATAACAGCAAAAGGGATTATTATTTAAATGATAAAATATTAAAGCATGCTGCATAGCAGAGAGACCTGGGTGTGGTGGTGCATGAGTTGCAAAAAGTTGGTTTACAGGTGCAACAGGTGATTAAGAAGGCAAATGGAATTTTGTCCTTCATTGCTAGAGGGATGGAGTTTAAGACTAGGGAGGTTATGCTGCAATTGTATAAGGTGTTAGTGAGGCCACACCTGGAGTATTGTGTTCAGTTTTGGTCTCCTTACCTGAGAAAGGATGTACTGGTGCTGGAGGGTGTGTAGAGGAGATTCACTAGGTTAATCCCAGAGCTGAAGGGGTTGGATTACGAGGAGAGGTTGAGTAGACTGGGACTGTACTCGTTGGAATTTAGAAGGATGAGGGGGGATCTTATAGAAACATAAAATTATGAAGGGAATAGATAGGATAATACGGACAGGTTATTTCCACTGGCGGGTGAAAGCAGAACTAGTGGGCATAGCCTCAAAATACGGGGAAGTAGATTTTGGACTGAGTTTAGGAGGAACTTCTTCACCCAAAGGGTTGCGAATCTATGGAATTCCTTGCCCAGTGCAGCAGTTGAGGCTCCTTCATTAAATGTTTTTAAGATAAAGATAGTTTTTTGAAGAATAAAGGGATTAAGGGTTATGGTGTTCGGGCCAGAAAGTGGAGCTGAGTCTACAAAAGATCAGCCATGATCTCATTGAATGGCGGAGCCGGCTCGAGGTGCCAGATGGCCTACTCCTGCTCCTAGTTCTTATGTTGTTCTTATGAGTCATCCCTCAAATAACATCACTTAAAAGATTATTTGGTCATCATCTCAGTGCTGTTTGTGGAACCTGGCAGTGCGTGTGTTGGTGATCACGTTTTCAAAATTACAACCACGACTACATTTCATAAAGTTCTTGTTGCGTGATGAAGCACATTGGAATGCACTAAAATTATGAAAGAGTTCTATGTAAATGAGAACTGCAGTTTAGGTGGAAGCACTTTTGCTTCTGAGTTAGGAGATTGTGGGTTCAAGTTCCACTCCAGGATTTGTGCACAAATATCAATGATGACACTCCAGAGCAGTGTTGAGGAAGTTTAGTCTTTTGGATGAAATTGAACCCAGGTTGATTCAAAACATTCCATGGCCCTACATCGAAGAAGAGCAGTTGACATATTCTAGCCCATATTTATCCATCAATCAAGAAGATATCAAAATCAGATGTTTGCTATTTGTGGGGTTTTGCTGTGCACAAATTTCCTCTGGGCCCGATTCAGCAGACAAATGTTAAAGTCCGCTTTTGGGCGCATTTAGCGGGTTGTTTCTTGCCATCTCCAGTCCCGAAAAACACCCTGCTATTCAATGGCTCTCTGATCGCGCCAGCAGGAATGGCTGTTTGCAGGTTGGGATGCCATTTTGACCAGAAGCCCTGATCTTTCCCCCCTTACTTTCAGGTCCTCCCCACTTTATCGACTCCACCAACCTCCCCAAACGTGTTGAGACCCTTGGTTAAACCCCCCTCAACCCCCTCCAATTTGCAAGCCCCCCCCCACCCCCCCGGGCCCGACCCTTGGCAGTGCCCACCTGGCACCAGGGCAGCACTTGCAGGGTGCCTGGGAGACACTTCCAGGTGACAGGTTGGCAGTGCCAAGGTGCAAGGAGTGTCTGGGTACCACCCTGCCCTGTCCCCGATAACCTGGGGGTCGCCAGTGGCCTGCGAGATCCCCCGGGTGCCATTACACCTGGCACACATTTGGTCGGATCAGTGCCCTAGCAAGGTCTCTCAGGCGTGGCCTGCGCAGGCCGGGCAGCGTGCATCGGATGACTAGCGATTTGGGACTCCTGCGTGATTTACACGCAGATCGACGATGGGCACAACCGGGTCGCTGAATCGCGTCCCATATTTCAAAAGTAATGAGACATCAAATGGTTGTGAAACTTGCCATATAAGTGCAAGGTTTTCTTTCTTTTAAAGAAAGCCAGACACTGATTAAACTCACTCTTTGCGTACGAGCAAACTATTTGGAGATTAAAGGAACTGAAAGCTTTATATGTGGAATCGTGTGAAAATAAACTTTCTGTGTTATGTTTCCAGCAAAATCCGCTAAGATTTTGCAATAGGTTATCTGGTGTATGCAAAGATAAATTATGAAACTAGCAATGATACCAGAGAGCACATTTCTTTAAATTCATCAGGGCTATACAAGACAGAATTTCTGGTTATTATCTAGAATTTCTTGATAAAAAGAAACTCATCAACATTTTCATTCTCTGGATTTATGATTTTGTCAGAAATGCTATCCAGGATAAATCTTCAAAATGCATTAGTGATGTTGCTACTTGTAGTGATACAGACCAATTGTCCCTTTAAGAATTTCAGGTTCTGGTAGAACCATTGAGTCATTCTTCAAAATGCTGTTTCTTTTTTTTTTTTTTAAATAATTTTTATTGAAAGAGTTTTTCCATACAGACATTTACCCCTACTAATTTTTAAATTATTTACAACACAATCCCTCTAGGCAAATGTCCCTCCCTCGCCCGCCCTCTCGCGCGCACCAGTCCTCCCCCCCCGGCAACCTTAACAACCAAGGCAGCCTACAGTTCCAGACATGAGCAGCGAGCAGGCTTGCCCGCGTTACAGTCGTGCGTGTCCCCCCACGACCCTTGCTGCCCCCCCCCTCCCTCCCCCCCCCCCCTCCCTCCCCCCTCCCCCCCCCCCCCCCTCCCTCCCCCCTCCCCCCCCCCCCCCCCCCCCCCCCCGGGTTGCTGCTGCCACGACCCCGAACGTCTATCTCTGATCTAAAAAGTCAAGGAAAGGTTGCCACCGCCTGGCGAATCCCTGTACCGACCCTCTCAGGGCAAATTTGATCCTTTCTAGCTGAATATAGCTAGCCATATCGTTAATCCAAGTTTCAACGCTTGGAGGCCTCGCGTCCTTCCATTGAATTAATATCCTTCGTCGAGCCACTAGGGACGCAAAGGCCAGTATTCCGGCCTCCCTAGCCTCCTGTACCCCCGGTTCTACCCCGACCCCAAAGATCGCAAGCCCCCATCCTGGTTTGACCCTGGACCCCACCACCTTCGACACCGTCCTTGCCACCCCCTTCCAGAACCCTTCCAGCACCGGACATGCCCAGAACATATGCACATGGTTCGCTGGGCTTCCCAGACATCTGACACACCTGTCCTCACCCCCAAAGAACCGGCTCATCCTTGTCCCCGTCATGTGAGCTCTATGCAGCACCTTAAATTGAATGAGGCTCAGCCTCGCACACGAGGAGGAAGAATTGACCTTCTCCAGTGCATCCGCCCACGTCCCGTCTTCTATCTGCTCTCCCAGCTCCCCTTCCCACTTGGCTTTCAGCTCCTCCCCTGATGCTTCTTCCGCCTCCTGCATTATCTTGTAGATGTCTGATATCTTCCCCCCTCCGACCCAGACCCCCGAGAGCACCCTATCACTCGCCCCCTTACTGGGGAGCAGGGGAAACCCCTCCACCTGCCGCCTAGCAAATGCCTTCACTTGTAGATATCTGAACATGTTTCCCGGGGGGAGCTCAAACTTCTCCTCCAGCCCTCCCAGGCTCGCAAACCTCCCCTCGATAAACAGGTCCTTCAGCTGCCGTATGCCCACCCTGTACCAGCTCTGAAATCCCCCGTCGATGTTCCCCGGGATGAATCTATGGTTCCCTCTTATTGGCGCCGCCAACAGACCTCCCATTTCCCCCCTATGTCGCCTCCACTGCCCCCATATCTTGAGGGTGGCCGCCACCACCGGGCTCGTGGTGTACCTCGTGGGGGGGAGCGGCCATGGTGCCGTTACTAGGGCCCCCAGGCTTGTGTTGCCACAGGACGCCCTCTCCATTCGTTTCCAAGCTGCCCCCTCCCCTTCCATCATCCACTTGCGCACCATTGACACATTTGCCGCCCAGTAGTACCCCGAAAGATTGGGTAGTGCCAGCCCTCCACTGTCCCTACTCCGCTCCAAAAAGACCCTCCTCACCCTTGGGGTGCCATGCGCCCACACGTAGCTCATGATGCTACTCGTCACCTTTTTGAAGAAGGCCCTAGGGAGGAAGATGGGCAAGCACTGAAATAAAAACAAGAACCTTGGGAGGACCGTCATTTTGATTGACTGCACCCTCCCCGCCAGCGACAACGGTACCATGTCCCACCTCTTAAACTCCTCCTCCATCTGTTCCACCAGCCTGGAAAAGTTCAACTTGTGGAGGGTCCCCCAGTTCCTTGCCACCTGCACCCCTAAGTACCTAAAGCTCTTTCCTGCTCGCTTGAAGGGGAGTCTCCCAATACCCTCTCCCTGGTCCCCCGGGTGTATCACAAAAACCTCGCTTTTGCCCAAATTTAATTTGTACCCCGAAAAGTCCCCAAACTCTGCTAATAGTTCCATTATCTCCGGCATTCCCCCTTCTGGGTCTGCCACGTACAGCAGTAGATCATCCGCATACAGCGATACTCGATGTTCCTCCCCTCCCCTAGTCAGTCCTCTCCACCCCCCTGAACCCCTCAGTGCCATCGCCAACGGTTCAATCGCCAGTGCGAAAAGTAGGGGGGATAGGGGACATCCCTGCCTGGTCCCTCGGTGGAGCCCGAAATACTCCGACCTCCTCCCGTTTGTCACTACACTCGCCGTCGGGGCCGAGTAGAGCAACTTCACCCACTTAATAAACCCTTCCCCAAACCCAAACCGTTTCAACGTCTCCCACAGGTACTCCCACTCCACCCTATCGAATGCCTTCTCCGCGTCCAGCGCTACCACTATCTCAGCCTCCCCCTCCACTGCCGGCATCATAATTACATTCAGCAATCTCCGCACGTTCGTGTTGAGCTGCCGCCCCTTCACGAACCCCGTCTGGTCCTCATGGATTACCCCTGGCACACAATCCTCTATTCTAGCTGCCAGGATCTTTGCCAGCAACTTGGCATCCACGTTCAGAAGCGAGATAGGCCTGTAGGACCCGCACTGCACGGGGTCTTTATCCCGCTTCAATATCAGGGAGATCAGAGCCTGCGACATTGTCGGGGGCAGAACCCCCCCCTCTCGCGCCTCATTAAAGGCTCGTACCAGTACCGGTCCCACCAAGTCCACATTTTTCTTATAGAATTCCACCGGGAACCCATCTGGCCCCGGCGCCTTCCCCGCTTGCATCTGACCTATTCCCTTGACTAGCTCCTCTAGCCCTATTGGCGCCCCCAGCCCTTCTACCAGCCCCTCCTGGACCCTTGGGAACCTCAATTTGTTTAGGAAGTCCTCCATTCCCCCTCTCCTTGTCGGCGGCTCAGACCGATACAACTCCTTGTAAAAATCCCTGAAGACCCCGTTCACTTCTTGCCCCTTCTGCACTACCTTCCCGCCCCTCTCCTTCACTCCCCCAATCTCCCTAGCCGCATCTCGTTTGCGAAGCTGGTGTGCCAGCATCCTGCTCGCCTTTTCCCCATACTCATAGACCGCGCCCTGTGCCCTTCTCCACTGCGTCTCTGCCTTCCTGGTGGTCAGCAGGTCGAACTTGACCTGCAGGCTGCGCCGTTCTTCCAGCAGCCCCTCCTCTGGTGCCTCCGCATATCTCCTATCCACTTCCAATAGCTCCCCCACCAGCCTCTCCCTCTCCTGCCTCTCCTTTCTTTCTCTATGCGCCCTTATGGAGATCAGCTCTCCCCTGATCACTGCCTTCAGGGCCTCCCAGACCATCCCCACCTGCACCTCACCCGTGTCATTCAAGTCCAGATAGCTCTCAATGCTCTTCCGGACCCTTTTACACACCTCGTCGTCCGCTAACAGCCCCACATCCAGCCGCCACAGCGGGCGCTGGTCCCGCGCCTCCCCCATTTCCACATCCACCCAATGCGGTGCATGATCAGAGATCGCAATGGCCGAGTACTCAGCTTCCCGTACCCTCGGGATCAGCCCCCTGCTCAACACGAAGAAATCGATTCTGGAGTACACTCTATGGACGTGGGAGAAAAAGGAATACTCCCTCGCCCTCGGCCTACCAAACCTCCATGGGTCTACTCCTCCCATCTGCTCCATGTACCCCCTCAGCACTTCTGCCGCTGCCGGCCTCCTATTGGTCCTTGCGCTCGATCTGTCTAGCCCGGGGTCCAGCACTGTGTTAAAGTCCCCCCCCATGATCAAGCCCCCTGCCTCCAGTCCCGGAATGAGGCCCAATAGGCGCCTCATAAAACCCGCGTCATCCCAGTTCGGGGCATATACGTTGACCATCACCACTTTCTCCCCCTGCAGCTTACCCTTCACCATCACATACCTACCCTCCTTATCCGCCACCACCTCCTCCGCCACGAACGACACCCTCTTTCCCACCAGAATCGCCACCCCCCGGTTCTTTGCGTCCAATCCAGAGTGGAACACCTGTCCCACCCACCCCCTTCTCAGGCGAACCTGGTCCACTACCTTCAAATGGGTCTCCTGTAACATTGCTACATCAGCCTTCAGTCCCTTCAGGTGTGAGAATACCCTTGATCTCTTGACCGGCCCATTCAACCCCCTCACGTTCCAAGTGATCAGCCGGGTCGCGGGACGACCCGCCCCCTTCCCCTGCCGATTAGCCATGTCCTGTTCCCTGCTCGCCCCGGGTCGACCCTCCCCTTCTGACCCGCTCCCCATGGCGATGTCCCCCTCCCCCCACCTCTCCAGTCCTCCACTTCCCGTTTCTGGTCTTTTCAGCAGCAACCCGGTGTCCCTCTCTAACCCCCCTCCCCCCCCCCCCCCAGGCTAGGACCCCTCCTAGCCGCGATGTACCCTCCATCGTACTCCCGTAAGTCAGCTGGTTCACGCTGACCCGGCTGCTCCTGCCCCACTCCGACTCCCCCCGGCTCGGGGGGGGCCTCCCCCCCCCTTGCCACTCCTCCCTGGCCCCGCTCCAGCGCGGGAAAGGTCGCCATTGCTAGCCACGCCCCGCACTCCTCCCCTCCCCCCTCCTCTGCCCCGCGCGCGGGAAAACAGAGGAAAGCCCGCGCTTTCGCCCTGCCACACCCCACCCCGCCATCTTCAGTTCCACCCCCGTCCCCGTCCATGCCTGTAAAAGAACCCCCCCAGGAGCCCAAATCCCCGATCTGCTCTCCCCCCCGTCCCACCTCCCCAACTTAACATTATAAATAACAGATAAATAACAAATAACAATGTACTTAACAGTCGCCCTCTACCAACAGCATAAATAACCATAAATAACCATGAATAACCACAATAACAATAACTAAGGGAAGTTGGCAAAGGGGGAAAAAACATCAGAAGAAAAACCACAGCAAGAGTTCAAAATCCAAACAAAGAATTCAGCTGAAAGTACCCGAGCGGCTACGGCCGCCAAGTATCCCCTGGGTCTAATTCGAGTCCAGTTTCTCTTCCTGTACAAAGGCCCACGCCTCCTCTGGGGACTCAAAATAGTGGTGTTGGTTCCTGTAGGTGACCCACAAGCGCGCTGGCTGCAGCATTCCGAACCTGATCCGTTTTGCATGTAGCACCGCCTTCGTCCGGTTGTACCGGGCCCGCCGCTTTGCCACCTCCGCACTCCAGTCCTGGTAGACCCTCACCGTCGAATTCTCCCACTTGCTGCTCCTTTCCCTCTTGGCCCACTCCAGCACTCTCTCACGGTCGCTGAGTCGCTGGAACCGCACCAGCACCGCCCTCGGGGGCTCATTTGCTCTTGGCCTCCTAGCCATGACCCTGTAGGCCTCTTCCAGCTCCAGGGGCGAAGGGACGGCCCCTGCCCCCATCAGGGAGCTCAGCATTTCTGCTACATATCCCGGGAGGTCTGACCCCTCCAGGCCTTCTGCCAGGCCCAAGATCCTCAGGTTCTTCCGCCTCATTCGGGTATCCAGCTCCTCAAAACGGCTCTGCCATTTCAGGTGGAGTGCCTCGTGCACCTCTACCTTTCCCACGAGGACCGTGGCCTCCTCCTCCCTCACAGTCATCTCCTGTTGCAGCTCCCGAATCGACGCCTCTTGGGTCGCCTGGGCTCCCATCAGCCTGGTGGTCGTCGCATTCATTGACTCCAAGAGCTCCATTTTCAGCTCCGTAAAGAAGCGCAGGAGAGCGGCCTGCTGCTCCTCCGCCCATTTCCTCCATTCCTCGGGTGCTCCACCGGCCGCCATTTTGGTCTTCTTCCCCCGCTTTTTTTTGGGAGCTGCTGTTGCTTTCTTTACCACCCCACTCCGGGTACCGACCATAAAGTTGGTCTGGTTCTCTTCAGGGAGCCTTCCCCCACCGGGATTTGTCCTTACAGCGCCGTTGGGGCCCTCCAATCGGCCCGAAAACACCTTTGTAGCAGGAGCAGCCAAACGTGCGACTTAGCTGGTCATAGCCGCAACCGGAAGTCCAAAATGCTGTTTCAATAACAGATTGTGTTTCTTTCCTCCTTTAATGTGGACAGCTTCAATTCATGTAACCTCTAAATATTTTTCTTGTTCCTAAACAGTGGGGCTTAATTGACTTCTGCTTTCGTAAGATTTTATTCCCATGACAGACCCTGCCAGAAAATGTAGTTTTCTCCCATTGTTGCCCTTTGTATCTGCATATTGCAGACATCTGGGGCGGAATTCTCCGACCCCCCGCAGGGTCGGGGAATCGCCCGGGGCCGGCGTAAATCCCGCCCCCGCTGTGGCCGGAATTCTCCGCCACTCGGGAATCGGCGGGAGCGGGAATTGCGCCCCGCCGATCGGTGTGCCACCCGTGGCGATTCTCCGGCCCGCGATGGGCCGAAGTCCAGCCGCTGTCAGGCCTCTCCCGCCGACATGGTTTAAACGAGCGGGCCCCCGGGGGTGTGTGTGTGCGCGTGGGGCAATCAGACCCCGGGGGGTGCCCCCACGGTGGCCTGGCCCGCGATCGGGGCCCACTGATCGGCGGGCGGGTCAGTGCTATGTGGGCACTCTTTTTCTTCTGCCACGGCCTCCACCATGGTGGAGGTGGAAGAGACCCCCTCCACCGTGCATGCGCCGGTGGTGAGCACATGCGTGGACTCACGCCAACCGGCGAAGGCCTTTCGGCCAGCCCCGACGCTGGGCGGTGTGGCGCCAAAGGCCGTTGGCGCCAGTCGGCAGAGCGGGAGCCACTCTAGCGGGGGCCTAGCCCCTAAAGGTGCGGAGAATTCCGCACCTTTGGGGAGGCCAACGCCGGAGTGGTTGGCGCCACTCTGCTACGCCGGGACCTCCCGCCCCGCCGGGTAGGGGAGAATTTCGCCCCTGATTTAGTCCACCACAGTTAATCAGAGCTTTACAATATTAACTTTCTCCACCTTAGGTCTTTGTCTCATTTATTTGGCATGAATATCTCTGGGAGGATTTTGTCATGTCCTTAACTCGGGAAGATTAATTATTTTGAAAAACGTCCTTCTTGATCCTGTGCTTTACACAGCATATGTTGATCTGTGAGAAAATGCGTAAGTTGTTATATAATTTAGTTCACCACAAAGAGAAAAGCTCTGGTGGTGTCCACACTCTTGGATTCTTACATATAAGATGAGAGGTATGACTAGGGATGTTACTCACAAAATTTAAAATGAGAACTGAAAACCACGCAAACACTCTCTGTTGCGATCACGACAAATCACCTGATGTTTTCCCTGCAGTTTTCTCAGCCCAACATGCCTTGGCAATATGGCCCTTTTTGCCACAGTTCTTGCACTTAGTTTCTCTACTCCAGCATTCCCCTGCTGAGTGACCAACCTGTGTATCTTCCAGTTTTGCTGGATGTAGTTTTGTAGCAGCATGAAAGGTTTATGTCTGACCGAACTGAGGAAAGTTGCAACCTTCAGGTCCTCCAGTATTTGATTCGCCAAGAGATATAATTGGAAACTTACATCATATGCGTTCCGAGTCTCATAATCTTGATCAAATGCATCCATGAAGCCCATTATTCCCGCCATTTCGGATCTCTTCTCCTAAGCTCTATACTTCAACCAATTTCCTCCCTTCCAATTGCTTTGGATATATGGCACAAGCAATCCCTTTTTCCACACTGTAGCTTAGAATTTTTTTTTGCTATCATCTGACTTTTTCCCCGAGTAGTAGTCTGTAAAGAGTCAGAAGACTTCTGAATCCCTGTTCCCACAGCCCATCCAGCTTCGCCACATGTGTGGTCTCTGCAATCCAGACTGTACCCCTTCAATGGCAAGCGTTCTTTACTCAAGGATTATGTTTGATTTTTCTTTTGAAAACCTTCTACATTGGCGCTTGCTTTGCCCGACATGTGTGTGTGAAAGGGGTGGGGGAGTAGCATTACTGGTTAAGGAGAATATTATAGCCATACTGCGGGAGGACACCTCAGAGGGCTCATTGAGGCAATCTGGGCAGAGCTCAGGAACAGGAAGGGGTCAATCACAATGTTGGGCGTTTATTACAGGCCTCCCAACTGCCAGCGAGAGATAGAGGAGCAGAAAGGTAGATTTTGGATAGGTGCAAAAGTAACAGGGTTGTTGTGGTTTTAATTTCCCCTGTATCGACTGGGACTCACTTAGTGCTCGAGGTTTGGATGGGGCAGAGTTTGTAAGGTGTATCCAGGAAGCCTTCTTGATGCAGTATGTAGATAGTCCAACTAGGGGAGGGGCAGTACTGGATCTGGTATTGGGGAATGAGCCTGGACAGGTGGTTGAGGTTTCAGTAGGGGAACATTTTGGGAGTAGTGACCACAATTCCGTATTCTTTAGGATACTTTTGGGCAGGGATGATGGTAACCCTCATGTTAAGGTGCTAAATTGGGGAAAGGCAAATTACGATAACATTAGACAGGAATTGAAGAATTTGGATTGGGTGCGGCTGTTGGATAATAAATCAACATCGGACATGTGGGAGTCTTTCAAGTGACAGTTGATTAGGATTCAGGAAAGTCACGCTCCTGAGAGAATGAATGATAAGTATGGGAAGTTTAGGGAGCCTTGGATAATGAGGGATATTGAGAACTACATTAAAAAGAAAAAGGAGGGCAGCACGGTGGCCTAGTGGTTAACACAGCTGCCTCACGGCGCTGAGGTCCCAGGTTCGATACCGGCTCTGGGTCACTGTCCGTCGGAGTTTGCACATTCTCCCCATGTCTGCGTGGGTTTCGCCCCCACAACCCAAAAATGTGCAGAGTAGGTGGATTGGCCACGCTAAATTGCCCCTTAATTGGAAAAAATAATTGGGTAATCTAAATTTTTTAAAAAAGAAAGAAAAAGGAGACCTTTGTACGGTCTAGAAGGGTGGGAACAGTCAAAACCCTTGAGGAGTATAAAGAAAGTAGAATGGTACAGAAGTGGGAAATTAGGAGGGTTAGGAGGGGTCATGAAAAATCCTTGGCAAGTAGGATTGAGGTAAATCCCAAAGCTTTTTATTCATATGTAAAAAGCAAGAGGGTGCCTAGGGAAAGGATTGGACCAGGGAAAGGACAGTGGGGGAAATCTATGTGTTGAGCCAGAGGAAATGGGCGAGGTACTAAATGAATACTTTGCATTAGTGTTCACCAAAGAAAGGGACTTTATGGAAGTTGATTCTCGGGTAGAATGTGTGGACAGTCTGGATCATGTTATCATCGAAAAGGAGGAGGTATTGAGTCTTTTAAAAGATATTAAAGTAGATAAGTCTCCTGGGCCAGATGGGATTTATACCAGAATCCTGAGAGAAGCAAGGGAGGACATTTCTGGGGCCTTGACTGACATTTTTGTGTCCTTATTTACTACAGGTGAGATCCCAGAGGACTGGAGAATAGCTAATGTGGTACCGCTGTTTAGAAAGGTAGCAGGGATAATCCTGGAAACTGTAGGCCGTGAGCCTCACGTCGGTAGTAGGTAAATTATTGGAGAGAATTCTCAGGGGCAGGATTTATACCCATTTGGAAACAATTGGACTCATAAGCAAGAGACAGCATGGTTTTGTGAAGGGGAGGTCATGCCTCACTAACTTGATCGAGTTTTTTGAGGAGGTGACAAAGATGATTGATGATGGGAGGGCAGTGGATGTTGTTTACATGGACTTCAGTAATGCTTTTGACAAGGTGCTCATGGCAGCCTGGTACAAAAGGTGAAGTCACACGGGATCAGAGGTGAGGTGGTAAGATGGATACAGAACTGGCTTGGTCACAAAAGGCAAAGGGTAACAGTAGAAGGGTGTTTTCCTGAATGGACGTTTGTGACTAGTGATGTTCCACAGGGATCGGTACATCACAAACAACAGAGCCTCTGTTGTTTGTGATGTACATAAATGATTTGGAGGAAAATGTAGCTGGGCTGATTCATAAGTTGGTGGAATGGCAGATCGTGTTGAGGTTTGTCAGAGATACAGCAGGACATAGATAGGTTGGAGATTTGGACAGAGAAATGGCAAATGGAGTTTAATCCGGACAAATGTGAGGTAATGCATTTTGGTAGGTCTAACATAGAGGGGAAATATACCGTAAATGGTAAAACTCTTAAAAATATAGAAAGCCAGAGAGATCTGGGTGTGCAGGTCCATAGATCTTTGAAGGTGGCAGCAGAAGTGGACAAGGTAGTCAAGAAAGCATATGGAATGCTTGCCTTCATTGGACGGGACATTGAGTACAAAAACTGGCAAGTCATGCTACCGTTGTATAGAACCTTGGTAAGGCTGCACTTGGAATATTGTGAACAATTCTGGTCGCCTCACAACCAAAAAGGTGTGGAGGCTTTGGAGAGGGTGCAGAGGAGGTTTACCAGGATGTTGCCTGGTCTGGAGGGTGTTAGCTATGTGGAGAGGCTGAATAGACTTGGACTGTTTTCATTAGAAAGACGGAGGTTGAGGGGTGACCTGGTAGAGGTCTACATGATTATGAGGGGCATGATTAGAGTGGATGGGCAGGCACTCTTTTCCAGGGTGGAGGGGTCAGTCACCAGGGGGCATAGGTTTAAGGTAAGTGGGGCAAAGTTTATAGGAGATGAGCGAGGCAGGTTTTTTTTACACAGAGGGTGGTGAGTGCCTGGAACGGTTGCCAGGGGAGGTTGTGGAAGCAGGTACATAAATGGTGTTCAAAAGACATCTCGACAAATAGATGGATAGGATCGGTATAGAGGGATACATCACAAGGACGTGCTGAGAGTTTGGGCAAAGGTTGGTATTGTGACCGGTACAGGCTTGGAGGGCCGAAGGGCCTATTCCTGTGCTGTATTGTTCCTTGTTCTTTGTATTCCAGTCTCGGGAATCTTTTCTGCTCTTGACACAATCTCCACTGATTTAGTCGATGATTTTTTTGGTGTGTTCAGAAATTCTGTTTCTGGCCGGAACTCTCCGACCCCCGCAGGGTCGGGGAATCGCCCGGGTCCTTCGTAAATCCCACCCCCGCCGTGGCCGGAATTCTCCGCCACCCGGGAATTGGTGGGGCGGGAATCGCGCCCCGCGGGCCGGAGAATCGCCACGGGGGCCCACCAGCCGGCGGGGCGCGATTCCCGCCCCACCAATTCCCGGGTGGCGGAGAATTCCGGCCACGGCGGGGGTGGGATTTACGAAGGACCCGGGCGATTCCCCGACCCTGCGGGGGTCGGAGAGTTCCGGCCAGAAACAGAATTTCTGAACACACCAAAAAAATCATCGACTAAATCAGTGGAGATTGTGTCAAGAGCAGAAAAGATTCCCGAGACTGGAATACAAAGAACAAGGAACAATACAGCACAGGAATAGGCCCTTCGGCCCTCCAAGCCTGTACCGGTCACAATACCAACCTTTGCCCAAACTCTCAGCACGTCCTTGTGATGTATCCCTCTATACCGATCCTATCCATCTATTTGTCGAGATGTCTTTTGAACACCATTTATGTACCTGCTTCCACAACCTCCCCTGGCAACCGTTCCAGGCACTCACCACCCTCTGTGTAAAAAAAACCTGCCTCGCTCATCTCCTATAAACTTTGCCCCACTTACCTTAAACCTATGCCCCCTGGTGACTGACCCCTCCACCCTGGAAAAGAGTGCCCCCGTGGCGATTCTCCTGCCCCCGTGGCGATTCTCCGGCCCGCGATGGGCTGAAGTCCTGCCGCTGTCAGGACTCTCCCGCCGATGTGGTTTAAACCACCTCTGTGCCGGCGGGAGCAGGCGGCGGGAGCAGGCCCCGGGGTCCTGGGGGGGGGGGATGCGGGGCGATCGGACCCCGGGGGGGGGGAGTTCCCCCACGGTGGCCTGGCCCGCGATCGGGGCTCACCGATTGGCGGGCAGGCCTGTGCCGTGGGGGCACTTTCTTTCTTCCGCTGCCGCCACGGCCTCCACCATGGTGGAGGCAGAAGTGACCCCCTCCACCGCGCATGCTCCGGTGGTGACGTCAGCGACCGCGGACGCTCCGGCGCAGGCACGGACTCACGCCGACCG
Organism: Scyliorhinus canicula; assembly: GCF_902713615.1. NCBI lineage: Eukaryota > Metazoa > Chordata > Chondrichthyes > Carcharhiniformes > Scyliorhinidae > Scyliorhinus > Scyliorhinus canicula. The sequence goes on from NC_052152.1 coordinate 113,340,902, forward strand.
GCGAAGGCCTTTCGGCTAGCCCCGATGCCAATCGGCGTGGCACCAAAGGCCGTTGGCGCCAGTCGGCGGAGTGGGAGCCACTCCGGCGCGGGCCTAGCTCCGCACCTTTGGGGAGGCCCGACGCCGGAGTGGTTGGCGCCACTCCGCTATGCCGGGACCCCCCACCCTGCTGGGTAAGGGAGAATACCGCCCTCTGTGTCTCAATCCTCTTCACCAGTTTTCTGTTTTTTTATATCCTTAATTTTGCCTCTCTTACATTTGACTTGCTATCTCCATATATAGCTTGGTGTCTGTAATATCCCGCAAGGGACCTATGGCGTGGGAATGCTTGCCTTCCCCATGCATGTGCTCCCCCACTGGGGCCTGTGGACCGCATACTTTGGGGTGTTTCACATACCCAGAGACGCTGGATTCAAGCAGCTCGTGACACTTGTGGCGTAAACCCAACCCCATCGATAATCATTCAAAGATGTTGGTTTAACACGGTGGAGAGATCCACTGGTGAGTAAGTCACCGAGTCTGTGTCTCAGCTATGAAAGATAGCCAAGTTTTGTGAGTATGGAATAGTTTTGTCTGACATGCTCCACAATCACTTGGTCTGTGGGATCGATAACCTGGAAACTTAGAAAAAGCTTTCGGGTGAAGTCTCCCTAACTTTTCAGCAAGCGCTACAGATTTCCCTATCCCAGGAAAGTGCAGAACGCGGCATCCAAGAGATACGAGCAGTGGAGGTGAATATTTTGGGGCATCACGCCTTATGTGGTACCCCCGCAACCTGGACCGAACGCCACTGTGACTCTGGCTTCTGGGTGAAGAGCTAGCCACTGAGACATGCAACATGCCTGGAGTTGGCGGAAGGCAATTCCAGTGCGTGCACTACATGTGGACACCGGTCTAGGCATACTTGACAGAAGCAGGAAGGCCAGTGCTTCAGGCGTGCCGGATGAGGAAGGCATCAGCCCAGGAGCCGAGCCTGGCATCTGGAATACCCAGAAGATTAAAAAAAATTTTTTAATAAATAAATTTGGAGTACCCAATTATTTTTTTTTCAATTAAGGGGCGATTTAGTGTGGCCAATCCACCTAACCTGCACATCATTGGGTTGTGGGGGTGAAACCCAAGCAGCCATGGGGAGAATGTGCAAACTCCACATGGACAGTGACCCAGGGCCGGGATCTGAACCTGCAGCTGGACAGTTTAGCAGTGTCCATGGCCGCTATTCACATTCTGATCCAAATGAATGGTTATATGCTCCAAATGGAGCTGGATGTGCGAGAGGCCATTTATAGTGGCGCTGATCTTATCAGCAAGGAGTGCTTACATTGATTTTGGCTGACATGGCAGCTGGTTTGGCCACTTATACAGGGGAACAACAGAATATCATGAGGTCCGCCCTCGCTCTGATGGTTTATGGGTGCCAGTCAGTGTGCCTTCCCCTCACAGTTGTGCAAGGAAACAGCCCTAGCCTGTTGGGGTGTGATTGGCTATTTCAGCTTCAGTTAGATTGACAGCATATCCTCCAAGTGGTGGTTTGTGTATGGTACTGAGCGGTTTCCTGGAGGTTTTCCAGCTTGGTTTGGGTACCATTAAAGGGGCCATGGCCAAAATCCAAGTGGATCCAGAAGCCCAGCCTCGCTATTTTTGTGCCTGCCTGGTTCCGTATCCTCTATGGCAGGAGGTTGAGACCAAACTTCAACGTTTGGAAAGTTTAGGCTTTATTTGGCCTGCACACTTTGCTGATTGCGTGGCGTCAGTGGTCTCCATCATGAAGTCGGATAAGACAGTCCACCACTGCAGAGACTATAAACTGACAGTGAACAGGGCTTTCGGATTTACCATTTACCTCACATCGAGGATTTATATGCAACATTGGCCGGTGGCTGTACACTCTTAAAATTTGATAGGTGCAACGCTTGTCTAGAGCTGGAGCTCAATGACTCCTCACGGAAGTACGTCACGATTAATCCACACAAGGGACTCTGTGAGTATACCCAGCCTCCATTCAGTGTCTTCTTGGCGTGTGCAGTCTTCCATTGCTTCATGGAGAACATCCTGCATGGATTGCTGCACGTCGCGGTTTACTTAGACGGTGTGGTAGTCACAGGGGGCATGAAACAAAAACATTTGCAGAAACTTGAGGCAGTACTGAAGTGGTTTTCTGAATATGGGGTCCGCCTATGCTACATGAAGTGCGTGTTTCACATGAAAGAAGTGGTATATTTGGGACATCAGGTGGACCGAGAAGACCTATACATGATTGCCAAGAAGGTATTGCCAATCAAAATGGACCCCACTCCACGAGACGCCACGAAACTTCAGTCTTTTCTTGGGTTAGTGAATTATTATGGCATTTATTCCCAATTTGGCTTCCATCTTCACACACCTCCACATGTTTTTGAAGAAGCACTAGTCTAAAGCTGAGGACAACACTCAGGATATGGTGTTTAACAAGGTGAAGTGATGGTTATCTTGTTTAAGGTGCTGACACATTTTGACTCCTCAAAACAGTTGTACGTCATGTGCCATGCTTCACCATATGACATGGGTAGTGCTGCCCCAATGAATGGGCAACGTCTGTGACTGTCCAATCGCTTTTTCCTGGATGCTGGCTGTGGCCAAGAAAAAATATGTCCTGATTGAGAAAAAAGGTCTGGCAGTTGTATTCACTGTAAAGAAATTTCACCTATACGTCTATGGCCACCATTTTTTTAGCATCACCGATCACAAGCTATTGCAAGGACTCTTCCGTGGATTCCGTCAACCTCCCCGTCGCTTCGCATCTGACATGATGTTCATTTTAAAATTTCTACAACGGTGCTTGCTGACTCTCTGAGATTGTCGTCCATCAAACGGACGAGACTCTTACCAAGTTCACTCTTAGTGGGCAACTAATGAAACGACACCTGGATCACATTTACTCACAGAGGTTGCTCCCTTGGAGACAAAAATGGTGACCAGTGGTGTCCTGCAAGGATTTGTTCTGGGACCTCTGTTCTTCGTGGTTTTTATAAATGACTTGGATGAGGAAGTGGAAGTGTGGGTTAGTAGGTTTGCCGATGACACGATGGTTGGGGGAGTTATTGATAGTGTTGAGGGTTGTTGCAGGTTACAGCAGGACATTGACAGGATGCAGAGCTGGTCTGAGAAATGGCAGATGGAGTTCAACCTTGATAAATGTGAAGTGATTAATTTTGAAAGCTCGAATTTGAATGCTGAATACAGGGTTAAAGGCAGGATTCTTGGAAGTGTGGAGGAACAGAGGGTTCTTGTGGTCCACGTACATAGATCCCTCAAAGTTGCCACCCAGGTTGATAGGGTTGTTAAGAAGGCGTATGGTGTGTTGGCTTTCATTAACAGGGGGATTGAGTTTAAGAGCTGTGAGGTTTTGCTGCAGCTTTATAAAACTAGTTAGCCCACATTTGGAATATTGTGTCCAGTTCTGGGCGCCTCATTATAGGAAGGATGTGGATGCTTTGGAGAGGGTAGAGGAGATTTACCAGGATGCTGCCTGGACTGGAGGGCATGTCTTATGAAGAAAGATTGAGGGAGCTAGGGCTTTTCTCATTGGAGCGAAGAAGGCAGAGAGGTGACTTGATAGAGGTGTAAAAGGTGATGAGAGGCATGGATAGAGTGGATAGCCATAGACTTTTCCCCGAGGTGGAAATGACTCACAAGGGGACATAATTTTAAGGTATAGGAGAGATGTCAGAGGTTGGTTCTTTACACAGAGAGTGATGGGTGTGTGGAATGCACTGCCAGCAGAGTTGGTGGAGTCAGAGTCATTAGGGACATTTAAGCGACTCTTAGACATGCACATGGACAGCAGTAAATTGAAGGGCTGTAGGTTAGGTTGATCTTAGATTAGGATAAATGGTCGGCACAACATCGTGGGCTGAAGGGCCTTGACTGTGCTGTACTGTTCTATGTTCTGAAAGTCCACAAATTCCAGAAGAAAATTGCCCTGGATCGTCCGGCTCTACTGCCAAACTAACCTACTGTGACACCTCCAGTATCTCTTGATGCTGTCATACCCGACGTTGTGTCTGCCAACTCCGAGATGGAGATGCAGCCCTTGGAGGTTGCAGACGCCGACTCCGTAGTTCAGCCTCCTCCTGACGGATCTCCTGCCACGTCGTTTCTGCCGCAGATGCCGTTTACCGGCACGGTATATGTCTACTGATCAGCCGCATCAGTTCCATGAGACTTACCGGAGTCAAACGGACTCTGACATCCTCCCCCTGATCCTCCTTCTCTGTCTCACCGTTCATCGAGGGGGTCCTTGGACTTTGGGTGTGGAAGGAATGTAATACCCCGCACGGGACTTGCAGGATTGGAATGCTGTCTTCCCTGTATTCCTTGCGGAGTATGAGCTTGCCCCCTAGGGACGTGTATCTCAATCATTCAGTGCATATAACATCGGCCAGTAAGACATCGGCCAAGCAGGAACCTGGTAGGGGTTAACTGGGAAATGTGTATACATATCATTTGTAAATAAAACTTTGTTTTTATTTTTACACGGTGTGGAATCCCCGTGTCCTTATTAAAGTGTCAACTCTATTTTATAATATTCGTGCTCCTCCGTCTTCAAGCTTAGTTCACTGGCACTAAAACTCAGTCTAGGTTATTTGTGTAGATCAAGAGGCTCTGACATAAATTTCTGGGGCACTTCCCATCTCCATATTGTGAAATAGCCCTTATTACTTTCTGTCCCTTTACTTTCTATCAAGGTTAGCAATATCTACCATTGATGTACCTAGATGTTAATACAGTGGATTTTGCTTGGTTTACTGGGCAGGTGTGCCTTTGATGTGTTGGGTGCCCTGACTGATGCCATTTGGTTTTATTCTTATTGAACCTTTTGTAGCAGTTTTAGATAACTGAGTGCACTATCACAACATATCAGAGGCCAGTTAATGGTCAACCACTTTTCTGTAGGCCTGGAATCACATACAAGGCATAGTGGTTAGCACTGCTGCCTCACAGCTCCAGGGTCCAAGGTTCAATTCTAGCCTTGGATGACTGTCTGTGTGGAGTTTGCACTTTCTCCCCATGTCTGCGTGGGTTTCCTCCAGGCACTCAGATTTCCTCCCACAGTCCAAAGATGTGCAGGTTAGGTGGATTAGCCACGCTAATTTGCTTCTGAGTGTCCAAAAGGTTAGGCTGGGTTACGAGGATAGGATGGAAGCCTGGGCTTAAGTAGGGTGCTCTTTCCAAGGGCTGGTGCAGGCCCAAGGGGATGAATGGCCTCCTTCTGCATTGTAAATTCTATGATTCTAATCAGGTAGGCTAAGGGTAATAGATTTATTTCCCTCAAGGGCATTAATGATCCAAATGCATTTTTATGACAATCCAGACATTTCAAAGTCGCCATTACTGGTATAGTTCTTACATTTCAGATTCATTTAAATTATTGAATTAGATTCTCCAGTTCCTCTTGTGGAATTTGAACTTTTGTCTCCAGATCATTAGTCCAGGTCTCTGGATTACTAGTTCAGTATAATAATCAGTATACTATCATACTGAATTGCATGGAAACTGTTGCTCTTAATGGCTTCCTTCCCATCCCCTCTTGCAATCATTCCTTCACTTCACTTCCTTGTCCCCGATGTATCCCATTCCCATTCTCCATCACACTATCTGTTCTAATTTCTAACATTCCTGCATTCGTATTACTATCCACACCTCTTTGCACTCAACCCTTAAATCCTTACCTCCAGATTTATTGAATTATTTTCTCTTTCGTTATATTATAACTGTGCCGCAAAAAGGAATGGTATGGAGGTGCCACACACTTGCATTTCTTTCAAACACAATGCAAATTTTATTCAGATATTGCTCATATAATTTAAATTGAAGAAATGAAGCCTGTGCAAGCACTTTGCTGACGTCACTACTTATCACATGACATTTCACCAGCAGGGGTGTATTTCTTAATACATAACACCCCTCCCCCTTTACTTTAGTACAAATGACAATTTTTCTTTACATTTAACAACGGAACCGGTTATATATTAGGTGCATTACTTTGCAGACTTGTCTTTTTACAATTTAATGACAATCTCTCAGTTGGCCGTTATTATCGTAGATATCATAGAATTTACAGTGCAGAAGGAGGCCATTCGGCCCATTGAGTCTGCACCGGCTCTTGGAAAGAGCACCCTACCCAAGGTCAACACCTCCACCTTATCCCCATAACCCAGTAACCCCACCCAACACTAAAGGCAATTTTGGACACTAAGGGCGATTTATCATGGCCAATCCACCTAACCTGCACATCTTTGGACTGTGGGAGGAAACCGGAGCACCCGGAGGAAACCCACGCACAAACGGGGAGGATGTGCAGACTCCACACAGACAGTGACCCAAGCCGGAATCGGACCTGGGACCCTGGAGCTGTGAAGCAATTGTGCTATCCACAAGGCTACATTCAATGTTCTTGAACCTGGCTACTCAAGACTTTGGAAATATCTTCTTTTCCTTCTGTTGGCACTGCTTCCTGTGAAGTTACTTCAATGTCCACCTCCATTGATGTTGAAGATTCTTCAGAAACTATGGGTGGGATCTACCAGTCGCTTTGCACCCAGAAAGCAGTAGAAACCAGACAGCATAATGGGACTTCAAGAGCTGGGATGCTGGGAGATCTCACTTCCAGGATCTACCCGGCTCTCTACGCCTCACTAGATCTAACGTGATCTCGCGAGATGTCACGATGTGAATCCCTCCCATTGCGGGTGGGATCACTTTCTGGCAAATCAGCATATTAGAGTGAGACAGCTAGCCTCATTCTAGTATGCATTCCCGATATACCAAGGCGTGGGATGTAACTCTCTCGTTGGAGACCTGGGTGAGTGCTATTCAGTGCTGGTTGCCACAAACTAGGACCAGATGGAATGGTACTTGCAGAAGTCTCCCAGGGGATTGGAGATCCAGATTCATGCCCTCTGGGTATGTTGGTACCCTGGTGGTGCCAGCCTGGCACCCTGGCACTGCCAGCCTGGCACCCTGGCACTGCCAGCCTGGCACTGCCAGCCTGGCACACTGACATTGCACCTGGGTGACAGCATGGCATTACCATAGTGTCGAAGTGGCACTGCCAGCTGGCAGGGGCATTGTCAGAGGCTAGGGTGCCAGGCTGGCACTGCCAAGGTGCTAAGCTTGCATTTTTTGTGCGGTTGTAATTGGGCCGGGTGTGCCCTGCGGCTACACCCAGCTAATCTCACTGTGGGACACTGTTCACATTCGAGTAGATCACGCCCGGAAACTGAGTTTGTCTCTGTGTTTGGTCTCAATTCCAAACTATCACTGCTTAGATTTTCCAATGGAAATTCTTTTTGGGATGTTTCAGTGATTTAACTTCGTGAAGTTAGTAGTTGGTCAGTATGTCGCCAAACTCTTTCATTATCCGTCTGTATGGTATATGATATTGAACTATTTTTGCAAGGATAACTACAGAAACTGATTTTTCATTGGTAGTGTAGCTTACTGCTAGCACTCGCTCTCATTGAGTAAATACTCATTTTTTTAGAGTTTTGTTTCCTTCTGGCAATTTGTGCTTGTTGTCGTTTGACAATCTCTGAAGTATTAAGTTCGTGAAATGAATGTCATCGGTCATTCCTCTTCTGACGACATTCTGTGCGAGACAACTGCACCAACCCTTATAGTGTAATAGAACGTAAGTGTGGTGGTATGATTAGCATAGCTGCCTGCCATTGGTGCAGAACACCGGCTTACCATTGGCCCTGGTCGGTCATGTGCCTCTCGACCGGTTGGTTGAGACCAGTCATGTGACGGCTCCCCGATTGGTCGAGAGGCTGAGTTAACCCCACCTCCAGGGCGGGGTATAAATACCCAGTACGCCCGGCAGTCGTCCTTCTACTGTAATCGACCGCAGGGCTAACATCTAGTAGATTAAAGCCATACTTTTGTTCAGCAACTCGTCTCGCGTTCAATTGATGGTACCTCAATTTAATCTACTAGAAATTTGAAGATCAAGCCCGAATGCCTTCGCATCAGCCCGCAAACTCCGAACGCATCGGAAATCTTCAAGCATTGGCTGGTGTGTTTCGATAGCTATCTGGCGACCGCAAGCAGCCCCCCACCATGGCACAGAAGCTTCATATTCTCCATTCCAGCGTGGGCATGGCGGCCTACGCGATGATAGGGGAAGGAAAGGAATATGACGTGGCCATGGATATGCTAAAAGGACAATTTCTTAAACCGGTAAACCGAGTGTTCGCCCGACATTGCTGGCTACCAGACAACAGTTCCCCGGTGAGTCCTTAGACAATTTTTACCGGGCCCTCGCTGCCCTGGGGAGGAATTGCGCCTGCCTCGAAGTTTCAGCTACTGAGCACATGGAACTTTTGATCAGAGATGCTTACGTGGCTGGGATGCAGTCCGCCGCTATCCGCCAGCGGATGCTGGAAAAAGACGACCTCAGCCTAACTGAGGCACGGACTCTCTCCACCTCCCTGGAGGTCGCCGACTTAAACGCCCGCGCCTATGTCCCCAGCCGCGCTGCAGCCCCCTGGGCCTCCTGGCACGCTTCCCCATCGTCATCCGCCGCTCCCGACCCCCCTCAGGCCTGCGCCGCGGGATACACCGACAAGTCCGCGAGGTCCCGCTGCTATTTCTGTGGGTTTGCCAAACACCCTCACCCACGCTACCCGGCCCGTTCTGCCCTTTGTAAGAGCTGCGGGAAGAAGGGCCATTTTTCGACGGTCTGCCAGTCCAAGTCGGTCGATGCTGTACCGCGCAGCGACCGGGGATCTCCTCCTCCGGGCCCTTCCAGTGCACCGCATCAAACTCCCTCCCTGCCCCCGGACCCCTGTGCCCGGCCTGCGCGCCTCTCAGCCCTCGCTCTCAGCCGCTCCGATCGGCCCGCCGGCACCGCTAACCCCGCCCCCAGCAACCACGAGGGTCCTGCGGGCGCCGCCATCTTGGGCCCTGGACGCCACGTGCGGGTCCAGGGCGCCGCCATCTTGGGGCCCCGACCCCACGTGCAGGTCCTGGGCGCTGCCATCTTGGGGCCCCGACTCCACGTGCAGATCCTGGGCGTCGCCATCTTGGGGCCCCGACAACACGTGCGGGTCCTGGGCGCCGCCATCCTGGACTGGCACACAAGGTCCTGCCAACACCCACTCGGCTGACGACGACGATGGATCTTAGGATCGGGTCTTAGGGGCCTCATGGTAGCATGGTGGTTAGCATCAATGCTTCACAGCTCCAGGGTCCCAGGTTCGATTCCCGGCTGGGTCACTGTCTGTGTGGAGTCTGCACGTCCTCCCCGAGTGTGCGTGGGTTTCCTCCCACAGTCCAAAGATGTGCGGGTTAGGTGGATTGGCCATGCTAAATTGCCCGTAGTGTAAGGTTAATGGGGGGATTGTTGGGTTACGGGTATACGGGTTACGTGGGTTTAAGTAGGGTGATCATTGCTCAGCACAACATCGAGGGCCGAAGGGCCTGTTCTGTGCTGTACTGTTCTATGTTCTCCACGGCTCGCGGCCATTCAGCTTGACCAGTCACGTCCACGCACGCTCGCCAAGACGACGACGCAAATCCACTTCAACGGGCATGAGACGGGCTGCCTGCTGGACTCCGGGAGCACGGAAAGCTTCATACACCATGACACGGTAAGACGCTGCGCGCTCCCTGTCCACCCTGTAAAACACAAAATCGGGTTAGCCTCAGGTTCACACTCCGTCCGCATCACCATGTGCTGCATTGCGGACCTCACGGTCCAGGGGAAGGTTTTTTAAAATTATAAACCGCTTATCCTCCCCGGCCTTTGCGCACCGGCACTCCTAGGACTGACTTCCAATGCAAACTGCAGAGCTTGACCTTCCAATTCGGCGGCCCTATACCCTCACTGTCTGCAGCGTCGCGTCCCTCAAAGTGAACCCCCCCTCCTTGTTTGCTAATCTCACCCCCAATTGCAAACCCGTCGCGACCCGGAGCAGACGGTACAGCGCCCAGGACCGTACCTTGATCAGGTCCGAGGTCTAGAGGTTGCTGAAGGACGGGGTCATGGAGGCCAGCAACAGACCATCAACCGGTTTACGCAACTGGACGCGTATCCTCTCCCCCGTATTTCCGCCATGGTATACGAGATTGTGAAATACAAAGTCTTCTCCACGGTGGACCTCAAGTCCGCTTATCACCAGCTCCCCATCCGCGCGAGTGACCGTAAGTACACCGCGTTCGAGGCAGATGGGCGCCTCTACCACTTCCTCAGGGTTCCATTCGGTGTCACAAATGGGGTCTTGGTCTACCAACGGGAGATGGACCGAATGGTAAACAAGTACGGATTATGGGCTACCTTCCCGTATCTCGATTATGTCACCATCTGCGGCCACGACCAGCAGGACCATGACACCAACCTCCGAAAATTCCTCCAAACCGCAAAACTCCTTAACCTAACTTACAATAAGGATAAGTGCGTGTTTAGCACCGACCGTCTAGCCATCCTCGGCTACGTAGTGCGTAACGGAGTGATAGGCCCCGACCCCGAACGCATGCGCCCCCTGATGGAACTCCCTCTCCCCAATACCCTCAAATCCCTTAAACGCTGCCTGGGTTTCTTTGCTTACTACGCCCAATGGGTTCCCAATTACGCCGACAAGGCCCGTCCTCTCATTCAGTCCACGACCTTCCCGCCGTCGTCAGAGGCCTGCCAGGCCTTTAGCCGCATCAAAGCGGACATCGCAAAGGCCACGATGCGCGCCATTGATGAGTCCCTCCCCTTCCAGGTCGAGAGCGACGCATCAGAAGTAGCTCTGGCGGCCACCCTGAACCAAGCGGGCAGACCCGTGGCCGCCTTCTCCAGAACCCTCCAGGCTTTCGAACTCCGCCATGCCTCAGTGGAAAAGAAAGCCCAGGCCATAGTCGAAGCTGTGCGACATTGGAGGCACTATTTGGCTGGCAGGAAGTTTACCCTCCTCACAGACGAACAGTCAGTAGCCTTCATGTTCGATAATGCACAGAGGGGCAAGATTAAGAACGACAAGATCTTGCGGTGGCGGATCGAGTTGTCCACGTACAACTACGATATCTTGTATCGTCCTGGGAAGCTCAATGAGCCTCCTGATGCCCTGTCCCGCGGTACCTGCGCCAGCGCGCAGATAGACCGCCTCCGCTCCCTCCACGAGGACCTCTGCCATCCAGGGGTGACCCGCTTCTATCATTTCATAAAGACTCGCATCCTGCCCTACTCCATCGAGGAAGTCAGGACAGTAACCCGTGACTGCCGCATCTGCGCAGAGTGCAAATCGCACTTATACCGCCCCGAGTCCGCGCATCTGATCAAAACATCCCACCCCTTCGAACATCTCAGCATCGACTTCAAGGGGCCCCGTCCCTCTAGCAACCGCAACATTTACTTCCTGACGGTGATCGATGAATACTCCCGCTTCCCCTTCGCCATTCCCTGCCCTGACATGACCACATCGACCGTCATTAAGGCCCTCCTCTCCATTTTCTCCCAGTTCGGCTACCCCGCGTACCTCATTTATGAGCGATGAGTTGCGTCAATTCCTGCTCAGCAGGGGCATTGCCTCTAGTAGGACGACCAGCTATAACCCCCGGGGTAACGGACAGGTCGAGCGGGAGAATGGTACCATCTGGAAGACCATCCTACTGGCCCTCCGGTCCAGAGATCTCCCTATTTCCCGATGGCAAGAGGTTATCCCCGATGCCCTACATTCTATCCGCTGCCTCCTCTGTACCACAACTAACCAAACACCTCATGAACATCTTCTGGTTTTCCCCACGAAGTCGTCCTCCGGATCCCCTCTCCCGACGTGGCTGGCCGCCCCCGGACCCATCTTGCTCTGGAAGCATGTGCGGGTGCACAAGTCCGACCCATTGGTGGAACAAGTCCAGTTACTCCACGTTAACCCGCAGTATGCATATGTGGAGTACCCCGACGGTCGGCAGGACACGGTCTCCCTTCGGGACCTTGCACCCGCCGGAGTGCGGGGTCTCTCCCCTTCACCTCAGACCCCCTCCCGCCCCTTTTCCCCCAGCGCCCCACCCTGGCCACCCCTTCCTCATCCATGGCGTCTCCGCCACCACCAGTACGGAGACAGTTCAAGGACCATCGCTCCCGGAGTCGAGGACATCAGCTGAACCACCACTATCGGCTGAACCAACGTCACCAATTCCCCTGCGGCGGTCTGCCAGGACGTCACGGGCAACGAAAAGGCTGATTGAGTGCATTTAACTTCAACACCACCATGGACCTTGTATGGACACTATGTACTGTTGCGAAATGTCTGGGCCAGTGGTAAGCCAAGGATACATTTTTTTTGTTCTCGCCTTACTACTCATACCACCAGTTCTCCCCCCCCCCCCCCCCCCCCAGCTCTCGTTGACACCCCCCCCACCCCCCCGGCTTCTTTCTCTGCAAGGGGTGAATGTGGTGGTATGATTAGCATAGCTGCCTGCCATTGGTGCAGAACACCGGCTTACCATTGGTCCTGGTCGGTCGTGTGCCTCTCGACCGGTTGGTTGAGACCAGTCATGTGACGGCTCCCCGATTGGTCGAGAGGCCGATTTAACCCCGCCTCCAGGGCGGGGTATAAATACCCAGTACGCCCGGCGGTTGTCCTTCTACTGTAATCGACCGCAGGGCTAACATCTAGTAGATTAAAGCCATACTTTTGTTCAGCAACTTGTCTCGCGTTCAATTGACGGTACATCAGTAAGCAAGTTGTAACACGAGTTTGAGATTGTTGTGAACCAGTGACTCTGACTTCTCTAAGGCTTCTTTATATTTTTAAACACACATTCACATTCCTCTGTCCAGTGGTATACCTGTTTGGCACATAGCAAAGTGTCTAAAGTCTTCAATTGTGTTGCTAAATTTGGAACAAATTTACCATAATTTATTAATCTCAGAAGCAACTTCAGTTTTGTCACAATATGGGGGTGTGGTGCTTCTAAGATTTCCCTCATCTTTTTCGGCTCCTTATGCAAACCATCATTATCGATAGTTTATGAATGCCTTGAAAAGGTCACGCTTTTCTTTTTTAACTTGGAGATTATGGTTTTGTAGATGTTTCAGAGTAGCTTCAAGAGTTCTTGTTCACTTGAACCGGTTATGAGATGTAATTTAGATAATATTGCACCCCATTTAGCCCACTCAGAATTTGATCCATGGACCTCTGAAAAAGAGCAGAAGTAATTGTTATCCCAAATGGAAGTCTCCTGTAATGATATAAACCTTTGTGCTTCATGAAGAGGGGTGGCTGTGATTTTGCAGCCACATTCATTTGTAGAAACATCTGTGTTAGGTCTATCTTAATGAATTTCTGACCACCAGAAAGTCTAGCAAATAAGTCTTTGATCAGCGGCAATGGATAGTGTTCTGCGCACAATACTGGATTTATAATTGTTTTAAAATCTCCACATAGAACAGTACAGGCCCTTCGGCCCTCAATGTTGTGCCAAGCCATGATCACCCTACTCAAACCCACGTATCCACCCTATACCCGTAACCCAACAACCCCCCCCCCCTTAACCTTACTTTTATTAGGACACTACGGGCAATTTAGCATGGCCAATCCACCTAACCCGCACATCTTTGGACTGTGGGAGGAAACCGGAGCACCCGGAGGAAACCCACGCACACAGGGGGAGGACGTGCAGACTCCACACAGACAGTGACCCAGCCGGGAATCGAACCTGGGACCCTGGAGCTGTGAAGCATTTATGCTAACCACCATGCTACCCTGCTGCCCAAATACCGACATAGCCTTACTGAGCCATCTTCTTTTAATACAGGAATTATTGGTGTCGCCCAATCACTTGTAATAACTGGTTCCGTGACTCCTGTTTGGACTAGTCTTTCTAGTTCTTCTTTAACGTTTGGCCTGATGGCATCTGGTACAGTTCTGACTTTGAAACATTTTGGTGAACTGGGCTGGCATTCTCCCCTACCCGGCGAGGCGGGGGTTCCCGGCGTAGCGGAGTGGCGCCAACCACTCCAGCGTCGGGCCTCCCCAAAGGTGCAGAATTCTCCGCATGTTTGGGGGCTAGGCCCGCGGCGGAGTGGTTGGCGCCACGCCTTTGACGCCCACCGGCCGGCATCGGGGCTGGCCGAAAGGCCGGTTCGCACATGCGCCAGTGCGTCAGCTGCCGCTGACATCACCACCGGCGCATGCGCGGTAGGGGGGTTCTCTTCCACCTCCGCCATGGTGGTGGCGGCGGCAGAAGAAAAAGAGTGCCCCCATGGCACTGGCCCGCCCGCCGATCGGTGGGCCCCGATCGCGGGCCTGGCCATCGTGGGGGCACCCCCCGGGGTCCGATCGCCCCGCACCCCCGCCAGGACCCCGGGGGCCCGCTCGCGCTGCCAATCCCGCCGCCACCAGAGGTGGTTGAAACCACGGTGGCGGGAGAGGCCTCTGAGCGCCGGGACTTCGGCCCATCGCAGGCCGGAGAATCACCGCAGGGGGCTCGCTGATCGGTGCGATTCCCGCCCCCGCCAATTCCTTGGTGCCGGAGAATTCCGGCCACGGCGGGGGCGGGATTTTCACCGGTCCCAGGCGATTCTCCGACCCTGCAGGGGGCCGGAGAATATCGCCCCTGTTTGGCTTAATTTTGAGTTCGACGTCATCTGCAGTCATTGAGTCGAGTGAGTCTTCAAACACCGTTTTACACTTTTCAAGAAGTTGTAGGTCATCCTTTGGATCAACAAGTTGATTCGCCAATCCTGTTGCGTTTGATTTTTCCGAAACATACACTACCAAATAAAGAAAGCAAGTTCCCAAGGACAATGTGGAGAGGCAACTCTGCTGTTTGTCCACTGATTTCTACTTTTACCACAATGTAACCTTCCAATGGTATGCTCTCTTCTATGTACATCTGTAGGATAATATTTGATAGTTTAATGACACATGCTTTAACTTCTGATTATAAATGGTCTTGGATATCAATGATGCAACCTACTTGGTTGCCATCAAATTTTGGGAATAACCAGAAATGTTGTTTATCGAGCCATACCGACAAGATGCCTACTTTCAGCTCTTGAAGTTGGTTGGTACATCATTTCCTGAGGGGTCTTGAACTTCATCTATTATCTTATAGACTCAACTAGCTGGCTTAGATGTTTTCTTTTTCTTACACAGCTTGGGTGTAGATGAAGTTTGTCGAAACTAGCATGCTTTAGCACTATGGCCCTTTTTGCCACAGTTCTTGCACTTACTTTCTTTACTCCAGCATTCTCCCACTGTGTGTCCAACTTGTGCACATTGATGACATGGCTGTACCCTTGCAGACTTTATTTTGCCGGTCTCCACCTTGAGGATTTTCATTTCAGCTCCAATCTGTGAGGCTGTTTTGTTACCAGCTTCATTGACGTGACAACTTCTACAGGTGACTTGAGAGTTGAGTCTCTTACAGTAAGCAGCTTCCTCTGAACAGCTTTGCTGCAGAATCCACATACCAGCCTATCATGAAGGGTGACATTTAGTGTTGCACCAAACTCACAGTATTTTGCTTCTTAAGGTCACCACGAATTGTAATTCATCTTGATCTTAACTAGTGGTGGAAATGAAACCTTTGTACAATTAAAAGCAGTCTTGATGAGAAATGTTCTTCTAGAACCTTCATCAACTCATTGTAGGTCTAATCCCCTGGCTTTGCTGGATAAACTAGGTTTTGCAGTAGCACAAAAGTTTTGTGCCCTACTGAACTGAGAAATGTTGCAACCTTTAGGTCCTCCTGTGATTGATTTACTATAAGGTAAAGTTAAAATATCTTTTCATATGAGTTGCAAGTCTCACAGCCGTCATCAAATACATCAATGGCCCCACCTTTGCGTATACAGGTTCCCAGGGTACATACTTCAACCAACATTTCTTTTATATATTTTTTTTATTCATCCATGGCATTTATTGCCTATTAAGAGTCAACCACGTTGCTCTGGGTCTGAGTCACATGTAGGCCACACCAGGTAAAGATTTCCTTTCCTAAAGGACATTAGTGAACTAGATGGGTTTTTACGACATGACTTTTAATTCCAGATTTTTATTGAATTCAAATTTCACCATCTGCCACGGCAGGATTCGAACCCGAGCCCCCAAAACAGTATCCTGAGCTCTGGATTACTAGTCCAGCGACAATACCACTATGCCACCGTCTCTCCTCAGCATCAAAGAGGTCTCCTGTTCCACAATACAAAATATATATTTTTTCTTTTGCCTGAACTGTGGTGTCTTATTCGAATAGTCGCTTGCACAGAATTGGAAAGACTTTTGAATCACCATTCCCGCAACCCAATCACTTCACCACATGCGGGTTTCCTGCAGCCTAGTCCACCCACTCCCAACGCAAGCAAGTTTTCTTTTTAAAAACTGTTCTGTTTACTCACAATTTGGCTTCGTTATTTTTCAAACGTTCTGAATCGCAGCCTTTCCATCGATTGACAGCTGGGTCCGGTCCTGAGACCGCTCTTCTCCTTTTCCTCCGCTCTCAAAATTGTCTTCGCTTTACTCGTCATAGGATTATTTTTAGTGCCTCAGCAATTTTCTTGCCTCAATCCTCAGCTCCCGTTTTTTCTTTTGTTATATTCTGAATATGCAGCAGAGGAAAGGTATGGAGGTGCCACACACTTGGATTTCTTACAAACACAATGTGAGGTTTATTCAGAAGAAGTTACTCATACAGTATAAGATGGAGAATTAAAGCCCACACAAACACTCTGCTGATGACACCATAGATCACATGATGTTCCATCAGCAGGGATGTATTAAGACAAATGGAGAGAAAGATTCCTTAAAAACGAACATTGAATTTTGCAAACCCCTTTGAGGGAGGCAGGCAGGAAAGGAGGATAGAGGGGAGGAATGAATCTCATTGAGGATGACTAGGCCTATTGTTTCTCAGAATCCACTTTTAATGGGAGGAATGATGGAGGGTTAAGCGCAAGGGTCAGTGACAAGCAATGGAACTGAGAGGTGAGGATTTGAGGGTTGAATATGCAATTCAAATGGAAAGGGGTGTGGATAGGGTAGTGGGGTGATGAATGGGTAGGGGAAACAATGGAGGCAAGGAAGTGAAGGAAGCACAAATTATTGAAGGAGGGAATGAACAGGGAGCCATTGAAGACAACACTTTCCTTGCAATGCTCATTCAAAATGCAACTCACAACTGAAAGGCAAAAGAAAAAGGTGAAGATGCAGATATGATCATAGAGAGAAGCAAAAAGAGATAAAGGTGGAGAAGCAATGGAGTAAAAAAAATCTAATGGATAAAAGGAATGACAGACTGCTATAATGCCAGAGGAACTTGACTAATATTCGTTAAAATTGCAAACTCTGTGCTCTTTAAATCTTTTATTTGAAGTCCAACAAAATGGAAATGTTTTAACACAGAAGTAATAATAAAAATGTTCCTTTCTAAATAGAATGTAAGTGGTATTAATTAATTCAGCAGAAGGCTCAGAAAATTTAATATGCACGCACAAAAATATAAAAATATTAATATCAGATGCATATTTTTGAAACATTTTTAAAGAACTGGTTCAAATTTTTTAACCAACTTGCTAACAAATTAATTTTCATAATCAAATTAATGCATTAATCTTAAAATTATTGCAGGACTGAAATTACTCAATACAATATTGGTAACACATGCATTGATACAGTGAAATTCCTTTATCCAGAAAGAAAAACATCAGAAAACAAAATGCGAAAGTGTTTGTTAAAATAACTGATAAGGAACTTTACTTGTTACTAACATTGCACACTCCAGGCACTTCTGAACCTCGTTCACGATATCAGCTAAGTTAAACAGTATAATCTCTTGTGCTTTACAATTTGAATACAGACTCCTAAACCTTCAGCGATGGAAATTACTTTGTAATTCCAAGACATCTTCTCAGATGTGCTGCTGTTTTTTCCATATGTTGTCTGTCCCAGGTAAATTGGCGTTTGTTCGACTGAACTTTATTCAATTGGCAATGTAAACGTTTAAGGATAGCTTCACACCTTTTGTTCTGTACCTGGAGAAATTAAATTAAAAATTGTTTCGTGAAAATTGTATACAGCTCCAGTCATCTTTGCGCCGGTGTCGCACAACATGGCGGAGAACTACAGCTGGCCCGCGCAGGAGATAGGCCCCTCCAGATTGTGGGCGCCCGCCTATTGGTAGCCCCCAATCGCGGGCCTGGACGCCCTGGAAGCCCCCCTGGAGTCAGACTCCCCGCGCCCCCACCAGGAAGGCCACCGCGGCCGTGGATCCAAGCTCCCGCCGGGTGGTACCAGGTTGGAAGCATGCTGGCGGACTCGCCGGAACTCGGTGGGAATTTGGCTGGTCGACCGCAGAGAATCACCGCGTTTGCCGCTGAATCTCCGGTCACCGTAGAATCCCGTCCCAGCGGCGGAGTGGCGTGGCGGGAATTTCCTGCGTCACCGCCGATTCTCCGACACGGCGCGGGCTTGGAGAATCTCGTCCCATACCGTTGAAGCTTCTTGCTGTATTCATTGAGATTCTTCATTTTCTTGAGATTCTTTTTAACGATTGCAACCCATTGTCGATGATCCATCGCAACGGTAAATGTGGGTAGGCCATATATATGCGAATGTAATTTTTCCAATCCAGCTACCAGTCCTCAGCATTCTTTTTCAATCTGTACATATCTGCACACAGACTCCGTCATAGACCATGAAGAATATGCCATAGTTTTCCAGCTTCTTGTTGCAGCAATACTGCAGCAATATTACCATATTTTGATGCATCAGTAGATATTTTGGCGTTCCTTGTTGGATCAAAAAAAGTCAGCAAGGGCGTGGTTGTAAGAGCTTTCTTTAGCTGGAGCCACTCCTGCTCATGCCGCTCTGCCCAAGTGAAATCATTCATTTTCTGTAGGATGTCTCTGAGGCACGCTGTTTTGGCTGAGAGATTGGGAATAAACTTCCCTATGAAGTTGATCATGTCCATTATTTGGAGTACTCCTTTTTTAAAATCTGTGGGTCGTGGCATGTTTAGTATGCTATTCATCTTCATTTCATATGGCTCTAATCTGTGAACAGAAAGCTTGTCATCCAGGGATGCAATCTGCTGTACTTCAGATTGGCATTCGGCCTTATAGAGTCTCAGCCAATTCCGCATGATGCTTTGTAAGACCTTGATCAGTCATTGTGTTCCCCTAAGGTGGAACGCCATATATTATAGACACGGGACCCCTCAATGATATTGTTCCATAGCTCTGTGGAATACCTCGGTTGCAGATATAATGCCAAAGGGCATGCAAAGAAAGAAATATCTGCCAAAAGGAGTATTCAATTTGCTGAACTTGGTACTTTCTTCATCAAGCTTGAGCTGCCAGAATCCCTGTGATGCATCGAGTTTGGTAAAAAATGTCACACCAGACATCTCGCTTGTGATCTCTTCCCTCTATGGAATTTGATAATGCCCCTTTTAATGTTTGCATTCAAATCCTTGCCATCCATACAAGTCCTGAGATCATTTTTCTTCTTTTTCACTCAGACCCATTGAGTTGACCCAATCTATAGGTTCGTCTATTTTCCTTATGACTCCAAATTGTGTCATCCTGTCTAACTCCACCTTGAGACGGTCACGCAAAGGTGCTGGAACTCTTCGAGGAGCGTGTATCACTGGTTGAGCATCCTCTCTTAATTGTATTTTATATGTGAAAGGCAGGACACAAAAGTCCTTGAATATTTCCAGAAAGACCTGTACAATGGACTTCACTGAGCCACGGTGTGTAGTCAGTGCACAGTTAGTGCTACAGACTCTTCGCACCACTTCCAGTGCCTCACACGCATCATCATCCAATTATGATTCATGAGCTTCAGAACAATGGAGAACTTCAGCGAGTGCAATTTGTTTTTTACTTGCACGTTTAATCGCATATATCCAACGTGCCAATCTTCTTACCACTTTAGTCTTGAAGTAAAAACAGTTTAGTTTGAATTCTCAGCTTTAGCTGCATGGTCTTACTATCACTTATACGATTAGGTTCATCTTCGTAACAGTATCTAATTTAATAATAATTAGCGATTGATAACCAAACGTACAGTCCTTTGTCCCTTGTTACTGCTGCAATATCACTTTCAGCACTCCTTGTACTTGTGGGCGGCATGATTCTTTTTCTTAGGTGTCCAATCCTCATCAAATTTTTTGATTACAGCATAAAATTTCTTACTGTCTTCCTCTTGCTCAAATGTGAATGTATTATATATTTAAATACTGAATGAATGAAAAATGAAAATCGCTTATTGTCACGAGTAGGCTTCAATGAAGTTACTGTGAAAAGCCCCTAGTCGCCACATTCCGGCTCCTGTCCGGGGAGTCTGGTACGGGAATTGAACCGTGCTGCTGGCCTGCTTTAAAAGCCAGCGATTTAGCCGAGTAAGCTAAACCAGCCCCTGTAGACCTGCCACCGTGAGCAATAGTGCATTTTTTTCTCATCTGGCTGTGCATGCAACCTGATAGCTGAGATATACAGTATGAAGTGCTGCTTAAACGCGCACCAATTTCCATTCACATTTCCAGTAAGTTGAAGCTATTCTGGAGCTATCAGACTTTCCATTTGAAGAACCACATTTTTCTTGCAGCAATGTTTCTTCTTTGTTTGACACTGTGCCGTTCAAATCAATCCTGGTACTATGTTATGGTACCATGTGTACTATGATAATAAATGAATCGGTACACGACAGAACATCTAGTTCTTAAGTAATGTTGAATAAACTGTGGGTAAACTAAACTATCGCTAACCAAACTGTGTATCTTTTAACCAAGCTACTAACAGCTTCTGTAACTCTGATCAAGACTGGTTCCAGTGTCCTGTTCCTCTTGCATGACACCCAGTGGTCAGAGGCTATATACACTTGTTATATATACTGTTACATATATACTGTTATAAATACTGTTACATATCCTGTTATATATACTATTACTGCATATCATTCCACCCACCAGCAATATGGATTGTGACTCATGGCTGGATGTTTTTGGCACTAGGTGCCGCACTATACAGCAGGAAAAGCCGGTATTGCTGTTGGTGGGCTCAATGCCACTTTTCCCACCTTTGCTGATTTCCAGGAATATCTCACCGTGTGTAATATTTCTAACAAAAAGAGTAAACCATACAACCAATATTTTGGAAAGTTACTTGCAACAAAATAAAATTTACATGGGATGTGTGATCTCCAATGACAAATATTTGAATTTTGTCTCTCCAAGACATATATATGTATTTTCCAAGTTAAATTTTTTACAGGTTTTGTGCATTATGGAGCAGTGATAAGTTTTTTTTCTCTTTTATTAAATTTCAATCTCAACACAATTTCCCAGCTTTCCCCCTGCCACCCACTGGCACAGCAGATGACCTTGTTGTTCATGTATGTTTCACAGTTATTACCTAGATACCAATCAAACAATAACAGATATTTTCACGGCGGTACTGACTAAATATCCAATTAAACATTGGGAAGACTGAAGACATTGTTTTTGGTTTCCATTCCAAATTCCATTGCCTAGCTACTGCCTTCATCTTTGCCTCCCTTGCAACAATGTGACATGAAACCAGTCTTTTGACTACGTTGGTGTCATACTTGACATCAAGATGAGCTACTGTCTGCGTATTCACCTACTTCACGCCTATAACATCATCCAACTTTGCTCATCTCAGCTGATCTGGAACCGTTTATTCATGTCACCTACAGACTTCATTATTTTAATGCATGCCTGTCTAACTTCCTACATTCTACACTCCTTAAACTTGAGGTCTTACTTTGTACCTGTACATCTATCAACCTCTGTGCTTGCTGACCTATATCAGTACCTGGTTAAGCTGATATTTGAATTCTCATCTTTATTTTCAAAGCCATCCTTGGCTTAATCCTTCTCTATCACTGACAAGCCCATAACCCTCTGAGATATTATGAGCACCTATTTTAGGGCTTGAAAACATCCCTGATTTTAATCACACCATTGTTAGCGGTTGCACCTTCAGTTGCCTCAGTCTTAAAAGTCTTGAATTTTCCTGCCTACACCTCTCCATGCCACTACTTTACTTTCCTCCTTTATAGAATTTCTTGAAACTTAGCTTTTTCACCAAACCTTTGGCCATCGAACAGAATATTTCCTAATGTGGCTCAGTGTCATATATTGTTTTATAATGCTCTTGTGAAGTGCATTGGGACACTTCATTACATCAAAAGGTGTTGTAAAAATGTGTGTTGTTAATTACATTTTATACAAGCACAGACACTAGGGGCAGGATTCTCCATTGGCTGATGCCAAAATTGGGAAATGCGATTGGGTGGAGAATCAGTTCCAACTCCGAAAACGCAACAGGTGGATTTGACAACAAATCACAATTCTCAATCGCCTCGACAGCAATGTCAATGCGTTCCAGAACGCACGTGCAGTAAAGACCATTTGCACTGCATTAGCGGGCCTGACGCAGTATTCTCTGGGGCCTCCACGATTCTCTGCCTCCGATGGGCCGACCTCCCGGGAAATGCATCATGCTAACATGTGGCCCTTTCACCTCCTGCAGATAATGAATATTGGAATTCAACCAGCAATGGTGGCCTTCCTGCTAGTTGCCGCAGCCCTGAGGGATGCCCTGTGGCTGGATGAGCTGGCGCTGCTCGAGGAGGAAGCTGCAGCAGTGGAACGTGCAGCAGTGGAGAGTGCCCAGAAGTACAGGAGGCAGCCGCCCAGGATGGAGAAGAGGCCGAGGAGGAGGAGGTGCAAAGGAAACGCCGCATCAGGCCTTGTGTGCACCAGCAGTGCCTGTCATTCGAAGACCTGCTGGACTGGGCATGCCGTCGAAGACTTCGACTGAGCAGGAGACAGTGCCATATCCCGGTGCATCTGGCACCGTGGGGGATGGGGGACAACACCAATCCTGGGGGCCATCAAGGTCCTTCCAGGTGTCGAGTGGGGGCCTGTCCGGGATGTCACAGAGCTTGGTGCACAGGTTCATCCGCGCCGTCATGGAGACCCGATATGCCAAATTGGCACAAAACATCCACTTCAATGTGTACGAAGCCCACCAGATGCATTAACAGCAGGGTTTGCCACCATCGACACGATACCCCGGGTTCAGGGGGTGGTCAATGGGATGCATGTCCCCGCACAGCACCTGCATATGACAGGCCGCTCTACACAAACCGAAAGGGGTTCCACTCAATGAATGTGCAGCTGATATGTGACCATCAGACGTGTATCATGCATGTCTGCGACCAATATCCAGGCAGTGTGGATGATGCCTTTATCTTGGCGCACTAGATCATTCCTGTTATGTTCGAGATGCACCCGTCCTGGGGGGGTTGGCTCCTGGGTAACAGGGGTTATCCACTGCGGTCGTGGATGATGATGCCTATCCAGAGGTCGCAGACCAATGCCGCGAAGCACTCCAATGCCCATGCACTGACCAGGGGCATGATCGAGCAGTGCTTCGGCATCCTGAAGATGCGGTTCAGGTACCTGGTACCGGAGAAAGTCTCTAGTATGATGCTGAGAGGGTCGCCCACATCTTGGAGGCCTGCTGAGTCCTCCACAACATCGCGCAGCTGAGGGGTGTCGTGCTGGAGGAGGACGATGAACACCAGGCCTCGTCCGACGAGGAGGATGCAGAGGAGGGTGAGGATGAAAAGGACATGGGGCCCGGGAGGCCACACGATGTGTGCGCCATATCAACGCGCACCGCATCCCCCCACCCCTCGCCTGCATCCCCCTCCATGATACATAGCTGCTGCACTACACAGTGCGGAACCTGGGTTGACAGTAACATCGTGTCTGTTCCATGGGATAGAGGATGATGACAATCTGCTCTGCAATGAGCTCTGGAGCTCCGCGTCATTTGACAGTGTCTGACTCCTGCCCATGGTAGCACTTTGCATCATCTACGAGTATGATCCCTGCATGCGAGCTGGCCATTCCATCACACGGTGCCTTCTAATCCCTGGGGCGACGGTGGTTGGGGGGGGGGGGGAGGAGGATGGGGAGCCCAGCCTACCCACAACCCATCAACCCCCACCTTCTCCCCTCCACCACCTTTTTGGCCAGCCCAGGTCAGCACACCCCTCTGACCCAACTGACAAAGCACTAAGGCAGGTTTTAACAGTGTTAACAGGTGTTTAATGTGCACAAACATTTACAGATTTGTGCTCGAGCCCCTACAACTAAACTATGCCCTGCACCCATGCCGACTTAATTGTTGTCTAACATTTGGGCCTTACAGGTCCTAAAGCTACATCCAGGTGGATCCCAAGACAGTACATTAGATGTGGAGGTGGCCTGCTGTGATGCCCGCCCTGTGATTGGGCCTGGATGGACCCGGCTGCAATTCGGATGTCCCAGATGTCGTGGTGCTGCCCTGTTCTGCCCGCTGTCCACCAGATGCTCTAGGGACAGGAGTGGGGCAGTCCAAGAGCCCCACTCTCCTACATGAGTCACCGGCATGGACCCCATCACCTTTTCCTCTCTGGGAGTGCCCGATGACCCTGAGCTATTCCATAGGACGTATGAGCGGAGCTATCCCCTGAGCCTCCACCGCCACCTGGCTCTGCCAGTACTGGATGCCTGCTCTCGTCTTGACCATGGTCTGCATACTGGGGGCACAGGGAGTGGGCCATCGCTGTACCACATCGCCCACTGACTGTGCCACCACCCTATGGGTCTGACTCATATCAGCCAGTGACTGGGCCACCTCCCTCTAGGACTGGGCCACCTCCCTCTGTGTCTGTGCCACATCAACCAGCGCCTGGTGTAGCCACCTGGGTTGGCTACTTCCCGACTTTAAAATGGAGATCCGCTAAGAATGCAGGGAAATTCAGCCAAGGACAGGAAAACAAGCAGGTACAAAGTTTCCTGTATATTAGAACTTGCAGAAACCAAAAACCATCTGCATAGTAATGAGCGATCCCCGGGAACAATTGGTAACATTAAGAGTAATCAAGACCAAACCAGACTCCTCGTCGCCAGCGGGAGCCAAGACAAAGGAAGGCCAACGGACACTTAGGAACCGCCCAGCGATCAGGGAACAGCCCCAGTATTGGGGAAATCAAATCAATTGATTGGAACATGGTCCAATCAATTGGTACCAGATACGGGGTCCGCCCAAAAAGGCGCAAAGCCCCTGGGGACTATAAAATAGAGTTCCCAAGTTCAGTTCGATCTTCTTGGCAGCTCTCAAAGAACTCGACTGTGACTCTCAACTCGGACAGACTTGCTTAGCAGCTGCACCAACCAAGTAAGTGTCCAGTCAACGCACGCTACGAGATAGGCGCTCCTAACCCTTAGTCCATACCAGCTGGAAGCCTGCAGACTCAGAAACGAACGAAAGGCCATTTGTTCCCCTGACCTGGTGGGCCAGTTTCCAAAGCTAAGTATTGGCCTTTTAGTGTTAGAGATAGTCTAGTGAGTAGTATTTTATGCATGAGTAGCGATTGACTGTGTATATAATAAATGTGTTTTGATTTGAACCTTACTAACTGGTGTATTGAGTTATTGATCAGCACTTGAACTTGAACCTCGTGGTGGTATCATAAAGATACCTGGCGACTCTAGAGCAAGGTGATTAAACAACAAATTGAGCAAAGCACAACGAGCAACACTGGGCAATGCCACCTACTTACTTGGCCATAACCTGCCACCTCAGACGTGCTGCTGTCATTTCTAGCTGGCTCTCGCACATGGCTGTCTGCGAGGCGGCAAACCTGTCCTGGGCCTCGGCCAGTGACTGCACAGAATTGGCAAGTCTTGGACATGCTGATCATTGCCAAAACTCTCGCCTCCAATGCTCCACCGTGGGCGCCACCCGTGCAGTGGTGGCCTGGATGGCACGCATGCTTGACACCACCTCCTGCTGCTGCACGCGTTTGGATGCTCACATGAAGTCCTTGGTTCTGCGACTGCATCTCCACAATCTACAGGACTATCCATTCCAGAAGCCTGAAACCCATTGGGATGGCAGCCTGTCCCTGGGATCGGCCTGCCCCCTGACCGTCCGCCTCCTCGGGTGTTCCTACCTCCACCTGAATTTCCAGATCAGCCGTGTTGTGTGCACCCGATAGTGTCTCAGGAGCCTCTTCACTTAAGTGCCCAACCGAGGTGAGTGTCTTTGGGATGGTGGAGGGTGTTGGAGACAGCTGTGACGGGAATCTGTGTCAACCTCGAACTCCGAGGTGTCTTGGTTCACAGGAATATGGCTCCTGCCCGTGCTGCTCTTAGGGGGAGTGGGGGTGGAGTCTGTGTGTGTGCTCTGCCTGTGGCATTATTTGGGGACAGGGGAACACCAGATGGACCCACCCGATCACCAGTAGGTCCCGCAAAACAGAAGACGGTACGCATGATTAAACCGCAGGCCGGTAGGTAGTGGGGATGGTGGAGGTCGGGGTAGTTTGGGGTGAGAGTGGTGTGGAAGTGGTGTCGACAGATGTGTCACGGGGAACTGCAACTCAGCGGGGTCACACTTCCTTGCCCATGGCCGATCTCCACACTGCCAACCTCCCTTTTTTCAGGGCCACCAACAATGTTCAGGACACTCTGCTCAGCCACGGGGCCACAGGTTTCCTGGCGGTTCAAACTGGCCTTCTCCAGGGGAGGGTTAACAGAAAATGCACAGTGTTAGACAGTCCGACACATGCAGCCAGGGGGTGGGTAGCTGGTGGCCTCAGTGGCCAGGGCACCTAGCCATGGTGACCAGGATGGGTACTGACATGTGGTGCAGGGTGGGAGTTCAGCTGCCCTCTGGATGGGGGGGGGGGGGGGGGGGGGGGCGGCTAGGGTTAGTGTGGGACGGGGGTTAGTGCCAAGGGCACAGTGCTGTCCACTCACCCTGGCCGCCCTCCTTTTTTTATGGCATTACAGGCTGGTTTGGATGGTGTTACCCCTGATGCTGACCACCTCTGCCACCTGCACCCAGGCAAGTTGAATGGCGGCGGGTGGCAGTGTCCTTCCTGGGCCGGAGTACAGGATCGCCCATCTCTCCTCCACCACATCCAGGAAGATTTCCAGTGTGGCGTCAGTAAACCGTGGTGCTACCTTCCTCGCTGCCATCTTGTTGGCTCGGATGGTGTGTGGGGTGTGTGTATATGCGGCTGCAGCTTGTCAGCCTCCTGAGTGACAACCGCGAATCTGGCACCATTTCTCATTGGTGTTGATTATGTTCCATGTGGTGTCGGTGCGAGCCTCTCAACAGTCGCTGAATTGGTCCAGGTGCAGCTCCAATTTTGTTGTCGTGGAACTCCACGAATCTTGCGCCGGCGTCAACATTTAGGGCGTGATTCTCTGACCATGTTGTGCTCTCGCTCAAGTGTAATGAGGCCAGTGAATTGCAGGAGAGGCCATAAATGAGATTCGCGCCAGGCGCCGAACAGTTTGCGATGCAACTGGCCCGCTCCCATAGGCAAAATTAGGATTGCGCCATAACATGGTGAGAAACCAATTATCACCACATAAGCCCCATTTCCTTTTTTCAAAAATAAATTTAGAGTACCCAATTTTTTTTTCCAAATAAGTGGCAATTTAGCATTGCCAATCCACCTACACTGCACATCTTTGGGTTGTGGGAATGAAACCCACGCAGACACGGGGAGAATGTGCAAACTCCACACAGACAGTGATCCGGGGCCAGGATTGAGCACAGGTCCTCAGCGCCATTGGCAGCAGTGCTAACCACTGCACCATGGTGCTGCTCACACAAAGCCCCATTTCCAAACAATTTATAGGGCAGCACGGTAGCACAAGTGGATAGCACTATGGCTTCACAGCGCCAGAGTCCCATGTTCAATTCCCCGCTGGGACAATGTCTGTGCGGAGTCTGCACGTTCTCCCCATGTCTGTGTGCGTTTCCCCCGGGTGCACCGGTTTCCTTCCAAAGACGTGCAGGTTAGGTGGATTGGCCATGCTAAATTGCCCTTAGTGACCAAAAACGTTGGGAGGGGTTATTGGGGTTATGGTGACATGGTGGACGTGAGGGCTTAAGTGGGTCGGTACAGACTCGATCGGCTGAATGGCCTCCTTCTGCACTGTATGTTTTACGTTCTAAATAATGAGAGCGACCCCATATCCAATCGCCTCCCAAGCTAGGGCCAATTAGTGCTCCTTTTGAAAAACGTGAACCTGGCTAAGGGCTTCTGTTGGGAACCAAGGAGGTGAGTAACCATCTTTGCTCACAGACAAAGAATCCGGGAGTGCTGGGGTTGCCACCTCAGTGCCTCATGGAGGGGTTAGGGACCCTTTGCAGAGGTGAGCTGGGAAGATGGGCAAAGGGTCAGCCCACATTGCAGAAGGAAGTGACAAGGTGTTTAATGTGTTGTACAAACCCGATGGTGCCGACCCTCCCAACCCCCACCCCCTCTCTCCAACCCCACCCCCTCCAATAAGCAACCAGCTGCTTATCTCGTCCCGTGGCCTTCGATGCCCCCAGTGGACATCCTCTGGGGGTTTTGGAGCCTGAAGGCCCCAGCGCACTTGTTGGTAGCTTGTGTTGTAACTGCGAGCCGTGACCTCATCAGAGGGGTGGAACTCGGGGGAGCTGGTGCCCACTGTCACTACTCCATGGGACGGGTCTAGCTTGGCACCGGAACCCACTCCTCCCGACCAGTGCCCTCAGGGCCCTGGGGTTCACCTTGGGACAGAGGGGCAGTTGGTTCGGGCCCTGGCTGCCCCTGCACCATCTGGCTCTGCTAGCCCTGGCTGTTCCTCATGGTCTGCACCACTGTGCGACACCCTCGGTGATGCTCCTCTGTGACTGGGACATGCTCTGCAGTACCTCAGCCAGGCTCACCTGAGAGCGGGACATGTCACGCAGAACCCAACAAGTCAGACATCCTGCCATGACACTCAGCCATGACCATCACCGACTGCGCGACGCTTTGGACACCTTTGCTCATGCTTCCGACATCGTGCACCAGGGTCTCCACTGTGATCGCCACCTTAGCAGTGTTGGCCTCGGTGCCACTCATTGCCAGCGATATCTCCTGCGTCCATAGCCTCTGGGACTCCTCCAAGCGGCTATGGATCTGCTGGAGTGACACTGACATCTTCCTCTGGACGCCCGAGTTGGTCTCTATTGTCTCCATCAGCTCCGGGTAACTCTGTTCCACAGGTTGAGCTCAGGCTGGGATCCAGGTATGTCCTGGCATCCAGCAGACCTCCGATTGCTGTCTTGCCTTGGGGTTCCTGCCTCCACCTGATATGAATTATCAGCAATGCTCTCCAGATTGTGCCCCCCAAAGCCGATCCAGTAACATGTGCCACTGAGGTGTGTATCTGCGCTGGTGGGGATGACAGCTATGCCATGACCACGGTTGCATCTTTGAAGCAACAGTGCTAATCACTATGCTACCATGCCACCCACCATATCTGCATGGTGGGTAGCACGGTAGCACAGTGGTTAGCATGGTTGCTTCACAGCTCCAGGGTCCCAGGTTTCATTCCCACCTTGGATCACTGTCTGTGCAGAGTCTGCACGTTCTCCCCGTGTCTGTGTGGGTTTCCT
This sequence comes from Scyliorhinus canicula, assembly GCF_902713615.1. Lineage (NCBI taxonomy): Eukaryota > Metazoa > Chordata > Chondrichthyes > Carcharhiniformes > Scyliorhinidae > Scyliorhinus > Scyliorhinus canicula. Next base: position 113,370,387 of record NC_052152.1, read on the forward strand.
CTGGGTACTCCGGTTTCCTCCCACAGTCCAAAGATGTGCAGGTTAGGTGGATTGGCGATGCTAAATTGCTCTTGGTGTCCAAAAAGTTTAGGTGGAGTTTCTGGGTTACGAGGATAAGGTGGAGGTGTGGGCTTAAGTAGGTGGCTCTTTCCAAGGGCCAGTGCAGACTCAATGGGCCGACTGGCTTCCTCCTGCGCTGTAAATTCTATGATGCTATGATTCTCTCCTCCGAAGTGTTCCCCTCGGAGGCAGGAGAGGGTGCTGCCGGGATGGTCCGGCTCCGTCGACTGGAGGACCTGCAGGACAATGGACATGTGGTCAAAGGTAGGGATGGGTCGTCAGTCAGTAAGGCAACAACAACTCCTGTTTGACAGGTGATCCGGGTGGAGCCCGGTGGTTCCTCACAACTGTGGCGTCTGCCAGCCTCCGCGTGGCTGACCCATGTATCCTCGCCCACACTAATCACCTGCAGGGCCCGCTCCTCGAAGGAGGTGAGGATTCTTATATCCGGTACCTCTTCGCCGGTCTGGGCCCTCTCCTGGCAATTATGGGCGTGCTTTTCCTGAGGAGACACAGAGAGGGAATCATTAGCCTCATGCGTGCTTCACAGTGGTGGGAGAGGGGGTGTGATGATGGGTTGGGGCTGAGGGGGGAGAGAAGGGAAGAGAGTGTCGCATGGGGAGTTGGGGGATGGGTGCTCCCTTTAGGGGGGTGGATGGCGTTGGTGTCTACTCACTCGTGCTGCCCGGTGTAGTAGCTGCCTTGTGGTTCACACTCCGGGACCCATGGGGGATCATGACATCTCTCCTGGCCTCCACCGCCTGCGTCAGCGTCCCCGAATCTTGGGGATGGTCTCTGCAATGCCATTGTTGCAAGCTGGCTAGTGTTGGCTGAGCAAGTGCAGCTTAAGTGCTGCTCTACATTGTTAGCGGGCAGCTGCCGAGTGTGGTCTTGGAGAATCAGCTGGCGAGCCTTCATTTGCGGTGAGAAGCCAGTGAGGCCTCGTTAAGTGGACCAATTAAGTGGATCGTTGAATTGCATTGCCGGCCTCTTGGGGGCGAGCGCTGGGAAGCTCGTGGCAATTCCCGCTCGGTACCACACTTCGACATTTTGCCGGAGAATTGTACCTTTAGTCTCAGGAACGGAGGAGGATCCAGCCCTAGATTTGCAGTCTTCACATGCCATCTAGTGGTTGTTTGTGAAACGTTTTGCAATGACATCTGAGTCTAATTTTTCGTGCTCTCTGTTGCTGTGGTTTTCGTTTTGTGTGTTCTTCTTCCGGTTGGTATTCCCTCGTCCTCCCCCCCCACCCTTCCGCCCCAGCCCCCCTCTACTGCTCTTTGCTTTCTCTCGATCCTTCTTCCCCCCCCTCCCCCCATCTCCCTGCAGTTCGCCTACCCTTTCTCTTGAGTTTAGCTTTCCCCTGCACTGCTCCTCGGCCCCCCCGTCCCCCACCCCGCTGGGTCTTTCCCTCCTTCTTATGCCTTGGCTACTTTTCCCCGGCCCTTGGCGACTTGATTATTCTTCAGCTTGTTTGTTCGCCACAAACAGGTCCCGGAACAGTTGGATGAATGGCTCCTATGCTCTGTAAAAGCCGTCGTCCGACCCTCGGATGGCGAATTTCATTTTCACCACTTGGAGAAATTCTGATAGGTCGGACAGCCAGTCCGCAGCTTTGACTGTCAGTGTCCCCCCGTCCTGACTCCACTTTTTAAAGGTGGCGTCAGTCAGCGCTGGTGCGAACCTATGGTTATTGCAGATGGGGGCTTTGTCCGACATTTTGGTCAGGCCGAATTGCTGCGTAGTTGGTTCCAGGTCTGGAGGGTGGCTACCACCACTGGGCTGTGTGGTAGTATGGCTAGAGCGATCATATTACCGGAGAATCAGGCTGCCATTGGTACAGCAGCCTCGCTGCCCATTGGCCCAGGCAAGTCATGTGCCTCTCTGCTAATTGGTTGTGGCTTGTCATGTGACTCCCTGCCGATTGGCTGAGAGGTTGATAGCTCCGCCTACAAGGCAGGGTATAAGAGCCTTTCTCTGTACGACCACTGCCTGGCTCACATCTAGCGTATTAAAGCCTGTTGTTTGGAACTTCACTACGACTCAAGTCCAATTGATGGTGCATCAGGCTGCTGGAGTGTTTTTTGGGTGGGGGAGTGCCGCTGTGGCGAGGGCCCGGAGGTCCCCTTGCAGGAGGCCTCCTCAGCGCTTACCCACTCGGCTTCTGGCTCTTTGATCCATCCTCTTACTCGTTTGGCTGTCGCCACCAGTGGTAGAATTGTGGATTTGGGAAGGCTAGCCCTCCCCTGGATTTTGTTTTTTGTAAGACCTTCTTTGGGATCCTAGCATTTCCCCCCCACCATACGAACGCCATGATTAGTTTGTCTAGTGAGTTGAAAAAGGCCGATATACATCGGGATAGATCTAAGTAGGAAGAGGTACATGGGCAGTACTTTCATTTTGATCGTCTGCACTCTCCCCGCGAGGGAAAGTGGGATTGTGTTCCATCTTTGCAGGTCCTTTTTTACCTCCTCTGTCAGACTGGTCAGGTTCCATTTGTGGATCCCCTTCCAGTCAGGAGCAATTTGGGTCCCCAGGTGGTAGAATTTATGTTGGGCTTATTTGAATGGCAGTCCCCCTAGTGCTGAACCCCCTCCTTGTGGGTGTACAGGGAAGATCTCGCTTTTGCTCATGTTGAGTTTGTAGCCCGAGAACTCCCCAAACACTTTCAGGAGCGCGATGATTCCGTCCATGCTGCTTTGTGGGTCTGAAATGTAGAGGAGCAGGTCATCTGCATAGATCGAGACTCTGTGCTCTCTGCTTCCCCTTTGGATTCCCCTCCAGTTTTTTGCTGCACTGATAGCGATCATTGATGGTTTGATCGCTAGAGCAAACAGCAGCGGGAACAGTGGGCATCCCTGCCTGGTGGCCCTGTGCAGCTTGAAGTACTGGGAGTTGATGTTGTTTGTCCGTATGCTCGCCATGGCAGCGTTGTATAGGAGCTTCACCCAGGTGAACCCTGATCTGAGCCCGAACCGCTCCAGTACCTCTATGAGGTACTTCCACTCAACTCTGTCGAAGGCCTTTTGTGTCCAGGGAGATGATCACCTCTGATGTTCTTTACCCGGATGGGATCATTATCACGTTCAGCAGGTGGCTGATGTTCGAAATTAGCTCAGTATGTAGTCGACCAGCTGCTGCCTGGCCGTCCTTTCCTTCCGAGCTCCTTGCGCTTTGAAAGCGATAATTTCCCCTCTAATTACGGCCTTTAGTGCTTCACAAAATGTGGAGGGTGAGAGCTCCCCGCTTTGGTTCTTCTCCGTATCCGCTATGACCTGCAAAACCCTTTCGCTGAAAGCCTTGTCGGCTAGTAGGGTAGTGTCCAACCTCCATGTGGGGCGTTGGGCCCCACCTGTCTCCAACCTCACATCCATATATTGTGGAGTATGGTCGGAGATTACAATTACGAGTATTCCGTTTTGATCAGTCCTGGAAACACCGTTTTCCCCACCACAAAGAAGTCAATTCTGGTATATACATCGTATACTGGGAAGAACTTCTCCCCTGGGTCGGTGAACCTCCAAGGGTCCACCGCCCCCATCTGTTCCATACAACAAATGAGTTCCTTTGCCATGTTTGAGGTCCTCCCTGTTTTGGGGTTTGATGTGTCAGTCATTGGGTCCTGTATACAGTTGAAGTCCCCCCCGCCGCGATTAGTCAGGGTGTCGCTTTGCTGGGATTTCTGCCATGGTCCTTTTAATGAATTTTGTGTCATCCCAGTTGGGCGTGTACACGTTAACTAGTACTACTGGTGCCCCGTCCAGGGCCCCGCTAACCATGGTGTACCGCCCCCCCGGGTCCGTAACCATTTTCACCACCCTAAACACCATCCTCTTGATGATCAGAATTGTCACCCCCCTGGCACTCATCCCGTAGAAGGAATGGTTGGTCCTGCCCAGCCCTTTCGTACCCGCAGTTGGTCCTGCTCTCTCAGGTGCGTCTCTTGGAGTAAGACTATGAGGGCTTTCATGTTTCTTAGGTGGGCGAAGATTCTGGACCTTTTCACTGGGCCGTTTAGTCCCCTTACATTCCAGATGACCATCCTGGTGGGGAGCTTCTGTTCCCCTGCTCCTGTGGGATTAACCACACTTACCTGGTGGACGCGCCCCTGCACTCCGGGGTTTCCCTTTGTTCAGGGAGCACCCAACATGGCCGCCAACGCTGCACCCGCCACGGGGTCTGCCCTTCACTCCGGGGTCTTCCTTCGTCCAGGGGCACCCATAATGGCCGCCCAATGTGCGTCCGCCACATGGGTAGGCCCCTGTACTCCGGGGTCTCCCTTCGCCCAGAGATCGTACTGGGTGGCTGCTTGCAGTGCCTCCTTGTTCTGAGCCCCTTGTTATAGCCCTTTGTAGCCTTATTGCTGCTCTCATTCTAGCCCTATTTTCCTCTCCCTTCCTGTGGACCCCCGATCCCTCCCTTCTCCCCCCCCCCCCATTATCTCTCCTCTCCCATTCCCCAGTCATTTCCCTCTTTCCCCCGCTCTTATCCCTGTTTCCACCCCCCCGTGCCTGGCGCCGTCCCCCCTGTTGGGGGTGCGCTACGGCCCTGCTCTGTTGCATACCCCCGGCGCTAGTTTTCCTGCTAGTGCGGTGACCCCCCTCCCAGGAGTTGCTGTCTCGCTTCTCCCTCACCCTTTCTTTGCGGTTCCTGCCCGTTCTTTCCTCCTCTCGCTTGCTTCCCCTTCTCCGTTAAGCTCGTTCTCTCGTACTGGGCGATGGTTTCCCACCTGACGTGGTCCCTCGGGTAGTGGCTTGGCTTTTGCCGTTCAGGGTGTATTTTCTGTGGGCGGGGGGGAGAGGCTAGGTGATGCCTCACTCTTTCCGCCCCCCACCCGCCCCCGTGCTGTTGCTCCTTGCTAGGGGACCCTTATTTCTTCCCCTGCTGTCGGTTTTCCAGCCCCCTTCCTCGACAACTTGTTTGCCTCGGCGGGGGCTGTGAAGAAATACTCTTTGTCTTGATGTGTGAACCAGAGTTTCGCTGGGTACAGCATACCAAAGTGTACACCGTTCTTGTAAAGGGCTGCTTTCGCTCTATTAAATTCAGCCCGTTTCCTGGCTAGGTCTGCCCCAATGTCTTGGTATATCTTAATATATGTCCTTTCCATTGGAAGTTCTTGATCTGTCTGGCCCAGCGCAGGATTCTTTCCCGGTCTTGGTACCGATGCAGTTTGGCTATTACTGCCCTCGGTTGCTCCCTGGCTTTCGGTTTCAGGTGCAGCGACTGGTGTGCCCTGTCCAATTCTGGTGGGTTGGGGAAAGCTTTCCTCCCCACGAGGTTGCCCAGCATCTTGGCCACGTATACCGTGCAGTCCCTGCCTTCGATTTCTCCGGCAGCCCCACAATCCGTACGTTTACCTTTCTCGAGCGGTTCTCTTGCTCTTCCACTTTGTCCTTCAGGTTTCCCTGCACCGTGGCTAGCCTCGCCACCTCCTTTTCTAGTGCCGTGATCCAATCACTCTTGTCAGTTACTGCCTTCTCCAACTCTTTAATGGTCGCCTCTTGGGCTTCCATCTCTTCTCTGCCCAACTCAGAGAGAGGTGTATTTCAGCCAGAGTCTTGGCCACTGCTGCCTTCACCACGGCCTCAATATCTGCTTTCACCTCTGCGTTTATTTCCTGCTGGTGCTCCCTCAGCATCTCGGCGAAGGATGCCTTCCAATCACTCCTCGCCCCCTATTCTCCCACCCTCAGGGGGCTAGGAGTGGCGGCGCGTCAATATCGCGTGCCGGGCCTTGACGCTTGCGTCAAAGTGGCGCCGCCTGAATGACGCGGCCGGCGGTGCCTAAATGACGTCAACCACGCATGCGTAGGTTGGCCGTCTTCCCCTCCGCTGCCCCGCAAGACATGGAGGATTGATCTTGCGGGGCGGCGGAGGGAAAAGAGTGCGTCTTTCAGAGACGCTGGCCGACGATCGGTGGGCACTGATCGTGGGCCAGACCCCTCCTGAGCACCACCCTGGTGCTCAATCCTCCCTCCGCCCCCCTACAGGCCCCACACGCAGCAGTCGCGCGATGTTCACGCCGGCAGCGACCAGGTGTGGTTGGCGCTGGCATGAACCGGTCGTATTGGCAGGCCGCTCGGCCCATCCGGGCCGGAGAATCGCCACTTGACCGGAGCGGCGATTCTCTGAGCAGCCTTTCATAAAACGCGACACGCCGTTTTGGGGGGGTGGGTGGGAGAATCGTGTGCGGGTGCGGGCGGCGTGGTGTGACTCGCCCTGCACTCCCGCGATTCTCCCACCCGGCGTGGGGGTCGGAGAATCGCACCCCATGTTTTGTTCTGATGCTTGGCTGGACGTCTAGTTGGTGACTCGTTGAATGTTTATTGTTAAACATTAACGTAGATCAGATAACAATAAGAAAACTATCCAAATCTTACTATTAAAAATTATCTAAGAGCTACTACAAATGTAACTATCCACCACAACAATTATTTCCAGACTTCCGGAGGTAACAGTGCCATGTGGTTGTTCTCTACTGCTACCTTCTGGTTGGAGCTCGTATCTGTTAACATTGACATGATTGCTTATGCCTATCATCACAGTGATGGTGCCTGATTCCCGGTTTTGAAAAACAGTAGTACTTTTGCGCCGGTAGACATCAACCGTGGAAGGGATAAAGTCCAATAAAGGCTGAAGATGCAATGTGAACCACACTAAATACATGGTAATGGATTCAAATTCATGTTAATAAGTTTCATGCCCTTCCTGAGTGCATCATTGGGGAGGGGCTAGAAGATCATGATCAGAAAACTCGTTGGCACAAATCCTGTTTTTGGCCTTTCGTGAGATTTAGCTGCCATTACACGATTTGCACCCACAGCTGATGCAGTCGCTAAATTGCGGCCATTAGTGTTTAATTTGGATTTTGAGTGTTGTCTCACTATTTTTCATAATTCCAGCCAAACTGTACAGTGACCTGTCATGGGTAGAAGTGTGCATCTTACATTGTCTCTTCCAGTTCTCTGAATGAACAACTCAGCAAGACCCATTCCCTAGCCCTTTCCCCTTAGCTCCTGCAATTTATTTTTTCTTTAAATAATTTTACAATTCTCTTTTGAAAGTTTTGATTGATTTTTCCTCTGCTGCACTCTCAGGCTGTGCACTCCAGATGCTGACCACACATTGGGCAAAAACAATTTTCCTCATGTTGCCTTTGTTTCTTTTACTATTCACTTTAAATCAGTTTCTCCTGGTTCTCGATTCTTCCACCAGCGTATTATAGAGGTTCATCATAACGGCACCAATTGACATTGCGATTCACTTTTCCCACCGGCTGCTCACCTCTGCCAGCGGGTTTCCCCACAGTGTGGGGTGGTTACAATGGGAAATTTCATTGGCCAGTGGTGGGAATGGAGAATCCCGTTGCCAGCAATGGTGCGCGGTCGAGAACCACACGGCTGGGGAGGCAGAGAATCCAGCCCGATTTCTTGTCACTTGATGGCTTGGATTTTCAGCCGTGAGTCTGCAGCATGGGGCAGGATAAGGAGTATGATGAGGAGGCGTTGAGGGGTTTGACTACCCTGAATAACTGAGGGCGGTCTTGTGCGGCGGCAGACTGGGGATCTGGCACTGTGACCAAAAATGTAATAAAATATGAAATCCCCCTTCCTCATCCATGCCAGCACGTGCCATCAGATGCCAACCAACCACCCGTATAACCCCTTATATACTTCATGCTAACCTATTCCCCAAGGCCCTTTATAAACCTCCATGCCAACATAGCACTAATTCATGCCCACCTATGTCCCCACCAGAACACTTTGGTCGGACACTTAATGGGCCAACTCACCAAGTATCCACCATGGGCAGACCTCAGGAATCTTGGATAAATGAGAAAGAACTTATATAACTTTTTGTTTCAAGTGTCTATTGCAGACTTTGCTAAACTACAAAAAACATGCCCATTCATTAAAGTCTATTTACCTCATTTCAATTTCTCCAACTATATAAAACTTCTAACAATAAACATTTCATTCAAGTGCACAATCCCTTGGAACAACAAGCATTGAGATTCATAAACCCACTTCAAATGACCTGTAACCACCTGTAGCTGTAAATCAAATTGTGAAAAAGCAGGCTGTGAGAATATTTCTTTTTGTCAAAAGTAGGCTTACAATAACACTGTAATTAAGTTATGGTGAAAATCCCTTAGTCGCCAAGCTCCGGCCCCTGTTCGGGTACACTGAGGGAGAATTCTGAATGTCCAATTCACTGGGAGGAAACCCATGCAGACATGGGAAGAACGTGTAGACTCCGCACAGACAGTGACCGAAGTCGGGAATCAAACCTGGGACCCTGGCGCTGTGAAGAAATAGTGCTAACCACTGTGCTACTGTGCCGCTCCTGTGGATGTGACATGAACCATGCAGTGTAATCCAATAATGGAAGCCCTCAGGATTATGCAACAGATGGATTGAAATGGAAAGCAACAATTTTCTAACACTCCAGCCATTTTTCCCCTAAGGATTGTAGGGCAAGACTTTTAAATGCCTCGACAACTTTTTTCAAAAAATAATTTTTATTAAGATTTTCACAAAATATAAACAACACAATATTAACCAAACAACCATAGTAAAAACCAAAGAATAAAAACCAACCCCACGCCCCAACAACTACAAAAACAAAAAGAAAACAACAAAAAGGAGAGAGATAACACCCGCCACATCCAACAAACCCCTGTACACAATTCTCCCTCCCACCGAACCAAACCCCCCCCCCCCCCCCGGTTGCTGCTGCTGCCGGCCTATTTCCCTACCGTTCCGCCAGGAAGTACAGGAATGCCTTGACAACTTCTTATGACAGATGCTTTTGACATTTTTGATAGTTCCTCTTGACAGGTCATCTTGCCACTTTTGACAGATCCTGACAGGTCCTCTTAATTCTTTTGACAGGTCCCCTTGATGGGTCTTTTTTCACTTTTGACAGATCTTCTTGACAGAGCACTTTTAACAGGTCCTCTTCTGATATCCCTTGACCAGATCCAAATAGGTACCTTCCCTCTTCAAAGGAGTACAATTGCTACCTAAATGAATGCACAAAGTTCAGATCTGCTCTTACCAGGTCTAATCTGCACACTTCGGTTTTCACTCCAAGGCTACAAAAATCCCACTTGAGTGGAGGCAGCTGATGACTTAAATAGCCAGCTGTCTCCGTAAACCTTGCATGTCCGAAACACACCCTGACCTCACAAAACGGGAATTGCCACGTTGAGGGCTTCGACTTCTGATTTTTGGCCACTTCCGTTTTGTTTGCAACGGTAGAGAGCCCCATTGTCATGGTGCAAATCTGAGCCTGTGCCTCTATTTATAAAATCTTATTGAGCAATTTCTCAACTTGCCCTGCACATTCAATAATTTATGCATATATAACCCCCAGCAGCCCATAATTCACCCATACCCACCATCACAGCTTCCGAAGTCAGATCAGCCTTCCTGAAAGTGAACCTGCGGAAGGCGACGGGCCTGGATGGTATCCCTGGTCGTGCACTGAGAGCCTGCGCAGACCAGCTGACAGAGGTATTCACAGACATCTTTAACCTGTCCCTACTCCACTCCGAGGTCCCCACCTGCTTCAAGAAGACCACCATCATACCGGTACCAAAGAAGAACCAGGCAACGTGCCTCAATGACTACAGCCCGGTGGCCCTGATGTCAGTTGTAATGAAGTGCTTCGAGAGGCTGATCATGAAGCGCGTCACCTCCATACTCCCGGAACACCTTGACCCACTTCAATTTGCATTCCGTCGCAACCGGTCCACATCAGACGCCATTTCCCTGGCCCTACACTCATCCCTAGAGCATCTCGAAAACAAGGACTCCTACATCAGACTCCTATTTATTGACTACAGCTCCGCCTTCAACACTATAATCCCAGCCAAGCTCATATCAAAGCTCCAAAACCTAGGACTTGGCTCTCCACTCTGCAACTGGATCCTCGATTTTCTGATCAACAGACCACAATCAGTAAGAATGAACACCAACACCTCCTCCACAATAGTCCTCAATACCGGTGCCCCGCAAGGCTGCGTACTTAGCCCCCTACTCTACTCCCTGTATACACACGACTGCGTGGCAAAACTTGGTTCCAACTCCATCTACATGTTTGCTGACGATACGACCGTAGTGGGCCGGATCTCGAATAACGACGAGTCAGAATACAGGAGGGAGATAGAGAACCTGGTGGAGTGGTGTAACGACAACAATCTCTCCATCAATGCCAGCAAAACTAAAGAGCTGGTCATTGACTTCAGGAAGCAAAGTACTGTACACACCCCTGTCAGTATCAACGGGGCCGAGGTGGAGATGGTTAGCAGTTTCAAATTCCTTGGGGTGGACATCACCAAAAATCTGTCCTGGACCACTCACATCGACGCTATCACCAAGAAAGCACAACAGCGCCTATATTTCCTCAGGAAACTAAGGAAATTTGACATGTCCACATTAACCCTTACCAACTTTTACAGATGCACCATATAAAGCATCCTATCGGGCTGCATCACAGCCTGGTATGGCAACTGCTCGGCCCAGGACCGCAAGGAACTTCAGAGTCATGAATACCGCCCAGTCCATCACACGAACCTGCCTCCCATCCATGGATTCCATTTACACCTCCCACTGCCTGGGGAAAGCGGGCAGCATAATCAAGGATCCCTCCCACCCGGCTTACTCACTTTTCCAACTTCTTCCATCGGGCAGGAGATACAGAAGTCTGAGAACACGCACGAACAGACTCAAAAACAGCTTCTTCCCCATTGTCACCAGACTCCTAAATGACCCTCTTATGGACTGACCTCATTAACACTACACCCTGTATGCTTCATCCGATGCCAATGCTTATGTAGTTACATTGTATATCTTGTGTTGCCCTATTATGTATTTTCTTGAATTTTGTTTACTTCCCTTTTCTTCCCATGTACTGAATGATCTGTTGAGCTGCTTGCAGAAAAATACTTTTCACTGTACCTCGGTACACGTGACAATAAACAAATCCAAATCCCAGGTCCCTCTGCTCCTGCACTGATTTTAGAACTATGGGTGGGATTCTCTGGAAAGATTTCCAAGTGTGGTAGCGAGCGGGAACTGACGCGAGCTTCCCGATGCTTGGCCCAGCGAGGGCGGCAATGCTATTCAATATTAATTGGTCCACTTAACGAGGCTCCACAGGCTTCTCGCCGCAAATGAAGGCTCATCAGCCGATTTGCTGGCACCGCGCTCACCAGCAGCCTGCTAACAAGGTCGAGCAGCACCTAAACAGTTCTTGCACAGCCAACCCCAACCAGCTGGCAACAATGGTACCCGGGAGACTGGCCCCTAGATTCCAGGATGCAGATCTGGCCAGACTCCTAGACGCAGTGGAGGCCAGGAGGGATGTCTTGTTCCCCCGAGGATCCCGTAGTGTCAGCCACAGGGCAGCCAGTGCTGCCTGGGATAAGGCGGCTGCGGCTGTGAGTGCCGGGAGTTTGACCATGACGACAGGCGTCCAGTGCTGGAGAAAAGTCAATGACCTACACCGGGCAGCACGGATGAGTTTACACCATCGCACGCCCCCCCCACCTCCCAACAAGACCTATCTCCCCCATGCGGGCATCCAATCTCCCCAGCTCTCCCTCCAACCCTCCCAGCCCTTCCTTCACACCCACCACCCCCACCAGTGTGAACCTGGCATGTGGCCAACGATGTTGTCTCTGTGTTTCCTCAGGAAAAGCTCTCCCACAAGCATTGGGAGAGGGCCTAGACTGGTGGTTGGCTGCCGAACATAAGAATCTCCACCTCCTTTGACGGGTAGACCCTGGAGGTGACTGGGAAGACCAAGGACGGAGCGGTCACCAACGCAGAGGCTGGCAAATGCCGCAGAGGTCAGGAACCACAGGGCTCCACAAGAAGGACTTGTCAAATGTGAGTAGTTATTTTTTTCTTTAATAAACGTTTTATCGAGGTTATTTCTTTGGCATTTTAACAGCAACAGAATCAACAATATAAATAATAAGAAATATATACATAGTGCAAATTCCACCACCCTCACCCACAGGTCTTGCCATTACTTACCCCCCCAACCAACGCTAGCCTAGCGCCCTTCCCCGCCCCCCTTTCTGCTGATGATTAGTTGTCTGCGAGAAGTCGACGAACGGTTGTCACCTCCGGGCGAACCCCAGCAGAGACCCTCTCATGGCAAACTTAATTTTCTTCAGGCAGAGGAAGCCTGCCATGTCAGAAATCCAGGTCTCTGATTTCGGGGGCTATGAATCCCTCCAGGCCAGCAATATACACCTCCGGGCTACCAGGGAAGGAAAGGCCAGAACGTCTGCCTCTTTCCCCTCCTGGATTCCCGGGTCCTGTGATACCCCAAAAATCGCCAGCTCTGGACTCATTACCACCCTCGTATTTAATACCGTGGACATGGTATCGGCAAACCCCTGCCAAAATCACCTCAGTTTTGGACATGCCCAAAACATGTGGATATGGTTCACTGGCCCCCCTGCACACCTGTCCTCCACCCAAAAGAATCTGCTCATCCAGGCCACTGTCATGTGAGCCCAGTGAACAACCTTAACTTGGATCAGACTGAGCCTGGCACATGTTGCGGTAGCATTGACCCATACTAACGCGTCTGCCCAAAGACCCTCCTCCATCTCCCCCCCTAGCTCCTCCTCCCACTTTTGCTTCAGCTCCTCGGTCTGCGTCTCCTCCGAACCCATAAGCTCTTTATATATGTCCGAGACGCTCCCCTCCCCTATCTATCCTCTGGAGACCACCCTGTCCTGAATCCCCCTTAACGGTAGGAGTGGGAAAGATGGTACCTGCCTCAGCAAAAAGTCCCGTACCTGTAAATATCGAAGTTCATTCCCTCCAGCCAGTGCAAACATCTCCTCCAGTCTTCTCATACTCGGGAAGCTACCTTCCAAGAACAAGTCCCTCATCCTCTCAATCCCCGCTCTCCGCCAAATACGGAACCCCCCCATCCATCCTCTGGGGCAAACCTATGTTTGTCGCAGATTGAGGATCACACCAATGCCCCCTCTGCTCCCCCACTGCCCCTAGACTCTCAGGGTCGCCACTACCACCGGACTGGTGGAGTACTGCGCCGGTGGGAACGGCAGAAGCACCGTCACCAGTGCCCCTAAACTTGTGCCCTTACACGAAGCCGCCTCCATGCGCACCCACGCCGGCTCACCCCCCCACCAGCCACCTCCTCACCATGGCTATGTTCGCCGCCCAGTAGTAATTACTGAAATTCGGCAACGCCAGTCCACCATCTCCCCGATTACGCTCCAGCATTTCCCTCTTTAAACCCACGGGGGCTTACCTCCCCACACAAAGCCCACAATAATCTTATTAATCCGCTCAAAAAAGGGCCGCGGGATGAAGATGGGAAGGCACTGTAAAACAAAAAGAAATGTCGAGAGGACCATCATTTTTACCGACTGCACCCTGATGTGACCATCAAATCACAAGACACGAGATTGGAAGTGAACAGTGGTTTTAATAGTCTTACAACAGAGCCTGCCTGCGACGAGATGAACTGGCAGCAGGCTCACAACTGCTGATCTTTATACTTCCGGTTAGTGGGAGGAGCCATGGGCAGAGCCAAGGGTGGAGCCCAGTACAAACTCCTCATCTCCCCCTATGGGCAGAGCCGTGCAACTGCACGTATACAGAGCTCACAAAGACACAGGGCGAGATTCTCCCATATGGGGAGAAATCGTAAGGCTGGCATCAAATCCGGGCGGGTTTGACGCCAGCCCCCCCCCTTCCCGACCGGGAACCGATTCTGGTCCCCGGTCGGGGCTAGCAGCCCGACGCCGTAAGCTCCGGCATCACGGGCTTAACGAATTTCGTTAAGCCCGCTTGCCCGAGTTAGCGCCGGCTGACGCGTCATATGACGCCAACCCGCGCATGCGCGGATGACGTCACCGCGTATTTGCGCGAAACCCGCGCATGCGCGGGCCGGGATGCCCCTCAGCCGCCCCGCGAATGGATACTGCGGGGCGGCGGAAGGACAAATAGTGCGCGGGCATCGGGCCCGCTGCCCGCGATCGGTGGGCACCGATCGCGGGCCCATGGCACCCTTGGCACGGCCGTGGTACTGCAGTGCCAATCGGTGCTATGGTTATAAAATGCGAGTGTTTACGGCCGTTTTTACGAACGGCCAGACCAGGTGTGTTTGCCGTTCGTAAAAACAGCCGTAAAGGGCTGGGAACTCGGCCCATCTATCAGCTGTGAATCGCTGCCGGCCGTAAAAAAAACGGCGGCAGCGATTCGTGTCGGGAGTTGGGCGTGGGGGGGGGGGAGAATAGCGGGAGGGCGTCGGAACAGCGTGGCCGTAAAATTTTACGAGCCACGCTATTCTCCGCACCGTCGGGAGTGCGGAGAATCTCGCCCACAATACAGATAATACCACACAGTGTGAATTACTAGGATTAGAATTCACCACACACCCTGCCTGCCAGAGAGAGCACGTCCCATCTCCGGAAATCCTCATTCATCTGGTCCACCAACCGGGCCAGGTTCAGTTTGTGTAGCCTATCCCAATCCCTCACCACCTGAATGCCCAAGTACCTAAAACTGTCCCCTACAACTCTGAACGGCAGTTCCCCTAGTCGCCTCTCCGGACCTCCCGCCTGAACCACAAATAACTCGTTCTTCCCCATATTAAGCTTATAATCCGAAAACCGGCTGAATTCCCCTAGGATTCCCATAATTTCCCCCATCTCCTCCATTGGATCTGAGACATACGGCAACAAGTTACCTGCATACAACAAAACTCTGTGCTCCACACCCCCCCCCCCCCCCCCCCCCCCCCGAACCAACGTCTTCCAGCCCCTTGAGGCCCTCAGAGCAATTGCCAGCAGCTCTATCGCCAGGCAAACAGCAGTGGGGAGAGGGGACATCCCTGTCTCGTCCCCCGGTGTAGTCTGAAATATTCCAAGGTCGTCCTATTTGTCCGTACACTAGCCACTGGAACACGGTATAGCAGCCTAACCCAGTCAACAAAGCCCCTCCCAAACCCGAACCGCTCCAGCACCTCCGTTAAGTAATCCCACTCGACCCGGTTGAACACTTTTTCCGCGTCCATTGTAACCACCACTTCAGCTTCCCTGCCTTCCGGGGGCATCATAATCACATTGAGCAGCCTTCTTACATTGGCCCCCAGCTGCCTACCCTTAACAAACCCTGTCTGGTCTTCCCAATAACGTCCAGTACACAGTCCTCAATCCTAGAGGCCAATATTTTGCATTCACGTTTAACAAGGACCGCACAGCTCCGGGTCCTGGTCACTTTTCAAAATGAGCGAGATCATGGCCTGTGACATCGTCTGGGGTAAAACCCCTCTTTCCTTGTTAAAGACTTTCAGCACGTTAAAGACTTTCAGCAGTACCAGCCCCAATATTTCAGAGAACTTTTTATAGAACTCGACTGGGTACCCATCCGGCCCCGGGGCCTTCCCTGACTGCATGGCCTTCAAGCCCTCCACTATCTCCTCCAGCCCGACCGGGGCCCCCAGCCCTTCTACCAGCTCCCCACCCACTTTCGGGAATGTCAGCCCATCCAAGAAGTGCCTCATCCCCTCCGGCGCCCCAGGGGGTTCTGATCTATACAACCTACTGTAGAAGTCCCAAAAGGTCTTACTCACCCACTCCGAGTCCCCAACTAAGTTCCCAGCCCAGTCAACCACTTTCCCTATTTCCCTAGCTTCCTCCCTCTTTCTGAGCGGCTGTGCAAGAATCCTACTGGCCTTTTCCCCATGCTCGCAGATCGCTCCCTTCACCTTTCTGAGCTGCTCCACTGCCCTTCTTGCAGTTAACAAACCAAATTCCGCCTGCAGCCTCCGGCATTCCCTCAATAGCCCTGCCTCTGGTGTTAACATGTACTAGATGCTGTGGTATGAAGAGGCAAGAATTCAACTCCTTTTTCACCAATACACCTTTAATGGTTCAAACTCACTCTGCACAGAACTCTACAGATCATCACAAGCTCCAGAGTCCACCTGAAGCCCCTTTACATATCAGTGTCAATCATTGAACACTTAACATAAATGAGACAATCATTGAACACTTAACATAAATGAGACAACTAATTGCAATGTCCCTTAACCCATTACTTAACATCTCGAGCCTCCGCATATCTCCTATCCACTCGTAGGATCTCTCCTACCAGTCGGTCCGTTTCTGCCCTTTCCGTCCTGTCCCCGTGAGCCCGGATCGAGATCAGCTCTCCTCTCACCACTGCCTTCAGCACTTCCCAGACCACCGCTGCTGAGACTTTCCCCCATGTTGTTTACCTGCATGCACTTCCTCAACCTCTCGCAGACCGCTTTGTCCGCCAACAGCCCCACATCCAATCTCCATTGCGGGCGCTGCTTACTATCCATACTGACCTGCAGGTCCACCCAGTGCGGAGCATGGTCCGAGATCGTAATCGCCGAATAACCCGTGTCCACCACCCCCGCCAACAGGGCCCTGCCCACAACAAAGTAATCTATCCGGGAATACACCTTGTGAACGTGGGAGAAGAAAGAAAATTCCTTGGCTCTCGGCTGCCTAATCTCCACGGATCAACCCCCCCACATCTGCTCCATGAACCCTTTCCGCTCCTTTGCCATTGCAGGCACCTTCCCCGTTCTTGAACATGACTGGTCCAGGCCTGGATCAATAACCGTGTGAAAATTCCCACCCATAATCAGCCTGTGCGAGTCCAGGTCCGGAATTTTCCCAAGTACCCTCTTTATAAAATCCCCATCGTCCCAATTTGGCGCGTATACGTTGACCAGCGCTACCTTCATCCCCTGCAGCCTGCCACTAACCATGATAAATCTACCTCCCACATCCGAGACTACTCTCCCTGCCTCAAATACCACCCACTTTTTGATCAAAATCACAGCCCCCCCCCTTGTCTTTGAGTCCAGTCCTGAGTGGAAAACCTGACTAACCCAGCCTTTCCTCAACCTGACCTGATCCACTACTTTAAGATGTGTCTCCTGCAGCATCACCACATCCGCCTTCAGTCTCCTCAGGAGTCCAAACACACGAGTCCTCTTCACTGGCTCATTTAGCCCACGGACATTCCGGTGACCAGCCTAGTTGAGGGCAAAGTTCTCCCCCCCCCCACCCCATCCGCCGGTCAGCCATCACCTTTCTTGGGCCCGCTTCTAGCCCATGCACCGCACCTCCTCCGGCCCACCCTGGGGCGGCCCGACCCCCCGACCCCCTCAGTGACCTTCCATCGAAGTTCCTCCAACGTCAGCAGAACCCACCCCCCCTCCCACCCCCAGCAACACTACTCTAAATCCCAACCTAACTAATAAACTAAACATATACACACACCCCACTGTGCTTCCATGAGCTAGCTCACTCAGCTAGCTTGGTGACCCCCGCCTCTGGCGCCAAGAATCTCCCACCCATTGTTCCCTCGCACCCCTCCCCCTGCTCCTGTAAACAGGTTCCCTCATCCAACAATCCCCAAACAAACACCTAGCAGCAAGAAAACACAAAGAACAAAAGCACCACCCACCGAAACCCAGACAGGCACGTCTCCATCCTTCCAAAATGCACAACAGTATAAATACCCGAGATAAAACACAAAAAGAACGTTACCAACATCTACCCCAAAAAAAGAACCAAAAAGAAAACATAAAATCAATTCTCCCCCCCTTCTTCCCTCTCTCCTAAACAGATCTCCAAAAAGACTGATAAAATACGAGAAAACATAGCCAGTTTTAACAACAAAGAAAAAGAAAACCCCAACCGAAATTCCAAGGGGGAGAGAAGAAAAACAAATAAACAAACCCCCCCCCTCCCCAGAGAAAAACAGAAAAAGAAAAGGGCTCAATATAGGCCAACATATTGTCACTGAGTTCAAAAGTTCTCAAGCTCCCACTAGTCCTTTTCTTTTTGCATAGTCCAACGCCTCATCGGGCGACTTAAAATAATTATGGGTTTGGTCTTCGTGCGTAACCCACAGGCGCGCTGGGTACAGCAGACCAAACTTCATCTGCTTCTTAAAGAAAATTGCCTTGACTTGATTGAAGCCTGTCCTCTTCCTCGCCACCTCCACGCTCAGGTCCTGGTATACCCGGAGGATGCTATTCTCCCACTTGCAACTCCGCGTGCGCTTGGCCAACCGTAAAATACATTCCTTGTCCAGGAACCCGTGGAATCTCATCACCATCGCCCTCGGAGGGTTCCCCGCCCACGGCTTCCTGGCAAGTGCCCGATACGCCCTGTTCACCTCCAGCGGTCGGGGGAATGCCCCATCCCCCAGCAGCTATTCGAACATACCCGCCACGTATGCTCCAGCATCTGCTCCCTCAGCTCCCTCCGGAAGCCCGACAATTCTTAGGTTTTGTCGGCGGGACCGGTTCTCAAGGTCTTCCACCTTCTCCAAGAGCCTTTTCTGCTGTTCTCGAAGCATCCCCACCTCCACAGCTGTTCTGGGTCCCTCTTCTGGGTCCTGGCTGCGAGACACAGCCTCATCAAAGGGGTGGAATTCGGGAGACAGGTCCGGGTTGGCACTCCGTGCCCCCTCCTCCCGCTCGGTGCTCACTGGACCCTGGGGTTCACCTTGGGACAGAAGGGCAGCTGGTTCATGCCCTGGTTGCCCCTGCATCATCTGGCTGTGGAGGCCCTGGCTGTTCCTCATGGTCTGCACCATCGTGTCGGCGCCCTCGGTGATGCTCCTGTGACTGGGACATGCTCTGCAGTGCCTCGGCAATGCCCACCTGCGACTGGGACAAGCTTTGCAGCACCTTGACCAATCCCATCTGAGAGAACATTCCCATGTTCCCAGAGCTGCGTCCAATCCCCTGGGTGTTCGTATGTTGGCTGCTGTGTGTGTGGTGTGGCCTCCCGCATTGTTCAGGCACCGTGTCCAGGTATCGCCAGGCAATGACTGCCACATGCTACATGTCTCGCTTACGCACTGGAATCCACTTGGGTTGTGTGAAATGCTCACTTAACCACGATCCTCAGTGTACCCGAAAGGCGTCCGAGTGTGGATTTTCATAGTAACTTCATTGCAATGTTAATGTAAGCCTACCTGTGACAATAATTTTTTT
Source organism: Scyliorhinus canicula (assembly GCF_902713615.1). NCBI lineage: Eukaryota > Metazoa > Chordata > Chondrichthyes > Carcharhiniformes > Scyliorhinidae > Scyliorhinus > Scyliorhinus canicula. The sequence goes on from NC_052152.1 coordinate 113,389,499, forward strand.
ATAAATGTTTTTTTATTGAGTTTTCATATTTTATATATGACAAATTACAAGTTATTAGAGAGAGAAAAAAAAGGAAAACACAAAAATTTAACATGAATATTTACAGGTAAGCATCTTCATAACAATAATTGTGGCCGCCCCCTTTAGCCAGCATACATATTTTACATTCCCCAATATGGCCAAGGCACATGTTTATAGGCATTTATTTATAGTTTGGTTTTGGGCCTTGGCTTGCCATCAAACCCCCATACCGAGCCCGTAGCCCCCCCCCCCCCCCCCCCGGCTACCTTCCCCCGATTCCCGTCCATTTTCCCCTGGTTCTTGGCCACCCGACTATTCTTCCTCATGTACGTTGGCCACAAACAGGTCCCGGAACAGTTGCATGAATGGCTCCCACGTTCTGTGGAAGCCGTCGTCCGACCCTCGGATGGCGAATTTGATTTTCTCCATTTGGAGAGATTCTGAGAGGTCGGACAGCCAGTCTGCAGCTCTGGGTGGTGCTGCTGACCGCCAGCCAAACAGGATTCTACGGCGGGCAATCAGGGAGGCAAAGGCAAGGGCGTCCGCCCTCCTCCCCAGGAATAGATCTGGCTGGTCTGAAACCCCGAAGACCGCCACTATCGGGCATGGCTCCACCCTCACCCCCACCACTTTGGACATAGCCTCGAAGAAGGCTGTCCAGTACTCCACAAGTCTGGGGCAAGACCAGAACATGTGGGCGTGGTTGGCCGGGCCTCTCTGGCACCGCTCACATTTGTCCTCCACCTCCGGGAAGAACCTACTCATACGGTTTCTCGTTAAGTGGGCTCTATGTACCACTTTTAGTTGCGTCAGGCTGAGCCTTGCGCACGTGGAGGTGGAGTTGACCCTATGCAGTGCTTCGCTCCAGAGTCCCCACCCTATCTCCACCTGTGACAATAATAAAGATTATTATTATTGCCAATTCCCTATTAGCAGTAGCCTGCAGCCACACGGCCAGAGGCCTCAGCAGTCGGTGTGGGTTATTGGTGGTCGGTAGGGCAGACGGGCAGGGACAATGGTTGCCCCCAGAACGGGTACACATGATGCAGGGGTTGACATGGTGGTGCTGTGCGCAGTTGCCCCTCGGCTGCCACCCCAGCACCTTACCTTCCCTTGAAGGTTCACCCCTGCGGAAGGTCCCCCACCCTCAGCTGAGGATCCTCCATCACCCCACCGCTGAGCACTGGGGTGGAAAGCCCAGCGCCCCCAGGCTCTTTGACTGTGAGCAAAGATGGCTATTCAGTCCTCGACTCCCCTCAGAAACCCTTCCGCCAGGTTCACGTTTTTAAAAAGGAGTACTAATTGGTGCCAGCATGATCACTTGCTGGGGAGGCTGATGAACGACGATAGGCTGTTGGATATGGGGTGGCTCCCATTAATTGTATGGAAATAGGGCTTAAGTGGTGATGATCAGGTTTTCACCAGTGAGATCCCGATTTTGCCTAGGGGAGTGGGCTGGTTGCATCGCAAACTGTTTGGCGTCTGGCGCGGTTCTCGTTTTTGGCCTCTCCCACTATTCACCGGACTCGTTTCGCTTGAGCGAGAGTGCAATGAGGTCGGAGAATTGTGCCCTGCATCTTATTATTTTGTACTGCCTCTCTTCATTCTGCCTACCAAAATGTATCACTTCACACCTGATCAAAATAGATAGCTGATAAAACATTAGAAGGAAGCAGAGATTAATGAAGGTGAACAAGTTAAAAGCACCAAACTAATCATTTCAGAGAGAAGTGCAGAATTTCTTTAAGGTGGGAATATTCTTGTCTATTATGTTAGTTACCTTCTCAAAAAAATCAACTAGGTTCATTATATATGATTTAACCATTGCAGGCTCCCAAATTTACAAGAAATCCAACAAATTCCCTATAAACTAACTCCTTCCGCAGTAGCTGATACCATAATTCTGCTTGGTCTGATTAGACAATCTGTATACAATGCCACAAAATAAAAGCTTAATAGATTTCTTGGATAACTGGCATTCATTTTCAATATGTTGTTTCAGTGATCAGTTATCATGACAACATTAATTTAATAGAAGTCCTGAGATTGACATTAAAAAGCTCTGATGAGCACCTCGGCTATCTACAATAGCCTGCACTCTTAGAAATTCTGCCATTCAGAAAAAGTTATTTGCCCTGAAGGGTAATAGCTGAACCATTAATATGTATTTTCTCTTTACAAATGCTCATGGATCTGCTGTGTATTTCATCACTTTCTATTTTTGTCTTTCTATTCTGTTCCTAGTCCTGTTTGCTTTACTCATTGCAAACAATGGGGTAGATTTTCAACATGCCATATAGGCTTAACATTTGCATAACAGATCAGTTATTCTTACAGATACTAAGCTGATTTTCATTTCACTTGATCTTGATAATGGGCAGCCAATCTGCAGTGGCTGTTTTATATCTTGGCAATAAGCTGTAAATTTTGTGATGTGCCTATTGTCATTTGATTGATACATCTGTGCACTGCATACTGACAGAGCTGGAAGATGTCCCTGTGATGTTTTGGGAGAATCTAGTGGTATAGGAAGTTAATGCTGTCATAAACTTCAATATTGTCTACTGGCCAGTTGACTGGAAATAGAATTACTTTGTGACTGCTTTCCTTGTGAAATAGATTAACTGAAGATGGGTTAGCTGATAAACCCAGCGTCAAAAAGACATGTCCTGAAGTAATCAATTAGACATGAATCCCCTTCCATATGTTAGTGAAGGATCAAGCGCTGGTTTTAGGACTCCTCTGGGAAACTAGGACATGCATGTGCACAAATGCATGCACGCATGTACGTGCGCACACATATAAATAACCCCCAGCATGAGGTAAACTTAAAAAGTGACTTTGACCTGAAGTGAAGGACGAAGGGAGGTGACCATATTGACATCTCAGGTACTTGTCCTGTATTCATTAGTCAGAAGAGTCTGAATGAGTTATTGACAGAGAGTAAACTACCAACCCCTAGAACTAAAATATATTTTTATGTGCTTGGAGACTGGGAAAGTCCTCATCGGGTGCCAGTCCTCGTCAAACAGCCATCTTCTTTGGATGGAAGATGGACCAGGAAAGAGCGAGGAAGATTTCCGAGTTGTTGGAGGGAAAAATGCTGCCATCACAGGCTACTGAGATCAACGCACTCAATGCCAGCCATCCGCTCTTCCTCTGGGACTAGTAACCGCTCTCAACTATCACGAGTTATAGACTTTTCCTGTCATTATATATGCATTATATCTAAACTGTTGCTTCTTAATAAGCAACCTTAAAATGACCTATGAATACTTGACTGCTTACCTTAGGTATTTGTGCCAGTCTCCAGAAGAGTAGGTAACTTTTTAAGCTTCATAAAGGAACAAGCGGGCTCCTCCAGCTCCATAATACTGGAGGTGGGGTGGAACCTGGGACCCGTCTGGGTGGCAGATGGATGCTGGGGCCGGGCTGCCCTCCGATCGTCCAGACCCTCAGCTGCTCCTACCTCCACCTGCTGTACCGGGAAGGCTGTGTTGTGCGCACCGGTTAGTGTACCAGAGGCCTTATCGCTAAAGTGCCTAACCGAGGTGAGTGTCTCTGCGATGGTGGAGGGTGTTGGAGACAGCAGTGGCGTAATGTCGTGCTCCCCATCCGACTCGAAGTCTGGTGTCCCCTGGAGTGGTTATTCCTGTCCATCAGTCCCCTGTGTGTGGGTGTCCTGAGGGGTTGTGTCTTGTGTGTGGGTGTCCTGTGTGTCAGTGTCCTGGGTGGGTATGTCCTGCGTGGGTGTGTCCTGCATGTGGGTGTCCTGGTGCTTGTGTGGTGTGTGTCAGTGTCCCGAGTCGACTGGGACGGTGGCCTGTTGCTGTGGCTGCCCTCCTCGTCGTTGGGTGTGGCCCACTGGCATCGCTGCACTGGCATTAGATGGGGGTGGCATACGCCTGATGCTCTGGGTCTATCCCTGGCTCATGGGCGCCCTGGCACTGGGTGGTGGTGTCGTATGCCTGACGCTCCGGGTCTATCACTGGCTCGCGGGCGCCCTGGCACTGGATGGGGGCATCGTATGCCTGACACTCCGGGTCTATCCTTGGCTCACGGGCACCCTGGCACTGGGTGGGGGTGTCATATGCCTGATGGGCCGGGTCTATCGCTGTCTCGCGGGCACCCTGGCACGTCCTGGGGGAGGTCGGCATCCGCAGGGACGGGTGGGTCGACGTTTGGTCCTGCAATACACAATACAGCATGCATGGTTAGACATGCAGACGGGGATGGGGGGGGGGGGGGTAGGGGGAAAGGCGGGGATTGGGGAAGAGGGGATGGGGAAAGGGGGATGGGGGAAACGGGGGATGGGGAAAGGGGGAAGGGAGAAAGGGGGATGGGGAAAGGAGATGGGGAAGGGGAAACGGGAATGGGGAAAGGGGGATGGGGTAAGGGGGGATGGGGCAGGCAGTGTGGGGTCTCACATGATGGTGCGCCCCCGACCTCTGCATCCGCAACCTCCCGGTCTTTGGGTCCATCTGCAAGGTCCAGTGTCTTCATGAACAGTGAGGGGGCGCAATTAAGGTGGATCCCCTCTGGTCCTCTCATGCTCCCGGTTGTTATGAGCGTGCTTCTCCTGCTAGGGGCGGTGGGGTGGGGGGGGGGGGTGCCAGGCATAAAGGGCAACAGTGTTAGGCAGACATATACATGCGGACCAGCGGTTGTGTGCATGTTGGCAGAGGTTCACACCTCATCCTGCCAATGCAGCCTGCATGGGTGGGTGCAGCCATGTCAGTTTCAGCTAGGGCTGTGCCGCCCATCCTGGGAGTGGGTGGGTATTCATCCTGGCTGCCCTAACTAGGCAGTTATCATTGACCATCTTGTGGTACCACTGCGTCCAGGAGTGCCTCGATGTCGCGATCCTGGAACCTTGGCGCTGTGTGGCGGGCAGCCATTTTGCCGGGTCTCCGGCGGGGGAGTCTTTAGTGCTGTAACGCCATGCAGCGTCAATGACGGCGCGCGCGTCAGTGACGGGTGACTTGTCGCGATTGGCGTCATGCCGTTGCTAGCCCCTTCCGGGTCGGAGGTTTTCCGACATTCCGGTTGGCCGACGCCGGAGTGGTTTGCGCCGTTTTTGACGCCAGCGTTGTGCCATCGCATCAATCGCGGAGAATCCCGCCCCCGGGGTCAAAAGAAACCCCAATATTCTTAGAAAATTTGGCTTTACATGACCAAAAATCTTGATTCTTATAAAATATATATTAGATCGGGTAGTCTAAAGAGATCGCAACGGGAAGGGAGGATGGGGTGAGGGATGGGGAATGTGGTGAGGGAAGGGTATATGGAGCTAAGGGCAGGGAAGAAGAGGTGAGGGAGGGGGATGAGGTGGTGAGGGAGGGGGAATCAGGAGGTGAGGGAAGAGGGATGGTGTGGTGGGGGAAGTGGGGTGGGTTGGTGAGGGGATGGGGAGCTGAGCGGGGGAGCTGATGGCGATAAAGGAGATTTAGCAGTTGTGATCATGGTTCCCACCACCTGGGCCTGAGGCTTACACGTATGCACCTCCAAGTCCAGCCTTGCCCACGCGGATGGCATAGTTGCACAGTGGTTAGCACTGTTGCTTCCCAGCACCAGGGACCTGAGTTAGGGTCACTAACTCCCTGTGTCTGCGTGGGTTTCCTCCGGGTGCTCCGGTTTTCTCCCACAAATCCCAAAAGATGTGCTTGTTCGGTGAAATGGACATTTTGAATTCGCCCTCAGTGTACCCGAACAGGTGTTGGAATGTGGCGACTAGGGGATTCTCATAGTAACTTCATTGCACTCTTAATGTAAGCCTACTTATGACAATAATAAAGATTATTATTATTGTTGTAACAGCTGATGGGCTTGCATTTCCTCAAATTTGAACTCCTGAATGGTGGGCGCCAGCCACTGTTGTACGTAGCAGGACTACAACTCTCATCAGACATCATCGGCTGGTCTCCCGATTGCATTCTGATGTTCCTCATTACGCAGGCACACAGTGTCACAACCCGCAGCGGTAATGTAGTTCTAACTGGTGATTGTGTCAGGAAAGAGCTACCTCCTCCTCAGCTTTGACAAAGAGTCATCCAGACTTGAAATGTTAGCTCCCTTCTCTCACCACAGATGCTGTCGGTCCTGCTGAGATTGTCCAGTATATTCTGTTTTTGTTTACTCCCTCATCTGTAATTGGCTCAGCAGAGTGATTGACATGTAAATTCTGGAGGAGATTGCAGAGTAATTCTGTCCCTGATTGGCTGTCGGAGACTCACTCATCATTTACGGGGGCCTTATTTAGGGGCCTGTGCCTATATGTTGTGTATTTCATTGTAAATCTGCCCTTGGCTTAGCCATTTTCTGTCAAATGAGCAAGCAGCAGAAGGACGCAGTTGGAGAAAAATGGGGATCTTCGCAATTGCAAAATATTGGAGCTTTGGAATTCGATGCTCATAGCAGCAGGTTTGTGTGAGGGGCTAGTGCTGGAAAAACATTTATCTATTTGCTCTGGCTGCTCCTGTCTCCATTTAGCTATTGAATTAGATTTAAACTAAAATCAAACTTCCAACTGCATGTGGCTATATTTAAAATGTCATGGTGATGTATCCTGGCTGTCAAGAGGGGGCGCAGACACATCATGCAACCGTTTGCTGTAAAAATGGTGGCTGGCACTTTCACAGTGGGTTGGATGTCAGATTTCACTATTTTAAACCTTTAGCCCCACTCCTGACTCTCTTCCACCTGTCACTGTGAACTAATATCAATCCCATAAATTTAGATTAATTGCACCTCAATTTACCTCTATTTCTTTTCTTAGTTGAACATGACGCTCTTCTTCCTTGATCAACAGAACTGATTTTTCATTAATCGCTTCTCTCATTTCTGAAATTTTGGTCTTCAATTCTGTAATTTCTCCCTGTTTTATCAATAAAAATTATTTTAATTATTTTCAGTAACAAAAGCATGGTAGAGAAAGTTCTGAACGAAGTCTAAATTTGATTTTCTTCTGCAGTTAAGGAAAATGTCATTAATTTATAAACACAGAAGAATCTCAATCTTCAATTATTAGAACAGTGGATATGAAATTCATAGCCGTTGCACTGCTCAACTCTGCTTTTCTGGGCCATTCACTTCTTGTGTGGCCTGCACTCCTCCAATTCTGGCCTCATGATCATCCCTGATTTTAAGTGCTGCACCATTGGAGGTCATGGCTTCAGTTGCCAAGGACCTAAGCTCTGGAGTTGCCCCTCTAAACCTCTATGTCTTTCTTTCTTCCTTTAAAATGCTCCATAAAACTTAACCCTTTGACCAAGCTTTTGTTCGTCTCTCCAAATATCTCATTAAGAGACTTTGTACCACATTTTATTTGATAACACCCCTATGAAGCTGCTTAGGATGTTTTAGTATATTAAATGTGATACAGAAATATAGGTTGTTGTGAAGATTGTGACAGGGCGGGAGGGTGGCCAGAAATTTATTTTGGAGCATCTTGGGGCAGTCTGGCTGTGATTCACTTCTGTGCTGGTTTCACCTGGTGAGAAATACAATGCTATTAATCCCTCAGGTTGTTTTTGAAAATTTTATCAGGAATAATAGCACACTTTAAACGCACAGATTAAAAATCACATGTTCATTTTGGGTGATTGTTCCCACAGACTGCCCAGTGAGTAGGTTAAACAGCACAGGTAAGCTTCCAGCTGCAAGGGTGATTTTAACTGTCTACCCATTCGGTTTCTACCAGGTAGATAGTTTAAATTACCACCACAATTATTTTATCATGTTATTCATTGAAGGAGCTAGGTGGAAGGATTTTTGTATATGTATAGCTAGATTATCTGACTGTTATTTATGTGCTTTTTATTCATCTTTTGCAAAATAAACTAGCTTTATATTTCAAACTGGAAATGAAGTTTGATGTGTTGTTCTGTTGCTTTCAAAGACTGGAGTGAAATCTTATGGATCAAATAAATCCAGCAGCTAAAGCATTTAGAGTTCAATTCCAAGTCAATTAACTGAAGGTTTACCTAGGTCTCAAAGAAATAACTCATTGGGGAGACAGTGGCGTCGTGGTACTGTCTGCGGACTAGTAATTCAGAGACCCAGGGCGAGATTCTCCGCAAATGCAGAGAATCGTAAAGGCTGCCGTGGGACAGGCCGTGACCCACGGCAGCCTTCACACCCACTTCCGGGGCCGATTCTCCCCCCCGGGCGGGGCGAGGAGTGTGGCCCAGTGCGTCACGGCGGCGCGGCCTTGACGACGGTCGTCAAGGCCGCACGTCAAGCGTCACGCTGGCTGACGATGTCAGCCACGCATGCGCAGGTTGGACAACGCCAACCCATGCATGCGCAGTTGCCGTCTTTTCCCTCAGCCGCCCCGCAGGACGTGGCGGCTTGATCTTGCGGGGCGGAGGAGGGAAAAGAGTGCGTCCGTTACAGACGCACAGCCCGCAATCGGTGGGCACCGATCGCGGGCCTATGCCCCCCTTAGCACGGCCGTGGTACTGCCATGCCAATTGGGCCCCCAGATGCCCCAAACGGGCATCTGGCACCCGTTTCCGACGGCAGTGAGCAGGTCTGTTTGCTGCCGTGTTGAATCGGGCGTGAAGAGGCCCGGCCGCTTGGCCCATCGGCCTCGGAGAATCGCCGCTCGCCGTAAAAAACGGCGAGCAGCGATTTGTGGCGTGGGTTGGGCATCCGGGGGGGGGGGGGGGGGGGGGGGGGGGGGGGAATAGCAGGAGGGCGTGAAAAATGTCGGGAGGCCCTCCCGCTATTTTCACACCCGGCGTGGGGGGCGGAGAATCGCGCCCCCAGAGTCATGCTCTGAGGACCCAGGTTTGAATTCTACCTTGGGAGAAGGTGAAATTTGAATTTAATAAAAAATCTGGTATTAAAAGTCTGAAGACAGCTGTGTAAAAACACATCTGGTTCACTAATCTGCCTTCCTTACGTGGTCTAGCCTACATGTGACTCCAAATCTACGACAATGTGGTTGACTCTTAAATGCCCTCAGGGATGGGCAATAAATAATGGCGCAGCAATCCCATGAAAGATTTTTAAAAAACCTTCAAAGATATTGGTGAGCACCATTAGAGTGATATGAAAGTCAAAGTAATGTAGGGTAAGATGGGTAACCCCACCAAAAAACATTGCATGTTATGTAATAGTATGGAAAATGTTTCAAACCTGTACTTGTTTTATAATATTTCCTTCCGGATTCATAAGATCTGCCGCTAATTCTTCTTTCTTTGCCTTTAATTCTTTGACCATGTGTATTTTCTCTTCAAGTTGCATCATTATTGGGCTTCTACTTTCCAGCTGATTAGTTAACTCTTTATGACACAACATTTTTTTACGATATTTATCATACTCAGCCAGAAACTTGAAATATTTTTCTTCTTCTTCTTGTATAGCCAACTTTAGTTGCAAATTGTTTGCATTAAGGCTCCAGAGCTGGGCCTCCAAATCTGCACAATGTTGTTGACGACTTTCCGATTCATTCTCTAAATGGTAAATCTGTTTCTCCGTTGTCCTAATTTCCTGTAAAATAGCTCTATTTTCTTTTTCCAGTTCAAATAATTGGGCCTGTAAAATAAAATTGATGCATTTTATAATTGAAAAGTGAGCATTTATTCCATTCAGTTACCAATGAAGAAAACAGTACTTTAGATTGTTACAGTATTTCCAGAAGTAATGCCACATATTTAGATATTTAACTCTGGTGCAATTGATAAACAATAATATGAACAAATGCCATTAATGTTGTTCAGTCTCATATTTCAAATCTCAGATAAGTGATAATAGTTGGATAAGTCATAATTTAGTGAATTTGTATTACTGGTGACATGCATTCATTAAACAAAAATTGAATTTGAAAATTAATTGTTAGACCTTAGTGAAAAGTTGTGATCGAGCACAAAGCAATACAAATTATGCTTCATTATGCCACGGCACAGTCCCATGTGTTTAATAAATCAATTTATTACCTTTCTCTCAAACTACATATTGTAGTGAAAGCAATTTTTATGTTACAATTGGTATGAGCCAGCTGGTTTCTAGATGACAATGATCAATGAAAACTAAATGCAGAGCATTATTATGTTGCAATGAAATGTTAGGTTTTTAAGCAAAGTATATTAATTTAGCTGGGCCAATCCACTTGCCCAGCACATATTTGGGTTGTGGGGCGAAACCCACGCAAACAATAGAATGTGCAAACTCCACACGGCAGTGACCCAGGGCCGGGATCGCACCTGGGACCTTGGCGCCGTGAGAGAGCTGTGCTAACCACTGTGCTGCCCAGTGAGTCGTATGCTTAATAATTGAGGGGAGCCTATAGCATTAGGCATGTGTGGGCACCGTACCTGGACATGAAAGGATTGTGCTGGTGAGTGACAGCGGATTCATGAACAAGCACAAAGATCGGTGTGGGGAGGGTGCGAGGTGTCAGCCAGTGATCTGTGGGGGGGTTTGGGAATGTCAGTGGTGGCAGTCAGAAATGATGCCAGGAGAGAGGTGGTAATTTACCCTTGCAGCTTGGTGGAGGTCGCTATTCTTCCAATATTGGACGGCAAGACCTCCTGGTCATGCCGCGCGCGTTGACAGTGGCTGCCACTGCCTCCCAGGCGGCAATGCTGGCCCTGCTGCTCAGCCTCCGACCTCCTCAGGAGAAGAGGGGGTGGGGCTCTCCTTTGGCTGTCGCCGAAATCGGGAAAGGCGATTGGGTGGAGAATTGGTTTTGCCGCCGAAATCGTGGCGGGCGCCGTGTTCACGCCAAATCGCAATTCTCCAGTACCTCAAGAGCGGCGTCAATACGTTCTACTCAGCACCTACAGTAAACGCTGTTTGCATATCATTAACGGGCCTGACCCGGTATTCTCCGGGGCCTCCATAATTCTCCGCCTCCACTGGGGAGAATTCCAGACGCGAGATTCATTTTAAAAATTAGGGAAACAGGTGCCATGGCTGATGAGGAGACAGGACATGCAGAGGCTGCCGGTCCTGACACTGGCCGAGCTGGCTTGGGAGGTAGCTCTGCCATTGCTGGGTTGGTGGGGGGAAGAAGACGAGGAGACGGGCAGACAGGACGTGGTGACCCCCCACCCCTCACAGAATTGTGGTGTGCACCATGCGAAGATGTCTGCTCTTCACCCCACACGGACAATGGAATTGGAATTCACCAGTAATGGCGGCCATCCTCCTAGTCATCGCAGCATTGCAGCTGTACGAGATGGAGCTGCTTGAGGAGGGGGAAGCTGCAGCAGCGGCGCCTGCCCCAGAGGAAGAGGAGACAGCCAGTGAGTATGGAGAGCCAGCTGCCCAACAGGCTGAGGAGGAGGAGGTACAAAGGAAGTGGCGCATGAGGCTTCATGTGTACCGGTAGTGACTGTCATTTGAGGACCTGCCGGACAGGTCATGCCTTCAGCAACTCCGGCTGAGCAAGGGGACATATCTGCAAGGCGTAGATGACACCGTGGGGGTCTGGGGGAGGACACCCACTCTCGGTGGCCATCAAGATAATGGTCATCCTGAACTTTTACGCCACGGGGTCTTTAGAGGCGCTGAGTAGGGATCTGTCTGAGATCTCACAAAGTTCTGTGCACAGGTGCATTTGCGCCATCATGGCGGCCTTAGATGCCCAGTCGCGCAATAAATCCATTTCAACGTGGGCTGAGCCAACCAGGATGCCCAGGCAGCAGGGTTCACCGCCATCGCCGAGATGTCGAGGGTCCAGGGGTGATCGACAGGGTGCATGTAACCATAAGAGCACCTGCAGATGACAGGCTACTCTTCACAAACCGAAAGGGGTTCTATTCTTTGAATGCGCAGATAGTGTACGACTATCAGCTGCACATCATGCACGTCCGCGCCCGATACCCAGGTAGTGTGCATGGTGCCTTCATCATGGCTTCTTTGAGGTGCACCCCTGGCTGGGGAGATGGCTCCTGGGTGACCCGCTACGATCGTGGCTGTGACACCTATCTGGAGGCCACACAAATGAGGAGGCCCGCTACAACGGCACCCATGCAGCGACCCGGGGCGACATCGAGCGGTGCTTTGGCATCCTTAAGATGCGGTTTAGATGCCTGGATAGCTTTGGAGAGGCCCTCCAGTGGTGCTGGGAGAGTCGCCACATCGTAGTGGCCTACTGCGTCCACCACAACATTGCACAGCCGAAAAGTGACGTGCTGAAGGAGGATAAATGTCAGATCTTGTCCGATGAAGAGGATGAGGAAAAGGGCGAGTATAAGTATGACATCGGGCCCGGGCAGGCACCCATACAGCCAATGCGCATGGGATGTTCTGATCACCTCCAGGCTCACCGGGTGGGGGGGGGGGGGGGGGGGGGGGGACTGGCCAGGGGACCAGACACTGCTGTGGTGATGACTGGGAGCACTGCCATTGGTGCAGAGCATTGGTTTCCCATTGGCTCTGGCTGGTCATGTGCCTCTCGTCTGATTGGCTGGGACTAGTCATGGGACTGCTCACCAATTGGTTGAGAGGCAAGTAGACCCCGCCTCCGAGGCGGGGTATAAGTACCCAGGTTTCCCGCCGATCGGCCTTTCTCTGTAGTCGACCACCGGGCTACCGACTAGCTGATTAAAGCCACAGTTTGGATCTTCATTGTGTCTCGCGTCCAATTGATGGTACATCAATTTAATCAGCTAGAATTTTGAAATGGAGCTAAGCCTGACTGCCTCCGCACCAGCCCGCATGCCTCAAATGCGCCTGCAATCTTGAAACATTGGCAGGCGTGTTTCAACAGTTACCTGACAACTGCAGCCAGCAAACCCACCAAGGAGCAGAAACTCCACATCCTCCACTTGTGCGTGGGCACGGCGGTATATTCAATGATTGAGGACGAAAGCGATTATGATGCAGCCATGGATATCCTGAAAGGACACTTTCTCCGGCCGGTCAACGAAGTATACGCACGGCATCTCCTGACGACTAGACAGCAGTTCCCTGGTGAGTCAGTCGACGAATTCTATCAGGCCCTCACAGCACTAGGGAGAATGTGCGCCTGTCCCCAGGTTTCGGCGACTGAGCACATGGAACTTTTAATTAGAGATGCTTATGTTGCCGGCATGCAATCCTCCTCTATCCGCCAACGATTGCTGGAGAAGAACGCCCTCAGCCTAGCTGAGGCAAGGACCCTTGCAACCTACCTGGAGGTCGCCGAGCTGAACGCCCGAGCATACGCCCCCGGCCGCGCAGCAACCCCCTGGACATCATGGCACGCGCCAACCTGTCTTCCGCTGACCCCGACCCCCTCCCCCCAGGCCTGCTCTGCGGGACGCTCCGACAAGCTAACGGGGCCCCGCTGCTATTTTTGTGGCCTCTCCTAACACCCCCGCCCGCGCTGCCCGGCCCGCTCCGCTCTGTGTAAGAGCTGCGGGAAGAAGGGCGACCAAGTCGGTCGCTGCTGTTCCGTGCAGCGACCACGGATCCCCCCCCCCCCCCAGGGTCCCGCGCCGCGCACCGACCTCTCCGGCCCGCGCACCGGCCCCCGCAACAGGCCCACGGTCCTCCCGACCCCCGCTCCCGGCTGCTCCGACCGGCCCGCAGACGCCACTGACACTGCCCTCAGCTGCCACGAGGTTCCCACGGGGGCCACCATCTTGGGTCCCGGACGCCACGTGCGGGTCATGGGCGCCGCCATTTTGGGCCCCGGCTCCACGTGCGGGTCCTGGGCGCCGCCATCTTGGGACCCCTATTCCACTTGCGGGTCCTGGGCGCCGCCATCTTGGGCCAACACGGAAGGCCCTGCCAGCGATTACTCTGCCACCGAGGATGACCTGGAACCCTCGCCACGACTTGCTTCCATCACACTCGACCAGTCGCGACCACGCTCGCTCGCCAAGACTACGACAACGATCCAGCTCAACAGACACCAGACGAAATGACTACTGGACTCCAGGAGCACGGAAAGTTTCATCCACCCCGACACGGTAAGATGCTGCGCGCTCCCCATCCACCCAGTTAAGCATAAAATCGAATTGGCCTCGGGTTCGCTCTCCGTCCAAATCACCGGGTGCTGCATAGCGGACCTCACGGTCCAGGGGAGGGTTTTCAAAAACTTCAAACTCCTCATTCTTGGGCCTGGATTTCCAGTGCAACCTGCAGAGCTTAACATTCCAATTCGGCGGCCCTATTCCCCCCCTTACTGTCTGTAGCCTCGCGTCCCTCAAAGTGGACCCCTTGTTTGCTAATCTCACCCCAGACTGTAAACCTGTCACCACTCGGAGTAGACAATACAATGCCCTGGACCGGACCTTCATCGGGTCCGAGGTCCAGAGGCTCCTTAAGGAAGGAGTTATCGAGGCCAGCAACAGTCCCTGGCGAGCCCAAGTGCTGGTAGTACGGACTGGGGAGAAAAACCGGATGGTCATTGATTACAGTCAGACCATCAACAGGTTAACACAGCTGGACGCGTACCCTCTCACCCGTATTTCCGACCTGGTTAACAGGATCGCGAAATACAAAGTCTTTTCCACGGTGGACCTTAAGTCCGCCTACCACCAGCTCCCCATCCGTGCGAGTGACCGCAGGTACACCGCGTTTGTGGCAGATGGGTGCCTCTACCACTTCCTCAGGGTTCCATTCGGTGTCACAAATGGGGTCTCGGTCTTCCAATGGGAGATGGACCGAATGGTCGACAAGCACGGGTTACGGACTACCTTCCCGTACCTCGATAACGTCACCGTCTGCGGCCACGACCAGCAGGACCATGACATCAACCTTCAAAAATTCCTCCGAACCGCGAAACTCTTTAATTTAACCTACAATAAGGATAAGTGCGTGTTTAGCACCGACCGTCTAGCCATCCTCGGCTACGTAGTGTGTAACAGAGTGATAGGCCCCGATCCCGAACGTATGCGCCCCCTGATGGAACTCCCTCTACCCAACTCCCTCAAATGCTGCCTGGGCTTCTTCTCCTATTACGCCCAGTGGGTCCCCAACTACGCCGACAAAGCCCGCCCCCTCATCCAGTCCACCTCCTTTCCCCTGTCGATGGAGGCCCGCCAGGCCTTTAGCCGCATCAAAGCGGATATCGCAAAGGCCACGATGCATGCTATCGACGAGTCCCTCCCATTCCAGGTCGAGAGCGACACGTCTGACGTAGCTCTGGCGGCCACCCTGAACCAGGCGGGCAGACCTGTGGCCTTCTTCTCACGAACCCGCCACGCTTCTGAAATCCGCCACTCCTCGGTGGAAAAGGAGGCACAGGCCATAGTCGAAGCTGTGCGATATTGGAGGCACTATCTGGCCGGCAGGAGGTTTACCCTCCTCACAGACCAACGGTCAGTAGTTTTCATGTTCGATAATGCACAGAGGGGCAAGATCAAGAACGACAAGATCTTGCGGTGGCGGATCGAGTTGTCCACGTACAACTACGATATCTTGTATCATCCTGGGAAGCTCAACTGGGAGGCTCCCAATGCCCTATCCCGCGGTACCTGCGCCAGCGCGCAGATTGACCGCCTCCGCTCCCTCCACACGGACCTCTGCCATCCAGGGGTCACCCGTTTTTACCACTTTACCAAGACCCGCAACCTGCCCTACTCCGTTGAGGAAGTCAGGACCGTCACCAGGGACTGCCACGTCTGCGCCAAGTGCAAACCGCACTTCTACCGCCCCGAACGAGCGCATCTGATCAAGGCATCCCGCCCCTTTGAACGTCTTAGTATAGACTTCAAGGGTCCCCTCCCCTCCAACAACCGTAACACATATTTCTTGAGTGTTATCGCCGAGTACTCCCGCTTCCCTTTCGCCATTCCCTGTCCCGACATGACCACAACAAGCGTCATAAAAGCCCTCCTATCCATCTTCTCCCTGTTCGGTTACCCTGCGTGCATCCACAGCGACCGGGGGTCCTCCTTTATGAGTGACGAACTGCGTCAATTCCTGGTCAGTAGGGGCATAGCCTCTTTCAGGACGACCAGTTATAACCCCCGGGGTAACGGTCAGGTCGAGCGGGAGAATGGCACCATTTGGAAGACCATCCTGCTGGCCCTACGGTCCAGAGATTTCCCTATCCCCCGTTGGCAAGAGGTCATCCCCGACGCCCTTCATTCAATCCGGTCTCTCCTCTGTACTACTACTAATCAAACACCTCATGAACGTCTTCTTGTTTTCCCCAGGAAGTCGTTCTCAGGATCCCCTCTCCCGATCTGGCTGGCCACCCCCGGGCCCATCTTGCTCTGGAAGCATGTGCGGGTGCACAAGTCCGACCCATTGGTTGAACGAGGCCAGTTACTCCACGCCAACCCGCAGTATGCGTACGTGGAGTATCCCGACAGTCGGCAGGATACGGTCTCGCTCCGGGACCTGGCACCCGCCGGCGTGCGGCCTTCTCCTCTTCCATCAACACCCCCCCCAACCCCAATTCCCCCCAGCGCCCCCACGACCCAGCGCATATACCCCCCCTTCCCCGATTACAGCGTCTCCACCACCGGCCCGGGGTACGGAGACACATCTACGACCGACGCTCCCGGAGGCAAGGTCACCGGCTCCACTGCGACGGTCCCCCTGAACATCACGGGCATCCGACAGGCTGATCGTGACCATCTGATGCAACCATGGGACTTTATTGGACTCTATTGTCATTTTTTTGCATCCTAATGTAGTATGTGGTATTGTTAATTTTGCCACGAGCCAGTGGGCAGCCCATATCTTCGATTATCTCTACTCATACCACCAGTCCTCGGACCCCCCCCCCCCCCCCCCCCCCCCCCCCCGGCCTTCTTTCTCCACAACGGGTGAATGTGGTGATATGAGAGGGAACACTGCCATTGGTGCAGAGCATTGGTTTCCCATTGGCTCTGGCTGGTCATGTGCCTCTCGTCTGATTGGCTGGGACTAGTCATGGGACTGCTCACCAATTGGTCGAGAGGCAAGTAGACCCCGCCTCCGAGGCGGGGTATAAGTACCCAGGTTTCCCGCCGATCAGCCTTTCTCTGTAGTTGACCACCGGGCTATCGACTAGCTGATTAAAGCCACAGTTTGGATCTTCATCGTGTCTCGCGTCCAATTGATGGTACATCAACCGCATCCCACCCACAAGGCACCCCACCCCTGGTTATCGCCCGCCTGCAATCCCCTATGCGATTCCTACCATCTCACTACGGGGTGCAGGTCCTGGGTTGGCAGTCACAGCAGGTATGGTCCATGAGATGAAGGATGATGACAACCCACTCAGGGATGAGCTCTGGTGCTCCGCATCGTTTGACAATGTCTGACCCCTGTCCATGGTAGCACTTCACACTGGGTGATCCCTGCATGCAAGCTGGCCATTCCTTCACATGGTCCCATTAAATCCCCAGGAAAGGTAGTGGGGGTCACCGGAGTAAAGAGTGCTGGCTGAACCGTGGTCCCTGGGCCAAGCCCACCTTCAGCATCCGTCCTTCCATCACCCCCACCCCTCCCTCCCAATATGCTCCCTCTGCACGCAGACCAGCCAACCCTTCATAATCTTCTGACAGAGCACCGAGGCAGGTTGTAACATTGTACACAGGTGTTTAATGTGAAAACATATATACAGATTTGAGCCTTCGCTCCATTGCTAAACTGTGCCCTGCACCCGTGTCAACTAAACTGGTGTCTCCTTTTCTGGCCTTATGGGTCCTAATGCTAAGCCAAGGTGGATCCTCAGCAGTACATCAGGACTGGAGGTGGCCTGCTGTGATTCCTACCCTGTGATCTGAGTCCCCTTTGGCAGCCGTCTTTTAGGTCGACTGGACATGGATGGGCCCGGCTGCTGCTTGGGTGTCCCAGGTGGTGTGGTGCTGCTCTGTTCTCACCACTGCCCACAAGGTTAGGTGCATTGGCCATGATAAATTGCCCTTAGTGACCAAAAAAGTTAGGAGGGATTATTGGGTTACGGGGATAGGGTGGATGTGAGGGCTTAAGTGGGTCGGTGTAGACTCGATGGGCCAAATGGCCTCCTTCTGCACTGTACGTTCTGTGTTCTATGTTCAGATGCGCGAGTGACAGAAGGGGGGAGTGCGCGCTAATGTTCTCCAGTACCTCCCTTGCGGGAGTTACGGGCTGAAGCCCCATTACCTCCTTCTCCCTCGGGGTGCCCGATGGCCCCGAGCTACTCCATGACTCGGAGGTGCGAGCGGAGCCAACTCCTGAGGCTCCCCACTACCTGGCGCTGCCAATACTCAAGGTCCGCTGCTGTTTAGACCAGGGGCTGCATGCTCGCAGCCATGGAGCACAGGGAGTCGACCACCTCCATCTGGCACTGCGCCACATCACGCTGCGACTGTGTCACCACCTTCTGGCTGTGTACCACAACAATTAGTGACTATGCCACCTCCATCTGTGTCTGTGCCGCATTGGCCAGTGCCTGCGCAATGCCGCTGACATTCTGAGCTATGGCCTGCTGTTTCTGGGCCACACTCAGAAGCACCACTGCAATGTCCAGGTGGCCCTGACACACGGGCAGCCATGTCCTGGGCCTCAGTTGGACTCCTCCAACTGCACCTGGCTCAAGCTCCGGGGTGTCCTTGTGGGCCAAGGGCTCCTGTCCGTATCAGTATCATCCTCATCACTGACTGGCACCTGGGGTTCTGGCTCTGGCTGGGGTTAGAGATACCAGAAGTGCCCGCCCCATCACCAGCAGCTCCAGCAAGACAGAAGACAAGATACATATTTAGACTGCGGGCTGGGGGGGTAGAGGGGTATATAAGGGAGGGGGGAGTGTGGTGTATTGGCGAGAGGGTAGTGGGGTGTGTTGGGAGGAGGGAGATAGTGTGTTGGGGAGGGAGGTGTAGGGGTGTTGGTGGAAAGGGGTGTAGAGGTGGTGGTGGATGGTTGGGGGTGGTGGGGTAGTGACACACGTGCCACGGGAAACTGCAACTCAGCGGGGTCCCACTTCCTCGCCCGTCAACTGCCTTTCCCTCGGGCCCGCCAACCACATCCAGTGCCCTCTGCTCTGCTGCGGGTGAAGGGCTGGCGATCCCGCTCCAGTTTCTCCCTATTCCAGCTGTTTTGAGCGGCCTTCTCCTTGGGGGGAACAGAAAAAGCACAGTGTTAGGCGGTCTGACTCATGCAGCTGGGTACCCTGCCGTGGCAGCCGGTATGGGTGCCGACATGTGGTGCAGGGTGGGGTTTCGGCCACCCTCCGGGTAAGGATATGGGTAGCGTTACGGGTGTGTGGGATGGGGGTTGGTGCATAGTGCTGCCTTCTCACCCTGGCCGCCCTTCGAAGGCTGTGCTGCTTTTTCCATCACTGCTGGCTGGTCCGGACCCTGTTGTATACGCCGCTCATCATTTCTTCCACCTGTGTCCAGGCTGACAGCTTCCTTCCCACCCCAGGGTACCGGGTCGCCTGCCTCTTCTCCAAGGCATCTAGCAGGGTCTCCAGTTCCGGATCGGTGAACCTCGGGGCTGTGCATCTTGCTGCCATCTTGTTGGCTGAAATGAGTGCATGTAAGGAGTGAAGTGTGTATATGTGGCTGCAGCTTGTCAGCCTCCTGAGTGTCAATCACGGGTCTGGCAAATCCAACACCGTTTCTCATTGGAATCGATTGTGTTCCATGTTGTGCCGGTGCTAGCCCCTTGACGGTCATTGAATCGGTCCAGGTGCGACGCCAGTTTTTCTGTCATAGAACTCCATGAAACCTGCCCTGGCGATAGCATTTAGTCTCAGGAACGGAGAATCCGGCCGAGGATGTCCCATCGACAGCATTGAGAAGCCTGGCCAGATTGGCATCGAAGTGGGGAGCAGGTCTGTACGCTGCCCTGCTTGTGTGTTTACTGGGAGTGAGCGGTGAGGGAGCGTTTGAAAGCAGCACTAAGCAGTTAGTTGCGAGATGCTGAGATGCATGTCAGGTGAATCAGATGTCGAGACATAAGAACATAAGAACTAGGAGCAGGAGTAGGCCATCTGGCCCCTCGAGTCTGCTCCGCTATTCAATAAGATCATGGCTGATCTTTTGTGGACTCAGCTCCACTTTCCGGCCCGAACACCATAACCCTTAATCCCTTTATTCTATCGATCTTTATCTTAAAAACATTTAATGAAGGAGCCTCAACTGCTTCACTGAGCAAGGAATCCCATAGATTCACAACCCTTTGGGTGAAGAAGTTCCTCCGAAACTCAGTCCTAAATCTACTTCCCCTTATTTTGAGGCTTTGCCCCCGAGTTCTGCTTTCACTTGCCAGTGGAAACAACCTGCCCGCATCTATCCTATCTATTCCCTTCATAATTTTATACGTTTCTATAAGATCCCCCCTCATCCTTCTAAATTCCAACGAGTACAGTCCCAGTCTACTCAACGTCTCCTCGTAATCCAACCCTTTCAGCTCTGGAATTAACCTAGTGAATCTCCTCTGCACACCCTCCAGTGCCAGTACGTCCTTTCTCAGGTAAGGAGACCAAAACTGAACACAATACTCCAGGTGTGGCCGCACTAACACCTTATACAATTGCAACATAACCTCCCTAGTCTTAAACTCCATCCCTCGAGCAATGAAGGACAAAATTCCATTTGCCTTCTTAATCACCTGTTGCACCTGTCAACCAACTTTTTGTGACTCATGCACTAGCACATCCAGATCTCTCTGCACAGCAGCATATTTTAATATTTTACCATTGAAATAATAATCCCTTTTGCTGTTATTCCTACCAAAATAGATAACCTCATAATTGTCAACATTGTATTCCATCTGCCAGACCCTAGCCCATTCACTTAACCTATCCAAATCCCTCTGCAGACTTCCGGTATCCTCTGCACTTTTTGCTTTACCACTTTAAGACAACCAATAATGGTGAGGTACACGCGGGGGCTCATTTTCGGCATTAAATGTCGTTGAATACGGGCTGTGATCTCACCAGCACGGCCGCAGAGAAACACCTGTCAAACATGCCCAAAACGACACTCAGAAATGTTTCAATTGATTCATGCCTAATGTATTCTTTTTCAATTTAGAGTGCCCAATTAATTTTCTCCAATTAAGTTGCAATTTAGCATGGCCAATCCACATACCCTGCACATCATTTTGGTTTGTGGGATGAGACCCACGCAGACATGGGGTAAATTTGCAAACTTCACATGGACAGTGACCCAGAGCCGGGATCGAACCTGGGCCCTCAGTGCACTGAGGCAGCAATGCTAACCACTGCACCACCGTGCCACCCATGTCCAATGTATTTCAATCAGAATGTTGAATGTATTTTTAAAAATTGATGACTTAAGACTGGGGCCACTCATAGTTTACGACTCTTCGACGAGGCTGTGAATCATATCCTATCCTCCAGCTTTAAATGCCTCCTGAGTCAATCCAATTTGGTGAACATCTGGGCTAACGTTTCAGGTCAGCCACCTTTCATGAGAACTGGGAAAAGTGTTTTTGTAACACTTAAGAAAGGCCATTCGGTAGGTCTTAAATACAAGAATTATGTACATATATGCAGTAAAGGGTTCAAGGTAGGAACTGTCTCCATGTTTGCTTGTGCACATGACTCTGTCCAACACTCGACAGCCCCCTAAATGTGAGTGATGTAATGGAATCACATGAATCTAGAACTCACTGCCTGAAATGGTGGTATAGGCAGGAACCCTCACAACATTTAAGAAATATTTAGATGAGCACTTGAAATGCTATAACATACAAGGCTATGAGCCAAATGCTGGAAAATGGGATTTGAGTAGATAGGTGCTTGATGGCCAGCAGGATACAATGGGCCGAAGGGTTTCTTTCCATGCTGTAAAAACTCTATGACTCTCTAAGAAAGGACTCAACATCCAATAGCTCCACACTTAAGATGAAGTTCAATACAGAAAAGTGAGGTGATGCATTTTGGTAGGAGAAACATGAACAGACACCAAAAAAAAGAATGGAATTGTTAAGGCGGTGTAGAAGGGGCCTGGGTGTATATGTACCTAGATCATTGAAGGTGGAAGCACAGATTGAGAGAACAGTTAATAAAGCATCATGTATTCTGGGATTTATTAATAGGTGCATAGGGACTAGAATGGCACAGTTGCGCAGTGGTCAGCACTGCTGCCGAGGACCCAGGTTCGAACCCGACCCCGGGTTACTGTCCGTGTGGAGTTTGAACACATTCTTCTCGTGTCTGTATGGGTCTTGCCCCGATGGATTGGCCACGCTACATTTCCCGTTAATTGGGAAAAAAATGAATTGGGTTCTTTAAATTTCCAAAAAAATAATAGGCACAAGGAGGTTTTGCTAAACTGATACAAAACACTGGTGAGACCTCTGCTGGAGTATTGTGTACAGTTCTGGACATCACACTATAGGCAGGATTTGAACACATTGGAGAGTGCAGAAGGGGTTTACAAGAATGGCTCCAGGGAAGAGAAACTTTAGTTTTGAGGATAGATTGGAGGGGTTGGGACAGTCCTCCTTGGAGATAAGAGGAGGTTTGATAGAGGTGTTCAAAATTATGAGGGGGCTGAACGGAGTAAATAGGGAAAAACTGTTCCTACTCTTAAAAGGATCAAGAATGAGAAGGCAAAGTTTTTAAATGATTTTCAAAAGAAGAAAATGTGATGTGAGAAAAACTTTTTCATACAGTTAATGGTTCAGATCTGGGGCGCGATTCTCCGCAAATGCGGAGAGTCGTGAAGGCTGCCGTGAAACTGGCCGTGTTTCATGGCAGCCTCCGCGCCCCCTTCCGGGACCCGATTCTGCTCCCCGGTCGGGACTAGCAGCGGGGCCCCGTGAACCTCGGCATCGCAGGCTTAGCGAACTTCGCTAAGCCCGCGCGCCAAGGTTAACGGCGGCTGACGCAAACGATGACGTCAGCTGCGCATGCGCGGATGACGTCATCACGCATGTGCGTGAAACACGCGCATGCGCGGGCCGTTATGCCCCTCAGCCGCCCCGCGGACTGATCCAGCGGGGCGGCGGAGGAACAAAGAATGCGCGGGGTTCGGACCCGCTGCCCGCGATCGGTGCCCACCGATCGTGGGCCCATGCCACCCTTAGCACGGCCGTGGTGCGGCCGTGCCAATCGGTGGCATGGTTCTCCAGAACGGCACTTTGCGGCCGTTTTCACGAACTGTGAGAGCAGGTGTGTTGGAGTTCGTGAAAACGGCCGTAAAGGCCTGGGAAATCGTCCCATCGGCTAGGGAGAATCGCTGCTCGCCGTGTCGTGGGGCGGCTGTGGGGGGGAGAATAGTGGTAGGTCGGGAAAAATGTCGGGAAGGCCCTCCCGCTATTCTCCGACCTGTCGTGGGGGGCGGAGAATCGCGCCCCTGGAATGCACTGCCTTGAAATGTGGTGAAGGCAGGTTCATTTGAAGTATTAAGGAGGACATTAGATGATTATTTGAATAGAAATAATGTGCAGCTGTGCGGGGAAAATGCAAGGGAATGGCACCAAGTCATAGTGTTCATTTCGAGATCCTGTGCAGGCATGATGGGTTGAATGGTCTCCTTCTGTGCCATAATAATTCTGTGATTCTGTGAAAACGCCACTCTTTATTTGTGAGGATTGGCAGTGGAAATGAACAAGATATTGAACAAGAGAAATCATGTTTTTTCCTCACTAATTTATCAAAATGCCTGCACAACAGTGCAACCTTTCTGATTATGGTCCTGTCAGTTGTGAGTAATAAATAACAGCTTTTCATTTTACCTTCGTATAACAAGTTATTGATATCATGTTTGCATCTAAAATATGCTTTTGAGCCCATGTTTTTGCAAGATCCTGACTATAGAACAGCATGCATGGTACACAAGAATTAATGTGAAACTATGTTTCCTCGATGCAAAATAAGCCAATTTACCTGCAAGTTACTAAGAACGCTCTTGCTTTTTTCTGCCTCTACCGTTTGTTGATGTTGTTGTTGTGCTACTTCTTTAACTATCTGCGAAAGTGAGAGCTCTGTTCTTTGTCCAGCCATACCTCAAAAAGTAAAAATCAGATATAATTAGTATGTCAATTATGTCATTTTCCACTGCATTCTATATAAATGGACAGGGAGATGGGAGAAGGAGAGTGGGAAGCCCTGTGTGTAATGCTTCCCTGCAATGACAGTGACAATTACTAACCCAGGAAGATGCTGCTAATATTGCATTTTTCCACGAACTTGATTGAATTCTAAGTCGTGCATCTGACCACATTTTCACACCATCACTTGCACCATCTATTTACATCTATATAACATGTTTATACTCCATCTCTGCTCAGCTCATCTGCTGCTGGTACCCTTATTTATGTCTTTGTTGCTTTTAGACTTGACTATCCCAATGTATTCCTGACTGGCCTTCCATGATCTGCCTCTATAAAGATGAAGTAATCCAAAACTCATACAAAGTCCCATTCACCCATCAACCCTGTGCTTGCTGACCTACACTGGTTCCTAGTAAAGGAACGTTACAATTTTAGAATTCTCATTCATAATCCTACATGACCATACCTATCTCTGGAAACTCTTTCCACCCTGCAACATAGAACATAGCACATAGAAAAATACAGCATACACAGGCCCTTCGGCCCACAATGTTGTGCCGAAACTTTGTCCCTAGATTAATCATAGATTATCATAGAATTTACAGTGCAGAAGGAGGCCATTCGGCCCATGGAGTCTGCACCGGCTCTTGGAAAGTGCACCGTACCCAAGGTCAACACCTCCACCCTTTCCCCATAACCCAGTAACCCCACCCAACACGAAGGACAATTTTGAACACTAAGGGCAATTTATCATGGCCAATCCACCTGACCTGCACATCTTTGGACTGTGGGAGGAAACCAGAGCACCCGGAGGAAACCCACACACACACGGGGAGGATGTGCAGACTCCGCACAGACAGTGACCCAAGCCGGAATCAAAGTGGGACCCTGGAGCTGTGAAGCAATTGTGCTATCCACAATGCTGCCGTGCTGCCCTAAAGAACAAATTAATGTACACTCCATCATTCTACCGTAATCCATGTACCTATTCAATAGCCGCTTGAAGGTCCCTAATGTTTCCCACTCAACTACTTCCACAGGCAGTGCATTCCATGCCCCCACTACTCTCTGGGTAAAGAACCTACCTCTGACATCCCCCCTATATCTTCCACCATTCACCTTAAATTTATGTCCCCTTGTAATGGTTTGTTCCACCTGGGAAAAAAGTCTCTGACTGTCTATCTATTCCCCTGATCATCTTACAAATCTCTATCAAGTCGCCCCTCATCCTTCTCTGTTCTAATGAGAAAAGGCCTAGCACCCTCAACCTTTCCTCGTGAGACCTATTCTTCATTCCAGGCAACATCCTGGTAAATCTCCTTTGCACCTTTTCCAAAGCTTCCACATCCTTCCTAAAATGAGGAGACCAGAACTGCACACAGTACTCCAAATGTGGCCTTACCAAGGTTTTGTACAGCTGCATCATCACCTCACGGCTCTTAAATTCAATCCCTCTGCTAATGAACGCTAGCACACCTTAGGCCTTCTTCACAGCTCTATCCACTTGAGTGGCAACTTTCAAAGATCTATGAACATAGACCCCAAGATCTCTCTGCTCCTCCACAATGCCAAGAACCCTACCGTTCACCATGTATTCCATATTCATATTTGTCCTTCCAAAATGGACAACCTCACACTTTTCAGGGTTAAATTCCATCTGCCACTTTTCAGCCCAGCTCTGCATCCTATCTATGTCTCTTTGCAGCCAACAACAGCCCTCCTCACTATCCACAACTCCACCAATATTCGTATCGTCTGCAAATTTACTGACCCACCCTTCAACTCCCTCATTAAGTTCAACTCCTTCATCAAGTTATTAATGAAAATCACAAACAGCAGAGGACCCAGAACTGATCCCTGCGGTACGCCACTGATAACTGGGCTCCAGGCTGAATATTTGCCATCCACCACCACTCTCTGACTTCTATTGGTTAGCCAGTTCGTTATCCAACTGGCCAAATTTCCCACTGTCCCATGCCTCCTTACTTTCTGCATAAGCCTACCATGGGAAACCTTATCAAATGCCTTACTAAAATCCATGTACACTACATCAACTGCTTTACCTTCATCCACATGCTTGGTCACCTCCTCAAAGAATTCAATAAGACTTGTAAGGCATAACCTACCCCTCACAAATCCGTGCTGACTATCCCTAATCAAGCAGTGTCTTTCCAGATGCTCAGAAATCCTATCCCTCAGCACCCTTTCCATTACTTTGCCTACTACCAAAGTAAGACTAACTGGCCTGTAGTTCCCAGGGTTATCCCTATTCCCTTTTTTGAACAGGTGCATGACATTCACCGCTCTCCAATCCCCTGGTACCACCCCTGTTGACAGTGAGGACGAAAAGAACATTGCCAACTGCTCTGCAATTTTATCTCTTGCTTCCCATAGAATCCTTGGATAAATCCCGTCAGGCCTGGGGGACTTGTCTATCCTCAAGTTTTTCAAAATGCCCAACACATCTTCCTTCCTAACAAGTATCTCCTCGAGCTTACCAGTCTGTTTCACACTGTCCTCTCCAACAATATGGCCCCTCTCATTTGTAAATACTGAAGAAAAGTACTCGTTCAAGACCTCTCCTATATCTTCAGACTCAATACACAATCTCCCGCTACTGTCCTTGATCGGACCTACCCTCGCTCTAGTCATTCTCATATTTCTCATATGTGTAAAAGGCCTTGGGGTTTTCCTTGATCCTACTCCTGGCTATCTTGTATCCCTCCAGCGCCCTGTCTGAACCGTCGTTCCTCAGCCTTGCATAAGTATCCTTCTTCCTCTTAACAAGCTATTCAACCTCTCTTGTCAACCATGGTTCCCCCACTCAACCATCTCTTCCCTGCCTGACAGGGACATACATATCAAAGACACGCAGTACCTGTTCCTTGAACAAGTTCCAC
Source organism: Scyliorhinus canicula (assembly GCF_902713615.1). Lineage (NCBI taxonomy): Eukaryota > Metazoa > Chordata > Chondrichthyes > Carcharhiniformes > Scyliorhinidae > Scyliorhinus > Scyliorhinus canicula. The sequence continues at coordinate 113,416,309 of NC_052152.1, forward strand.
ATTTCAATTGTGTCCTTCCCTGACAGCCTATGTTCCCAACGTATGCACTTCAGTTCTTGTCTGACAACATCGTATTTACCCTTCCCCCAATTGTAAACCTTGCCCTGTTGCACGCACCTATCCCTCTCCATTACTAAAGTGAAAGTCACAGAATTGTGGCCATTATCTCCAAAATGCTCCCCCACTAACAAATCTATCACTTGCCCTGGTTCATCACCAAGTACCAAATCCAATATGGCCTCCCCTCTGGTCGGACAATTTACATACTGTGATAGAAAAGCTTCCTGGACACACTGCACAATTCACCACCCCATCCAAACTATTTGATCTAAAGAGTTTCCACTCAATGTTTGGGAAGTTGAAGTCACCCATGACTACTACCCTGTGACTTCTGCACCTTTCCAAAATCTGTTTCCCAATCTGTTCCTCCACATCTCTGCTGCTATTTGGGGGCCTATAGAATACTCCGAACAAGGTGACTGCTCCTTTCATATTTCTGACTTCAACCCATCCTACCTCAGGAGGCAGATCCTCCTCGAACTGCCTTTCTGCAGCTGTTATACTATCTCTAATTAGCAATGCCACCCCCTCACCTTTTTTACCACCCTCCCTAATCTTATCGAAACATCTATAACCAGGGACCTCCAACAACCATTTCTGCCCCACTTCTATACAAGTTTCCGTGCTGGCCACCACATCCTAGTCCCAAGTACCGATCCATGCCTTAAGTTCACCCACCTTGGGCGAAATTCTCCGACCCCACGCAGGGTCGGAGAATAGGCGGGAAGCGGCGTTATTTCCGCTCCCGCAGGTTTTTCAATTCTCCCGCCGGTCATAAACTGGCGTTGTGCAAATCCCGCCGGCAGCCTGTGAAAACAGCTGGCGCCGGCGGGATTTCATTTAAAAAAAAACTTACCTCAAATCTCCGGCCCGGATGGGCCGAAGTCCCGCCGCTGGGAGGCCTTCTCCCGCCGCCGAGGTTTAAACCACCTTGGTGGCGGCGGGCTCAGCGGCGCGAGCAGGCCCCCGGGGTCCTGGGGGGGGCGGGGGGCGATCGGACCCGGGGGGGTGCCCCACGGAGGCCTGGCCCGCGATCGGGGCCCCTCGCTCACTCTGCGGGGCAGTGCCATGGGGGCACTCTTTCTCCTTCCGCTCCGCCACGGCCTCCGCCATGGCGGACGCGGAGGAGAACCCCGCATCGCGCATGCGCCGGCAGTGACGTCAGCGGCCAGCTGCCGCTGACGTCACTGCCGGCGCATGCGCCGACCGCCGAAAGCCTTTCGGCCAGCCCCGCTTCCGACGGCGCCGGGTGTTTGCGCCAGTCTTCTGGTGCAAACTGCTCCGGCGCGGGGCTGGCCCCCAAAGGTGGGGAGAATTCCCCACCTTTGGGGAGGCGCGACCCCTGAGTGGTTGGCGCCACTCCCCTACGCCGGCACCCTCCGTCACGCCGGGTAGGGGAGAATCCAGCCCCTTATTCCTGATGCTTCTTGCGTTGAAGTATACACACTTCAACCCATTTCCTTGCCTGCAAGTACTCTCCTTTGTCAGTGTTACCTTCCCCACTGCGTCACTACATGCTTTGCATCCTGAATATCGGCTACCTTAGTTGCTGGACTACAAATCCGGTTCCCATTCCCCTGTCCAATTAGTTTAAACCCTCCCGAAGAGTACTAGAAAACCTCCCTCCCAGGATATTGGTGCCCCTCTGGTTCAGATGCAACCCGTCCTGCTTGTACAGGTCCCACCTTCCCCAGAATGCTCTCCAATTATCCAAATACCTGAAGCCCTCCCTCCTAAACCATTCCTGCAGCCACGTGTTCAACTGCATTCTCTCCCTATTCCTAGCCTTGCTATCACGTGGCACCGGCAACAAACCAGAGATGACAACTCTGTCTGTCCTGGCTTTTAACTTCCAGCCTAACTCCCGAAACTCATTTACCTCCACACCCCTTTTCCGCCATACATCGCTGGTACCAATGTGCACCACGACTTCTGGCTGCTCCCCCTCCCCCTTCAGGATCCCACGATCCGAGACATCCCTGGCCCTGGCACCCGGGAGGCAACATACCTTCCGGGAGTCTCGCTCGCGACCTCAGAATCTCCTACCTATTCCCCTAACCATTGAATCTCCTATTACTATTGTTTTTCTATTCTCCGCCCTTCCCTTCTGAGCCCCAGAGCCAGACTCAGTGCCAGAGACCTGGCCGCTGGGGCCTTCCCCCGGTAGGTCATCCCCCCCAACAGCATCCAAAACGGTATACTTGTTTTGAAGGGGAACGGCCATGAGGTATCCCTGCACTGTCTGCCTGTTCGTTTTCTTTCCCCTGACTGTAACCCAGCTGCTCTTGTCCTGTGTACCTCCCTCTACCTCTTCTCTATAACCCCCTCTGCCTCCCGGATGATCCGAAGTTCATCCAGCTCCAGCTGCCTAACATGGTCTCTGAGGAGCTGGAATTGGGTGCACTTCCCGCAGGTATAGTCGGCGGGGACACCGGTGGTATCCCTCACCACCCACATCCTACAGGAGGAGCATGCAAGTGCCCTAGCCTCCATCCCTCTTACTTTACAGAATATAGCTGCCCTGTGGACCAACTGGACCTCCGCCCACCGACTCTGCTCCCAGTCAGCTGCACTCTCTGTAAACTCTTGGCTCCCTTCTCGCTCTTTGCGGAAATGAAATGAAAGGAGCACCTTGCTCCCTCCTCACCTAACACTCTCAGTCACCAAACTCTCACTATAGCACTCAAATGCACCAAATTCAGCACTCAGTGCAAACAAAGTAATATCTGCGTAATTTTAATTCTGACCTGCTGAGCATCCTCACCATGGCTCTTTAGGCAGCACCTTCCAAACCATGACATCTGCCATCTAGCAGGTCAAGAGCAATAGATACATGGGATCACCACCATCTGGAGGTTCCCCTATAAGTCTCGCACCACCCCGATTTGGAAATATATCGCGTTTTCTTCATTGTCCCTGGGTCAAAATCCTGGAATTCCCTCCCTAATAGTGTACCTACATCACATGGACTGCAGTGGTTCAAGAGGGTAGTGCACCACCACCTTCTCAAGGGCAATTAGGGAAAGGAAACAAATGCTGGCTTAGCCTGCGAAGCCCACATCCCATAAAAATGAAGTAATTAAAACATTAAAATTGATCCACTATTGGTGGCTATGGTTTCAGCTGTCCAGGCTTAAACTTGAAATCCCTCCCGAAGTCTCTGTCCCTCTCCCTCCTCCTTTATGTCACTTCTTAAAATCTCTGGGTGAGATTTTCCGTCCGTTCACGCCAGCGGGATCTTCCGGTCCCACCAACTGTGCACCCCCACCACGGCTTTCCTTTTTGTTTGAACACATTTTATTCAAACTTGTATCAAAGTAGGTTGCAGCAAATAAACACCCCGGGAAACATTCTTCCCAACAATCAATTATATAGTCTGTACAGATTTTTCTCCTTTTTCACCCCCCCTCCCCATCACCTACCCCCCCCCCCCCCCCCCCCCCACGACAAACAGCTCCTCAAACACGGTCACAAACATCCCCCACCTTTTCTCAAACTCCCCTGCTGAGCCCCTTAACTCATACTTTATCTTCTCTAACCGCAGGAAGCCATACAGGTCACCCAACCATGCTGCTACCCCCGGTGGCGATGCCGACCGCCACTCCAGCAAAATTCGTCACCGTGTAATCAGAGAGGCGAAGGCCAAGACATCGGCCTTCCTCCTCTCCATGAGCTCCGGCTTCTCTGAAACCCCAAATATTGCCACCAAAGGGTCCGGGTCCACTCCCTCCTCCACTATCCTGGCTAAGACCGCGAACACTCCCGCCAAATCTTCCCAATTTTTCACAACCCCAAAACATGTGCGCATGATTCGCTGGTCCCCGCCCACACCTCTCACACTCAGGGCAGGGCAGCACGGTAGCATTGTGGATAGCACAATCGCTTCACAGCTCCAGGGTCCCAGGTTCGATTCCGGGTTGGGTCACTGTCTGTGCGGAGTCTGCACGTCCTCCCCGTGTGTGCGTGGGTTTCCTCCGGGTGCTCCGGTTTCCTCCCACAGTCCAAAGATGTGCAGGTTAGGTGGATTGGACATGATAAATTGCCCTTAGTGTCCAAAATTGCCCTTAGAGTTGGGTGGGGTTTCTGGGTTATGGGGATACGGTGGAGGTGTTAACCTTGGGTAGGGTACTCTTTCCAGGAGCCGGTGCAGACTCAATGGGCCGAATGGCCTCCTTCTGCACTGTAAATTCTATGATCTATGATCTGCTACCCCCTGAAAGAACAAACTCATTCTCGCCTGAGTCATATGCACCCTGTGCACCACCTTAAACTGTATCAGGCTCATCCTTGAACAAGAGGAGGTCCTGTTTACCCTTCGCAGTGCCTCACTCCATACTCCCCAATTGATCTCCATTCCCAACTCCGCTTCCCATTTCGCTTTGATCTTCACCACCTGCTCGCCTCCCTGCTTCCCCAGCCACTTATATATATATCCCCAATTCTTCCCGCCCCTTCCACATCCGGAAGCAGCAGTCGCTCCAGCAGGGTGTATCCCGACAATCGAGGGAACCCCTTCCAGACCTTTTGTGCAAAGTCCCTAGCCTGGAGATACCTGAATTTACTACCCCTCGGCAGCTCTACCCTCTCCCTTAGCTCCTCCAGATTGGTGGACCCTTCCTCTAAATACAGATCCCTCACCTTGACCAGCCCCACTTCCCTCCACCTCCAGTTTTCACAATCCATACCCCCCGGCTCAAACGCATGATTCTCGCACAGCGGCGTTAGCACCGACATCCCTTCCACCCTAAAATGCCTCCTCAGCTGATTCCTTATCTTCACTGTGGTCTGCACCACTGGGCTCCCTGAATACCTACTCAGAGCCATTGACAATGCTGCCATCACCATAGCCCTCAAACTAGACCCCTTACAAGATTCCTCCTCCATCCCAACCCACTCTTCCGCTTCTCCTTCCCACCACCGCCGCACCTTGTCCACATTCGCCGCCCAATAATAATGAAGCAAGTTTGGCAACGCCAACCCCCCCTGCTGCCTCTGCAGCAGGGTCCTCCCCACCCTCGGCACCTTCCCCGCCCATACAAAGTCAGAGATGATTGTGTCCACTCTTTGAGAAAAGGCCTTTGGTATAAAGTTCGGGAGAGCCTGAAAGATAAACAAGAACCTCAGCAGAATATTCATTTTCATCACTTTGACCCTCCCCGCCAACGTTAAGTGCAGTGTATCCCACTTCCTAAGATCCTCCCAGGCCTCCTCCACCAGCTTCGTTAAGTACCACTTATGGAGCCCCGTCCATTCCGTCGCTAGCTGAATCCCCAAGGACCTAAACCTATCCCTCGCTACCGTAAATGGCATCCCCCTTAAATTAGCCTTAAATGTGCCAGCTCATTCACCGGGAATACCTCGCTTTTCCCTACATTCAGCTTGTATCCCGAGAAACCTCCAAACCTCCCCAACAGGCCCATAATCCTTCCGATACTCTCCAACAGATCCGAAACAAGAGGTCATTGGCATAGAGCGACACCCAATGCTCCTGTCCCCTCATTATTCCCTGCCACTCTGCCGACCCCCTGAGAGCCATCGCCAATGGCTTTCTGGCCAGCGCAAACAGCAGCGGCGACAACGGGCACCCCTACCTCGTACCCCTGTGTAAGTCAAAGCTTCGTGAGCTCATATCATTCGTCCTCACCCTCGCTCTTGGCGCCACATACAGCAACCGCACCCATGCCACAAATCTCGGCCCAAACCCAAACCTTCCCAAAACTTCAAAGAAGTACCGCTGCTCCACCCGATCAAATGCTTTCTCTGTGTCCATGGACACCACCACCTCCGGTACCAGAGCTCTTGACGGATTCATCACCACATTCAGCAGCCGTCTTATATTACTCGCGAGCTGCCAGCCCTTCACGAAGCCTGTTTGATCTTCTGCAACCACCCCCGGGACACAATCCTCCATCCTCCCCGCCAAAAACTTAGCCAATACTTTCACATCCGTATTCAATAGTGATATGGGTCTATATGACCCATCTTCCACCGGATCCTTGCTTTTTTTTGCGATCAGTGTGATTACTGCCTTCTTCATCGTCTCCAGCAACACCCCCTCCTCCAGTGCTTCATTAAATCCACCCAACAGATGTGGTGCCAAGTCCGCTGCAAATTACTTATAAACTTCTGCCGGGTACCCATCCGGCCCAGGGGCCTTCCCCGACTTCATACCCCTGATACTATCGAGCACCTCCCTCAGCCCCAGAGGCTCCTCCAATGCCTGCCTCTTTGCTTCCTCCACCTGGGGAAATTCCAGCTCGTCCAGAAACCACCCCATGTCCCCCTCCTCTCCTCCTGGGTCTGCCTCATAAAGTCCTTGGTAATAATCTCTAAATGCCTCATTTATCTTCCCTGGCTCTGACACCACATTCCCAGCCCCAGTTCGGATCTTCAATATTTCCCTGGACGCAGTCTGCCTCCACAGCTGGTGCGCCAGCATGCGGCTCGCCTTCTCCCCGTACTCGTATTGCACCCCTCCTGCCCTACGCAGTTGCCCTACCACCCTCCCTGTTGTCAGTCTGTCAAATTGCCCCTGCAACTTTTTCCTCCTCGCCAATCCCTCCACAGTGGGCACCCTCGAATATTCCCTGTCCACCTCCAATATCTCGCTCACGAGACGGTCATGTTCCGCCCTCCTTTCCTTATTCGCACGAACCATAAATGAGATAATTTCTCCCCGGACTACCGCCTTCAGTGCTTCCCAAAAAACACCCGCCGACACCTCCCCATTCTGATTGAACCCCCCATAATCCCAAATCGCCAACCGCACCTTATCACAAAAACCTCCATCCGCCAACAACCCCCGAGTCAAACCTCCACCCCGGCCTTTGCTCTCGTCCCGTACTGAACTGAATATCCAGCAAGTGGGGTGCATGGTCCGAGATAACTATCCCCGCATACTCTGCGCCCTCCACCACAACCAAAATCTCCCGACTCACTGCAAAGTAATTAATCCTCGAATACACCTTATAGACGTGTGAAAAGAAGTAATACACCCTTCCCCCTGGGTTCTGAAAGTGCCATGGATCCACCATACCCATCTGCTCCATAAACCCCCCCAGCTCCCTTGCCATTCGTACCCGACCCATCGACCTGGGGCTTGATCTATCCACCCTCGGCTCCAGGACACAGTTAAAATCTCCTCCCATGATCAACTGGTACGTGGCCAAATCCGGGATTGCTGCCAGCAACCCCCTCATAAAACCCGCATCATCCCAATTTGGGGCACACACATTTACCAACACTACTGATGTCACAATCACATATCTTCCACCTAGATCCCTCACCTCCTTCGCACTCACGAATCCCATTTTTTTGCTCATTAAATTCACAACACCCCTCGATTTCAAATCAAACCCCGAATGAAAAACCTGCCGCCCCACCCCTTCCTTAACCTAACCTGGTCCTTCACATGGAGGTGTTTGTCCTGCAAAAAGACAACCCCGATTTCAAGCTCCTGAGGTGCGCCACCTTTTAACCGACCCTGGATGTTCCACGTTATCAACCTTACTGGAGGCTTGCGCCTCCAATCCCCTCTACCGTCCATCATCTTCCCCACTTAAGTCCTGCCCTTTAATTCCACTCTGTACCTAGCCCATCCCAGATGGCCCCTTTCTTCGCCCTTGACCATGTCATCTCTCACCCCCGCCGCGTCGCAGAAACCCCCACCCCCGCTTTTCCACTTCCCCTTTCCCCCCTCCCGCCGGCCACCCTTCTTGGCCTTCTCCACCACCTCACTTCCGTTCACCAGCATAACCTGCTAGCGCGGCTGCCCCTCCCCAAAGGCACATCCTAATGACCTCCCCGACCTTCTCCCCCCCCACTCCTCAGCTCAAAGAAGAAGGCCTCCTACTTGCCTTACCCTCCCCAACCCAAACAAGGACCTCTCCTGAACTCCAGGTAGCCTTCTCCAAAAGCAAACAAACAGATGTTAAACACAAACAGTCCCATAAAACAGGAGGGGGTGGGAACATCCATCCCCACATAAACTTTTCATCCCTACAACGCCTTACAATCTGAACATGGAACAGAACCCCCCCCCTACAAAAAAAGGCGAAAATCCCCCAATCCCTACTCCCACTTCAAACATGTTCCCGACCATTATGCAGTGCCAGCATCCCGGTTCCCAAGCATTGTCCACTCAGTTCTCCCCCAGTTTATGCTCCTTAATAAAGTCTTCGGCCGCTTTTGGGGTCTCGAAATAATACTCCCGGCCTCCGAATATCACCCATAATTTCGCCGGGTAGAGCACCCCAAACCTGATCTGTCACCGGTACAGCACCGCCTTGGCCTTGTTGAAACCTGCCCGCTGTTTTACCAACTCGGCTCCGATGTCCTGATAAATCCGGATGTTATTTCCCTCCCAGTCACAGCTACGCTTCTCCCTGGCCCAGCGTAGAATTTTCTCTTTCTCCACAATTTTATGGAGTCTCACGATCACCCCCCGCAGCGGCTCCCCAGTTCTGGGCTTTTGCCTCAGAGACTAATGCGCTCGGTCCACTTCAGGTGCCTTATCTAGCACCCCTTCTGCCAACAGTCCCGCCATCATCCTCGAGACGTACCTCATGGCACTCACATCTTCCACTCCTTCAGGCAGGCCCACTATTCGTAGGTTCTGCCTTCTCGAGGCATTCTCCTGCTCATCCACCTTTGCCCTCAGCTTTTTACAAAGGTCCCTGGAAACCCCACCTCCGCCGCTAGAGCCACCACACGATCGCTGTGGTCTGAGATCACTCCTTCAAACTCCCGAATCTGTGACCCCTGCACCTCCAAACACCTCTCCATCCGCTCCAAAGTGCTCTTAAGGGGTGCCACAGCTTCTGCAATGGCCTTTGCATGATCCTCATGCATTTCTTTCCTCTGTTTATGGAATTCCCCCTTGATAAAGGTCATCAGTTCCTGTGTCTGGGGCCTTACGGCTCTCCCCACCCTCGTCTGCATGCTGGAAGAGACTGTCTGTGAAGCACAAGACTGTTTCAACTTTCCAGCCAAACCTCTCACTGTTTTCTGCCGGGTCCGGTGATCAGAAGACATACCATTCCAGGAGTAAACTACTCCTCTAACGTTCACCTTTCATCAAAATCCCACCTGGATCTGAGTAAAAAGAGCCCTTTTCTGTGACTTTGATCAGGAACAGCCCTTTATGTGACCAATTACTCCATGGTCACAAGCGGAAGTCCCCACCACAGGTTTCCTAGCAGTGTGGGGTATATTCATCTGGAAACCCAATGACAACAGTGGGATTAGAAGATCCCGCTGCTGGCCAAAGGCAGGCCACCTCATGGTTTCATTGGAACATACATAGAAAATGATGCAGGAGGAGGCATTTGGCCCTTCGAGCCTGCTCCACCATTCATTATGATCATGGCTGATCATCAGCCTGATCCCGCCTTTCCCCCATATCCATTGGTTCCTTTAACCTCAAGAGTTGTATCTGATTACTTCTTGAAATTACACAACATTTTGGCCTCAGGTAGTTTCTGTGGTCGTGAATTCCACAGGTTCACCACCTTCTGGGTGAAAACATTTCTCCTCATCTCAGTCCTGAATGGTCCTTATCCTCAAACTATGATCCCTAGTTCTGGACTCCCCCACCATTGGGAACATTCTTTCTGAATCTACCCTGTCTCATCCTGTTAGAATTTTAAAAGCTTTTATGAGATCCCCTCTCACTCTTCTAAACTCCAATGAATATAATCCTAACTGTATGAGTCTCTCCTCATTTGACAGTCTTGCCACCTAGGGACCAGCTTGGTCAACCTCCACTTCATTCCCTCCATTGCAAGAACTCTGTTCCTCAGATAAGGACACCAAAACTGCACACAATACTCCAGGTGTGGCCTCACTAATGCCAATACAATTGAAGTAAAACATCACTGTTCCTTTATTAAAATCCTCTCGCTATGAAGGCCAACATACCATTTACCTTCTTTACTGCCTGCTGTACCTCCGCGCTTACTTTCAGTGAATGGTGCACAAGGACTCCAAGATCTCGATGAGTATGCACTCTCTCAATTTACACCCTCATTCCAGCCAAAATGATGGCAGCGTGGAGAGCGGCACACCAGTTCCCAGATGCTGAGTTCGAGACCCTGTTGGATGCTGTGGAGGAGAGGCGGTCTACCGTATACCCCAGGGTGGGAAGGTGCCACCCGCCACCGTAACTGGGCCTGGGTGCAGGTGACAGAGACCGTACGCCCCACCACTAGGACCGGACAACTAACCACTCCCTGTGCTCCCTACTGTCTAACACAATGCATTTTCTGTCCCTTTCCACTCCCCCCACCCCCGAAGAAGACGGCCCACAACCGCTGGGAGAGGGAAAAGATAGGAGGGGGACCACTGGACCTAAGGCCAGTCACCACAGCAGTCCCGAGGTGGATGTTAACGTCGGGCGAGCAAATGAGACCCTGATGAGCTGCAGTTGCCCATCGCACATGTGTCACCATCCCCACCACCACCACACTCACAACTCCCCCTCCCCTACCATCACCCCCATACCCCTCCGCACAACTCCCCTCCACCATCACCCCCACCTCCCGTCCACCCACATCATTTATCCCACCCCCTGGACCTTCCCCTCCCCCACCAACCCCACACCCCCCTCCACCACTACCACCATAAAAACCCATGTTCCAGGGCAGCACGGTGGCGCAGTGGTAGCACTGCAGCCTCACGGTGCCGGGGTCCCAGGTTCGATCTCGGCTCTGGGTCACTGTCTGTGTGGAGTTTGCACATTCTCCCCGTATTTGCGTGGGTTTCGCCCCCACAACCCAAAGATGTGCAAAGTAGGTGGATTGAACACGCTAAATTGCCCCTTAATTGGAAAAATGAATTGGGTATTCTAAAAAAAAAAATTTTTTAATTAAAAAAACCCCAAAAAACCCATGTTCCAATCATGCAGCATGTCTTACAGGATCTTCTGGCGGGTCCCTGTCGTGTTCCCCCCACCCCCCCCCCCCCCCCCCCCCCGGCCCCACCCCGACTTCAACCGCAATCTCAACCCCAAGTGGCTAGCAGCAAGGAACAGGGCACTGACAGCGATGGGAGGCCTCAATCCGCAGTCCAAGACACCCCATAGCATCAGTGCGGGGACGACTTCCCAACTCAGCTGTCTCCATAACCCTCCTTGGGTACTTTAGTAAAGAAGCTCCTGCGGCACACCACACACATGGTTTGGTACAGCAGGTGAAGGTCGGAATACCTGAGTGGCGGATGGTCGGAGGGCTCCCCAATCCCAGCAACTAGCTGCCTGTGGTGATCTACCACAGTATATATATATATATGTGTGTGCTTGTATTAGGGGATGTACGACAGTACCTGCATTGCAGGTTTTCCGGTAAGTCCCTGCCGGCTTGCTCTGCCGACAGGGAGCAGTATAAATATTCATAAGTTCCACTGAGCTGCCATTCTACAGCTGCAGCCGAAGGAATAACATCTCATGGTAATAAAGTCTCTCTTGTACCGATTTGAGTCTGTGTGCAATTGTTAGCGCATCAATTTATTACAGTGAGATTTTCCAACATCATGGATATCAGAATTAAGCCCGATCGCCTGCAGCTGGATCCGCAGTCGCCGAACGCCAGGAAAGACTTTAACCACTGGCTGGCTGTTTTCGATACCTACATCACCTCAGCGGACCCTACACCATCGGAGGCTCAGAAAGTTCAACTCCTGTACTCAAGGTTGAGCTCCAGCGTGTTCCCGCTGATACAGGACGCGCCTAACTACGCCCGAGCCATGTAACTTCTCAAAGAGAATTACGTCCAGTCGACGAACACTCTGTTTGCGAGACATGTACTCGCCACTCGCGTCCAGCAACCGGGTGAGTCAATTGAGGACTTATGGCGGGCCCTTATCCCTCTAGTACGGGACTGCGAGTGCCAGGCCGTCTCAGCTACGGAACATTCGAATCACCTCGCGCGGGATGCCTTTGTGACGGGTATTGCATCGTACCCCATCCGGCAACGACTGCTGGAAGGGGCCGCGCTCGATCTTCCGGTGACTTTAGCGCTCTCTATGACGGCCGCTTCCCATAATGTGCAATCCTACCCTGCCTACCACGCGGCCCACCCTACATACCCCTCATGGACCCCGCAACCGACCCCCCCGACTGGGGCCGCTCCCGCACAGTATGCCTGCGCTGCTCGCCGCACCGCGCACCCGGGGGTCCCCGCTGCTACTTCTGCGGTCAGTAGAAGCACCCCCGCCAGCGCTGCCCGGCCCGCACCGCGACCTGCAAATCCTGTGTCCAAATGTGATGTCCTGTGGCAAGAAAGGCCACTTTGCAGCGGTGTGTCAGGCCTGCGCAGTTGCCGCTATCGCGCCCGAACTCTCCCCCTCGCCTCAGCTGATCGCGCAATGGGCCCTGCCGTCCGCAGCTCCCGGGCCACGTGCCATCAGTGGGCGCCACCATCTTCATCCTCCGACTCCACGTGCGATCAGTGGGCGTTGCCATCTGGTCCCGCCCCCGCAACGTGCGCTCCATGGTCGCCGCCATCTTGCCCCGCTCCCGCAACGTGCGCTGCACGGGCGCCGCCATCTTCTTCCCCGCAGGTACTTCGGACGCCACCATTTTGTCCTCCCCTCGGGACTAGAGCACGGGACCCGGGTCGCCGCCACTACTCATCGGACTCTACGGACTCTTCTGGACGATCGCCCGCTACTCGGCTCCATGACGCTCGACCAATCCCGTCCTCGCAACCTGGCCACCGCTTCTACGATGGTGCTCATCAACGGCCATGCGACCTCCTGCCTCATCGACATCCGGGAGCACAGACAGCTTCAACCATCCGGACACGGTAAGGCGCTGCTCCTTTGCGGTCCATCCCGCCAACCAGCGGATCTCCCTGGCCTCCGGATCCCACTCTGTCCTGATCCGGGGTTTCTGTCTGGTCAAACTCACCGTACAAGGCATTGAATTCAACCGTTTTCGCCTGTACGTTCTCCCCAACCTCTGTGCGACACTTTTACTGGACCTGGACTTCCAATGTCACCTCCAGAGCCTCACCCTCAAATTCGGTGGACCCCTACCCACACTCACTGTTTGCGGCCTCACGACCCTCAAGGTTGACCCTCCCTCCCTCTTTGCCAATCTGACTGCAGATTGCAGGCCCGTTGCCACCAGGAGCAGACGGTACAGCACCCAGGACAAGACCTTCATCAGGTCCGAGGTCCAGCGGCTGCTTCGGGAGGGTATTATCGAGGCTAGCAACAGTCCCTGGAGAGCCCAAGTGGTGGTGGTTAAAACTGGGGAGAAACACAGGATGGTCGTAGACTACAGCCAGACCATCAACCGGTACACGCAGCTCGACGCGTACCCCCTCGCTCGCATATCTGATATGGTCAATCAGATTGCACAGTACCGGGTCTTCTCAACAATTGACCTGAAATCCGCCTACCACCAGCTCCCCATCCATAAATCGGGCCGTCCCTACACTGCCTTCGAGGCGGACGGTCGACTCTATCAATTTCTTAGGGTTCCTTTCGGCGTCACTACGGGGTCTCGGTATTTCAACGAGAAATGGACCGAATGGTTGACCGGTATGGACTGCGGGCCACGTTTCCGTACCTAGACAATGTCACCATCTGCGGCCACGACCAGCATGACGCCAACCTTGCAAAATTTCTCCACACTGCATCTCTCCTCAACCTCACTTATAACAAGGAGAAGTGTGTATTCAGCACAGACCGCTTAGCCACCCTCGGCTACGTAGTCCAAAACGGACTACTGGGGCCCGATCCCAAACGCATGGGCCCCTTCATGGAACTTCCCCTCCCCCACTGCACCAAGGCTCTCAAACGATGCCTGGGGTTCTTTTCTTGCTACGCCCAGTGGGTCCCACAATACAAGGCCCGCCCACTGATCCAGTCCACGCAGTTTCCCCTCACGGCCGAGGCACAACAAGCCTTCGCCAGTATTCGCTCAGACCTAGCCAAGGCCGGGATGCACGCAGTAGACGAGACACTGCCCTTCCAAGTAGAGAGCGACGCTTCAGATGTCGCCCTTGCCGCCACCCTCAACCAGCCAGGCAGGCCGTGGCATTCTTTTCCCGCATCCTCCATGCCTCCGAAATTCCTCTGTTGAAAAGGAGGCCCAGGCAACCGTTGAAGCGGTGCTGCACTGGAGGCATTACCTGGCCGGCAGGAGATTCACTCTCCTCACTGACCAACGGTCGGTAGCCTTCATGTTTAACAACATGCGGGGCAAGATCAAAAACAACAAAATCTTGCGGTGGAGAATCGAGCTCTCCACCTTTAATTACGAGATCTTGTATCGCCCTGGCAAGCTTAACGAGCCCCCAGAAGCCCTCTCCTGAAGTACATGTGCCAGCGCACAAGTGAACCAGCTCCGTGCCTTGCACGAGAGCCTTTGCCATCCGGGGGGTCATTCGGTTGTACCATCTGGTCAAAGCCCACAATCTGCCCTATTCCGTCGAGGAGGTACAGAACAGCAGGGATATTGCCTCCAGCAGGACGACCAGCTACAACCCCCGGGGAAACGGGCAGGTAGAGAGGGAGAACGGGACGATATGGAGGGACGTCCAGCTGGCCCTACGGTCCAGGAACCTCCGAGCCGCTCGCTGGAAGCAGGTCCTCCCCGACACGCTCCATTCCATTCGGTCACTGCTGTGCACCGCAACTAACAACACACCCCATGAACGTGTTTTTGCCTTCCCTAGGAAGTCTACATCCGGGGTGTCGCCCCCGACTTGGCTCGCAGCTCCAGGGCCGGTCCTACTTCGTAGGCATGTCAGGCTCCACAAGGCAGACCCTCTGGTGGACAAGGTACGCCTGCTCCACGCGAACCCCCAGTATGCCTACGTGGAGTTCCCCGACGGCCCCAGGATACAGTCTCGCTCAGGGACCTGGCTCCCTCGGGTGCCGATCCCATGCCCACACACCTCCCTATCCACGCGCCACCCTTCTTTTCCCCGGCGCCCCCAACATCAGCCCCACCAGGTCCATCCCTCGTTCCCCTGCCCACATTAGAGGACATGGAAGATTTTGGCTCACTGCCGGAGTCATCCAGCCACTGGCCAGCACGAACACCGCCAGCACCGATGCCGTCAACGCCAACACCGCCTGTGCAGACGTCGCCACCACTGCTGCGTTGCTCTCAACGAACCGTCCGACCGCAGGTCCGACTCAACCTGTGACGGGCACTGGGTTACAAGATGGACACTTGATTGTTTTTGCCTCCCCGTCTGTAAATAGATCACGGTTCTGTATTATAGTTTCACGTCACCCCCACCGGACTCATTTTTAATAGGGGGTGAATGTGGTGATCTACCACGGTATATATATGTGTGTGCTTGTATTAGGGGATGTACGACAGTACCTGTATTACAGGTTTTCCGGTAAGCCCCTGCCAGCTATCTCCGCCCACAGGGAGCAGTATAAATTCATAAGTTCCCCTGAGCTGCCATTCTACAGCTGCAGCCAAAGGAATAACATCTCACGGTAATAAAGCCTCTCTTGTACCGATTTGAGTCTTTGTGTGCAATTGTTAGTGCATCACTGCCATTCTGATGGGTTTCGGACTTCTGGAACAGACAGTCCTATTGCTTCTGGAGATGCAGACAGAGTCGGGGACAACATGAGGGATTGTCAGTGAGCATCCTGCACCTGCAGGCGAGGTGGAGGAGTCCAAACGCCTGCAGGAGCAGGAGGTGGTGCCGACCATGTGTGCCACCCAGTCCAACATCGCAGGGACGACGTTCGTGGAGGGGGTCTTGGGGTCGAAGGTACCGGCATGGGTCAAGATACCCAAGGTCTGGGGCACTCTGTGCAGGCGGTAGCTGAGTCCGAGGACAGAGCTGCGCTGTTACAGTCAGCCATGTACTAGGTCCGCCTGGACATTCCAGCGATGCTCTAGAGCGTGGTCCAGTCACAATGGGTCAGGGCTGAGGGCGTCGTCAATATTGCTCGGGCACTGGCTGATGTGGCACAGACCCAGAGGAAGGTGGCTCAGTCACTGGCTGATGTGGCACGGACCCAGAAGGTGATGGCATAGTTGCAGCGTGATGCGGCATGGTCCTAGAGGGAGGTAGTCCACCCCCTGTGCCCCATGGCTGTGAGTATTGAGACCTGGTTGAGTCCGGAGTGGACCTCCAGGACTGGCAGTGCCAAGTGGCGGGGAAGCCTCAGAGGTTAGCATCACTTGCAACCCCGTCCCAAGGAGTAGCCCGTGGACCATTCGGCATCAGGAGGGAGGAGGACTTGATTGGGCCCATGACGGTGACTTTCGCAGGGGAGGTGCCGGAATACAACTGAGCCCCTCCTGTCCTGGCGCATCTGATGGGCGTCAGGCAGCATACGGCGGCACCACGGTCGCCCAGAAGACAGCCATCAAAGGGGACCCAGGTCACAGGGTGGGAATCGCAGCACGTCGTCTGCACTCCTGATGTGCCGCCTGTCGATCCATCTCGGTGTAGTGTGAGGGTCCCTCAGACCAGAAATTATACACCAGTTAGGTTGGCACGGGTGCAGCACACAGTTTTACGATAGGGGTTGGGGCATATATATGTCTTTGAATTTCGTCATCCCGGTGTGAGGGATGGGCTGGCTGGCTGCATATAGGGTGTCCATGACGGCACAGATGCATCTGTGCACCCAGGTCAGTGAGATCCCAGACAGGTCTCCACTCGCCGCCTGGAAGGACCCCGTTGCCTAAACGTTCAGGGTGACTGTCACCTTGACGGCCACCTGGAGCGGGTGTGCACCCCCATACCTCCTGCGGTACCAGCTGCGCCATGATCTGGCTGATATGGCGCAGTGCCCCCCCAGCTCAGTCGGAGTCTTCGATAGCATACAGGGTCCGGCAGGTCCTCGAATGACAGGCGCTGCCGGTACACAGGAGGCCTGGTGGGGTGTCTCCTTCTCACCACCTCCTTGGCCTATTGGCCGGTCGCTCTCCACCCTCATTGGCTGCCTCCTGTTCCTCTCGGACAGGCTTCTCCTCAATATCCCCAGCTCGTATAGCCTCAAGTGCATCCCCCAGGGCTGCGGCGACTAGGATGAAGGCCACATTACTGGTTGGATTCTGAAGTCCATTATCTGCAGGGGGGTGACAGTCAGACATGTTAGCATTGTGCGTATCCCATGCCAACCACGTTCACTGGGCTACACAGTGGCCTTGGGCTCCACTGCAGACCCTCCATCCCCACACTCACAGCCGGCCGTTTTCCAGGCACTCTGCCCTCGGCACCCCTGGCTGTGTCAGTGCCTGGCATCATGGGGGCCTCTGGCCCTGGCACCTGTCCCTGCTACCAGAGGTATCTGTGGCTGTTGATACCCATGCCAGCATTACGCTCCATGGCCCCTCTCCAGCACCCTCCTGAAGGGGCTACTGTGGGCATTGTCCTTGGCTGGGCCGCCTATTGCCTCAATTTCGGGTGGTAGCCAGTTTCGAGATGGAGTGGAGGCGAGGGTGGTGGGAGGGGACACCCATATGGCTGGTGTCATTCTGCACAGCAATAGGCCCCAGTGGGCGGTCAGTGGAGTGTGCAGCAAGATGGCTGCATTGCAGGCTGTGGCAATGACGGTCAGTGCCTGGCACCCCGACCCCACAGCCCATCCCCTAGTCATCCCTCATCACGCCCCACTGCATTCCCCCAGGCCAGGCAGAGTAACTCCACACTCCCCCGCAGCAAGCCCTGCCAGCACCTCTGTCTATCTTACCTCCTCTCTTTCTCTCATCAGCCATAGTGCCTGTTTCTCGATTTCTGAAACCACAAGTAAAACACGCCATCAGTAATTCCACCTGCTGAGGCAGGGCAGAGCATCGAGAATACCAGTTAAGGTGCACTAATAATTTGCGGATGGCGTTTACTGTACTTGCGGACTATAACACATTGACGCTGTTGTCAAGGCACTGGAGCATTGCATTCTGGCGGCGTCCGGCACTGGCCACGATTTTGGCCTCACGATCGATTCTCCACCGAATTGCCTTTCCCAATTTCAGTGTTGGCCGATGGAGAATGCCGCCCAATGTCTCCTTCTCGATGGTCGAATATTTCGCTTGGTTAATATTTAGTTTCCAAGAAAAATAACCGATAGGTCTTTTGATTCTTTCGTCTTCCTGCAGCAGTCAGCACCAACACCCACATCAATCGTCACCTTAATTGGCTTGGCATAAGTAGGTGTCATCAATACTGGTGCAGTGGTTAGCACAGTCTTCAGAATTTTTTTCCCCCCAATCTAGCGTGGCCAATCCACCTTCCCTGCACATCTTTGGGTTGTGGGAGGTGAGAATCACGCAGGCACAGGGAGAATGTTAAAACTGCACATGGACAGTTTGGTAATAACATTTTCTTGTCCCACCTTTTTAACACAGTCTTCCAAACAAGGAATAGGATCTGACTTCATAACTGCTTTGACATTTATATCGATCACACACAATCGTTGTTGTGATGATATGCCTGTGAGGAGAAGGGTGATAAAACGTACATGGAACAGGCCAGCAGATGTTGTACGTTCCAGAGGAGCTGCAAGACTCCATGATAACGTGCTCTGTATCAGATGGCCATCCTACTGCGTGAGACACAATAAAAGGATCTTGGTTGGACAGATCAAAGTGTTTGGTGAGTTCATCTTGAAGTACAAGGCACCAAACCCAACATGATACCAGGTGTGTTGAAGATTTGAGGTTGGCAACGGCAGTGATAATGTTAGTCATTCAGCTTGAAGACCGATCTGGTGAACTGCAACCTGAGGCAACCCAACGCGTAAATATGCTGAACATCGAGATGGATGGGCTGAGTGCCCCCTACCAGTTTCAGATATCCGGTAACGTAGGTGTGAACTGGCGGCTGTTCAAACAGCAGTTCTAACTTTATGTTGTGGCCGTGGGCCTGCAGGCCCAGCCAGATGTAAAGCAAATCACGTTGCTGCTAACATTGGCAGGTTCACAAGCGCTCAAACTATATAACTGATGCACTATCAATTATGACGAGACGAGAGAAGAGTGTAATCGAGGCTTTATTACCCAGAGATGTCTAGCCTCCCGCAGCTGCTGCCGAAATGGCTGCAGCTCGGAGAGCCCACACAATTATACTCTGCCTACTGGGCGGAGCCAGCAGGCAGGGATCTACCCCGATACCTGTAGTACAGGAGCCTTACCATAATACACCTCATATGCGATATATATATACAACAGTGGTGTATACCACAATAACCTATTTGTCTTTGTAAGTGAGGGGGATCGGAAGAATTTCGATGAAGTAATGAAGCACTTTGATAAGCACTGTTTGTGGTGATCACAAGTTAACTAGATGCAATACAACTGAGCAAACACTAGAGGGGGCACGGGAGAGCCATATAAATAGACGGGGACAGGAAGTGAGGACACACTTCACAGAGGGCAGAACTTAGAGCAACACAGATACACCCACACCAGCTAGGAACACTGAAGGTAACCTTAGGAAACAGCTCTGAAGAGAGAACGAACTCACAATAAAGCATCTTCTCCACATTTGAGACTACGAGCTTTATTAAGACACGAGTAACAACACATGGTACCCAGGAGTGGCTTCAGACGCTTACTACAGGACAACTCAGTGGCAGATACAGAAAGCTCAAAATGGCATGGAAATCTCCTACTGGACATTTGACTTGGGAAGACATCGCTAATTCGAGGATGTGGCTTGGATACCCAGAGCAGCTAGACCTGACTGGCAATGAAAGAGGTGTCTGGAAAAGGTTTAAACAAATGTTTGATTTGGATCTCGTAGCTAATGAGGTACAAGAAGCCTCTGACAACATTAAAATAGCAATTCTCACCGCAGGGCCTGTAAATAGGAAAGTGTATAATGGATTTAAATACTCAAAAGATGAAGACAGATACAGCTTACAAACGTTACTAAACAAATTTGAAGAGTACTGTGAGAAATTTGAACAGCAAGACATGCTCAGAGTCCAAACTGCACAGAGACTGAGTGATGCAAAACTTAAAAAATCACGAAAAGAACAAGAAATCGCGAATGAAAAGTACAGATCAAAAAGAAGAAATGACAAGAATTTCTCACAAAGCCAAAACGCTGAAACCCTGTCCCAAGGAGAATGGCTTAAAATCCTCATTAATCCGTAACCAAATTGTATATGGTGTGCTTGATGATCACCTTCGTGCGATACTATTGCAGAAGGTAGATTTAGTATTGGAAAAAGCAGTAAAAATATGCCAGGCGTGCGAGATTGCTGCACAAATAATAGGCGCTCTCTGCTCAAAATGTTTTGGCGCCAACGTGGATGAAGAAGCCGGCGCCATTAGCACTGTGACGCATGTAATGAAGAAAAGTGGTCCCAGTGCAGGTGGCCATATTAAGCAGCCGACTGGAGCCGCCGCCACTATCTTTTGTCAAAAATGTGCCACTCAAACCTCCCACAGCAATGTCCGGCCTATGATAAGGACTGTTCCAGGTGTGGCCGTAATGGGCACTTTGCAAAGTGATGCTTTGCGCGTTTCACCACAGATCATGCACAAACAGTAGATGAAATCAATGTAGAAGAACAATTTTACATTGATTTTATCGCGTCGAGAAACCATGCGGTGCACAGAAACAAAGATGGAAGCACAATCAGACCAAAGCATGAAGACGAACAATTTCACGTCCATACTCATGTCACAGGTAATGGTCAATAATACCTTAATTAGGTGTGACTTTGACTCTAAAGCATCAGCTCCACAGGGTGCACCATCAACTGGAAGGAAGGCAAGAATTTCACAGTTCAAGAAACTTGAACGAACCAAGCAATCTACAAACAGCGACAGGAACGGCACCCAAGGAATTGTTCTTCACCTTTTTCAGTAATGCTCCAGTTCCACAAAGTGGAATTTTAAGCTCAGCAATGGCAGCCAAACAAAAGGTTGATTTTGAAATTGACGCCCTATTTTGAAAGCATGTAATTCCGTGTGCAGTTATATTTTTCAGGTGAACAGACTAATGATCATGCTGATTCCAAGGCCAAATACCATGAGAAGCTGTTTAAGGTTACAGATGACGATGAAGGTGAGATGGATGATGAGCACTACAAGCTGCTTGCACAGCTCTTCTTCAGCAGCACAGATGAGGTTCTAGAGATAAGCCTCCGGTGGTCTGCAAGTGATCACGAGGTGGTCACGGGGGATGCCCAGACCACGCTGGACTCTGTGGAGACCAGGAATTCAGAGAAGATGCAGCCAGAATTGAAGGTTGCTGGTACCACTGACGATCAGCCGTTGAGAGAACCAGAAGTACAAGAAATTGTACTGAACCTAAAAAAGCTGGCCTCGGAGATAGCCAATGACGTACTCCCAAGCAGTCGGCAACACAGAGGACGAGTGGGAGCACATCGAGGAAGATACTGAATGCTATGATGTTGAGGTTGAATTATTCAGCGACTCTGACACCGAGTCTGAAAGAAACCCAATGACTGTGTCATTATGCACCTCTACTGACCACGAATTTGATCTGGACGACCCAGGGCTTGGATGGGCTCAACCACAAGCCATAGTCATCGCCAGTGATGACAACCAAGCCACTTATGCTCCAACAAGCCGAGATGAGGTGAGACCGCCAAACAAGGTTCCATCCTCCGTGCGGAACCAGAGATTGAGGTGGTCCAGCATGATGATGAGGCCACAGAAATAGGCGTGCTCACATCGATCAGAAATGGAGCGATGCCTATGCCCTATTGGAAAGTTCACCACACAGAAACGACTAGCACCACGAAAGAGGACGCAACAAAGTAAACAACCAATGGACACACCAGCCAATTCCACCGTGACCAGAAAAAGAGAAAGAAAAGGTTGAGAAAATCACTGCATCCCACCAGCATCAGAAGCACTTACAAGTAATAGGCAACAATGTGCCAGGAAACAAAAACGAAAGCGTATGCTAACGCAGATATGGTGGTCTTGGACCAAAGCCTTTCAACGACACAGAGCAAAGCACAAGACAAGCAACAGGCTGGCAAGTGAGCCCAACTCTGCAGAATCAGACACCGGATGGAAACATTGATTTCTGCACAGAATACAAAGGGACACTTTTTGTAAAACCTGCTCACTGTATCAGTGATATTCTAAAGCTGCATAAAATGGAATATGTAATGTTGCCTGTAACAAGAACTTTATATTGATGTTTTGTGAGGAAGGGGGATGTGGTGATCTGCCTGTGGGCCGTATCACAGATGGATGGTGTGAGACTTCCAACCGGCAGGTGGAGGTACAGACACACCATGCGGTCTCAAAGGTCATGTGACCTGGCGACCTGTATATAAAGAGAGGGTCATCCGGCCATCTCCAGAGGAACATGAGGTAGAGGGTGATAAGACGTACATGTAACAGGTCAGCAGAGGTTGTATGTTCCAGAGGAGTAGCAAGACTCGATGATAATGTGCTATGTATCAGATTGCCATCCTATTGCGCGAGACACAATAAAAGGATCTGGGTTGGACAGATCAAAGTCTTTGGTAAGTTCATCTTAAAGTACAAGGGACCAAACACAACAGTTGTGTTTCATCTGGTTTTGGTACCATGAGATCGGTGAGCTTCAATCGCTGTAACACACTTAATTTTGCCATACATGTCACAATAATAATAATAATCTTTATTAGTGTCACAAGTAGGCTTACTTGTAGGCTTACACTGCAACGAAGTTACTGTGAAAATCCCCGAGTTGCCACGTTCTGGTGCCTGTTCGAGTATACCGAGGAAGAAGTCAAAATAACCAATCCACCTAACAAGCAGGTCTTTTTTGGGAATTGTGGGAGGAAACCGGATCACCCAGAGGAAACCCACACAGACACAGGGAGAATGTGCACACTCCGCACAGACAGTGACCCAAGCTGGGAATCAAACCTGGGACGCTAGCGTTGTATATCATAGAATTTACAGTGCAGAAGGAGGCCATTCGGCCCATCGAGTCTACACCGGCTCCTGGAAGGAGCACCCTACCCAAGGTTAACACCTCCACCTTATCCCCATAACCCAGTAACCCCACCCAACACTAAGGGCAATTTTGGACACTAAGGGCAATTTATCATATCCAATCCACCTAACCTGCACATCTTTGGACTGTGGGAGGAAACTGGAGCACCCGGAGGAAACCCATGCACACACGGGGAGGATGTGCAGACTCCGCACAGACAGTGACCCAAGCTGGAATCGAACCTGGGACCCTGGAGCTGTGAAGCAACTTTGCTAACCACTGTGCTACCGTGCCACCGACACGTCAGGTAATAGGGAAACCTCAGATGGTAATCAAACCAGTACTCTTAATACCCATTCCAGCATTTGCGGAACCTTTTACTCGGTGTTGTCTGTGACCTTGTCTTTGCAATGATTCATACAGAAGTGCTGGTGACTTAACTAGAATGATGGTTTATTGATGTACACGTGGTAAGGTAACAATCAGAATGCTATACAGACTAAGTTACTGATTGAGTTACACAGACTCTTCTGGAGCTACCCTTATGTGCAACTGTCCTTGTGTAAGCCTTATAACCTTTTGGCAAGAGCCCGATGTCACATGACTGATGTATGTCGCCATCTGTTGGTGGAAAGTCATATTGTTGAGTGTATACAATATTACTCACAGGCATATCACCAATTCCCCTTTCCTTTGGAGATGTTAAGTACCCAATTATTATTTTAGCAGCATGCTAGCACAGTGGTTAGCACAATTGCATCACAGCTCTAGGGTCCCAGGTTCGGTTCCCGGCTTGGGTCACTGTCTGTGCTGAGTCTGCACGTTCTCCCTGTGTCTGCATGGGTTTCCTCCGGGTGCTCCGGTTTCCTCCCAGTCTAAAGATGTACAGGTTAGGTGGATTGGCCATAATAAATTGTCCTTAGTATCCAAAAAGGTTCGGTGGGGTTACTGGGTTATGGGGATAGGGTGGAAGCATGTGCTTAAGTGGGGTGCTCTTTCGAAGAGCCACTGCAGACTCGATAGGCCGAATGGCCTCCTTATGCACTGTAAATTCTATGATCTTTGATTTTTCCAATTAAGGGCCAATTAGATGTTGCCAATCCATCTAACCCGCACATCTTTGGGTTACGGGGGCTTCCTTTGGAGACGTTGATCTTATAAACAAACATGATTAATATCTTTATTTTACACATGTGGCTTATCCATAAACAGATTTAAGCAATGCATCCATAGACATGATATGCCTGCTATGCGTGTGTCCCTTGTGCACAGCTTATTGTGCCTCCCTCTCAGGATCACCCTGTAGCTCGTCTGGGTTCTTGTCAACTTTTTTGAAGACTGGTTTCCTTGCTGGTCTCTTGCTCCTTATCTTTTTGACACATTTTTAGAGGAATTAACCATTTTTCTTCACTAGCTATGGACTACCAAAACAAATTCAGTCAGATCAGGGATCCAATTTTATATTAAAGTTATTCAACGAAGTCATGGATAGCTTCAGAATAAAGCAATTTAACCCAATGGCATATCATCTGGAATCACAAGGGGCATTAGAAGGTTGGCATCAAACTCTAAAGATCATTTTGAGGACAGATAGTCAGGATTGCCCAGCAGATTGGGATAAACGAATTCCATTTGCACTATTTTCCATTAGGGACATACCTAATGAATCAACCAAATTCAATCCATTCAAATTGATTTTTGGTCTTGAGGTGAGAGGACCACTTAAATTGATCAAAGAGAGGTTGGTGAGTCAGTGTTCGGCCACTCCGGTTTTGGACAATGTGTCAAAATTTAGGGAGAGTTTAACTAGGCCTGGTGCGTTGGCTAGAAAGCATTTAATATTGTCTCAACATGTGATGAAAAAAGAGGTGGATAAGAGATCAAACCTTCGTTGTTTTGTTAGTGGAGAGAAAGTACTAGTATTGTTACCAATGATAGGTGAACCATTAAAGGCAAGATTTAGTGGGCCGTATCAAATTGAAAGAAAATTAAGTGAGGTGAATTATTTGATAAGAACGCCAGACAGAAGGAAAACTCTCAGAATATGTCATGTTAAAATGCTGAAAAGGTATTTTGATAGAGAAGGAAAGGAGGAGGAGGTGTTAGTGGTTGTAACTCAGGGAGAAGAGATAAAGCTAGATGATTCTGAATTTGATATTCCTCAAATTAAATTGGTCAATGATGAAGTATTAAGAAATCGGGATAAATTATTGAGTTACCTTCCGGGGGGAAATCAAAATGACCTAAACAGGTCGTTACATAGAGCTGTGAATGGGGATAAATTGGGAAGTACAAAAGTAATTATGCATCATGTAGTAAATGCTATTGTCATTAAACAGCATCCATACAGGATCAATCAACTAAAGGTAGCACCGGTATAAAAGGAGATTGCCAGCATGGGTATACTCTTATCCACCTATCTAAATTATTAGTTTAATTCTTTTGATTTATATATAGTGCATTTATATATTGTGTATTTATGTATGCCCCATGTTTTTCTCATGTATGGAATGATCTGTCTGGACTATACGCAGAACAGTACTTTACACTATACCTCGGTACATTTGACAATAAAACAAATCCAATGCAATAAATCCAATCCAACATGTCTGACCTGGTTCTTTGCTTAATTTCAGCTGTTGGCACTAGTTCATCTACACTTTATATGGTTTTTCTCACCTTAGATTCCCCCCTGCTGTTTGCACTCGCGATTGAGCCGTTGGCCATCGCATTAAGAAGTTTGGGGGTATGGAAAGGAATAGTGCGGGGGGGGGATAGAGCATAGGGTGTCCTTATATGCCGATGACTTGCTGTTATACATGTCGAAACCGAGTGTGTTGTCGATAGGGGGAATATTGGAGCTGCTTCAAGTGTTTGGGTCTTTCTCGGGGTACACGCTGAATCTAGACAAGAGTATTTTGTGGTATCTCGGCCGGGTGTGGGGGCTGCCATTCCGTAGGGCAGGGACTCACTTTAGGTACTTGGGGGTCCGCAGGTACAGTATTTCTAGTTTGGTTGGGAGAGTGAAAGCTGATCTGGCAAAGTGGGATGGTCTCCCTCTGTCACTGGCGGGTTGGGTACAGATGGTTAAAATGAACGTGTTGCCACGATTTGTTTATTTTTCAATGCATGCCAATTTTCCTGCCAAAGGCTTTTTTCAAAGAGATTGAGGGAAGGATTACATCATTCATATGGGGAGGGAAGGTGGCCAGAGTTAGAAAGGTGCTACTACAGAAGGGAAGGCAGGCAGGGGTGTCATAATATACACCAGTATATCATGGTGCAGACACACACACTGATGGACATGCAGTAGGACCAATCAACATGCATAACACAGCAGCCAACCACCAGTTAGAGCACATTCACTATAAAGACAGAGGGCATCAGTTTCCCCGCTCATTTGGGATGCAGCCTTTCAGAAGTACAGAGCTTAAAGCTTACAGCACAGATCCTCACCATGTGCTGAGTGATTAGACTGGTTAGGATAGGCACAGGTCTTTAGTTCAATCTAACATTGTGTTAACCCACAGTAAGAGTATGTTCAACAGTTTATAGTTTAATAAAATAGTGTTGTACTATTTTAAGTGTTGGTGGCCTGTATGTGTTCCACGGATCCAGAGCACCCAACACATCAAGGGGGTTTGGGTCTTCCGAACCTGATGTATTACTACTGGGCAGCGAATGTGGAGAAGGTGCGGAGCTGGGTAAGAGGGATTGATTCCCAGTGGGTAAAGCACTAGCATAGTGCCGCTCCCAATAGCCCTGGGGAAGTACTCAGGAAGTCCGGAATAATAGCTTCATTGAGAATTTGGGGGCAGTTTCGCCAACACTTCGGGTTGGGGACAGGGCCAAAGGAAATGCTGATTCGGGGACACCACAGATTTGAGCCAGGGAGGTGGGATGGAAATTTTCAGAAATGGGAGGAGAAGGGGATTAAGACACCAAAATATTTGTTTCTTTGGGGTCGGTTTGCAGGATTGAAGAAGCTGGAAGCTAAGTATGGGCTGGAGCAGAGGGAAATGATTAGATACATGCAGATGCGAGATTTTGCCAGAAAGGAAATACAGAGCTTCCCAGTGGAGCCGGCATCCGCATTGCTGGAGGAGGTGCTGACGAAGGGGGACTGGAGAAGGGGATAGTGTCAACGGTCTACAGAGCTATTTTGGAAGAGGATAAGGCACCACTGGAAGGGATCAAAGCAAAGTGGGAGGAAGAGTTGGGAAAGGATATGGAGGAGGGGTTCTGGTCTGAGGTGCTCCGGAGAGTGAATGCCTCCACCTCATGCGCGAGGTTGGGGCTGATACAGCTGAAGGTGGTATACAGAGCACACCTCACGAGGGTGAGGATGAGCCGATTCTTTGAAGGAGTTGAAGATGTGAGTGAACGTTGCGGGGGGTGGGCGCTAATCACGTTCATATGTTTTGATGCTGTCCAAAGCTAGAGGATTACTGGAAGAAGGTTTTTAGGGTAATTTCTAAAGTGGTGCATGTGAAGCTGGACCCGGGCCCCCGGGAGGCCATATTCGGGGTGTCGGACCTGCCAGGGTTGGAAAGGGGTGCGGAGGCAGGCGTTGTAGCCTTCGCCTCCTTGATTTCCCGAAGACGGATCCTGAAGGGTTGGAGAGCAGCCTCTCCACCCTGTGCCCTGGCGTGGCAGGGGGATCTGTTGGAATACTTGACTAGTGAGAAGGTTAAGTTTGAACTGAGGGGAAGGACAGAGGAGTTCTACAATTCATCGGCATTATTCATTATGCACTTTTAAGAACTGGATAACATTGAACATTAGTTGGGGGGGTGGGTGGGAGGGCTGGGGGGGAGGGGGCGATGGGTGTTATTGGGGATTATGGAGGATTCCTGATTCCTTTTTGTCAGTTGTTTATGTGAACATGTGGGCGAATGTTTTGGGTTTGCTGTGAGGATGGGATCGTTGTTATTGATATGGGGATTGGCATGTTTGTTACTGATTATTATTTATTGTTGGTGGGTGTAAATTTGGGAGAAAATGCGAAAAAAGAGGAGAATAAAGAAATATTTTTTAAAAAATCATAATCCTTAGATACCTCCTCTGATAGTGATTTAAACACTTCACTCGCTTTACCTGGCAACTTTGTTTGAACCAATAATTGGTCTTTGGCCAATTCAATTATTTAGCCACTTTCTCAAATTAGATGAAAAAGGCTTCCATATCTTTCTCATAAAAACTCGGCAGTGCGAGAATATATTTAAATATTTCCCTACTGAGCTTTTGACTAGGAAGTATTTCTCCTTTACCATGACCTTCCTCAGCTTCTTCCTTTAATCTCAACATTTTAAATTGATGTTTTCTTTGCAGTTTCAGTTTCTGAAATTCAAATTCTCTTTTTCCTTCTCATTCTTCCTTTACTATTTTTTCCATTTCTACCTCAAGCTTCCTTCTTCCCATTTTCTTTTCAAAAGCCTTTTTTTCCTTTTATTTCCAATTTTTTCAGTTCTATTTATTTGTCTATCTTTTTCCTTTTCTTCTGCCATTGCCAATCTCTCCTGAAATTTCTAATTGTTTCATTTGTAATTAAATTCCAGCTAATTCCAATGATTCAGACTGTGTCTCTGGTAAATTTAAATGTTCAGTTATGGTTTGTCTAATCTCTACATTCCTCACCCCTTTAGATAAAGTTAACTACAGCTTTTCTGCCAAACCCAAAAGGAATTATACTTAAGATCCTGGATGAGCTCTCAATTTTAATTTGATTCCAAACCAGACCCCAGCAATGGATAGGGTAGTGGACAAAAACCCCAATATTTTATTTTATTTTGTAAGACTGTGTGGAAAGAATACTTCGCTCCAGGAGTGATTGCACAAAGAAATAGGAATTTGGTATTTTAAAGCAAAACCATATTACTAATACAGTATTAACATCTTTAATCTTACACCTGAAGATAGCTCACAATTATCCCTTGAACAATATTGATCAATACAGTAAATATAATACCCATAATTACTATCTCTAGTCCCAATTAAACAGCAATAAAAGAGAATGCAGCTCTCATCCATCCTATATCCCAATGGCACAGGGTAATACTTGCTTTCAAGAACAGATTTGGCTCCTGTTAGAACCCCTGCAGACTCTGGCTGGATGTCTTCAAAAAGCTGCTTCAACTGGTTTGTTTCAGCTTCCCCTTTGTTCTCAGACAAGTCTGCACTGCTTTAAACACTAATACTATTTTTTAACTATCCTACTATGAGAACAAACAACCTTACTTGTGGTGTAAAGGATAGCCAGATTTGAACTCAACTCAATGCTTTCTCAAATTGTCCGAATGTCTTAGCTCCACCCGGCAATGGCATCACCTCCCCAAGCTTAAAACAAAAAAACTCCCCAGATTGAAAACATATTACCTCCCCAGGGACTCGCCCTAGTAAAACAGTGCATCAGTCTAGGCTTTTTAATCTATTCAATTGAACCACTGGCTCCTAAAAGCTTTCTGGTGTGGCAAAACAAGACTTTTTTAAAAACATGACTATTCCAGTCAAACACACACTAATCCAGGCTCTTAATACTTAAATTTCCAAATGCTAATAATCCAATATATCTAAAATCCTGCACTTGTCACAGGTCTCACTACAGAGGTTTGCAACATATAATTGAAATTCAAGGGATCAAAACAAAACGCAAAGCTGAGTACGAAGCAACTTACTGGATCAATGGGAAACCAGGTATGCACAGAGCCTTTGGATCGGGGAAGAATTGGTGAGAGCACTACCCACAAATATGGCTCCACTGACAAGTGCTCCCTCCTGTTTTTTTTTTTACATATGACAGTATTGAAAATGCTAGTTGGCAGATGTATATTGTCGAAAACAGAGAGTACAGAAATAGCATGGTCAGTGATCGTCAGATATTCATGTGCCCCAGTCAGACAAAACCCGACCATCGAAATCTGCGGTTTCCTTAGGGCGGCATGGTGGCACAGTGGTTAGCACTTCTGCCTCACAGTTCCAGGGACCCAGGTTCAATTCCGGCCTTGTGTGACTGTGTGGCGTTTGCACATTCTCTCCATGTCCGCATGGCTTTCCTCCGGGTGCTCCATTTTCCTCCCACAATCCAAAGATGTGCTGGTTAGGTGGATTGGCCATACTAAATTGTCCCTTTGTGTCCAGGGATATGCCAGTTAGGTGGGGTTACAGGGATAAAGCAGGAGAGTGGGATACTCTTTCAGAGGATCGGTGCAGACTCGATGGGCCGAATGGCTTCCTTCTGCAATGTATCGATTCTATAATCCTATGATTCTTCTTTTTCTTTTAAATATCTGCTTTCGTGATAAATCGGAAGAAAATCAACTAACCAGATCACGGATCCAGTCATAGTCTTGCACATCTGTAGAAGGGAGGTAGCATTTGAACTTCTCTTGCAGCGTTTTGAAATGTTGGAATGCGAGACTGTGAGCCTTGACAGCTGCGGCTGCTGCTGAGGATGTTAATGGAAACATCT
Source organism: Scyliorhinus canicula (assembly GCF_902713615.1). Taxonomy (NCBI): domain Eukaryota; kingdom Metazoa; phylum Chordata; class Chondrichthyes; order Carcharhiniformes; family Scyliorhinidae; genus Scyliorhinus; species Scyliorhinus canicula. The sequence continues at coordinate 113,446,744 of NC_052152.1, forward strand.
CAATTGAATCCCCCTTGCCACTGTCTCTTGCCAAAGGCCGTTTGGACCTGAAACCTTGAAGTTTATCTCTTGCTAAGATCACGGACATGCCCCAACATTTGTTAAGATACCAGCAAAGAATCCCAAATACTTTTTTAAAATTTTAAATCTGTGAAGAAAGGATTTTTTGCTCCAGGAGTGATTCAACTGATCAATAAGTATCTTTAATATTAAAACAAACTTTATTCACAGGATTTCACATCACAGAAAATAGCTTTTCAATGAACAGTTAAACAATTCTTAAAATAAAAAGAAACACTTAACTGCTCACTTATACCTTCTCTATCTCCAATCTATCTGGAAAGAGTATCACCTCCTCGATATCAGCTGACATGTCGTCAATTCGCTGGTCAACTGTATTATCAGAGAATGGAATTTTGTCGATCTCTTTTTCGGCATTAGTTCCTAACCTCATACCAACAATCTTTTATGCATAAATAAAATTTCGGCAATAGTATGGAACTTCTTTGATTTTGCTTTCAGTTCAGCCACCAGGTAACTCGCTTCTTGAACTTCTTACAATACTGTTCACACCCCATCAGATATTGGATATGCTTCATATTTTGTTCTTTAAATCACTTGAAGTACTGGATACGTTGTTCACAAGAGATGGCTGTTCTGTCTGCAAATGCCATTTTAACTTACTTTATACCGTCACAGCATTTGTCAACTTCTGTCTGCAGATAAGACATTCAGGCAAGGGATAAGCGGCATCTTCTGTCCAGGAAAATCCAAAGGCCAGATAGCTCTCATTTTACTGAATAAGTGGAAGAATTGTCTCTTGAACAACAAACTTAGCCATTTCTTCTTAAATCAGGGGATATAAAATAGATCCGGCAAAGAAATCTGGATATGGTTAATTTCATTGGGTCTGCTTGTTTTGTCTTGTTTTACTCTTAGTAAAAAAGTAGGTTCAATTAAGGCATTCATGAGGGGGTTTGATGATTATTTGAATAGAAGCAATATACAGGAGTACAGGGAAAAGGCAGGGGAACGGCACTACGATGAAGCCACAATGTTCATTTGGAGAGCTGGTGCTGGCATGATTGGTCAAATGGCATCTGAGCCATAACAATAACAGCAAAAGGGATTACTTTTTAAATGATAAAATATTAAAACATGCTGCTGCGCAGAGGGACCTGGATGTTCTAGTGCACGATTTGCAAAAAGTTGATTTACAGGTGCAACAGGTGTTTAAGAAGGCAAATGGAGTTTTGTCCTTCATTGCTAGAGGGATGGAATTTAAGACTAGGGAGGTTATGCTGCAACTGCATAAGGTGTTAGTGAGGCCACACTGGGAGTATTGTGTTCAGTTTTGGTCTCCTTACCTGAGAAAGGATGTACTGGAGCTGAACGGTGTGCAGAGGAGATTCACTAGGTTAATCGCAGAGTTGAGGGGGTTGGATTACGAGGAGAGGTTGAGTAGACTGGGACTGTACTCGTTGGAATTTAGAAGGATGCGGGGGGATCTTATAGAAACATATCAAATTATGAAGTGAATAGACAGGATAGATGCGGGCAGGTTGTTTCCACTAGCGGCTGAAAGCAGAACTAGGGGGCATAGCCTCAAAATAAGGGGAAGTAGATTTAGGACTGAGTTTAGGAGGAACTTCTTCACCCAAAAGATTGTGAATCTATGGAATTCCCTGTCCAGTGAAGCAGCTGAGGCTCCTTCATTAAATGTTTTCAAGATAAAGATAGATAGTTTTTTGAAGAATAAAGGAATAAAGGGTTATAGTGTTCGGGCGGGAAAGTGAAGCTGAGTCCACAAAAGGTCAGCCATGATCTCACTGAATGGCGGAGCAGGCTCGAAGGGCCAGATGGCCTACTTCTGCTCCTAGTTCTTATAATTCTGTGATTGAAGTGTTAACCTTACCTTCTCTGTAGGTTTGGCCTGACCTTTTGACAGTTTTCAGTAGTGATGTTAATGAGAATTTCCTCAGACTTCCAGATTATATTTTTGGTGAATGGTATGTTTGGAGGCCGCGTTAAACTAGGGAGAAATATGGCCACCTTATCCCTCTGGTGCCTGGAGCCAAAGCAGGAAGGGATGTCCATTTGGATGGTTGTAACACGCACAAAGCAGGGGGTCGCTCCCATTGCAGGAATGGTAGGTTTGGAGGCCGTGGCTGTGCAGACTATGAGCCCCAACTTTAGAAAGGGTATGTTGTGTACACCCACACACAATGGGACTATGCATATATTTGAGACACCAATCCCTGAATCTCTGGTGGTTCAGATTGAGGGGAATGTCCAATCAGGAGCAAATCAAATCTATATTTGCCTGGTATGGAGGGCATTAGCTATGAGAAGAGGTTGAATAAACTCAATTTGTTCTCACTGGAATGACGGAGGTTGAGGGGCGACCTGATAGAGGTGTACAAAATTATGAGGGGCATGGCCAGAGTGGATAGTTAGAGGCTTTTTCCCAGGGTAGAGGGGTCAATTACTAGGGGGCATAGCTTTAAGGTGCGAGGGGCAAGGTTTAGAGATGTACGAGGCAAGTTTTTTTTTACACAGAGGGTAGTGGGTGCCTGGAACTCACTGCTGGAGGAGGTGGTGGAAGCAGGGGCGATAGTGACGTTTAAGGGGCATCTTGACAAATACATAAATAGGAAGGGAATAGAGGGATACGGACCCTGGAAGTGTAGAAGATTTTAGTTTAGATGGGCAGCATGGTCGGCGCAGGCTTGGAGGGCCGAAGGGCCTGTTCCTGTGCTGTACTTTTCTTTGTTCTATAATAATGTGGTCTTTTTTCTGTGGAGGACGGGAGGGGGGTGGGGGGTTCATATTGGGGGATGGTGATGTCCAGTCCAGTGAGTGGAAGGGAAGTCAACCAATGGCAATGCAGTGATTCAGGTTGTGGGGCCAGGCTACCTATGCCAAGGTGGAGGAAGTCAGCCCTCATAACTGTGGGCTGTTTCAATGGACAACAAGGACAACTGAGAGTTCATTGCTTTCAATGAAATATTATCATGAAACAACTAATGGAAATTCTGAACCATGGAGAAATGCCCACAGAGACAGTTGGCCATTTGGGTTCAAATGAGCTTGATTTCTGGCAATGGATGCTTAAATCTCTGAAAGTGTTAGCTCTGTCACGGATCGTGTTTGAAATTGTGTTTCTGGCCAGCACGCCTTTCGCTAGTGGCAGGAGTCTCTACTCCCACTGCTTGTCAATGGGACTTCCCATTGAAGGCACTCCACGCCGCCAAGAAATTCGCGGGCAGGGGTACGCTGCCGGCAGGAAAAGAAAATCCCAACAGCCGGAGAATTCCAGCCATATATCAGGATTCAACAGATGGTATTTGTTCGGGCAGCATTTGATTTGTTCAAAGAAAATTAGAAAGTAATGTCCTTCTAGTATTGTACAGGGCAGTACCTTAGAGATTGATCTTCAATTCCTGGAGGGTCCTCAATCCCAACAGGCTGTAATGAGGGGGAAGGAATCAAAGATTCGGTGCTGCCTCGATGGGCCGAATGGCCTCCTTCTGCACGGTAGAAATTCTACGATTCTATGCAACACTTCGTAAAAACGGCTTGGAGGCTTGAGCGTGGTGATTAATGTCGCCCCCCAACCTCATGTAAACAGATTTTGCGCGAAGTTAACTCAGGAAGTCACCCTCTCCCTTCTCATCTGCTTCCAGCGCAGATTGGACACTTTGCTCCAGATCAGTTGCGTTCGCTGAATGTTGGTTTTCGTTTGCAGACAAATGCAAATGAAAAGGGACCGAACTTACCCTTGGCGTCCTGTTTGTTCACCATGTAATCTGTCGGTTGATCGCCTGGCTCCATGTTAGCTTCTGCACGCTCTCACCTGAATGAGCGCCCAAACCCGGGAGGCTCGAGACCATCAACCGTCAGCGTTCGAGCTGCTCCTCTCCCGCGCAATCCAACCGCCGCCTATGGCAATGGCCATGCAGGAGATGCTGGTGTGTTCCGCAGAGCAAATCTCCCTTCAAACTTCAGTACTAACAGTCTGTGCTTAAACCTCAAGAATGCGGTGTGTTTGTTTTAAACATTGCTGGTCTGGTTTATTATTGCGAGTGGGCATTTTCCCCCATAGTTCACCTGACAATTTGATGCTCCCATATTTATCAGCAGAATGTAGTTTCCTTTTTCCCCCAACTGTTCTTTTTGTCTTTAGTTATTTTTCCAACCTAGGTAGAATGCTGGATATTTTGGAATCCATGGATGTCAACCTGAGTGCTCAATTATGGTGCCTGATGTTTTCAGCTCGCTGGCGAGGATTGCTGTTGCACATTGTAAACAGGAGTTATCCTCCACGAGTATCATGAGAAAAAACTGGAAAATCATGTCATTATCACTTCTTGGGACCTTGCTGTGTGCAACTGGTTGCCACTTTTCCTAAATTAACTAAATGACTACTCTTCAAAAATATGTAACTGGCTGCAAAACGCATTGGGATGTTCCAAGATCATGCTATTTAAATGCAAAACTTCCTTTCCTTGCAATCTATAATTTTCCACTTGCAAAGTTTACGGTATTAAAAAGCACCACAGTAGCATGCATACTTTTCCAGTAATGGTGATCAAGAGTCTACCTTGGAAATCTGAAAACTGTACATTTACTTTTGGGAATAAGTAGCATGATCAGTAAAATATTTTTGGTCACATCTGTTTGAAGGTTTGCATGTTGTGAACTTGAAAATTTAGCAAAAACTCACTTGCGCTTGTCAAGGAACCACAGCCGGAGTGAGACTCATCCAGAGTGGGAATTGCAACTTGGTAATTTGGTGCAGTGAGGTAATCAGGAAAGGTAAGTGGTAAATCTAATTCTGCTGTTTTTCAGTTAAAAATGCAGCGTGTAGCTTAGTGTCTGATTGGCTGAAGTTGCCCCCACCCTAATTGCTGAGAGGCAGTTATCTGTCAGTCACCTGAGGCCTGTTTAGGGGCACAAAGGTGCACATTGTATTCTTCTCTTTGAAGTTTAGGTATTTTTGAGTCACCGGTTAGCAGAGGTCTGCATAAAAGACAGACAGAAAGCGCACTCAGTAAGCTTGCGCTTGTCAAGGAGACACAGCCAGACTGAGGCACATCCAGAGTGGGAATTGCAACTTGGTAATTTGGTGCAGTGAGGTAATTCGGTGCAGAGTGAGAGAAGGTGCTTTTTCGGAGGTGCTTTTTAACCCTGGTAAGTGACTGGTACGTAGTTTTTCTTTTCGTCTAATTTATTCATTTTTATTTTGAAATTGTAGTTGTATAAGTTTATCTAAGGTTTAAGACATGGCAGGAGATCCCAGACTCGTGTCATGCTCCTCATGTGCGATGTGCGAGCTCAGGGACACATCCACTGTCCCTGGCTCTTTCACGTACAAGAAGTGTGTTGAGTTGCAGCTCCTGTTAGACCGCTTGACGGCTCTGGAGCTGCGGATGGACTCACTTTGGAGCATCCGCAATGCTGAGGAGGTCGTGGATAGCATGTTTAGCGAGTTGGTCACACTGCAGGTGAAAGTTACTGAGGGAGATTGCAAATGGTTGACCAAAAGACAGAGCAAGAGTAGGAAGGCAGTGCAGGTGTCCCCTGCGGTCATCTCCCTGCAAAACAGATATACCGCTTTGGATACTGTTGGGGGAGATGGCTCACCAGGGGAAGGCAACAGCAAGGTTCATGGCACCATGGCTGGCTCTGCTGCGCAGCAGGGCAGGAAGAAAAATGGCAGGGCTATAGTGATAGGGGACACGATCGTAAGGGGAATAGATAGGCGGTTCTGTGGACGCAATCGAGACTCCAGGATGGTATGTTGCCTCCCTGGTGCAAGGGTCAAGGACGTCTCGGAGCAGCTGCAGGACATTCTGGGGGGGGGGGGGGGGGGGGGGAGGGTGAACAACCAGCTGACCAGCTGTCGTGGTGCACATAGGCACCAACGATATAGGTAAAAAACGGGATGAGGCCCTACAAGCGGAATTCAGGGAGTTAGGAGTTAAACTAAAAAATAGGACCTCAAAGGTAGTAATCTCAGGATTGCTACCAGTGCCACGAGCTAGTCAGAGTAGGAATGTCAGGATAGATAGGATGAATGCGTGACTCGAGAGATGGTGCAAGAGGGAGGGATTCAAATTCCTGGGACATTGGGACCGGTTCTGGGGGAGGTGGGACCAGTACAAACCGGATGGTCTGCACCTGGGCAGGACTGGAACCGATGTTTGCTAGAGCTGTTGGGGAGGGTTTAAACTAATGTGGCAGGGGGATGGGAACCGATGCAGGAAGTTGGAAGGTAGTAAAACAGGGACAGAAGCAAAAGGAAGTAAGGGGAAAAGTGCAAGGCAGAGAAGACATAGTCAAAAATCAAAAAGGGCGACAGTACAAGGTACAGTGACTGAGGGGAGCTCAGTGAATAGGCCCAGTAATACTAAAAGGAATAAAACTGGAGATGTTAAGATTCAAAACAGAGGTTAAAAAACCAACATAAGTGTACTTTACCTGAATGCTCGTAGTATTCGGAATAAAGTAAATGAGTTGATGGCACAAATCATCGTGAATGACTATGATTTAGTGGCCATTACTGAAACATGGTTAAAGGATGGTCATGACTGGGAGTTAAATATCCGAGGGTATCAAACTATTTGGAAGGACAGAGTGGATAGTAAGGGAGGTGGTGTTGCTCTGTTATTTAAGGATGACATCCGGGCAATAGTAAGGGATGACATCGGTGCTATGGAGGATAAGGTTGAATCCATTTGGGTGGAAATCAGGAATAGTAAGGCGAAAAAGTCACTGATAGGAGTAGTCTATCGGCCACCAAATAGTAACGTTATGGTGGGGCAGGCAATAAACAAAGAAATAACTGATGCATGTCGAAATGGTACAGCAGTTATCATGGGGGATTTTAATCTACATGTCGATTGGTTTAACCAGGTTGGTCAAGGCAACCTTGAGGAGGAGTTTATAGAATGTATCCGTGATAGGTTCCTTGAACAGTATGTAATGGAACCTACGAGGGAACAATCGGTCCTCGATCTTGTCCTGTGTAATGAGACAGGATTGATTCATGATCTCATAGTTAGGGATCCTCTCGGAAGGAGCGATCACAATATGGTGGAATTTAAAATACAGATGGAGGGTGAGAAAGTAAAATCAAATACTAGTGTTTTGTGTTTAAACAAAGGAGATTACAATGGGATGAGAGAAGAACTAGCTAAGGTAGACTGGGAGCAAATACTTTATGGTGGAACAGTTGAGGAACAGTGGAGAACCTTCCAAGCGATTTTTCACAGTGCTCAGCAAAGGTTTATTTCAACAAAAAGGAAGGACGGTAGAAAGAGGGAAAATCGACCATGGATATCTAAGGAAATGAGGGAGAGTATCAAATTGAAGGAAAAGCATACAAAGTGGCAAAGATTGGTGGGAGACTAGAGGACTGGGAAATCTTTAGGGGGCAACAGAAAGCTACTAAAAAGGCTATAAAGAAGAGTAAGATAGAGTATGAGAGTAAACTTGCTCAGAATATAAAAACATACAGTAAAAGTTTTTAAAAATATATAAAACAAAAAAGAGTGGCTAAGTTGGCCCTCCAGAGGATGAGAAGGGAGTTTTAATAATGGGAGATGAGGAAATGGCTGAGGAACTGAACAGATTTTTTGGGTCGGTCTTCACAGTGGAAGACACAAATAACATGCCAGTGACTGACAGAAATGAGGCTATGACAGGTGAGGACCTTGAGAGGATTGTTATCACTAAGGAGGTAGTGACGGGAAAGCTAATGGGGCTAAAGGTAGACAAGTCTCCTGGCCCTGATGGAATGCATCCCAGAGCGCTAAAAGAGATGGCTAGGGAAATTGCAGATGCACTAGTGATGATTTACCAAAATTGACTAGACTCTGGGGTGGTCCCGATGGATTGAAAATTAGCAAACGTGACACCACTGTTTAAAAAAGGAGGTAGGCAGAGAGCAGGAAATTATAGGCCCGTGAGCTTAACTTTGGTAGTAGAGAAGATTCTGGAATCTATCATCGAGGAAGAAATAGCGAGGCATCTGGATAGAAATTGTCCCATTGGGCAGATGCAGCATGGGTTCATAAAGGGCAGGTCGTGCCTAACTAATTTAGTGGAATTATTTGAGGACATTACCAGTGCAGTAGATAATGGGGAGCCAATGGATGTGGTATATCTGTATTTCCAGAAAGCCTTTGACAAGGTGCCACACAAAAGGTTTCTGCATAAGATAAAGATGTATGGCATTAAGGGTTAAGTAGTAGCATGGATAGAGGATTGGTTAATTAATAGAAAACAAAGAGTGGGGATTAATGGGTGTTTCTCTGGTTGGCAATCAGTAGCTAGTGGTGTCCCTCAGGGATCCGTGTTGGGCCCACAATTGTTCACAATTTACATAGATGATTTGGAGTTGGGGACCAAGGGCAATGTGTCCAAGTTTGCAGATGACACTAAGATGAGTGGTAAAGCGAAAAGTGCAGACGATACTGGAAGTCTGCAGAGGGATTTGGATAGGTTAAGTGAATGGGCTAGGGTCTGGCAGATGGAATACAATGTTGACAAATGTGAGGTTATCCATTTTGGTAGGAATAACAGCAAACGGGATTATTATTTAAACGATAAAATATTAAAGCATGCCGCTGTGCAGAGAGACCTGGGTGTGCTAGTGCATGAGTCACAGAAAGTTGGTTTACAGGTGCAACAGGTGATTAAGAAGGCAAATGGAATGTTGCCCTTCATTGCTAGAGGGATGGAGTTTACGACTAGGGAGGTTATGTTGCAATTGTATAAGGTGTTAGTGAGGCCACACCTGGAGTATTGTGTTCAGTTTTGGTCTCCTTACTTGAGAAAGGACGTACTGGCACTGGAGGGTGTGCAGAGGAGATTCACTACGTTAATCCCAGAGCTGAAGGGGTTGGATTATGAGGAGAGGTTGAGTAGACTGGGACTGTACTCATTGGAATTTAGAAGGATGAGGGGGGATCTTATAGAACGATTTAAAATTATGAAGGGAATAGATAGGATAGATGCGAGCAGGTTGTTTCCACTGGCGGGTGAAAGCAGAACTAGGGGACATAGCCTCAAAATAAGGGGAAGTAGATTTAGGACTGAGTTTAGGAGGAACTTCTTCACCCAAAGGGTTGTGAATCTATGGAATTCCTTGCTCAGTGAAGCAGTTGAGGCTCCTTCATTAAATGTTTTTAAGGTAAAGATAGATCGTTTTTTGAAGAATAAAGGGATTAAGGGTTATGGTGTTCGGGCCGGAAATTGGAGCTGAGTCCACAAAAGATCAGCCATGATCTCATTGAACGGCAGAGCAGGCTCGAGGGGCCAGATGGCCTACTCCTGCTCCTAGTTCTTATGTTCTTATGTAGAGCCTGATGGCTGTTGATATTCTCAGAAAATCTAACAAGCCAAAGACAATCCTGAATATATGCATTACTATGTGCTGCAATTGTTAAAAATGTAGTATGCTGAACAGTTTGGTTTCTAAGAATGAGTTGAACTGCTAGTTCTCCAATTTATCAGCAGAATTGACTCCAGTCTGGAGATGCTAATAAGGGGCAAAATTCTCCGACCCCCAGCAGGGTCGGAGAATCGCCTGGGGGCGCCTAAAATCCCGCCCCCGCCGTGGCAGAGATTCTCCGCCACCCGGGAAGTGGCGGGGGCAGGAATCTCGCCCCGCGGATCGGAGGCCCCTGCGGCGATTCTCCGGCCCGGATGGGCCGAGGTCCCACCGCTGGGAGATATTGTGATATTGGCCAATTTCTCCACAGTAACAAAATAGCGTGCATTGTTGAAGGGATGAGAGCCAAGTTGCAAAAGTTCAATGCCATTCAAATCAGAGTTTGATCAGTGTTCTATCCATTCTCTCAATTAGTGGCAGTGGCTACAGTATACACCATCTGCAATATGTACTGAAGGAATTGATGAATGTTCCTCCCTTCCAATCCTTACCACTAAGAAGGACAAAAACTGCAATATGATGAGAACACTCGCACCTCCAATTTCTACTCCAAGTCAAACACTCCCCTGACTTGGACATATAGGGCCTGATTCTCCTAAAAACTTTCGAAGTTCATTTGTGGCGGGTTTTTCATGGAGTTCCCCGTCAGTTCTGTCAACAAGTTCCCCACCACTATTCAATGACATGTAGTTACTTTTTTGGGCCCTGGGGAGTTTCTCACCGGTTTAGGACACAGTTCGAATTTTTTTAGCGCTGGGGAGCTGACGGGCTGCCATTTTGAAAGGGTGCCCCGATCTCGAAGTGAGCTTGTGGGTCCCCCACACCTCCACCCATGGGCAATGTCACTCCCCACACACATGGACACTACCCTACATCCCCCCAAATGAGGACACCCCGCTATGGGGTCCCTGGGGGTCTCCCTCTTTCGGCTCCCCCAAGCCCCCTGACAGCACCCCCTCCCTTACAGGACCACCACCCCACCCAACCTCCCGGAGGCCCCTACTTACCTGCTCTGCACTCTCCCACCCTTCAAACCTCCCCTCTACCTGCATTTTATGGGCAAGGCCCCCTTGCCCACGGTCCTTGCCACCCCACCCAACCTCCCGGAGGCCCCTACTTACCTACCCTGCACTCTCCCACCCTTCAAATCTCCCGTCCACCCACATTTTATGGGCAAGGCCCCCTGGTCCATGCCAGTGCCACCCTGGCACTCTGGCACCCTTGTAATGCCACCCTGGCACCCAGACAGTGCTCCCATTAGCTTTGCAGTGCCATCAGGGCACGTACCCCATGGCAGTTCCAGCATGGAAGCGCCAAGGTGCCAACTGGGCAGTGCCAATGTGCCCAAGTTCCGGGGGGCAGGGAGCCACTCTGCACTTACCCTGACCACCGTGGGAACTCCGATGGCCCGGGAGACTCCCGCGGGTGCCGTTCCGCCTGGTCACGTTACGTTTGTGTGGACCAGCACTGATTGGCACCCGGCTGCAGCCTCCCTGGGCAGGTCGGTGAATTGAATGAGGCTGTTGGATCCTGCGCAGGTTTACGACCTGCTTCCCATTTCATTGATTTCATAGATATCTCAGAATTTACAGTGCAGAAGGAGGCCATTCGGCCCATTGAGTCTGCACCGGCTCTTGGAAAGAGCACCCTACCCAAGCCCACAGCTCCACCCTATCCCCATAACCCAGTAACTCATCCAACACTAAGGGCAATTTTGGACATTAAGGGCAATTTAGCATGGCCAATCCACCTAACCTGTACATCTTTGGATTGGGAGGAAACCGGAGCACCCGGTGGAAACCCAATACACACAAGGGGGGAATGTGCATACTCCGCACAGACAGTGACCCAAGCCGGGAATCGAACCTGGGACCCTGGGGCTGTGAAGCAATTGTGCTAACCACTATGCCACCGTGCTGCCCTTTAAGGCGGGGTTCCGACTCTGACCTCTCCTGGGACCCTGGAGAATCTCGCAAGGCGCGGAGCCTGTTGGGACGCTCACTTGGAGGGCTTTCCCGGCAGTCTCTGGCCGCGTTGCACTCAAGCGAGAGCCCAACGCAGCCAGAGATTCGCGCCCAAAATGTAATCCCTTACTGGAAAGATGGCAATGGTTTGAGGAAGAGACCCACCAGCATTTACTCCGGGGACCTAGGAATGGAAAATACATTCCACTTTAGCAACTGCCTGAAACACTCTTGTTGTAATCTATTTCTCCTCGTAAGCGATCTTAGATGGTGCTTTTGGAGACTGTTCAGAGGGACCTTTGGTCTTAGAAGGGCCTACGTCTGGCAGACTGGCTCTTGAAATCAGTCTGGAAGATTCACCTATCTTGCACTAAAGGGAGAATAACCAGGAGAAACTCTTTGGATGAACTGAAGATGTGGAGGTTGAACAATGGGGGCTTAGCTCGGGAGGTATTGTAATAGTATGGCCTGAAAAAAACAACATAGAACCACGGCAGTACAGAAGGAGGGCATTTGGCGCATCGAGTCTGCACCAACCCTCTGAAAGAGCATCCTACCCACTCTTTCTCCGCACCCCCCCATCCCTGTAACCCCACCTAACCTGCACACCTTTGGACTATGGAAGGAAACCAAAGCAGTCTGATGAAACCCAGCAGACACGGGAAGAATGTGCAAACTCCGCACAGAGTAAAATATGGGTGAGGGGTGAGGGTTTCCACAGTGGATAGACTGCGAGTGCAGAGAGGTGAAAGTAGTGGTGAACCTTTGTGTTGAAAGAGTGAAAAACTCAGCTTCAGTTCAAATAATGTATTGAGATTGCAAGCATCATGGTTGTCAGTGAGTAGGATAGAATAAATGGCAGCAGCGCAAGATAGAAGAGCTTGTTTCACTGCATAGTGCCATTTGTCCTGAAAACATTGTTGTTTTATGTAAGGGCATTAAAATAGCTTAATAAAGCACAAGAAACTATAACTATATAGGATAGGTCTCGTTCAGCCTTTACCAGGTGTCAGGCTCTCCTGCCCATCTACCTAATATATCCCATGTACTCCCCGCATTGGAGATCTCTACTGCCTCCCGAAAATACACAAGGCCAACGCACTAGGCCATCCTATTGTTTCAGGCAATGGGACCCTGTGTGAAAACCTCTCTGGCTACATCGAGGGCATCTTAAAACCCACCGTACAAGGTACGCCCAGCTTCTGTCGCGACACAACGTACTTCCTACAGAAACTCAGCACCCATGGACCAGTTGAACCAGGAACATTCCTCGTCACAATCAATGTCTCGGCACTCTACACCAGCATCCCCCATGACGACGGCATTGCTGCAACAGCCTCAGTACTCAACACCAACAACTGCCAATCTCCAGACGCAATTCTGCAACTCATCCGCTTCATTCTTGATCACAATGTCTTCATCTTCGACAACAAGTTCTTCATCCAGACGCACGGAACAGCCATGGGAATCAAATTCGCACCTTAAAACGCCAACATCTTCACGCACAAGTTTGAACAAGACCCCCTCACCACACAGGGCCTTCAGCCGACGTTATACACCAGATACATCAATGACATTTTTTTCCTTTGGACCCACGGCGAAGAATCATTGAAAAGACTACACGATGACATCAATAAGTTCCATCCCACCATCAGACTCACCATGGACAACTCTCCAAAATCAGTTGCATTCTTGGACACACTTGTCTCCATCAAGGACGGTCACCTCAGCACTTCGCTTTACCGCAAGCCCACGGGTAACCTCACGATGCTCCACTTCTCCAGCTTCCACCCTATGGACAAGCCCTCCGTATACACAGGATCTGCTCAGACGAGGAGGAGCGTAACAGACATCTACAGACGCTGAAAGATGCCCTCGTACGAACGGGATATGGCGCTCGACTCATCGATCGACAGTTCCAATGCGCCACAGCAAAAAACCGCACCGACCTCCTCAGAAGACAAACACAGGACACAACCGACAGAGTACCTTTCGTCGTCCAGTACTTTCCCGTAGCGGAGAAACTACGAGCCATCCCCTATGGACAAGCCCTCCGTATACACAGGATCTGCTCAGACGAGGAGGAGCGTAACAGACATCTACAGACGCTGAAAGATGCCCTCGTACGAACGAGATATGGCGCTCGACTCATCGATCGACAGTTCCAACGCGACACAGCAAAAAACCGCACCGACCTCCTCAGAAGACAAACACAGGACACAACCGACAGAGTACCCTTCGTCGTCCAGTTCTTTCCCGTAGCGGAGAAACTACGACATCTTCTTCGCAGCCTCCAACACGTCATCGATGAAGATGAACATCTTGCCAAGGTCATCCCCACACCCCCTCTACTTGCCTTTAAACAACCGCGCAACCTCAAACAAACCATTGTTTGCAGCAAACTACAGTCTTCAGAACAGCGACCATGACACCACACAACCCTGCCATGGCAATCTCTGCAAGACGTGCCAGATCGTCGGAATGGATACCACCATTACACGTGAGAACACCACCCACCAGGTACGCGTTACATACTCGTGCGACTCGGCCAACGTTGTTTACCTCATACGCTGCAGGAAAGGATGTCCCGAAGCGTGGTACATTGGCGAGACGCTGCGACAACGAATGAACGGACATCGCGCGACAATCACCAGGCAGGAATGTTCCCTTCCAGTCGGGGAACACTTCAGCAGTCAAGGGCATTCAACCTCTGATCTCCGGGTAAGCGTTCTCAAAGGCGGCCTTCAGGATGCGCAACAACGCAGAATCACCGAGCAGAAACTTATAGCCAAGTTCCGCACACATGAGTACGGCCTCAACCAGGACCTGGGATTCATGTTGCATTACATTCATCCCCCACCACCTGGCCTAGGCTTGCGAAATCCAACCAACTGTCCTGATTTGAGATAATTCACACCTCTTTAACCTGGGGTTACCGCTATCTCTGGATCTGTAAAAATTCAATTACCTGCAAATGCTCGCATTCTAAGCATTGTCTGGCATCTTTGAATTTATCTATATATATGTTTCTGGAACATACCTCTTCATTTACCTGAGGAAGGAGCAGTGCTCTGAAAGCTAGTGTTTGAAACAAACATGTTGGACTTTAACCTGGTGTTGTAAGACTTCTTATTGGTCAAGGTGGGCCATCAAAAGCTAATCGGCCCATCAAAATGCTAATTGGTCGGAGTTTCGATACCGTCTGCATTCCTTGCTTGCAAATATACATTTCAGGCTCTGAGCCTGCCTGAATCTTGCTTTGTCCATTTTACCCGCTAGGCTTTGCGAGTTTTTCTGTCCCTAGTTGTAAGTGGCCATCCCAGATGGCTACAGGACCATGCCACTCCACCCTTCTGTTGACTGTACAAATCTATTTTCATTCGTGGATGACAAGACAAGTGTTACAAACTCCATGAGTATCATGGGAATTTGATCCACCTGTGCTCACACATGCCATGATGATGAGAGGCAAAAATGTCTTTTCTATTAAAGAAGTTTCCTTAGAGACAAATAGAAGCTATTGGGGCAGACATTTGGGAATATGCTAGCTGTTATTGTTATTTTACAAACATATATACGTACGAATTAGGAGCAGGAGTAGATCATTTGGCCCCTTGAGCCTGCTTTGCCATTCAATAAGATGATAGCTGATCTGATTGTAACCTCAACTCCACATTGTCACCTACCTGATAACCTTTTACCCCCATTCTTATCAAGACACCACCTATTCAAAAATTGCTTCCACTGCCTTTTGAAGAACATTCCAAAAACTCACTGCCCTCTAAGAAAAATAAATTCTCCTAATCTCCACCTAAAATGGACAAAGCCTTATTTCAAAAGTGACCCCAAGTTCTAGGTCATTCCACAAGAGGGAACATTCTTTCCACATCCACCCTGTCAAGATCCCTTAAGATCTTGTATGTTTCAATTAAACTGCCTCTTACTCTTCTAAACTCCAGCGGATACAAACTTTGCCTGTCCAACCTTTCCTCATAAGACAACCCTTCCATTCCAGGCATAGTGTTATGGGCTGGGGCTTAGAAACTCCAAAGTGTTTTATGAAGCTCACCTGATCTATAACTTTTATGCTGAATTTGGCTAGGATAAGCACAAGAGCCTTCAGGTGTGATTCATCAGACTTCCTAGGCGCTTTTGAACAAAGTTTATTATAAGAATGTAGTTAACATATAAAACACTTAGCAAGAACTTGTTATCAATTACAAACATGAAAAAACACACAGCAGCTACAGTAATCTGTGTATATAACTCTTAATGAATCCCCCTTAGCTGTTCCAATCCAATCCAAAATCCAATAAAACCAAAACCCCTTTCAAGGCGTGGCCCGGCACACTGTAATGTCACTTGAATGGAACTGGCCCTTTCCCTGAGATTCTGGTCCAGTTTCCAACCAGCGGGTTTAAAACTCTTTCCGGAAAGCATGTCTAGCTCTAAGGTTACCAAGGCAGTTTGTCACACCCAATGTGCTTTCAGTTCACTGGGATAACTTTAAAATAAAACAGGGAAACTTCCTGCAGTCGAAACAAACAAATCGAAAATGAAACCAAAACATTAACCCCCCCCTCTCACCTGACAGTCACAGCCCAGATCCACCCACAAACGATCTCACTGAAGCCATGCTACAAGCCATGTGGTAAAACAAAACTTTTCTTAAAGGGACACTCACATGACATCAGTCTAGTAGACCTCTCACCAAAGTATTTACATCCTTCCTTTCAATAAGGAGGCCATTACTGTACATGATACTCCAGATATGGTCTCACCAATGCTTTATGTGGAAGTATAACCTACCTACTTTTATATTCAATTCCCCTTGCATTGAAGAATAATATTCTATGCTTTTCTAATTACTTCTCAAAGCCTTCCCACAATCTACAAGGCACAGATCAAGAATGTGATGGAATACTTTGCTTGCCTGGATGAGTACAGCTTCAACTACACTCCGAAGCTCAACACCATCCAGGACAAAATACCCTGCTTAATTAGCACCCCTTTCACAAATGTTCATTCCCTCCATCACCGACGAACAATGGCAGCAATGTATGCCGTCTACAAAATGTACTGCAGGAACTCACCAATGCTCCTGAGACAGCACCTATCAAACCCAAGATGACCCCTACCATCTAGAAGCACAAGGACAGCAGACACATGGGAACACCACCACCTGGAGGTTCCCTTCCAGGTCACTCAGCATCCTGACTAGGAAATATCTCGCGGTTTCTTCACTGTCCTAGGTCAAAATCCTGGATCTCCATCTGTATCCTCCGTGGGTGTACCTATACCACATGGACTTCAGCTGCTCACCACCATCTTCTCAAGGGCAATTATAGAATGGCAATAAGTGCTGGCCCGCCATTGATTCTCACATCTTTCAAGTGAATTTTAACAATTTGCTGCAGGATTCTCCGTCCTGCCAGCCTGTTTCCTGGCGCACCGTGCCCTCGCCAGCAGCCGGATGCTCCGTTCCTGCAGCCAGCCAATGGGGTTTCCCATTGTGGACACCCTATGCCGTTGGGAATCCTGCGGGCGTGAGTGCGCTGCCGGTGGACAGAGGATCCAGCTGATGGAGAATCCCGCAGTTGATGTCACTGAGGTATGGGGGCTTGTTGATACTGCTTTTTGGTACAATATATTTTGAGGAGCTTTATTCTGAATGTGCGTTCATTGATTGGAGATTCATATAAGGGCATGGTGAATCTCTAATGCCTGACACAGAACCCTGTAGAAGAAAAATGTATCTCCCCTTTCTCATTGAATAGATATGTGGCGAAGACGGAACTAAAAATTGTCAAGGGAAAAAAATAGCAAATTAATAAATGCATAAAGATGATGCTAATTAAATTTGGAAATCACTGATATGACTGCCACTTTGCAGCTGTTTCATTTATATGTTTTCGATGGAAAGGTGTATGATTGTTCATAAATGTTTTAGAATTTACAGTAATTTTATGTTTTTCCGAACTGTATGAGTCCAGGTGAAAGCTATTTATTCTGTGTGCAGCAACATGCTCACAACCTGCATTTTCCTTGAATAGCTATCCCTGTTTCATTTGTATATTTTTTCTGCATATTGTTAAAACCTAAATGGGCATCCCAATTTTACATCCTTGGTGATGACACTGCAAAGCACTAAATAAGCCAACGATATTATGACTGTTGTTATACCACTTTGCAATAAACAAAGGGAACAAAGAAAATTACAGTACAGGAACAGGCCCTTTGGCCCTCCCAGCATGCGCCGATCCAGATCCTTTATCTAAACCTGTCGCCTATTTTCCAAGTATCTACTTCCCTCTGTTCCACACCCGTTCATATATCTGTCCAGATGCATCTTAAATGATGCTATCGTGCCCACCTCTACCACCTCCGCTGGCAAAGCGTTCCAGGCACCCACCACCCTTTGCGTAAAAAACTTTCCACGCACATCTCCCTTAAACTTTCCCCCTCTCACCTTGAAATCGTGACCCTTTGTAATTGACACCCCCACTCTTGGAAAAAGCTTGTTGCTATCCACCCTGTCCATACCTCTCATCATTTTGTAGAACTCAATCAGGTCCCCCTCAACCTCCGTATTTCTAATGAAAACAATCCTAATCTACTCAACCTTTCTTCATAGCTAGCACCCTCCATACCAGGCAACATCCTGGTGAACCTCCTCTGCACCCTCTCTCAAGATTCCACATCCTTCTGGTAATGTGGCGACCAGAACTGCACGCAGTATTCCAAATGTGGCCTAACCAAAGTCCTATACTCAATACCCCGTCCAATGAAGGAAAGCATGCTGTATGCCTTCTTGACCACTCTTATCGACCTGCGTTGCCACCTTCAGGGTATAATGGACCTGAACTCCCAGATCTCTCTGCCCATTAATTTTCTCCAGGACTCTTCCATTGACCGTATAGTCCGCTCTTGAATTAGATCTTCCAAAATGCATCACCTCGCATTTGCCTGGATTGAACTCCGTCTACCATTTCTCTGCCCAACTCTCCAATCTATCTATATTTTGCTGTATTCTCTGACAGTCCGCCTCGCTATCTGCAACTCCACCAATCTTAGTATTATCTGCAAACTTGCTAATCAGACCACCTATACCTTCGTCCAGATCATTTATGTATATCACAAACAACAGTGGTCTGAGCACGGATCCCTGTGGAACATCACTAGTCACCTTTCTCCATTTTGAGACACTTTGTTCCACCACTACTCTCTGTCTCCTGTTGCCCAGCCAGTTCTTTATCCATCTAGCTAGTACACCTTGAACCCCATACAACTTCACTTTTTCCATCAACCTGCCATGGGAAACTTTATCAAACGCCTTACTGAAGTTAAGGTATATGACATCTACAGCCCTTCCATCATCAATTAACTTTGTCACTTCCTCAAAGAATTCTATTAGGTTTGTAAGACATGACCTTCCCTGCACAAAACCATGCTGCCTATCACTGATAAGTCTATTTTATTCCAAATGTGAATAGATCCTATCCCTCAGTATCTTCTCCAACAGTTTGCCTACCACTGACGCCAAGCTCACAGGTCTATAATTCCCTGGATTATCCCTGCTACCCTTCTTAAACAAAGGGACAACATTAGCAATTCTCCAATCCTCCGGAACCTCACCTGTGCTCAAGGATGCTGTAAAGATATCTGTTAAGGCCCCAGCTATTTCGTCCCTTGCTTCCCTCAGTAACCTGGGATAGATCCCATCCGGACCTGGGGACTTGTCCACCTTAATGCCTTTTAGAATACCCAAAACTTCCCCCTTCCTTATGCTGAATTGACCTAGAGTATTTAAACATCCATCCCTAGCCTCAACATCCGTCATGTCCCTCTCCTTGGTGAATACCGATGCAAAGTACTTATTAAGAATCTCACCCATTTCCTCTGACTCCACGCATAAATTCCCTCTTTTGTCTTTGAGTGGGCCAATCCTTTCTCTAGTTACCCTCTTGCTCCTTATATACGAATAAAAGGCTTTGGGATTTTCCTTAACCCTGTTAGCCAAAGATATTTCATGACCCCTTTTAGACCTCTTTATTGCGCGTTTGAGATTTGTACTACTTTCCCGATATTCCTCCAAAGCTTCATCAGTTTCAAGTCACCTAGATCTTATGTATGCTTCCTTTTTCATTTTAGCTAGTCTCACAATTCCACCCGTCATCCATGGTTCCCTAATCTTGCCATTTCTATCCCTCATTTTCATAGGGACATGTCTGTCCTGCACTCTAATCAACCTTTCCTTAACAACATTTCCTTAATCAACATTTCAAATGTGGATTTACCCTTAAACATCTGCTCCCAATCCACATTCCCTAGCTCCTGCCGAATTTTGTTATACTGGGCCTTTCCCCAATTTAGCACTTTTCCTTTAGGACCACTCTCATCTTTGTCCATGAGTATTCTAAAACTTACGGAATTGTGATCGCTATTCCCAAAGTAATCACCAACTGAAACTTCAACCACCTGGCCGGGATCATTCCCCAATACCAGGTCCAGTATGGCCCCTTCCCGAGTTGGACTATTTGGGCTGCTCTAAAAAATTCTCCTGGATGCTCCTTACAAATTCTGCTCCATCTACACCTCCAACACTACATGAGTCCCATTCAATGTTGGGGAAGTTAAAATCTCAAATCACAACCACCCTATTGCTCCTACATTTTTCTATAATCTGTCTACATATTTGTACTTCTACTTCACGCTCGCTTTTGGGAACCCTGTAGTAAAGTAATGTTACTGCACCCTTCCTATTTCTTAGCTCTACCCATATTGCCTCAGTGCTCGAATCCTCCATCGCGCCCTCCTTAATCTTAGCTGTGATATCATCTGTGACCAGTAATGCAACTCCTCCATCCCTTTTACTTCCCTCTCTATCCCTCCTGAAGCATCTATACCCTGGGATATTTAGTTGCCAGTCTTGCCTTTCCCTCAACCAAGTCTCAGTAATACCAATAACATCATATTCCCAGGTACTGATCTAAGCCCTAAGTTCATCTGCCTTACCTGCTACACTTCTCGCATTAAAACAAATGCACCTCAGACCATCTGTCCCTTTGCGTTCATCATCTCTTCCCTGTCTACTCTTCCCCTTAGTCACATTGAGTTTATTATCTAGTACCTTACTGGCTATAGTTGCTGCCTCTTTACTGACCACTAACTTCAGAATCTGGTTCCCATCCCCCTGCCCCATTAGTTTAAAACCTCCCCAACAGTGTTAGCAAAAGCACTCCCTCGGACATTGGTTTCAGTCCTGCCCAGGTGTAGACCATCCGATTTGTAATGGTCCCACCGTCCCCAGAACCGGTTCCAATGTCCCAAAAATCTGAACCCCTCCATCTTGCACCATCCTATCAGAATATCCTATCAGAATCTACAAGTCAATTTGAACATGGGGCAGGAAACAAGAGTGTCGTGACCAAAGTGAGTAACAAGTGCTAGCGACTGGATTCTTTGTTTCTGAGACTAAGGGCACTCGCGCTCAAGCATAACAAGGCTGGTGAATAGTGGGAGAGGCCAAAAGCGGGAACCATGTCAGGCGCAAAACAGTTCGCGAGACAATTGGCCGGCTGCCGTAGGCGAAATCGGAATCTCGCCACAGTGTGGCGAGAACTTAATTATCCTCACTTAAGCCCCATTTCCATACAATTAACAAGAGCCACCCGTCACCCAATGGCTTCCTGTCATTCACTGGCGTCCCTAGCAAATGGTTACGCTGGTGCTGATTAGTATTCCTTTTGAAAAACATGAGCATGGGCTTCTGTGGGGGGCCGAGGAGGGGAGTAGCAATCTTTGCTCACAAAGAGAGTGCGGGCGTTGAGCTTGCCACTCCAGTGCTCGGCGGGGGTGGGGGACCCTCCGTAGTGGTGGGCTGCCATGGGAGGGGGTGGAGGCGCTGAGGGGGAAACTGGGTGAGCAATAGCCCGAGGCACCACCATGCCAACACCAGGATCCCAACCCCATTCCGGGGACAATCCTTGTCCCTACTCATCTGCCACACTGATCACCCATAACCCCCACCGACTACTGAGACTGCTGGCTGCACGGCTGAAGGCAATTGCTAATGGGGAATTGGCAATCGTGGTCAAGCGAGCACTTGACAGATGCCAAGTGGATTCCCGTGGGTAGGCGGGCGATGTAGCATGTGAGAGTCATTGCCTAGCATTCCGATCACACCTCGATGTCTGGACACTGTGTGTGTGTGTAGGAGTCAACACCACACATGCAGTAGCCATCATCTAGGGAATGGGACACAGCTCCCTGGACATGAACATGGCCGGAGGGTGGGTGGGTGCCACGGGGGTGCCTGAAGAGATAGGCTAGATAGGCAAAGGGTCCGCAGGTCAGCTTGCATTCTGCAAGGAAGTGACAGATGCATCACTATGTTTCTGCAAAGAGTTGTTCAATGTGCTGTACAATACCCCCATTTCTGATTGTGCTGCCCCCCTATCCCAGTGCCCTTAATGCTGCTCAAGGTGCCTGGTACCTCCAGGTGTGTCCCCCAACTTGCCTGGCCCTCCTTGCATTATCACTACGTCCAGGTGGAGGCGGCTAGCTGCTTGCCTTGTCTCGTGGCAGTGGATGCTCCTGGGCATCCACTGGGGCCGGCGGGCCCCGGCTCACTTGTCAATGGCACATGTGCAGCTGTGCCGCCCTGTGCCATGTGCTGACCCCGAGACGTGGCCTCACCAGGGGAGTGCTGGTGGCCACCGTCGCCGCCCCATGGGACGGGCCCATGTTAGCACTCGGCAGCTCCTCCTACTGGTCGGTGCCTATAGGGCCCTGGGTTTCACCTTGGGATGGAGTGGCAGCTGGTTCGAGCCCTGGCTGCCCCTGCAACATCTGGCTCTGCCAGCCCTGGTTGTTCCCCATAGTCCGCACCATCGTGTCAACACCCTCGATGATGCTCCTCAGTGACTGGTACACATCCCCCAATGACTGGGCCATGCTTCGCAGTGCCTTAGCCATGCCCTCCTGCGACTGGGACAAGCTCCGCAGCCTCTCACCTATTCCCATTTGAAAGCAGGACATGTCCCGCAGAATCCCATCAAGTACTGGGTGACATCCCCCAGTGAGGCAGACGTACTGCTGACACCCTCGGCCATGGCCGTCACCGCCTGCACGACGCCTTAACTCATGTTGCCTACGTCATGCACCACGCTCACCACTGCAGTTGCCATCCTAACAGTGTTGACCACGATGCCACTCATTGCTGGCGTCATCTCCTGTGCCCATAGCCTCTGGAACTCCTCCAACCGGCTGTGGATGTGCTGGAGTGACGCTGCCATCTCCCTCTGATCGTCCAGGTTAGTCCCTATCGTTCCCATCAGCCCGGGTAACTCTTCCAGAGGCTCAGCATCAGGCAAGGATCCAGCAGTCCTCCAACTGATGGCTCGCCTGGGGGTTCCTGCCTCCACCAGATGTACATCAGCAGCAGTGTGGTGCTCATCAGATTGTGGCCCAGAAGGATAACCACTTACATTTCCCACCGAGGTGTGTGTATCTGCGCTGGTGGAGGGTGGGGATGACAGCTGTGCAGCTACTAGAATGGTGACATCCTCGATGCTCTCCTCGAAGCTGTTCTGTTCGGAGTCGCGAGCCGAGGCCACCCGGGAATGGCCTACGCTGTTGTCTGGAGGATCTGCAGGAGAATAGACATGGTCAGTTGGAGGGATGGGTCAGTCAGTCAGTAAGGCAATCACTACTCAAGTGATCCTCTATGTGGAGCCTAGTGGGCACTCACCTCTGCGAAGTCCGCTAGCCTTCGCGCAGGTGACCGCCTTGTCCTCGGCCACAGCAGTCACCTCCAGGGCCCGTTCCTCGAAAGAGGTGAGAATTCCCAAGACCGCCACCCCACCGCCAGTCTGGGACCTCTCCCGCCGATTAAGGGAGAGCTCTTCCTAAGGGGACACAGAGAGAGCATCGTGAGTCACACACTTGATTCACAGCTGTGAAGGGAGAGTTTGGGCGGAGGGAAGGTTGAAAGTGTGGGTGGAGGGAGTGCTGAAGGGGGAGGGGGGATGGAGGCAGGGTTGGGGGTCACCTGGGGGAGATGCTCTCCTGGGTGTTGAGGGGTGAGACGTTGGTGTCTACTCACCTGTGCTGCCCGGTGTAGGTTGTTGACCTTCTTCCGACACTGGAGGCCAGTCCTCCTGGTCACTCTGCCCGAGCTGACTGATGCCGCCTCCTCATCCCAGACAGCACTGGCTGCCTTGTGGCTCACCCTCCAGGACCCTTTGGAGAACAGGACATCCCTCCTTGCCACCACCGTGTCCAGGAGCCTCCCCAAATCAGCATCCCCAGGCTTAGGTTGGCTGAGCAAGTGCAGCTTAAATGCATCTTGATGTTGCTCGCGGGTGGCTGGCGAGCGTGGTCCCGGCGAATGAGCTGGCGAGCCGGTATACGGGGCGGGAAGCCCGTGAGGCCTCGTTAAGTGGACCAGTTAACGTTGAATAGCATTGCCGGTCTCGCTGCGCCGAACGTCGGGAAACTCGCGGGATTTCCCACTCGCTAGGGCAGTTGGCAATTTTTCCGGAAGATCGCACCCTAAGTGTTGACGCCAACGCCGAATTTGTGGACTTTCACGACAGCAAAACTGCCACCATATGTGTACTGATTCCTCTACTGTTAAGGGGCTAGCACCGGCTGTTAGGTTCTGGTGCTTGGCCGGTCGGAATAAGTACACTAGAGAACGTCTAGTTCGTGACTGATTAACTGCTTGTTGTTAAGCAATAACGTGGGTAGATAACCATAAGAAAATTATCAAAAACTACTAAGTATTATAAATTATCTAAGAGCGACTATAAATCTGATTATCCAGTACGACGTGGCATGTTTAATATCGCCTTTATCTTTTGGTCAGGTTGTATACTTCTCATAGAAGGTTTGTCTCTCAAGAACGTGTTTGTTTCGACACCAAACTGACATTTGGCTTTATTTAACTTCAAATCATGCTTTGAATGCTTCTCAGCACTTTGATAAGCCTTTTGTCATGCTCTTCTCTTGTGGAGCCCTAAACGATAATACCGTCTACGTATATTCTGACGCCTGGAATTCCTTTTACAACGTATTCCATTGCCCTATGGAAAATTTCAGATGCTGAAATAATACCAAATGGCATTCTGGGAAAACAGTATTGACCGAATGAAGTGTTCAAGGTGCACAGCTTTGTGTTCTCCTCATCCAACTTCAGTTGCCAAAAACCCTGCGATGCATCTAGTTTGCTAAAGCATGTCACTCCTGACATTTCATATGTAATTTCATTTTAACTGTCTTTTACCATTTCTTTCTTTCTTAATATATATTTAATCCCCCCCCCCCAACTTATCCAACTTTTCTTAACCTTTCTCCTCTTTGCTTTCCCGTTCCCCTCCCCCCACATCTACAGTTCATCCGCTGATATTAGTTTCTCTGCTGTTTGGCTTTTAACATCTTTTGTTCTCCCTGGGGACTGCCATTAGCACTCTTTCCCCTTGGTTTCTGTGGCCATTAGCACCTGGTTTCTCTGGGTTTCTGTGGCTATGACTCATCTTTTATTCTCACTCCACAGTATAAATATTTCCCACTTTCTCTGTCTGTTAGCTTTCACAAAGAGTCATTGGACTCAAAATGTTAGCTC
Source organism: Scyliorhinus canicula (assembly GCF_902713615.1). Classification (NCBI taxonomy): domain Eukaryota; kingdom Metazoa; phylum Chordata; class Chondrichthyes; order Carcharhiniformes; family Scyliorhinidae; genus Scyliorhinus; species Scyliorhinus canicula. Next base: position 113,471,795 of record NC_052152.1, read on the forward strand.
TTTTCTCTCCCTACAGATGCTGCCAGACCTGCTGAGATTTTCCAGCATTTTCTCTTTCGTTTCAGATTCCAGCAACTGCAGTAATTTGATTTTAACACCTTCACGTTCGATAATGAAGCTGATGAAAATAACTGATGAAGTCACAAAATATTTGATCGGCACTGCACACAAAAAAAGATGAAACATTTGAGCGGTATGTTTTTCGCATGTGTACACAGTTGTCAGGTAAATCATTCAACAGCTTCTTAACATCTGAGTTAATGGCTCAGATATGTAACATTGCAACTTTGCAAATGCGATGATCCGTGATCAAATCGTGTTCGGGATTAGCAATGACAAAGTTCGAGAGAGATTATTGAGGGAGAATGAACTCCAGCTCAACGATGCCATTAAAATTTGCTATAGAGACAGTTAAAATGATATGTAATGAAAACGAATGGGTCGAGGTGGAGCTGATCATCTGAAGTTGTTGAATTCGATGAGACCGGAAGGCTGTCGCGTGCCTAACCGGAAGATGAGATGTTGTTCCTCCAGTTTGCGTTGAGCTTCACTGGAACATTGCAGCAGGCCAAGAACAGACGTGTGGGCGTGGGAGTTGGGTCTTTTGTTAAAATGGGAAGCAACGGGAAGGTCAGGATCCTGAAGGCGCACAGACTGAAGATGCTCAGCAAAGCGATCACCCAGTCTGTGTTTGGTCTCTCCAATATAGAGGAGACCACATTGGGAGCAGCGAATGCAGTAGACCCATTAGCACCCAGGTTCCTGGGTTTCTGTGGCTATGACTCATCTTTCATTCTCACTCCACAGTATAAATATTTCCCACTTTCTCTGTCTGTTAGCTTTGACAAAGAGTCATCAGACTCGAAACGTTAGCTCTTTTCTCTCCCTACAGAGGCTGCCAGACCTGCTGAGATTTTCCAGCATTTTCTCTTTCGTTCGCGAAGGTGTTAAAGACTTCTATTGCCTGTGGACCTGGTATTCTCCGTTCATCAGGCTGTGCCTGAAGACCGAGAGCTGCCACGTAGAATGTGAATTGTTTTTAAAAAGCCCGCCATCTCGCATCTACGTGACCAGAGACTCAAAGCTGGTGTGGTGTCTTCAGACCTTCTGTCCTTGACTTTGATGCCGAGAAGTGCGTTGAGTGATATCTATCAGTACTCTACGTGGTGAATAGAAATTCTTTTTTTTCTTTCTTCTCTGTTATCTTTGTCTTTTTTGGATCTTCAGAACCAATCCTGGTATCTTGGGCGAAATTCTCCGACCCCACGCAGGGTCGGAGAATCGGCCGGCAGCGGCGTTAATCCCGCTCCCGCAGGGTTTTTTATTCTCTGACCGGCCAAAAACCGGCGTTGTGCAAATCCCGCTGGCAGGATTTCATTATATTTTTGTTTCAACAAATCTCCGGCCCGGATGGGCCGAAGTCCCGCCGACGTGGCCACGGGTCACGTCGGCGAAAAACAGAGTAGCTTTAAAACGGCGTCAACCATTGATGATGGTTGACGCCGTTCAGTGTCCGAGTGGCGGGGGGTGGGGGGGGGGGCGAGTGCGGGGGGGGGGGGGGGCGAGTGCGGGGGGGGGGCGAGTGCGGGGAGGGGCGCGTGCGAGGGGAGGGGAGTGCGGGGGGGGCGAGTGCGGGGGGGGGCGAGTGCGGGGGGGCGAGTGCGGGGGGGGCGCGAGTGCGGGGGGGGCAAGTGCGGGGGGGGTGAGTGCGGGGGGGGCGAGTGCGGGGGGGGCGAGAGCGGGGGGGGGGGCGAGTGCGGGGGGGCGCGAGTGCGGGGGGGGGCGAGTGCGGGGGGGCGAGTGCGGGGGGGGCGAGTGCAGGGGGCGAGTGCGGGGGGGGCGAGAGCGGGGGGGGGGTGCGGGGGGGTTGCGGCGTTGAGAGGGGGGTAGGGGTGGTGAGGGGGTCGGGGTGGTGAGGGGGTTGGGGTGGTGAGGGGGTAGGGGCGTTGGAGGGGGTAGGGGTGGTGGGGGGGGTTTGGGGGCAGCGGCGTGTAGAGAGGGGGGTGGCGACGGATGGCCGGGGCCAACGCACCGTCGGCCCCCCTCTGCACGCCGCTGCCCCCTACCCCAACCACCCCCCCCTCACCACCCCTACCCCCCTCCCCACCACCCCCACCCCCCTCTCAACGCCGCAACCCCCCACCCTCTCAACGCAGGGTTCCCCCCCTCAGCGCAGGGTTCCCCCCCCCCCCCTCAACGCAGCGTCCTCCCCCCCCCTCAACGCAGGGTCCTCCCCCTCTCCTCCGGTCCACACACACCCTCCCCTCTCAACGCCGGTACCCACAACCCCTCCCCCTCCCTCTGAAGGCCGGTACCGCCCCCTCCCTCTGAAGGCCGGTACCCCCCCTCCCTCTGAAGGCCGGTACCCCCCCCTCCCTCTGAAGGCCGGTACCCCCCCCTCTGAAGGCCGGTACCCCCCCTCCCTCTGAAGGCCGGTACCCCCCCCCCCTGAAGGCCGGTACCCACACACCCCCTCCCTCTGAAAGCCGGTACCCACACACCCACCCTCTCTCCTCCTCCCCCCTCCTTCCTCCTCCCCCCCCTTCCTTCCTCCGTTAGTGGGGGGGGGGGGTGCGGCATTAGGGGGGTGCGGCGTTAGTGGGGGGGTGCGGCGTTAGTGGGGGGGGGTGCGGCGTTGAGAGGGGGGGTACCGGCGTTGAGAGAGAGGGGGGTGGCGTTGGAGGGGGGTAGGGGTGGTGGGGGGGTAGGGGTGGTGGGGGGGTAGGGGTGGTGAGGGGGTAGGGGTGGTGAGGGGGTAGGGGCGTTGGAGGGGGTAGGGGTGGTGAGGGGGGGGGGTTGCGGTAGGGGCAGCGGCGTGCAGAGGGGGCGACGGTGCGTTGGTCCCGGCCATCCGTCGCCCCCCCTCTGCACGCCGCTGCCCCCTACCTCAACCCCCCCTCACCACCCCTACCCCCTCCAACGCCGCCCCCCCTCTCTCAACGCCGGTACCCCCCACCCTCTCCTCTCAATGCAGGTACTCCCCCCCCTCTCCTCTCAACGCAGGTACCCCCCCCCTCCTCTCCTCTCAACTCAACACCGCAACCCCCTCCCTCCCCTCCCAACTCAACGCCGTAACCCCCCTCTCCTCTCCTCTCCTCTCCACGCCGCAATCCCTCCCTCCCTCCCTCCCCTCCCTCCCTTCCCTCTCTCCCTCTCTCCGGCTCTCCCCCTCTCTCCCTCCCTCTCCCCCTCTCAACTCCGCAACCCCCCCCCCCAACAAACGCCGGGTCTCTCCCTTCTCCCCCCCCCCCCCCCCCCAATGCTGGGTCACTCTTCTCCCCCCCCCCACCATGCCGGGTCGCTCTACTCCCCCCCCCCCCCCCCCCCCAATGCCGGGTCGCTCTTCTTTTCCCCCCCCAATGCCGGGTCGCTCTTCTCCCCCCCCCCCCCCAATGCCGGGTCGCTCTTCTTTTCCCCCCCCCAATGCCGGTCGCTCTTCTTTCCCCCCCCCCCCCCCCCCAATGCCGGTTGCTCTTCTTTCCCCACCCCCCCACCCCACTGGGTCTCTCTCTCTCCCCACCACACAAACGCCGGGACTCGCCACTTCCGCAGCTGGTGAAACTGACCCCTATCGCGTCAGTCCGCTGCTGGCCCTTCCGGGAACGGAGATTGCCAGCTTAAAAGAAGACCCGGACGCCGGAGTCATGCGCACCGCTTTTTCCCGCCGGAAATGGGCGTCACGTCGGTCCGCGGAGAATTTTGCCCCTTGTTCGATCGTCAGAACCAGTTCTGGTACCATTTTATGTTTTGGTGCTTGGCCGGTCGGAATAAGTGCACTAGAGAACATGTAGTTCGTGACTAGTTAAATGTTTATTGTTAAACAACGCGGCAGCGTTCACGACGGCGCGGATACTCTGTCCCGCGATCGGAGAATCGCGCCCATAGTGCTGGAGTTCTGCTCCAGAACATGCGTGCCTCAAGCAAAACTGTTCCAGTGCAGCTACATTTGTGGCTTCTATCTAACAAGTAGAAAATTGCTTGGATATGTACTGATCACAGAAAACATGACAAATCCAATTGGCCAATTGCTGCAATATCAGTCTACTCTCGATCATCAGCAAAGTGATGAAACATGTTGTCAACACGGCAGTTCACAATTACTCACCACTTGCTCACTGATGCTGTTTGGGTTTTAGAAACATCGAAACTAGAAGCAGGAGTAGGCCATTTGGCCCTTTAAGCTTGTTCACCATAATTATGATCATGGCTGATCATACAATTCAGAAACCTGCTCTCACTTTCTCCCCAGATCCTTTGATCCCTTTAGTCCCAAGAGCTATATCTAACACCTTCCTGAAAACATATAGGTGGGATTCTCCGTTTGAGAGATCTGGGGCTGGATTCTCCAATTTTGAGACTAAGTGCTGGTGCCGGCATGGAAACTATGGTGTTTTACGACAGAAAAAATGGCGCAACAGCTGCACCGATTCAGCTACTTTAAATGGCTGGCACCATCGCCATGTGGAACGCAATCAATTCCATGCAAAACGGTTCCAGATTCACCGGGTCTTTGATTGGCACACATGAGGCTCTCACGTCGCAGTCGCAGTTAAACGTTCCATCCGCGCCACCCCCCACACACACACGCACACACCGTCCCAGCCAACAAAATGGCTGGAAGGGTAGCTGTGCCACAGTTCAGGGACACTGAGCTGGAGACCCTCCTGGACGCCGTGGACCCCCCGGGAACAGCCAAATCCCCACATGCCAGCCGCCATAGCCGGGTGCCCTGGTAACTGAGGCCACCATCTACCCAACCCTTGGGCTGAATGCGCGGAACGTCTAACAGTTGTGCTATTTGTGTTCTCCTCCCTCCCACCCCTCCCCCCTCAACCCGTACCCCCCCTCAACCCCACCCCTCTTCCCCCTGCCCCCCAGCCATCCTGGCTCGCTGTCTAATCATACATGTCATCTTGTGTCTCACAGGACTAGCCGGAAATGGGGCCGGTCCATCCGGAGTACCCCGCCCTCAGCCAGTACCAGAGCCGGTGCTCCCCCAACATCCGAACACTGACTGGGAGAGCAGCCTGAAACACCAGCCTCAGCCCGAGACTCGGGACACCCTGGAGCTCGGGTCGGAGGAGGACACGGACTTTCCATCACAGCTGTCTCCTGCACCCTCCACTATCCCAGAAACCATCACCTCAGTTGGGCACATTAGTGAAGAGGCTCCTGGGACACTATCTGCTGCAGACAACACATCGCATCCGGTACAGCAGGTAGAGGTCGGAGCAGCCGAGGGGTCGGACAGTTGTAACGCAGACCAGCCACGGAAACCAGCTGCCGTCCAGACAGTTCCCGGGTTTCTAGAACATCCAGTTCCAGCCACAGTGCAGATGCAGTCAGAGATCTGGGGACGAGAGGAGGGGATGATGGCGGGTATCCAGCACCTGCAGGTGCAGATGGAGGTGTCCATCCGCGTACTAGAGCATGGGGTGGTGCCAGTCATTCGTGCCACCCAGGCAACACCGCTTGGGCGGCATCCGAGGTGGAGACATTAGAGGCAATAGATCAGCATGTCTAAGGCCTGGGGCATTTTGTGCAGGCGGTGGCAGAGGACCAGGACAGGTCTGCCCTCTCACAGGCAGTCATGTGGCAGAGTCACCTGGAAATTGCAGCGGCATGACTCAGCATGGCCCAGTCACAGCAGTCCATGGCTGGGAATGTTGGTGGCATTGCCCAGGCGCTGACTAGGGTGGCTCAGATACGGCGGGGTGGCCCAGTCCCAGAGACAGGTGGCCCAGACCCCGAGGCAGGAGGCCCAGACCCCGAGGCAGGAGGCCCAGACACAGGCCCAGAGGCAGGAGGCCCAGACACAGGCCCAGACACAGGCCCAGAGGCAGGAGGCCCAGACACAGGCCCAGAGGCAGGGGGCCCAGACCCAGAGGCAGGAGGCCCAGACCCAAGGCCAGGAGGCCCAGATCCTGGCCCAGAGGCAGGAGGCCCAGATCCCGGCCCAGAGGCAGGAGGCCCAGATCCAGTCACAGAGGCAGGAGGCCTAGATCCAGAGGCAGGAGGCCCAGGACCAGACCCAGAGGCAGGAGGCCCAGAGGCAGGAGGCCCAGAGCCAGGCCCAGAGGCAGGAGGCCCATAGTCAGAGGCAGGAGGCCCAGAGCCAGACCCAGAGGCAGGAGGCCCAGAGCCAGACCCAGAGACAGGAGGCAATGAGCAAGACCCAGAGACAGGAGGCAATGAGCACGACCCAGAGGCAGGAGGCCCAGACCCAGACCCAGACCCAGAGGCAGGAGGCCCAGCGGCAGCCCCAGACCCAGAGGCAGGAGGCCCAGAGGCAGACCCAGACCCAGAGGCAGGAGGCCCAGACCCAGACCCAGAGGCAGGAGGCCCAGAGCCAGACCCAGAGGCAGGAGGCCCAGAGGCAGGAGGCCCAGAGCCAGACCCAGAGGCAGGAGGCTCAGAGCCAGACCCAAACCCAGAGGCAGAAGGCCCAGAGCCAGTCCCAGACCCAGAGACAGGAGGCCCAGAGCCAGACCCAGAGGCAGGAGGACCAGAGCCAGACCCAGACCCAGAGGCAAGAGGCCCAGCGGCAGCCCCAGACCCAGAGGCAAGAGGCCCAGAAGCAGACTCAGACCCAGAGGCAGGAGGCCCAGACCCAGAGGCAGGAGGCCCAGAGCCAGACCCAGAGGCAGGAGGCACAGAGCCAGACCCAGAGGCAGGAGGCCCAGAGCCAGGCCCAGACCCAGAGGCAGGAGGCCCAGCGGCAGCCCCAGACCCAGAGGCAGGATGTCCAGAGCCAGACCCAGACCCAGAGGCAGTAGGCCCAGAGCCAGACCCAGTCCCAGAGGCAGGAGGCCCTGAGCCAGATCCAGAGGCAGGAGGCCCAGACCCAGACTCAGAGGCAGGAGGCCCAGAGCCAGACCCAGACCCAGAGGCTGGAGACCCAGACCCAGAGTCAGGAGGCCCAGACCCAAAGGCAGGAGGCCCAGAGCCAGACCCAGACCCAGAGCCAGGAGGTCCAGAGCCAGACCCAGACCCAGAGGCAGGATGTCCAGAGCCAGACCCAGACCCAGAGGCAGTAGGCCCAGAGCCAGACCCAGTCCCAGAGGCAGGAGGCCCAGAGCCAGGCCCAGATCCAGAGGCAGGAGGCCCAGAGCCAGGCCCAGAGGCAGGAGGCCTAGAGCCAGGACCAGACCCAGAGGCAGGAGGCCCAGACCCAGAGGCAGGAGTCCCAGAGCCAGGCCCAGACCCAGAGACAGGAGGCCCAGAGCCAGACCTGGAGGCCCAGAGCCAGACCCAAAGGCAGGAGGCCCAGACCCAGACCCAGAGGCATGATGCCCAGAGCCAGACCCAGACCTAGAGGCAGGAGGCCCAGAGCCAGACCCAGTCCCAGAGGCAGGAAGCCCAGAGCCGGACCGAGAGGCAGGAGGCCCAGAGCCAGGCCCAGACCCAGAGGCAGGAGGCCCAGAGCCAGGCCCAGACCCAAAGGCAGGAGGCCCAGAGCCAGGCCCAGACCCAGAGGCAGGAGGCTCAGAGCTAGGCCCAGACCCAGAGGCAGGAGGCCCAGAACCAGACCCAGAAGGAGGTGGCCCAGACCCAGAGGGAGGTGTCCAGTTACTGGCTGATGTGGCACAGACCCACAGGGTGGTGGCATAGTCAGTGGAGTAGCCCGGGGGTCACCAGTCACCCCGAGGGATGAGGAGGTGATGGGGTCCGTGCCGGTGACTCCCGCAGGGGAGGTGTGGGAACACCGCAGTATCTCGGACCCCCCACCGTCCTGACCCTGGTGCATCGAGTGGGCAGCGGGAAGAAAGGGGCAGCACCACGATACCCAGGACACCCGAGCAGCAGCTGGGTCCATCTAGGCTTGCTAGCCCCAGGAGACGTGCACCAATGGGGAGTCTTGCTGGAGGGAAGGAGTCACTGTAGGCTACATCCACTCCTGCTGTATCGTCTGGGGAACCACGTAGGTATCGTGTTGCGGCCATAAGGCTAGAAAGTTAGACACCAGTTACGTTAGCAGGGGTGCAGGGCACAGTTCAGTCATGGGGTTAGGGCATAGACTCTGTATATTTCTTCACAATAAGCATCCTGCCTCGGGTCTCTGTCTGGTGGGTGTGGTCTCATCCGGGCCGGGGGAGGGAGAGGGATGGGCAGTGCAGGCCCTGTGGGAGTACTGGAGGTCGCCATCAGAGACACAAACGAGCCCCCAACGAATTGCGATTACCCTACGGCTCGTGAGTCACCCATACACCCCCTCCACCCACATCACGCCTACCCGGGATCTAACCATTCGTCTTGTCTTTTGTCTTGCATGATCACATGTTGAGGAGGCAGGTCCATTTGGGGTCCCTCCTCCTCCCCCCCCCCCTCCCCCCATGCAATTCCATGATTCACTTGGTGGGACCTGCTGGTGACCCACCAGCACCCTCCACCATCCCAGAGACACTCACCTCGGCTGGGCACTTTAGTGAAGAGGCTCCTAGGGCACTATCTGGTGTGCACCTCACACACATGCTGCGGTACAGCAGGTGGAGGTTGAACAGGCCTCAGGCTTCTGGAAACGGCCGTCCCATCAATGTTGGAGATGCAGGCGCAGAGCAAGGGACTACAGGAGGGGTGTCAGCAACCATCCAGCGCCTGCATGTATAGTTGGTGCCCACCCAGGCCAACACTGCACAGGTGGAATCCGAGGTGGACGCCTTGGGGCACTCTGTGTGGGCAGTGACCGAGGCACAGGACAGGGCGGCCATGCCACAGCCAGTCATGGACTAGAGCAAGTACTCCCCACTTGTAAAACGTCCAGTATGCACTGGGCCCATCTCCTCCAGAACCCATTCCAATGCCCCCGGAATCTGACACACCCCCTCGCACCATCTCTTCAGCCATGTATTCATCTGATATATCTTCTCTGGCACTGGTCATAACACTGAGATCATTACCTTTGAGAACCTACTTTTCAACTTATTTTCTAACTCCTGATATTCTGCTTTTTTTACATATGTCGCGGGGCGGCATGGTGGTGCAATGGATAACACTGCTGCCTCACGGCGCCGAGGACTCGGGGTCGATCCCGGCCCCGGGTCACTGTCCGTGTGGAGTTTGCACATTCTCCCCGTGTCTGCATGGGTCTTACACCCACAACCCAAATGTGCTGGGTAGATGGATTGGCCACACTAAATTGCCCCTTAATTGAAAAAAAAAGAATTGGGTACTCTAAATTTTTATTAAAAAAATATTTTTGTTTTACCTATGTGGTTCGTGCCAATGTGTATCTCAGATACTGGCTTTCCCCCTCCAGAATGTCCTGTAGCTGCTATGAGACATCCTTGACCCTAGCACCAGGCATGCAACCTACCATCTTGGAGTCTCACTTGCGGCCACAGAAATACGCACTTATTCTCCTTACAATTGAACCCTCTATAACTATTGCATTCCCACACTTTTTACTCCTCCCCTGTGCATTAGATCGAGCTGTAGTGCACAAATTTGGCTGCTGCTGCTTTTCCCTGAGAGGCCATTCTGTCCAACAGTATTCAAAGCGGTATATCTGTTTTGCAGGGAAATGGCCACAGTCGATGCCTGCACTCCCTGCCTAGTCCTCTTGTTCTGCCTGGTGGTAACCCATTCCCTTCCTACTTGTGGACTCTTAGCCTGCGGTGTGACCACCTCTGTATATGTACTACCCATGATACTCTGTGCTTCCCAGATGCTCCACTATGTCCCCAACCAACACTACAGCTCGAAATGCAGGGCTTCCAGGAGCTGCAGTTGGAGACATTTTCTCACACATGCTTGCCCCAACACTGGAAATACTCCTGGCTTCCCACATAAAGCAGGAGGTGCACACCACCAGTTTGAGCTTTCCTGCCGTGACTTACCCATTTTAATTAAACATTTTGGAAGATACTTGAAATCAAATAATATCAATTACTCGAGGCCCCTTCTTCCCTGGCCCTCAATACAGCAGAATATAGACGTGACAGAATATAGACCAGAAAATATATATCTTGCAAACTATAAGCGATAAAAGTAGTAAATACTTACCCAACTGTGCCCATCCGATCAGCTGCTTCCCCTTACCCAGCACCACTTTTTTGAATCCTGACGTCACCTCAAGAGCTTCAAACTCCATGCTAGCACTCCGCTCTCAGTCTTGCTCTTTCCCGCGCTCCTTTATCCCCCCGACTTTGCTCTCAGCTTCGCACTTTCTCGCGCTCCTTATCCTCCTGACTCCACTCTCAGTCTTGCTCTTTCGTGCATTCCTTTATCCCCCCGACTCCGCTCTCAGTCTTGCTCTTTTTTACGCTCCTTTATCCTCCAGACTCCGTTCTCCATTTAGCTCTTTCTTGCGCCCTTTTTTTCTCGTTGGTCTGCTCTCCAACCTTAACTTGCTTTGTTCACTAAATTACCTTATTTTACTTTGACTTGGTTTAACTTTACTTCCCTATTGCTGGTGTTCCTTACTAAAATTCAAGGAGTTACTTCTTTATAAATGATTCAGATTTCTAGCTAAAGCTATTTAAACACAATTCAGTTTTAAAATGTATTTTATTCCAAACATATTCAAAAATACAAAGACATAAATAATCTGTGGAACATTCTCCCCAACTCACAATTTTACAGTCTGTTCAAGTTATTCCTATTTTTCACCTCCTTCCGCCCCGGACGAACTATTTCTAAAACATGGTCGTGAACAATCCCCACCATGCCTCACAGCATTCAAACTTAACAAGTCATACAAGTTTCCTAGCCAGGCCGCCATCGCCGGCGGCGTTTTCAACCGCCATTCCAGCAAAATTCTTCACCGCACAACCAGAGAGGCGAAGGCCATGACTTCAGCCTTCCTACCCTCCATCAGGTCCGGCATTTCCGAGACCCCAAAAGTCTCCACCATTGGGTCCGGCCGAACCTCTGTCCCCACAATCTTTGATAACGTCCCAAGCACCCCTTTCCAGTATCTCTCTAACTTCTCACACCCCCAAAACATAGGTGCGTGGTTTGCTGGTCCTCGCTGGAACGGGATGTGGGGCAGTTTGTGGATGGACTGGAATTCGCATGGACTTGATCAGGAGAGGAGCAGGCGCGAGCGGACCCTTTAGCGTTGAGAGAGGTAATGGAAACCATAAGAGGGATGAAGTCGGGGTAGGCCCCGGGGCTGGATGGTTACCCGGCAGAGATCTATAAGGAGTTTGCGGCGGAGTTTGCAGCACATCCACCGGGGACGTTTAGCGAGGTGCTGATGAAGGGGGAGCTGCCGAAGACACTGACACAAGCAATGATTATGTTAATACCAAAGAAAGGGAAGGAGCCGCTAGGGTGGGCGTCATACTGGCTCACATCACTGTTGAATACAGACGTAAAAATGTTGGCCATGTTGGTGGCGGGGAGGATGGAAGGATGCATTCCGCGGCTGCAGAGGATCAAACAGGCTTTGTGAAGGGCAGGCAACCCTCGAGTACTATAAGGCGACTATTGAATGATCATGACCCCGTTGAGAGGACGAGCACCGGAGATTGAGGTGTCTATGGACGCAGAGAAGGCATTTGACCCAGTGGAGTGGCAGTACCTGTTCAGGGTTTGGGCCGACGTTTGTGGCATGTGCGTCTGCTATACGTGGCTCCGGTGGCGAATGTATGGACCAACAGGATGAGCTCACAGAGTTTTGGGTTGCATCAGGGAACGAGGCAGGGGTGTCTGCTGTCGCCACTGTTGATTGTGCTAGGGATAGAGCCCTTGGCGATGGCCCTTAGGGGATCAGCAGGGATTTATGAGGGGGAATAGGGAGCACCCGGTATCGCTGAATTTGGATGATCTGCTGTTATATGTGTCAGACCCACTGGAGAGTATGGGGAGGATTGTGAGCTTATAGGGGTTCAGGGCTTTCTCGGGTTATAAGTTGAATGTGGGAAAAAAGCAAGGTGTTCCCGTTGAACAAGGCGGGTCAGGGAGCTAATTTAGGGGTTTTGCCATTTAAGGTAGTCAGGGATAGGTTTAGGTATCTGGAGATCTAGGTGACGGGGGAGTGGGCAACATTGCGCAAGTGGAACTTAACAAAGTTGGTGGAGGAGATAAAGGAGGACTTTAGGAGGTGGGATACACTGTACCTGACATTGGCGGGGAGGGTCCAAGTGGTGAAAATGAATGTCCTGCCAAGGTTCCTATTTGTATTCCAAAGGCCTTTTTCCAGAAGTGGACGCAGCAATCTCAGAGTTTACTGAGGGTAAAGAAGGCCCTGCTCGAGGCAGAGGAAGAAAGGGGGGTTGGCGTTACCGAACTTGCTGCACTACTATTCGACAGTGAATGTGGAGAAAGTGAGGCAGAGGTGAGAAGGCGAGGGGTCAAAAAGGGTTAGGATGGAGGAATAGCCTTGTAGGAGGTCCAACCTGAGGGTATGGTGACGGCGGTGCTACCACTGGCACCGAGGAGAAATATGGAGAGCCTGGTTGTACAGGCTACGATTAGGGTGTGGAACCAGCTGAGAAGACACCTTAGGATGGAGGGCATGTCGGTGTTAACACCGTTGTGTGAGAACCACGGGTTCAAACCGGGGGGAGATGGATGCTATGTACAGGAGATGGGGAGAGTCGCCCATACTTCTCACACTCGTCTGCCACCCCCTGGAAAGACCCACTCGTCCTTGCCCGAGTCATGTGTACCCTGTGTACCACCTTAAACTGTATCCACGCACACGAGGAGGTTGAATTCACCATCCGCAGCGCCTCACTCCACACTCCCCAACCTATCTCCACACCCCCCCCACTCCTCCCATTTCTCCTTGATCCTCACCACTTTCCCTCCCCCTGATCCCCCAGCCACCCGTATTTGGCACTGATCTTACCCTCCCCTTTCTACATCCGGAAGCAGCAACCGTTCCAAAGGGCATATTTTGGTAACCTTTCCACACCCTTGGTGCGAAGTCCCTCACTTGTAAATACCTAAATTGACTTCCCTTCAGAAGCTCTACCTTTTCCCACAGCTCTTCCAGGCTTGCAAACCTCTCCAAATATAAATCCCTCGCCCTCACGAACCCCAACTCTCACCACCTCCTGTACATAGCATCCATCTCCCCACCGATTTGAACCGGTCCTGTACAATTCCCCATAATACGACACTACCTGCTACTTATCTGTCCTTATGCTCAGGATTTTCTCGGGACGCATCCTATCTCTGTAGCTGGTGGGCTAGCATGCGGCTCACCTTCTCTCCATATTCATATTGCACCCCCCTCGCCCTCCATAGTTGCCCAACAGCTCTTCTCGCCGACATCCTATAGAACTGCCTCTGTAACTTCTTTCTCTTCATCAATCCCTCCACGGCGGGGGCCTTGAATACTCCCTGTCCACCTCTACTATCTCGCCCAATAATTGTTCATATTCCTCCCTCCCTATCTCCATGTGCCTTGAATGAGATAATCTCCCCCCGAACCACCGTCTTCAATGCTTTCCATAATGTAGCCACTGATACCTCCCCACTTTGGGTTCAAACCCACGTAGTCCTTCATCACTGACCGCACCTTATCGCAGAACCCCCTGTCCGCTAACAGCCCCGAGTCCAGCCTCCATCCCGGCCTCTATTCCTGCCTCGAGCTTCAAGTCTGACCTCCAGCCAGTGAGGCGCGTGGTCCGAGATTATAATTCCTGTGTACTCTGCCCCCACCACCCCCACCAACACCTCATGGCTTGTCACAAAAAAATTGATTTAGTGTATATTTTGTACACATGCGAGAAGAAGGAGTACTCCTCCAGGTTCTTAAACCTCCATGGATCCGCCATACCCATACCCATCCTTCCCATAAACCCTCCCAGCTATTCACCATCCGCAGTCTTCTCATCGACCTGGGCTTGACCTGTCCACCCTCTGCTCCAGCACACAATTAAAGTCCCCTCCCATAATCAACTAATGTGTGGCCAAGTCCGGAATCGCTTCCAGCAACCCCCTCCTGAACTCCATCTCATCCCAATTTGGTGCATATGTATATTTTAAAATATTTTTTATTGAAGCATTTGCAAAATTTTTATAACAATAACAAACAAAACAATAATAACATAAACATCAACATGGTAAGCTAGACATTTCCCACCCAACCCCTTCTGTACATCCCTTAACCATATTGCATCTACCCGCCCCCCTCCCCCTCCCTTCAGAATGCTACTTCTGCTGACATTTTAATTTTCCCCGAGAAAGTCGACGAACGGCTGCCACCTCAGGGAGAACACCAGCATTGACCCCCTCAAGGCAAACTTGATTTTCTCCAGCTTGAGAAACCCACCAATGTCACTGACCCAAGTCCTCACACTTGGGGGCTTCGGGTTCCTCCACATTAAAGGGATCTGTCTCCGAGCTACCAGGGAGGCAAAGGCCAGAACATCGGCCTCTTTCACTCCCTGAACTTCCGGGTCTTCTGACACTCCAAGGATTGCTGTCTCTGGACTTGGCATCACCCGCGTACCTAGCATCTTGGACATTGCCTTGGCAAACCCCTGTCAGAATCCTCCAAGCTTCGGGCATGCCCAAAACATAAGGACATGGTTTGCTGGGCTTCCCACACACCTTGCACATCTATCTTCTACCCCGAAAAACTTGTTCATCTTCGCCGCCATCATGTGTGCCCGGTGTACCACCTTAAACTGTCTTAGACTGAGCCTGGCACATGATGAGGAGGAATTAACCCTGCTTCGGGCGTCCGCCCACAGATCCGCCTCTAACTCCCCACCTAGCTCCTCCTCCCACTTGCCCTTCAGTTCCACCACCGGGGTCTCCTCTGCCTCCAACAACTCCTTATCGATATCTGACACTGTCCCCTCCCCCAGCCAGGTACCGGACACTACTCTGTCCTGTATCTCTCGTGGCGGGATCAGCGGGAAAGCCAACACCTGTTTCCTCAGAAGGTCCCGGACTTGTAAATATCTTAAACCGTTCCCCGGTGGCAGCTTCAACTTGTCCTCCAGCGCCTTCAGACTGGGAAAACTCTCATCTATGAATAGATCTCCCATCCATCTAATTCCTGCTCTCTGCCAACTTCGGAACCCGCCATCTAGCCTGCCCGGCACGAAACTGTGGTTATTTCAAATCAGGGTCCAGACTGATGCACCCTCCGCCTTATACCTTCTCCATTGCCCCCAGATCCTCAATGCCGCCACGGGCTAGTGGAGTAACGGGCCAGCGAGAACGGCAGAGGTGTCGTTACCAGTGCTCCCAACTGGTGCTTTTGCATGACGCCGCTTCCATTGCTCCCATGCCTCCCCCTCCCCCATTACCCACTTCCTAATCATCGCTATATTCGCCGCCCAGCAGTAGTTGCAGAAGTTAGGCAGTGCCAACCCTCCCCCCGACCGTTCCAACAACATTTTCATACAAAGCCCAAAATAATCTTGTTTACCAGCTTGAAAAAGGCCTTAGGGATGAAGATGGGGAGCCAATGGAAGACAAACAAAAATATGGGGATCATGGTCATGATCTGCACCCTCCCCGCCAGTGATAGTGGGAGCATAGCCCATCTTTTAAAGTCCCCCTCCATTTGCTCCACCAGCCGGGTTAGGTTGAGCTTGTGTAATGCCTCCCATTTCCGAGCCACCTGTATTCCCAGGTAGCGAAAGCTCCTCTCTACCATCCTGAGTGGCAGCTCCTTCAGTCTCCTCTCCTGCCCCCTTGCCTGGAACACGAACAATTCAGGTTTTCCCATGTTCCAGTTGTACCCCGAGAACCTGCCACACTCCCCCAAGATCTGCAGAACTTCCCCCATCCCCTCCACTGGGTCTGAGATGTATAAGAGCAGATCGTCCCATACAGCGAAACCCGGTGCTCCACTCCACGGGGAGAGGGGGCACTCCTGCTTCGTCCCTTGGTGTAGCTTAAACTACCCTGACCTCAGCCGGTTTGTGCACACACTCGCTACCGGCGCCTGGTAGAGCAATCGCATCCAGTCGATGAAGCCCCCACCAAACCCAAACCTTACCAGCTATTACCAAATATACTCCCACTCCACCCTTCTCCGCGTCCATCGCAACCACCAACTCCGCCTTCTCTCCTGAGGGCATCATAATTACATTCAAAAGCCTCCAAACGTTAGCATTGAGCTGTCTGCCCTTAACAAATCTGGTTTGGTCCTCCCCCCTATCACCCCTGGGAGAGTTTTCTGTCCTAGTGGCCAAAACTTAGCCAGCAGCTTGGCATCTATATTCAAAAGCGAGATCGGCCTATATGACCCACATTGCTCCGGGTCTTTTTCTAGTTTAAGGATGAGCTAAATCGAGGCTTGCGACATCGTTGTGGGAGGATTCCCCTCTCTTTAGCCTCATTAAAGGTCCTCATCAACAGTGGCCACAACACCTCTGAGAACGTCTTATGGAATTCTACCGGGTAGCCGTCTGACCCCGGAGCCTTGCCCGACTGCATGCCCTCCAGTCCGTTAACAATTTCCTCTGCTTCAAACGTGGCTCCCAGCCCCTCAACCAGGTCCTCCTCCACCCTCTGAAACCTCAACTGATCCAGGAACTGCCTCATCCCTTCTACACCAGGTAGGGGTTCCGACTCATATAGTTTGCTATAAAATTATTTTAAAACGTCGTTCACCCCCACTGGGTCCAAGACCCCATGTTACCCTCCCTATTCCTTACTCCCCCAATCTCCCTGGCCGCTTCTCTCTTCCTAAGCTGGTGCGCCACCATCCTGCTTGCCTTTTCCCCATATTTGTAGACCGCCCCCTCTAAACTCTGCGTGTAGTTTCCGACACCACCTCAAGAGCCCCGTATCCGGGGCCTCCGCATATCTCCTATCCGCTCGAAGTATCTCCACCACTAATCTCTCCCTATCTGCTTGTTCCACCTTTTCTCTGTGGGACCGACTCAAAATTAGTTCCCCTCTTACAACTGCTTTCAAAGCCTCCCAAACCGTCGCTGCTGATACCTCACCCGTATCGTTTGTATCCAAGTAATTCTGAATGGACTTATTCACCCGCCCGCAAACCGCTTTGTCCGCTAACAACCCCACATCCAGTCTCCAGAGCAGGTGCTGCCCTCTCTCCTCACTCAACCGCAAATCCACCCAATGCGGGGCATGATCAGAAACTGCAATCGCCGAATATTCTGTCCCCGCCACCTTTGGAATAAGCACCCTGCTTAGAGCAAAAAAATCAATGCAGGAGTAAACTCTATGGACATGAGAAAAAAACAAAAACTCCCTCGGCCGTTCGAATCTCCATGGTCTCTCTTTCCCCCCCCCCCCCCCCCATCTGCTCCGTGAAACCTCTCAACTCCTTTGCCGTGGCAGGCCTCATTCCAGTCCTGGATTTTGACCGGTCCAGATGGGGATCAATGACTGTGTTAAAGTCTCTACCCCTCCCCCCCCCCCCCCCCCCCCGCCCCCATGATCAACCCGTGAGACTCTGGGTCCGGGATCTTGCCTAACACCCGCCTCATAAATCCCACATCGTCCCAGTTTGAAGCGTATACGTTTACAAGCACCACCCGTACACCCTCCAACTTCCCACTCACCATAATATATCTACCCCCCCTTATCTGCCACAATTCTTCCAGCCTCAAACGCCACCCGCTTGCTGATCAATATCGCTACCCCTCTGGTCTTTTGAGTCCAGCCCAGAGTGAAACACCTGACCAACCCACCCCTTTTTCAATCTCGTCCGATCAATAATCTTTAGATGTGTCTCCTGAAGCATTGCTAGGTCTGCCTTCAGCCCCTTTAAATGTGCAAAAATGCGAAACCCTTTTATAGAACATAGAACAGTACAGTACAGAACAGGCCCTTCGGCCCTCGATGTTGTGCCGAGCAATGATCACCATACTCAAACCCACGTATCCACCCTATGCCCGTAACCCAACAACCCCCCCCTTAACCTTACTTTTTTAGGACACTATGGGAAATTTAGCATGGCCAATCCACCTAACCCGCACATCTTTGGACTGTGGGAGGAAACTGGAGCACCCGGAGGAAACCCACGCACACACGGGGAGGACATGCAGACTCCGCACAGACAGTGACCCAGCCGGGAATCGAACCTGGGACCCTGGAGCTGTGAAGCATTTATGCTAACCACCATGCTACCGTGCTGCCCCAAATAATTTTCTCCAATTAAGGGGCAATTTAGCGTGGCCAATCCACCTACTCTGCACATTTTTGGGTTGTGGGGGCGAAACCCACGCAGACACGGGGAGAATGTGCAAACTCCACACGGACAGTGACCCAGAGCCGGGATCGAACCTGGGACCTCAGCGCGTGAGGCAGCTGTGCTAACCACTAGGCCACCGTGCTGCCCATAATCAGCCTGGATGAGGGGCTGCCACCTCCCCCCACCGCCGACTAGCCATACCCCCAACCTCCCTTTTGTTCCCCAATAATAGTTCCTCCCCTGTCAGCGAAGCAGCCTCCCTTTTCCCCCCCTCCCCCCACAACAGCCCCCGAAACCTATTCCCTCAGGTCAAGCACCATCCTAGCACATGTGCACCCCCCACCTCGCTTCCGAGAGTCAGTTGACCCGACAGCCCCCACCCTTGGTGCCAAACAGTCTGGCTCCCTATTGTTCGAACCCCTCTCCCGGCAAGCATAAACCATTTAACAACATCGCAGTCCCCAGTAGGTAAACAACCTCAAGTGAAAGAGATGAACATAAACCAATGAAGAAACAATCGCCTGAAACCAAACCCAACCTCCCACAGAATAGCACCACCTTCAGGGCCACCTCCCCCCTCCACATCAAATCCCTGCAATACAAAGCCCCCTCAAATCACCACCCCAGCCCAATACTTAACCCAGAACCCCATACAGTCTTATTTGAATTGATACATGAATTACAAAAATTCCAAACTGCCGCCACATAACTCCTTCAAGACTTAACTGTCCTTTCAGACGCTTCCAACTTCTTTTCCTTGATAAAAGACCATGCATCGTCCGGTGCCTCAAAGGAAAAGTGCCGGTCTTCGTGTGTAACCCATAATCGCGCTGGATACAGCATCCCGAATTTCACCCCCTTCTTGAAGAGGATTGCCTTTGCCCGGTTGAACTCAGCACATCTCTT
Source organism: Scyliorhinus canicula (assembly GCF_902713615.1). NCBI lineage: Eukaryota > Metazoa > Chordata > Chondrichthyes > Carcharhiniformes > Scyliorhinidae > Scyliorhinus > Scyliorhinus canicula. Next base: position 113,490,783 of record NC_052152.1, read on the forward strand.
GGCCAGCTCCACTCCCAGGTCCTGGTAGATGTGTACCTCGCTGTTCTCCCATCTACTGCTCCGCTCCTTCTTGGCCCACCGCAAAACATGTTCCTTGTCTGAAAAACAGTGGAAACGCACCACCTTGGCTCTCAGCAGGTCATTCGCCTTCGGCTTCCTTGCGAGGGCTTGATGCGCTCTGTCCACTTCCGAGGGCCGAGAAATTGCCCAGGCCCCATCAGCGTCTCCAGCATGCTCGCCACATATGCTCCTGCATTCAACCACCTCCATCTTATGTTCCAGCACGGTTAGATAGTCCTCCTGGCTGGACAACTTCAGCTCAATTTCTTGTATCGCTTTCCCTTGGTCCGCCAGATTCAAAACCACTTGATCGATCGCAGCCTTGATTGGGTCCAGCGTTTCCTTTTTCAGCTCAGCGAAACAGTCCTTAAAGAACTTCATCTGTTGCTCCTTGGACCACTGAGCCACCGCTCCCTGGTCCTGACCCTCCGCCACGCCAGCTCCGACTGCTTCACTCTATCTGGGCTGAGTCTGTTTACACGGCCACTTCTAGTCCAATTAGCCATACATCGGAGAGGGAATCCTTCTTAATATTGTCCACTTCACCGATCTATCTCCTAAAGTCCGTTTCAGGCGGGAGCTATCGAATGTGCGACCTACTCCTCCATGGTCGCCATCGGAAGTGATGCATATATATGTGCATATATATTAACCTCAACACCCTGCCCACCATCACTTACCTCCTACCCGGGACCCGCACTTCTTGGCACTTACATACCCTGTCTTTATACTCAACAGAATGCCCCCCCCATGACTTTGAGTCGAACCCCAAGTGAAATACCTGACCCACCCATCCCTTTCTCAACCTAACCTGATCCCGCACCTGGTGGTGTGTCTCCTGCAGAAAGACCCCCACGCCTTCAGACTTCTCAAGTGCGAAAAGACCTGAGATCTCTTCATTTGCCCATTCTGCCCCCACATGTTCCACGTTATGAGCCTTACCGGAGGCCTGCGCCTCCAGTCCCCGCTATTGTCTGCCATCTTCCTCTCTAATTCTGTTCACTTTAATTTCCCCCTAAACCGGGCCCATCCAAGATCGCCCCCGTCTCGCCCATGGCCATGCTTCTCCTCCAACACTGCTATGTCGCATCTCCCTTTGCCCCCTCCCTACATCCCCCCTCGTCCAACCCCCACAGACATCTTACATCTTCCGTTCATCCACATTATCTGCGAGCATGGCAGCTCCTGCCTGAAGGCTCCTCTCCATCCCTCCACCCACTCTTTCCTCCTTAATCTGTGTAAACGGCTCCCTGTGGAGCTGCCCCTCATGCACCCAAACAAAGACACAACCAAAACCACAGGTCACCTCCAAAATATAAACCACCACAAGGGACGGGTGGGGAGAACAGTTGCCCCCTTACAAATTTATTACCTCTTAACAAACAGTAACTGCTATGAACCCTCCCCCCCCCCGAGAAGAAAGAAAAGCCCCCCACCCTCCGACCTCCACACTATCCGCATCCTCCGAACTCCATTGTGCCAACTTGTCCATCTCCCATCAAAATTCGGTTCTCCTCCAGTCTATGCTCTTTAATAAAGTCGTTGGCCTCCTCTGGGATTTCAAAATAGTACTCCCGGCTTTCAAAAGTCACCCACAGTTTTGGCAGGTACAGCACCCCAAATCTGATCTGCCGTCGATAGGGAGCCGCTTTGGCCCTGTTAAACCCAGCACGCTTTTTCGCCAGCTCTACTCCAAAGTTGTGGTACATTCAGACCTTGTTCCCCTCCCATTCACAGTTCTGTTTCTCCCTGACACACTGCAGGATCTTTTCCTTCTTCACAAACATGTGGAGCCTTACAATCACCGCCTGCGGTGGTTACCCCGACTTTGACTTCTGCGATAGAGACCTGTGCGCTCTATCCACCTCTGGGTCCTTGTCCAGCACCTTCTCCACCACCAGCAGCGGCAGCATCCTTTTTTTTTTTTTAAATAATTTTTATTGAAAGAGTTTTTCCATACAAACATTTACCCCTACTAATTTTTAAATTATTTACAACACAATCCCTCTAGGCAAATGTCCCTCCCTCGCCCGCCCTCTCGCGCGCACCAGTCCTCCCCCCCCCCCCCCAGGCAACCTTAACAAACAAGGCAGCCTACAGTTTCAGACATGAGCAGCGAGCAGACTTGCCCGCGTTACAGTCGTGCATGTCCCCCCACGACCCTTGCTGCCCCCCCTCCCCTCCCCCTCCCTCCCCTCCCCCTCCCTCCCCCCCCTCCCCCCCCCCCCCCCCCCCCCCCCGGGTTGCTGCTGCCACGACCCCGAACGTCTATCTCTGATCTAAAAAGTCAAGGAAAGGTTGCCACCGCCTGGAGAATCCCTGTACCGACCCTCTCAGGGCAAATTTGATCCTTTCTAGCTGAATATAGCTAGCCATATCGTTAATCCAAGTTTCAACGCTTGGAGGCCTCGCGTCCTTCCATTGAATTAATATCCTTCGTCGAGCCACTAGGGACGCAAAGGCCAGTATTCCGGCCTCCCTAGCCTCCTGTACCCCCGGTTCTACCCCGACCCCAAAGATCGCAAGCCCCCATCCTGGTTTGACCCTGGACCCCACCACCTTCGACACCGTCCTTGCCACCCCCTTCCAGAACCCTTCCAGCACCGGACATGCCCAGAACATATGCACATGGTTCGCTGGGCTTCCCAGACATCTGACACACCTGTCCTCACCCCCAAAGAACCGGCTCATCCTTGTCCCCGTCATGTGAGCTCTATGCAGCACCTTAAATTGAATGAGGCTCAGCCTCGCACACGAGGAGGAAGAATTGACCTTCTCCAGTGCATCCGCCCACGTCCCGTCTTCTATCTGCTCTCCCAGCTCCCCTTCCCACTTGGCTTTCAGCTCCTCCCCTGATGCTTCTTCCGCCTCCTGCATTATCTTGTAGATGTCTGATATCTTCCCCCCTCCGACCCAGACGCCCGAGAGCACCCTATCACTCGCCCCCTTACTGGGGAGCAGGGGGAACCCCTCCACCTGCCGTCTAGCAAATGCCTTCACTTGTAAATATCTGAACATGTTTCCCGGGGGGAGCTCAAACTTCTCCTCCAGCCCTCCCAGGCTCGCAAACCTCCCCTCGATAAACAGGTCCTTCAGCTGCCGTATGCCCACCCTGTACCAGCTCTGAAATCCCCCGTTGATGTTCCCCGGGATGAATCTATGGTTCCCTCTTATTGGCGCCGCCAACAGACCTCCCATTTCCCCCCTATGTCGCCTCCACTGCCCCCATATCTTGAGGGTGGCCGCCACCACCGGGCTCGTGGTGTACCTCGTGGGGGGGAGCGGCCATGGTGCCGTTACTAGGGCCCCCAGGCTTGTGTTGCCACAGGACGCCCTCTCCATTCGTTTCCAAGCTGCCCCCTCCCCTTCCATCATCCACTTGCGCACCATTGACACATTTGCCGCCCAGTAGTACCCCGAAAGATTGGGTAGTGCCAGCCCTCCACTGTCCCTACTCCGCTCCAAAAAGACCCTCCTCACCCTTGGGGTGCCATGCGCCCACACGTAGCTCATGATGCTACTCGTCACCTTTTTGAAGAAGGCCCTAGGGAGGAAGATGGGCAAGCACTGAAATAAAAACAAGAACCTTGGGAGGACCGTCATTTTGATTGACTGCACCCTCCCCGCCAGCGACAACGGTACCATGTCCCACCTCTTAAATTCCTCCTCCATCTGTTCCACCAGCCTGGAAAAGTTCAACTTGTGGAGGGTCCCCCAGTTCCTTGCCACCTGCACCCCTAAGTACCTAAAGCTCTTTCCTGCTCGCTTGAAGGGGAGTCTCCCAATACCCTCTCCCTGGTCCCCCGGGTGTATCACAAAAACCTCGCTTTTGCCCAAATTTAGTTTGTACCCCGAAAAGTCCCCAAACTCTGCTAATAGTTCCATTATCTCCGGCATTCCCCCTTCTGGGTCTGCCACGTACAGCAGTAGATCATCCGCATACAGCGATACTCGATGTTCCTCCCCTCCCCTAGTCAGTCCTCTCCACCCCCCTGAACCCCTCAGTGCCATCGCCAACGGTTCAATCGCCAGTGCGAAAAGTAGGGGGGATAGGGGACATCCCTGCCTGGTCCCTCGGTGGAGCCCGAAATACTCCGACCTCCTCCCGTTTGTCACTACACTCGCCGTCGGGGCCGAGTAGAGCAGCTTCACCCACTTAATAAAGCCTTCCCCAAACCCAAACCGTTCCAACGTCTCCCACAGGTACTCCCACTCCACCCTATCGAATGCCTTCTCCGCGTCCAGCGCTACCACTATCTCAGCCTCCCCCTCCACTGCCGGCATCATAATTACATTCAGCAATCTCCGCACGTTCGTGTTGAGCTGCCGCCCCTTCACGAACCCCGTCTGGTCCTCATGGATTACCCCTGGCACACAATCCTCTATTCTAGCTGCCAGGATCTTTGCCAGCAACTTGGCATCCACGTTCAGAAGCGAGATAGGCCTGTAGGACCCGCACTGCACGGGGTCTTTATCCCGCTTCAATATCAGGGAGATCAGAGCCTGCGACATTGTCGGGGGCAGAACCCCCCCCCTCTCGCGCCTCATTAAAGGCTCGTACCAGTACCGGTCCCACCAAGTCCACATTTTTCTTATAGAATTCCACCGGGAACCCATCTGGCCCCGGCGCCTTCCCCGCCTGCATCTGACCTATTCCCTTGACTAGCTCCTCTAGCCCTATTGGCGCCCCCAGCCCTTCTACCAGCCCCTCCTGGACCCTTGGGAACCTCAATTTGTTTAGGAAGTCCTCCATTCCCCCTCTCCTCGTCGGCGGCTCAGACCGATACAACTCCTTGTAAAAATCCCTGAAGACCCCGTTCACTTCTTGCCCCTTCTGCACTACCTTCCCGCCCCTCTCCTTCACTCCCCCAATCTCCCTAGCCGCATCTCGTTTGCGAAGCTGGTGTGCCAGCATCCTGCTCGCCTTTTCCCCATACTCATAAACCGCGCCCTGTGCCCTTCTCCACTGTGTCTCTGCCTTCCTGGTGGTCAGCAGGTCGAACTTGACCTGCAGGCTGCGCCGTTCTCCCAGCAGCCCCTCCTCTGGTGCCTCTGCATATCTCCTATCCACTTCCAATAGCTCCCCCACCAGCCTCTCCCTCTCCTGCCTCTCCTTTCTTTCTCTGTGCGCCCTTATGGAGATCAGCTCTCCCCTGATCACTGCCTTCAGGGCCTCCCAGACCATCCCCACCTGCACCTCACCCGTGTCATTCAAGTCCAGATAGCTCTCAATGCTCTTCCGGACCCTTTTACACACCTCGTCGTCCGCTAACAGCCCCACATCCAGCCGCCACAGCGGGCGCTGGTCCCGCGCCTCCCCCATTTCCACATCCACCCAATGTGGTGCATGATCAGAGATCGCAATGGCCGAGTACTCAGCTTCCCGTACCCTCGGGATCAGCCCCCTGCTCAACACGAAGAAATCGATTCTGGAGTACACTCTATGGACGTGGGAGAAAAAGGAATACTCCCTCGCCCTCGGCCTACCAAACCTCCATGGGTCTACTCCTCCCATCTGCTCCATGTACCCCCTCAGCACTTCTGCCGCTGCCGGCCTCCTATTGGTCCTTGAGCTCGATCTGTCTAGCCCGGGGTCCAGCACTGTGTTAAAGTCCCCCCCCATGATCAAGCCCCCTGCCTCCAGTCCCGGAATGAGGCCCAATAGGCGCCTCATAAAACCCGCGTCATCCCAGTTCGGGGCATATACGTTGACCATCACCACTTTCTCCCCCTGCAGCTTACCCTTCACCATCACATACCTACCCTCCTTATCCGCCACCACCTCCTCCGCCACGAACGACACCCTCTTTCCCACCAGAATCGCCACCCCCCGGTTCTAGGCGTCCAATCCAGAGTGGAACACCTGTCCCACCCACCCCCTTCTCAGGCGAACCTGGTCCACTACCTTCAAATGGGTCTCCTGTAACATTGCTACATCAGCCTTCAGTCCCTTCAGGTGTGAGAATACCCTTGATCTCTTGACCGGCCCATTCAACCCCCTCACGTTCCAAGTGATCAGCCGGGTCGCGGGACGACCCGCCCCCCTCCCCTGCCGATTAGCCATGTCCTGTTCCCTGCTCGCCCCGGGTCGACCCTCCCCTTCTGACCCGCTCCCCATGGCGATGTCCCCCTCCCCCCACCTCTCCAGTCCTCCACTTCTCGTTTCTGGTCTTTTCAGCAGCAACCCGGTGTCCCTCCCTAACCCCCCTCCCCCCCCAGGCTAGGACCCCTCCTAGCCGCGATGTACCCTCCATCGTACTCCCGTAAGTCAGCTGGTTCACGCTGACCCGGCTGCTCCTGCCACACTCCGACTCCCCCCGGCTCGGGGGGGGGGCCTCCCCCCCCTTGCCACTCCTCCCTGGCCCCGCTCCAGCGCGGGAAAGGTCGCCATTGCTAGCCACGCCCCGCACTCCTCCCCTCCCCCCTCCTCTGCCCCGCGCGCGGGAAAACAGAGGAAAGCCCGCGCTTTCGCCCTGCCACACCCCACCCCGCCATCTTCAGTTCCACCCCCGTCCCCGTCCATGCCTGTAAAGAACCCCCCCTAGGAGCCCATATCCCCGATCTGCTCTCCCCCCCCGTCCCGCCTCCCCAACTTAACATTATAAATAACAGATAAATAACAAATAACATTGTACTTAACAGTCGCCCTCTACCAAACAGCATAAATAACCATAAATAACCATGAATAACCACAATAACAATAACTAAGGGAAGTTGGCAAAGGGGGAAAAAACATCAGAAGAAAAACCACAGCAAGAGTTCAAAATCCAAACAAAGAATTCAGCTGAAAGTACCCGAGCGGCTACGGCCGCCAAGTATCCCCTGGGTCTAATTCGAGTCCAGTTTCTCTTCCTGTACAAAGGCCCACGCCTCCTCTGGGGACTCAAAATAGTGGTGTTGGTTCCTGTAGGTGACCCACAAGCGCGCTGGCTGCAGCATTCCGAACCTGATCCGTTTTGCATGTAGCACCGCCTTCGTCCGGTTGTACCGGGCCCGCCGCTTTGCCACCTCCGCACTCCAGTCTTGGTAGACCCTCACCGTCGAATTCTCCCACTTGCTGCTCCTTTCCCTCTTGGCCCACTCCAGCACTCTTTCACGGTCGCTGAGTCGCTGGAACCGCACCAGCACCGCCCTCGGGGGCTCATTTGCTCTTGGCCTCCTAGCCATGACCCTGTAGGCCTCTTCCAGCTCCAGGGGCGAAGGGACGGCCCCTGCCCCCATCAGGGAGCTCAGCATTTCTGTTACATATCCCGGGAGGTCTGACCCCTCCAGGCCTTCTGCCAGGCCCAAGATCCTCAGGTTCTTCCGCCTCATTCGGGTATCCAGCTCCTCAAAACGGCTCTGCCATTTCAGGTGGAGTGCCTCGTACACCTCTACCTTTCCCACGAGGACCGTGGCCTCCTCCTCCCTCGCAGTCATCTCCTGTTGCAGCTCCCGAATCGACGCCTCTTGGGTCGCCTGGGCTCCCATCAGCCTGGTGGTCGTCGCATTCATTGACTCCAAGAGCTCCATTTTCAGCTCCGTAAAGAAGCGCAGGAGAGCGGCCTGCTGCTCCTCCGCCCATTTCCTCCATTCCTCGGGTGCACCACCGGCCGCCATTTTGGTCTTCTTCCCCCGCTTTTTTTTGGGAGCTGCTGTTGCTCTCTTTACCACCCCACTCCGGGTACCGACCATAAAGTTGGTCTGGTTCTCTTCAGGGAGCCTTCCCCCACCGGGATTTGTCCTTACAGCGCCGTTGGGGCCCTCCAATCGGCCCGAAAACACCTTTGTAGCAGGAGCAGCCAAACGTGCGACTTAGCTGGTCATAGCCGCAACCGGAAGTCAGCGGCAGCATCCTTGAGACGCATCTCGTAGCACTCGTGCCTTCCACACCTTCAAGTAGGCTGACGATTCGCAGGTTCTGCCTTCTACTCTGTTCTCCTGCTCTTCTACCTTTGCTCTTGAGGACTTGAAAAGGTCCCCCAGGAGCTGCACCTCCAATGCCACCACCTGATCACTATGGTCAGACGTCACACCATCTCTCGGACCTGCAACTCCTGTGCCTCCAATCGAGCTCTTTCCATTGAGCCTTTCAGGGGCGTAAACCCTCCTTCCATGGCCTTCGATCGGTCTTCCTGAATGTCCTTTCTTGGTGGCAGAACTCCTCTTTGATAAACGCTATCAACGGCTCCATCTGAGGCTTTCTAACATGCGCCGACACTTCCCCCTCCGCCATCTTTCCAATTGTTGCTGCACCACAGGTCTCTTCCAATTCATAGGCCAGATATTTTAACGTTCTTCTGCCGGGTCTGATAACCAGTAGACATACCACACACACACGGGGCAGGGGCGGGGGGGGGGGGGGGGGGAAACGACGACCCACTTCGCCACAACTTCAACTACACTTTCCCGTCGAAAGTCTCCTGTTTCGGATAAAAAGAACCCTGTGTTCTACCACTCACTCCATGGCCACCACCGAATGTCCATTTAAACACAATTTGTAATTTCTCACCAACCAATGAACTTACCATTTTGCTGTGATGCCATTCCTGGGTTGTTTTCCGGCTGTCTCTGCTCCCAAAAGGTGAGAGGACCTTCACCTTCCAGGGGCCTTTGCCAGATTCATTGTGGTTTTCATAGAATCATAGAATTTACAGTGCATAAGGAGATCATTCGACTATTGAGTCTGCCCTTGCAAAGAGCATCCTACCTAAGTCCACACCTCCACCCTATCCCAGTAACCCCATCTACCCTTTTTGGACACTAAGGGGCAATTTAGCATGGTCAATCCGCCTAACCTGCACATCTTTGGACTGTGGGAGGAAACTGGAGCACCCGGAGGAAACCCACGCACACACGGGGAGGATGTGCAGACTCCACACAGACAGTGACCCAAGCTGGAATCGAACATGGGACCCTGGAGCTGTGAAGCAATTGTGCTATCCACAAGGCTACCGTGCAATAAAGATATGTCTTTATTGGTGCTAAACCACCTCTCCGGCATAGTAAATTAACCCTCAAAAGTGTTGAGTCTCAGTCCTTCAGATTTTAATTATTGCTGGATTTCTTTTGTTACGATACCCTGGGTGAGTGCGCGGTCAATTCCAGACCGACAGACCCCGGGGTCCCAACATAAGTGAATTAACCAATGCCCCGTATTTTCCGAAGATCTTTAACACATGACTGCTCCAATGAGTTACAGACACCAGATTTATAAATAAAACATTAACAAACTTTATTAATAGAAAGAGGAAATGATGAATATATATAAAGAAGTAACAGAACAATGGTAAATCAGTCTACCTAATCCCGAAACCTTGTCCCACTCCACCCAGACACACACAAGACAGGCACAAATCGAGGGTTGTTTGTGATTTTTAAAAATAATTGTGGATTAAAGGGTATGTTTGAGATGAGTCTTTACTGCTGTAGTTGCGGTCTCTGGGAAATAGGTTTACTCGAGGTTCAGGTTGGCACAAGTCCATCCGTCGACCACCAGATGGTGTTTTACCCAAGAGTTCCAGGTCAGTGTAATTCCACCCTTCTGCCACCAGATGGAGCGAGGTACATGGTGTTCAGATCAGTGCCATTCTTGTCACTGGCCACAAGATGGTGCTGTACACAGGATGCTCAGATCGGTGCAATTTGCCTTTCAGCTCCCAGCCTGAGTCCTGGGCTTCAAATTTGAGAGTCTGGAGGCCTTTCGTTTGCCTGATTTCTGGACACAGATGCCAGCTGTATTTTGAACGATGCTCTCGGTTCGAGCCCTTCCCAGCCTTCTAAGCAAAGGATTAAAAGGTTACCGATCTGGTGAGTGACTGCTTCTTACTCCAGAAGCCCTCCACAAACTTGAGCGCTGTCTTCAAAGTCCTTACTAGCTGGAATCCCAAGGGATGCAGTAATGTTGTAGCAGCTAACCAGAAGACTGTAGATCAAAACAGGCAGCAGGGCAGGGATAAAAAGGGGACACAGGACAGACAACAGGTTTTACAACAATATCCTAACATACCCCCTGCACCACATCATCAGAACATGGATGTTTCATACGAGGTATGCCAAACAATCAACACTCGTGCATACCTGTCTAAACTAGCCCCAATACAATCCCCTGCCTGGTTTCAGCATTAGTGGCAATCTGAATTTTAACACACGCAATAAAATACCTGCACTCACATTATTGCCTCCAAGAAATATGTACGCCGTCTTTACTCCAAAAAATTACAATAATAACTTGACAGAAAACCCTTACGTTCTGGGTTTTAAGTGTTTCTTTAAATGCAAATAGTCAACAGTTCGGAGACGCCCGGGGCGGCCAGCTGTAGACTTCCCAGACTCTCTTCGCCATTCCGTAGATAACAGCAGAGTTGTGTGTTCCTGTAACATGTCCAACATTCATCGCTCATCAGTTTCCAACTGAGCCAGTCTCTGCGGTTTTAGTCGAGACGGAGGTGGCTTTGGTGGTTCAAGCGTTTTGAGGTCCACATCAGGGGTGGTTAACAGAGTGTCTCCTGGTTCTTCCCTACACTCCTTGGGCACCTGCTCTGGATTTGTCCCTTGCTGAGCCTCGGGTAATGCTAACAAGCCTTCCTGACTGATGAACTTCTGCACAAATTTTGAGGGTTTCCTTCAACTAAACTACAAATAGGGATGCTCAATGCTGAATGAAGTTGTGCGTTCACTGGTAACCAACAGACTCTTTTCAACCCCACTGGCCTTACATTCTCTCTTGGCCTTCACAGGGCCCCCTTTCTCAATGGCTGCTGAGGGGTCGGTCGTCTCAAAGTTGATTGACTCAACAGGCACTATTCCTGGGGTGGCAACTTTTACCTCCTCATCAGAGTTTTCGGAACCACCGCCTGCGTCTCCACTTTCAGAATCAGAGGATGGAACATCATAAATTCTCTGAACAGTTTGGGTTTTCCTGAACGAGTTGCAGGATGGCTACAGGATTCGCCATCCATCTTTCCCTCAACTCCCAAAGGATTGATAGCCAACCACTCCTTCTACCTGGCTATCAACCTCTGCTACCATGGAAGGACGGTGTAAACCTTTAAAAGGGTGTGGATCGACCTGCCGCTTGCTGGGCATCACCCACCACCCCCCTCCCAGTCCTTACTGTCCTCGTCCTGACTAACTGATGCTGTGCAGTCAGATATACGTTCCTTCAGGTGAGACACGGTGGCACAGTGGATTAGCCCTGCTGCCTCACGGCGTGAGGTCCCAGGTTCAATCCCGGCTCTGGGTCACCGTCCGTGTATAGTTTGCACATTTGCCCCCACAACCCAAAAGATGTGCAGGCTAGGTGGATAGGCCACATTAAATTGCCCCTTAATTGGACAAAAAGAATTGGGTACTCTAAATTTATTTTTAAAAACGTATACGTTCCTTCAGAGCAAACCTGCTCTGGGAACCTTTTTCACCTGCAGGGAACAGCAATGGGGTTATCATAAGAAGCAGTAACCAATTCAGCTACCTTTTCCAGGTTCTAACTCCCTTACTAGCTCTGGAATAATTGCTCGCCAGTGATCCAAGCTCAATTAGTGACAAGTATATTCGGTAACAACTATCCATCATCGCATCATAGTCAGACCAGATATCAAAGTCAAGACTGTCGTCTGATTCTTTTCCCTATGATCCCTCTTACAACAACTAGCCACCATCACTTCATAACCAGGACCTAGGTTGAAGTCAAAACCTTCGTCTGATTCCTCCTCACTAACATTCTTGTAACGAATGTTTGCCAGGAACTCAAAATCAGAACCAAAGTCAAGGCTCTTGTCTAATTTCTCAGCCGTATAGTCACTGTCAGTCCGAAAATGCTCGGGGCCTGGTACACTACCCTGGTCACTTGAAACATGCTCAATAGCTGTTGATATCTCTTTCTCTGGGCTGTCTGCTGCCCAATTGGGGCCCTTCAGTTGACATTTCAGGTGCTAACTGCAGTACTTCCTTTGGACTCTCTGTAACCATGGGTGAAGCTGCTACCTTCCCTCCAGCTAAATTGTCCCCCAAAATTAAGTCTATCCCTTCCACTGGGAATTCCTTAACCACTCCAACAACTACCAGACCTGACACTAAATCACACTCCAACTGCACTTTATACAATGGAACTGGGATACAACTTCCACCCATCCCATTCACTAATACCTCAGCTTTCTGGAGGAAAGACCAATTGGTACGGGTTTGGCTATCTCTATTGAGGAAAATGGGGTGATTTTCTCCTTAGACACAGAACTGGTATGTCTTTCATCTACCTCATTCTCAAATCCTGCTCCCACAGCAGTGTGCACCTTAGATCTCCTAAGGCAAGATAACACTATCGTCTGCACCGAAGCATTCTCCATTTTTGCTCCTTTCTCAGAATCCTCCTTCCGAACCTCCAAAAAGGCCATGGGCTTTCCCTGCAACTTCCAACAGCCTGAACCAACATGCCACACCCACATCTCGGCTTCCAAGTCTCACTTCCACCCCCAGTACCTTCCTTTCTGGTCCGAGAGGAGATCTCAAAGGCTTCCCAGCTATCCATTCTTTATCTTGGCTACCTGCTGTCTTCTCACTCTCCCACTTCCTATCCTTTTCAAAATTATGGGGGTGATGGACCAAAGGTTTAAATTTATGGATTTACTCATTATCGTCTGCCATAATGGCTGCTTGCCTAGATGTTTGTACCCTCTGGTCTTCAACATGGGTTCTTATCAGTAGGCTAGACAGCTGGTTTGTGATGCAGAACAAGGCCAGCAGCCCGGGTTCAATTTCCGTACCAGCTGAGAATTATGAATTCTCCCTGTGTACCCGAACAGGCGCTGGAATGTGGCGACTCGAGGCTTTTCTCAGTAACTTCATTGCAGTGTTAATGTAAGCCTACTTGCGATAATAAAAGATGATTTATTTATTATCGAAGGTAAGGAATTCTTAAACTCCTTTAAGAGAATTACCTCTCTCAGCCAGATAGGTAGTCACAACTCCCAAAGCTCATACCCATCGATTAAAATTGTTCTGTTTAACCCTCTCAATCTCTGCATAAGTCTGTCCCAGCAATCTCTTCAAATTTCGGAATTTTTACCTATATATTTCAGGAACCAATTAGTAGACATCTAGAATAGCCTTTTTACTGAGTCATAACCCTTACAGTCCTTCTCCGGCAAGGTGGCATAAACTTCCTGTGTTTGCCCTGTCAACGTACTCTGCAGGGGTTCGCCACTCCATTTGGGTTGATATTTTTTCGAAAGCTCTAAAAAATGTCTCTACTTTCTCTTCAAATTTTGTGAGAGCCTGTATAAACTTAAAAATGTCACCACGCCGGTGGCGCATGCGAACGGAGCAGTTGCTTTGGACAGAGACTCCGCCGGTCCAAGACATTCCGCCATTTTCCGGGGGTTTCCCCGTTGTTTCGCCGATCGGGATTTATTCCACCGTTGGGGCCTGAGGGATGGGTGCTGGGTCAGGCTGGTTTGGAGCCGGTGGGGAGCTCTGTGGCCGGAGGAGTAGGGGCATCGAGCCCGCAGTGAGTGGCGGGGGAGGGGTTTGGCACGAGGCGAGGCCCAAATCCAGGACGAATGTAGAGGGGGAGCAGGGCACATCGGGTGGCCCCCGCTGAAAATGAATGGTTGGTATACTTGAAGTCCGGCCCGAGGGGACGAGATTCTTTGCAGTTTGATTTCTGTAAATCATTTTTTAAATTATTATTTATTTATTAATTTTTTATTATTATTGTAAGATTGAAGAAAGAAGGAGAAAAATATTAAGTGGTTAAGTGATTCCAAAAACAGCTGTGAAGAGAGGAGGAAACACAGTTTCGCCGCCGAATGAGAGGACCAGTAAAAGTGCCGACAAGATGGCGGATGCCGGACCGCATGGTGGGGCCACACTACTTACAGTGGAAAGGATGACCGAGGTGATGGCGGAGGAGCTGGAGAAGAAGTTTGCGAGGCACATGGAGGTGTTGGGAGGAGATGGCGGTTGTACTGAAATCATTGTTGGAGGAGGCAATTGCCCCGGTGAGGGTGGATGTAAAAAGGATGTCAGCCGAGGTGAGACGACAATGTGAAAAGATGAAGGAAGTGGAGGAGGCCGTGTCGCAGCACAGCGACCAGCTCACCTCAATGGGGGACGAGCTGCGGAGGGTGGTGGAGGTTAACAGAGGACTCTGAGCAAAGATGGAGGACCTGGAGAACCGTTCGAGGCGGCACAATCTGAGAATTGTGGGCTTGCCCGAAGAGGCAGAGTCTCGAGGCCAACAGAGTATTTTGCTAAGATGCTGCTGGAGTTGATGGGGGAAGGTGAAGACCCCTCCCGGTATGGACTGGACTGAGCTAATCGATCATTAAGGCCGAAACCCAAAGTAAATGAGCCGCCGAGAGCAGTAATTATCTTCTTCCATAAATACCACATGAAGAAGGTGTTAAGCTGGGCAAAGCAGAAGCGGGAGGTGCAGTGGGATGGTGCTAGAGTTCGGATTTACCAGGACTTGACGGTGGAGTTGGCGAAGAGACGAGCGGCATTCAGCCAAGTGAAGGCAGCACTGTACAACAAGGGGCTACGATTTGGTATGGTATACCTGGCAAAGCTGAAGGTGACGTACAACGCCAAAGATTTTTATTTTGAAATGGTGGAGGCAGCTGAGGCGTTCATGAAGGCAGAAGGCTTGGGACAGAAGTAAGGAGTGGAGTTGGAAGAGAGATCGTGGACTGTGATTGGGGAGCTGGAAAATGTATAAATGTTATAGCTTTCTTTTCACCGACCTGTATTGTAACGTACTTGACTTCACATTGTTAGAGAATTTAAGGTTTTGCTTGGTTTCATTGGCATTTTTGTTCCTTCTTTTTGTTGGTAAGTGTATATGGTCCCAATTGGGACGATGTGGGATTTGCGAAGAACGTGTGTGGGGCCAACCCCACTTGGACACACACGAACTGATAGTGGAGGGGACTGGAACTTGGTGCAGGAGCCAAGATTGGACAAGTCACGGCCGCACTCGCTGGTCCCGCCACGGGGCGGGGGGGGGGGGGGGGGCAAAGGCGCTGGCTGGGCTAATGCTGGAAATGGGAGTGGTGGACCCTTGGAGGTTTCTGCACCCGAGGGTGCGGGAGTACTCGTTTTTCTCAGCGGTCCCTAAAGAGTACTCGTGGATGGACTTTTTCATGGTGGGGAAGGCGCTGCTGGCTGGGGTTAAAGGGTTGGAGTACTCGGCAATTGCAACATCTGATCATGCTCTGCATTGGGTGGATATGATACTGGAGAAGGGGGGTTATACAGAGACCAGGGTGGAAGTTAGATGTGGGACTGTTGGGGGACCGAGGGTTCTGTGACAAAATTGAAAACATAATCGAGAAATATGTAGGTTTTAACTGTACGGTGGGGGGGTATCAAAGATGGTTGGGAGGCTTTAAAGGCGGTGGTGAGGGGTGAAGTGATCTCGTTCAAGGCTAGGCTAGACAAAGAGGAGAGGTTGGAGCGTCAGAGGGTAATAGATGAGATGCTGTATGTAGATAGGAGGTAGGCAGAAGATGGGGACCCAGCGAAGTTGGAAAAGAGGAAGGAACTCCAGACGAGCTTATCTACCAGGAAGGCGGTAAGCCAATTGAGGCAAGCAAGGGGTGTAGTTTACGAGCATGGAGAGAAGGCTGAATATAGTATGTTGGCGGAACATCTCCGGAAGGAGGCTGCGGCAAGGGAAATTGTCCAGGTGTGGGACAGGGCAGGGAATGGTGGTAGCTCCAAATCAGATTAACACGGTCTTTAAGGAATTCCATGAGAGGTTGTGCAGGTCAGAGCCACCTGGAGGAGGCCGGGAGATGCAGGAATTTCTAGATGGGCTCCCCAAAGTTAGTGGGGGGGGGGGGGGGGGGCAGTGAACAGGGCTACATTAGAAGGGGTGATAGTGGAGCAGGAGATAAAAGATGCGATTTGGAGGATGCAGTCGGGGAGGATGCAGTCGGGTAAGGTGTTGGGTTTCCGGTGGAATATAAAAAATTCAAAGACAAGCTGGTACTGCTGATGGTGGGAATATTTGAGGAGGCGATAGGGAATGGATGTTCGCACAAACTTTGGGGCAGGCATCGATTTCCCTGTTACTTAAGAAAGATAAGGATCCGAAGGTGTGTGGGTCGTATAGGCCCAGATCACTTTTAAACATGGACACAACGATATTGGCGAAGGTACTGGCAGGTAGGCTAGGGGAGTGCCTCCCGAAGGTGATAGGTGAAGATCAGACGGGGTTTGTGAGAGGGAGGCAGCTCTTTTTGAACATTAGGAAGGTATTGAACGTGGTTATGGGACCGGCGGAAGGGAAGGAAACAGAGAACGGTGTGGGATTGGACCAAAATTTGTGGACTGGGTAAAACTTCTATATAAGGAGCTGAGGGCGAGTGTCCGCACAAATAAAATCAGCTCTGAATACTTTCCTCTCCACCGTGGGACTAGGCAGGGGTGTCCTATGTCCCCCCCTGCTGTTTGCACTTGCGATTGAACCATTGGCCATCGCTTAATAAGATGTTCGGGGGTATGGAAAGGGATAGTGCAGGTGGATAGAGCGTAGGGTGTCCTTATATGCTGATGACTTGTTATACGTGTCAGAACCGAGTGTGTCAATAGGGAATATTGGAGCTGTTTTGGGTGTTTGGGTCCTTCTCGGGGTACAAATTAAATCTAGACAAAAGTGAATATTTTGTGGTGTGTCGGATCAGGGGTGGGGGGATGCAATTCTGTAGGGCAGGGACTCACTTTAGATATCTGGGGGTGCAGGTTGCTCGGGATTGGGGGGGGGGGGCTCTGTAGGTACAACATTTCTAGTTTGGTTGGGAGGGTGAAAGCTGATCTGGCAAGGTGGGATGGTCTCCCTCTGTCACAGGCAGGTCGGGTACAGGCGGTTATAATGAATATCTTGCCACGATTCCTGTTTATTTTCCAATGCCTGCCGATTTTCCTGCCAAAGGCATTTTTTAGAGCGATTGAAGGGATGATTACCTCGTTCATATGGGGGGGGGAAGGTGGCCAGAATTAATAAGGTGCTACTGCAGAGAGGAAGGCAGGCAGAGGGTTTGGGTCTTCCGAACCTGATGTATTATTACTGGTGGCGAATGTGGAGAATGTACGGTGCTGGGTCAGAGGGGTTGACTCCCAGTGGGTCAGAATGGAGGAGAGTTTGTGTAGGGGGTCGGGATTGAAGGCACTAGCAACAGCGCCGCACCCGACGGCCCCGGGGGAGATAGTCAGGGAATCTGGTAGTAATAGCTTTGTGGAGAATTTGGAGGCAGTTTCGCCAGCACTTTGGGTTGGGGGCATAGTCAAAGGAAATGCCGATTCGGGGCAACCATAGATTTGAGCTAGGGAAGTGGGATTGAAATTTTTGAAGATGGGAGGAGAAAGGAATTAGGACACAAAAAGATTTGTTTCTTGAGGGTTGGTTTGCAGGATTGAAGGAGCTGAGAGCGAAGTATGGGCTGGAGCAGGGGGAATATTTAGATACATGCAGGTTTGAGACTTTGCCAGAAAGGAGATACAGAGCTTCCCAGTAGAGCCGGCTTCCACATTGCTGGAGGAGATGCTGACAACAGGAGGACTGGAGAAGGGTGCAGTAACGGCGGTTTACAGGGCTATTTTGTAAGGAGGAGAAGGCACCGCTGGAAGGGATCAAGGCAAAGTGGGAGGAAGAGATGGGAGAGGGTATGGAGGAGGGGTTCTTGTGTGCAGTGTTCCGGAGGGTGAAAGCCTCAACCTCGTGTACGGGGTTGGGGCTGATACAACTGAAGGTGGTACATAGAGCACATCTTACAAAGGTGAGGATGAGCCGACTGAGGGGGGTAGAAGATGTGTATGAATGTTGCGGGAGGGGCTCCGCAAATCACATTCATATGTTTTGGTCCTGTCCAAAGATGGAGGATTACTGGAAGGAGGTTTTTAGGGTAATCTCTAAAGTTTTGCACGTGAAACTGGACTCAGGCCCTCGGGAGGCCATATTCGGGGTGTCGGACCAGCTGGGGTTGGAAACAGGTACAGAGGCAAATGTTGTAGCCTTCGCCTCATTGATCGCCCGAAGGCGGATCCTGTTAGGGTGAAGATCAACTTGTCCACCCTGTGCCCTGGCGTGGAGGGGCGACCTGCTGGAATTCTTGACTCTTGAAAAGGTTAAATTTGAACTGAGGGGAAGGAAATTAATGAAATGAAACGAAAATCGCTTACTGTCACAAGTAGGCTTCAAATGAAGTTACTGTGAAAAGCGCCTAGTCGCCACATTCCGGTGCCTTTTTCGGGGAGGCTGGTACGGGAATTGAACCGTGCTGCTGGCCTGCCTTGGTCTGCTTTCAAAGCCAGCGATTTAGCCCTGTGTTAAACCAGCCCCTAGCTTATTGTCACAAGTAGGCTTCAATGAAGTTACTGTGAAAAGTCCCTAGTCGCCACGTTCCGGCGCCTGTACGGAGAGGCCGGTATGGGAATTGAACCTGCGCTGCTGGTCTTGTTCAGGATTACAAGCTAGTTTGTTTAGCCCACTGTGCTAAACCAGCCCCATGGAGGGGTTCTACAATTCATGGCGTTTTTCATTGTGCACTTTTGAGAATTGGATTACATTGAACATTACACAGTCCAAAGATGTGCGGGTTAGGTGGATTGGCCATGCTAAATTGCCCGTAGTGTAAGGTTAATGGGGGGATTGTTGGGTTACGGGTATACGTGGGTTTAGGTAGGGTGATCATTGCTCGGCACAACATCGAGGGCCGAAGGGCCTGTTCTGTGCTGTACTGTTCTATGTTCTATGTTCTATTAGCGGGGCGGGCTGGGAGGGTTGGGGTGTAAATTTGGGAGAAAATGTGAAAAAGGAGGAACATAAAAATATGAAGAAAAACAACATAACCACAATGTTCTGTTCCAGGACTTAGCTCTCCTCCATGTTCTGGCAGCTTTCAACTCTTTGTCAGTACCGTAAGCTGGAACTCTCTCTCCCTATCTTTCATCTCTCCCTCTGTCTCTTTCTCTTTCCTCTCTTTCAATTTATTTCTGTTTTGCTGCATTTCCTTTTCTCGCATTTTTTTCTGCATTTCTATTTCTCAATGTTTTTGCTGCATTTCAATTTTTCCCTATCTTTTTCTGCATTTCTAACTGTTTCATATGTAACTAGATCTTAGCCAATTCTACTATGGGCAGCACAGTAGCACAGTGGTTAGCACTTTTGCTTCACAGCGCCAGGGCCCCAGGTTCGATTCCCAGATTGGGTCACTGTCTGTGCGGAGTCTGCACGTTCTCCCTGTGTCTGCGTGTGTTTCCTCTGGGTGCTCCGGTTTCCTCCTACAAGTCTTGAAAGACGTGCTGTTAGGTGAATTGGACATTCTGAATTCTCCCTCAGTGTTCCCGAACAGGCGCCGGAATGTGGCGACTCGGGGATTTTCACAGTAACTTCATTGCAGTATTAATGTAAGTCTACTTGTGACAATAATGAAGTTATTATTATTATATAATGTGGTTTATTATAACGAAGTGTCACTTATTTTTTAAAAATCATTTTTATGGGATGTGGGCTTTGTTGGCTAGGTCTGTAATTACTGGTGTTCCGCAGGGATCAGTTCTGGGACCTCCAATCTTTGTAATATATATGAATGACTTGGAAAAAAACGTAGCAAGGTTGCGGATGACACTAAGATTGCATGAGTTTCAGATAGTGATGAAGATTGTCAGAGAATACAACAGGATACAGATAAGTTGCAAAATTGGGCAGAGAAATGGCAGATGGAGTTTAACCCGGACAAATGCGAGGTGATGCATTTTGGTAGATCCAATTCAGGTGGGAGCTATAAAATAAATGACAGAACCATCCGGACCACAGAGACACAGAGAGATCTGGTCGTGCAGGTCCACAGATCCTTAAAAGTGGAAATGGTGGTAAAGAAAGCATATGGCATGCTTGCCTTCATAGGATGGGGTATCGAGTATAAATCGCTAGTGCCCGTATCGCGTTTCACGATGGCGCGAAACGGGCGTGGGCACGAGCAATTCTGGAAACCTCAGGAGGCCAGCACGGCGCTGGAGCGGTTCACGCCACTCCAGCCTCACTTCCTGGCGCACACTAGGGGCGGCACCAACCTGCGCATGCACAGTGGTGACGCGGCAACCCATGCATGCGCGGTGGCTTTACAGAACATGCCGCTTCCGACGCAACATGGCATGGGGGTTCTGGGGCTGGACGCGCAACAAAGTAGGCCCGGGGGGGGGGAGAGGCCGACCCGCCGATCAGTGGGCCCTGATCGCAGGCCAGACCCCATCGGCGGTCCCCCCAGGGACGGGTCTCCCCCCCCCCCCCCACACAGGCCGTCCCCCTGACCCTTCGCGCAGAGTTCCCGCCGGCAGCGACCAGGTGTGGACGGCACCGGTAGGACTCTGCTTTTTCCACTTGGCCCATTCGGGCCGGAGAATCGGCGGTCCGGCTTCATACAGCGGCCTGCGACTGGTGCCGCGCCAAACTCGCCGGTGCATGGGCCTCACGGTAGCATGGTGGTTAGCATCAATGCTTCACAGCTCCAGGGTCCCAGGTTCGATTCCCGGCTGGGTCACTGTCTGTGTGGAGTCTGCACATCCTCCCCGTGTGTGCGTGGGTTTCCTCCGGGTGCTCCGGTTTCCTCCCACAGTCCAAAGATGTGCGGGTTAGGTGGATTGGCCATGCTAAATTGCCCGTAGTGTAAGGTTAATGGGGGGATTGTTGGGTTATGGGTATACGGGTTACGTGGGTTTAAGTAGGGTGATCATTGTTCGGCACAACATCGAGGGCCGAAGGGCCTGTTCTGTGCTGTACTGTTCTATGTCTATGTCTAAATGGCGCCAATTCTCCGCACCTCAGAGAATCGCATGCCAGCAGCGTCCCAACCATAATCCACCCGCCGGCTGGGCAGCACGCCGCCCAACCCAAGGGCACTGGCCACTATATCCCCTGCCGGATGGGGGCCACAGAGCATACCACTGGCATGGGTAGTACCAGCCAACGGTACCCCCAGCAGCAGGGATGGGCGCCAAGACCGGAGGACCCCAAGGTGCTAGGCACCGATGGACCAAAGGGTGTAGTGGGCAAGGTGCCGGGGGAGGAGCTGGGGGTGGGTGTGGGGATGGGGAGGAGGGGAGGGGGTGCAGGGGCTGAGTGCAGACCGGGGCCACCATGTTGCCTGTTGGACCTGGTTGGACACACGGGTGTGCGCCATGCTCGGATGTCTGACTTACACTCCCTGCAGACAATTAACTTCGGAATTCAACCAGGAATAGTGGCCATCATCCTAGTCGCAGTGCATCCACCAGGGCTACGAAGGCTGTACGGGTTGAGCTGCTTGAGGAGGACCCTGCAGCAGCGGAGCCTGCCCCAGAGAAACAGGAAGCAGCCGGTAAGGATGAAGAGCCGGCTGCCCAACAGGCCGAGGAGAAAGATGTGTAAGGAAAGCACCGCAAGAGGCCTCGTGTACCGGCAACATTTGTCATTCGAGGACCTGTCAGACCGGGCATGCCGGCGAAGACTCCATCTGAGCAGGGGGAAATGCAACATATCTTCCAGATCATGGCACACTTGGCAGCCCGGGGGAATGGGGGAGGACATCTGCTTCTGATGGCCGCCAAGGTGACAGTCACCCTGAACCTTTACGCAACGGGTTCCTTCCAGGCGCTGAGTGGCAACCTGTCTGGAATCTCACAGACCTCTCTGCAAAGTTGCATCTGTGCCATCGAGGAGGTCCTATATGCCCGATAGCCGCAATATATCAAATTCAATGTGGACCGAGCTCACCAGGATATCCGGGCAGCGGGGTTCACCATCATTGCCGAGATGCCCCGGTCCAGAGTGCGATCGACAGGCTGCATGTCCTATGAGCACCGGCCCTTGTTAGGCCGTTCTTCACAAATCGAAAGGGGTTTCACTCAATGAACGTGCAGCTGTGTGCGACCATGAGCTGCTCATCATGGACGTCTGTGCCCGATACCCGGGCACTGTGCACGATGCCTTCATCCAGGCACAGGTCAGAATGATTCCCGACCTCGTCGAGGTGCAACCCCGGCTGATGCGTTGGCTCCTGGGCGACAGAGGTTATCCGCTACTGCCGTGGCTGATGCTGCCTTTCTGGAGGCCACTGACCGTCGCAGAGATCCTGGGCCAAACCCACCCTAACGTCCGTCCATCCTCCCCCACCCCCGCCCTCTGCGGCCAGCCCAGACCAGCCCATCTAAACCCTCACACTCTTCTGACAGAGCACCGAGGCAGGTTGCAATCTTGTGAACAGGTGTTTTGATTTGATTTATTTATTATTATCACATGTATTAGTATACAGAGAAAAGTATTGTTTCTTGCATGCTGCGCAAACAATGCATACCGTACATAAGGAATGAAGGAGAGACTGCAGAATATAATGTTACAGTCATAGCTAGGGTGTAGAGAAAAGATCAACTTAAGGTTGAGGTCGGACCATTCAAAAGTTTCATGGCAGTAGGGAAGAAGCTGTTCTTGAGTCGGTTGGTACATCAAACTTTTGTATCTTTTTCCTGATGGAAGAAGGTGGAAGAGAGTATGTCCAGGGTGTGTGGGGTCCTTAATTATGCTGGCTGTCTTTCTGAGGCAGCGGGAATTATAGATAGAGTCAATGGATGGGAGGCTGGTTTGCGGGTTGGACTGGGTTACATTCACAACCTTTTTGTAGTTTCCTGCGGTCTTGGGCAGAGCAGGATCCATACCAAGCTGTGATACAACCAGAAAGAATGCTTTCTCTGGTGCATCTGTAGAAGATGGTGAGAGTTGCAGCTGACATGCCAAATTTCCTTAGTCTTCTGAGAAAGTAGAGTCATTGGTGGGCTTTCTTAACTAATAGTGTCGGCATGGGGGGGGGGGGGGGGGGGGACCAGGACAAGCTGTTGGTGATCTGGACACCTAAAAACTTGACGCTCTCTACCCTTTCTACTTCGTTCCCACTGATGTAGACAGGGGCATGTTCTGCACTACCCTTCCTGAAGTCGATGACAATCTCCTTCGTTTGTTGACATTGAGGGAGAGATTATTGTTATTGCACCAGTTCATAAGATTCTCTATCTCATTCCTGTACTCTGTATTGTCATTGTTTGAGTTCTGTGGTGTCATTAGCAAACTTGAAAATCAAGTTGGAGGGGAATTTGGCCACAAAGTCATAGGTGCACAAGGGGTGTAGGAGGCTGAGGACACAGCCTTGTGGGGCACCGGTGCTGAGGGTGATCGTGGAGGAGGTGGTGTTTTTTTTTTAGCGCATTTTATTCAAACTTGTATCAAAGTAGGTTACAGCAAATAAAAACCCCGGGAAACATTCTTCCCAACAATCAACTATACAGTTTGTACAGATTTTTCTCCTTTTTCATCCCCCCTCCCCATCACCCACCCCCTGCGACGAACAGCTCCTCAAACACGATCACAAACATCCCCCACCTTTTCTCAAACTCCCCTGCTGAGCCCCTTAACTCATACTTTATCTTCTGTAACCGCAGGAAGTCATACAGGCCACCCAACCATGTTGCTACACCCGGTGGCGATGCCAACCGCCACTCCAGCAAAATTCGTCGCCATGCAATCAGAGAGGCGAAGGCCAAGACATCGGCCTTCCTCCTCTCCATGAGCTCCGGCTTCTCTGAAACCCCAAATATTGCCACCAAAGGGTCCGGGTCCACTCCCTCCTCCACTATCCTGGCTAAGACCGCAAACACTCCCGCCCGGAATCTTTCCAAATTTTCACAACCCCAAAACATGTGCGCATGATTCGCTGGCCCCCGCCCACACCTCTCACATTCATCTGCTACCCCCCGAGAGAACTGACTCATTCTCGCCCGAGTCGTATGCACCTTCTGCACCACCTTAAACTGTATCAGGCTCATCCTTGCACAAGAGGAGGTCCCGTTTACCCTTCGCAGTGCCTCACTCCATACTCCCCAATTGATCTCCATTCCCAACTCCGCTTCCCATTTCTACTTGATCTTCACCACCCGCTCGCCTCCCTGTTCTCCCAGCCACTTATATATCCCCAATTCTTCCCTCCCCTTCCACATCCGGAAGCAGCAGTCACTCCAGCAGGGTGTATCCCGGCAATCCAGGGAACCCTTTCCAGACCTTTCGTGCAAACTCCCTAACCTGAACTCACTACCCCTCGGCAGCTCTACCCTCTCCCCTAGCTCCTCCAGACTGGCGAACCCTTCCTCCAAATACAAATCCCTCACTTGACCAGCCCCACTTCCCTCCACCTCTGTATACACTGTCCACACCCCCCCCCCCCTTCCCCCGCCAGCTCAAACCCATGATTCTCGCACAGAGGCATTAGCACTGACATCTCTTCCACCCTAAAATGCCTTCTCAGCTGATTCCATATCTTCACTGTGGACTGCACCATTGGGCTCCCTGAATACCTACTTGGAGCCATTGGCAATGCTGCCGTCACCATAGCTCTCATACTCGACCCCTTACAAGATTCCTCCTCCATCCTAACCCACTCTACCCCGTCTCCTTCCCACCACCCTGCACCTTGTCCCACATTCGCCACCCAATAATAATGAAGCAAGTTTGGCAATGCCAACCCCCCCACCCCGCTGCCTCTGCCTCTGTAGCAGGGTACTCCCCACCCTCGGCACCTTCCCCACCCATACAAAGTCAGAGACGATTGTGTCCACTGACCGAAAAAAGGCCTTTAGAACATAGAACATTACAGCGCAGTACAGGCCCTTCGGCCCTCGATGTTGCGCCGTCCTGTGAAACCCCTCTAAAGTCCCTCTGCACTATTCCCTTATCGTCCATATGCCTATCCAATGACCATTTGAATGTGTTTAGTGTTGGCGAGTCCACTACAGTTGCAGGCAGGGCATTCCACGCCCTTACTATTCTCTGAGTAAAGAACCTACCTCTGACATCTGTCCTATATCTATCTCCCCTCAATTTAAAGCTATGTCCCCTCGTGCTGGACATCACCATCCGGGGAAAAAGGCTCTCAATGTCCACCCTATCTAATCCTCTGATCATCCTGTATGCCTCAATTAAGTCACCTCTTAACCTTCTTCTCTCTAATGAAAACAGCCTCAAGTCCTTCAGCCTTTCCTCATATGATCTTCCCTCCATACCAGGCAACATCCTTGTAAATCTCTTCTGTACCCTTTCCAATGCTTCCACATCCTTCCTATAATGTGGCGACCAGAACTGCACACAATGCTCCAAATGCGGCCGCACCAGAGTTTTGTACAACTGCAACATGACCTCATGGCTCCGAAACTCAATTCCTCTACCAATAAAAGCTAACACACCGTACACCTTCTTAACAACCCTCTCAACCTGGGTGGCAACTTTCAGGGATCTATGGACATGGGCACCGAGATCTCTCTGCTCGTCCACACTACGAAGAATTTTACCATCAGCCTAGTATTCCTTCCAAAATGAATCACATCACACTTTTCTGCATTAAACTCCATTTGCCACCTGTCAGCCCAGCTCAGCATCTTTTCTATGTCCCTCTGTAATTTGTAACATCCTTCTACACTGTCCACAACTCCACCGACTTTAGTGTCATCTGCAAATTTATTCACCCATCCTTCTACGCCCTCCTCCAGGTCATTTATAAAAATGACAAACAGCAGTGGCCCCAAAACAGATCCTTGTGGTACACCACTAGTAACTGGACACCAGTCAGAACATTTCCCATCAACCACCACCCTTTGTCTTCTATCAGCTAGCCAATTGCTGATCCAAACTGCTAAATCACCCTGAATCCCATGCCTCTGTATTTTCTGCAATAGCCTACCGTGGGGAACCTTATCAAACGCTTTATTGAAATCCATATACACCACATCAACTGCTTTACCCTCATCCACCTGTTTGGTCACCTTCTCGAAGAACTCAATGAGGTTTGTGAGGCATGACCTACCCTTCACAAAACCATGTTGACTATCTCTAATCAAATTATTCCTTTCCAGATGATTATACATCCTATCTCTTATAAACCTTTCTAAGACTTTTCCCACAACAGAAGTAAGGCTCACTGGTCTATAGTTACCGGGGTTATCTCTACTCCCCTTCTTGAACAAGGGGACATTTGCTATCCTCCAGTCCTCTGGCACTATTCCTGTAGACAAAGATGACTTAAAGATCAAAGCCAAAGGCTCAGCAATATCCTCCCTAACTTCCCAGAGAATCCTAGGATAAATCCCATCCGGCCCAGGGGACTGATCTATTTTCACACTTTCCAGAATCGCTAACATCTCCTCCTTATGAACTTCAAGCCCTTCTAGTCTAGTAGCCTGTATCTCAGTATTCTCCTCGACATCTTTGTCTTTTTCCTGTGTGAATACAGATGAAAAATATTCATTTAGCACCTCTCCTATCTCCTCGGACTCCAAGCACAACTTCCCACTACTGTCCTTGACTGGCCCTACTCTTACCTTCGTCATTCTTTTATTCCTGACATACCTATAGAAAGCTTTAGGGTTATCCTTGATCCTACCTGCCAAAGACTGTCTCATGTCCTCGCTTGGCTCTTCTTAGCTCTCTCTTTAGAGCCTTCCTAGCTAACTTGTAACTCTCAAGCGACCCAACTGAACCATCACGTCTCATCTTCACATAGGCCTCCTTCTTCCTCTTGACAAGTGTTTCAACTGCTTTAGTAACCCATGGTTCCCTCGCTCGACGACTTCCTCCCTGCCTAACAGGTACATACTTATCAAGGACACGCAGTAGCTGTTCCTTGAACATGCTCCACATTTCCATTGTGTCCATCCCCTGCAGTTTTCCTCTCCAGCCGATGCATCCTAAGTCTTGCCTCATTGCATTATAATTGCCTTTCCCCCAGCTATAACTCTTGCCCTGTAGTGTATACCTATCCCTTTCCATCGCTAAAGTAAACGTAATCGAATTATGGTCACTATCACCAAAGTGCTCACCTACCTCCAAATCTAACACCTGCCCTGGCTCATTACCCAGTACCAAATCCAATACGGCCTCGTCTCTTGTTGGCCTATCTACGTACTGCATCAGGAACCCTCCTGCACACATTGGACAAAAACGGACCCATCTAAAGTACTTGAACTGTAGTGTTAACCAGCCAATATTTGGAAAGTTAAAGTGCTCCATAACAACTACCCTGCTATTTTTGCTCCTATCCAGAATCATCTTTGCAATCCTTTCCTCTCCATCTCTGGAACTTTTCGGAGGCCTATAGAAAAGCCCTAACAGGGTGACCTCTCCTTTCCTGTTTCTTAACTCAGCCCATACTACCTCAGTATTCGAGTCCTCATCAAATGTCCTCTCAGCCATCGTAATACTGTCCTTGACTAACAATGCCACCCCTCCCCCTCTCTTACCACCTTCCCTGAGCTTACTGAAATATCTAAACCTCGGCACCTGCAACAACCATTCCTCGCCCTGCTCTATCCATGTCTCTGAAATGGCCACAACATCGAAGTCCCAGGTACTAACCCATGCCGCAAGTTCACCCACCTTATTCCGGATGCTCCTGGCATTGAAGTAGACACACTTTAAACAACCTTCCTTCCTGCCGGTACACTCCTGCAACTTTGAAACCTTACTCATGACCTCACTACTCTCAGCTCCTTGTGTCCTGGAGCTACAATTCAGGTTCCCAATCCCCTGCTGAACTAGTTTAAACCCTCCCGAAGAGCATTAGCAAACCTCCCCCCCAGGATACTAGTACCCCTCTGGTCCAGGTGTAGACCATCCCGTTTGTAGAGGTCCCACCTACTCCAGAATGAGCCCCAATTGTCCAGGAATCTGAAACCCTCCCTCCTGCACCATCCCTGCAGCCATGTGTTCAACTGCTCTCTCTCCCTATTCCTCGACTCGCTCGCACATGGCACGGGTAACAACCCAGAGATAATAACTCTGTTTGTCCTGGATCTAAGTTTCCACCCTAGCTCCCTGAATTCCTGCCTTACATCCCTATCCGTTTTCCTACCTATGTCATTGGTACATATGTGGACCACGACTTGGGGCTGCTCCCCCTCCCCCTTAAGGATCCCGAAAACACGATCGGGAGAGCCTGAAGATAACCAAGAACCTCGGCAGAATATTCATTTTCACCACTTGGACCCTCCCCGCCTACATTAAGTGCAATGTATCCCACCTCTTAAGATCCTCCCTGGCCTTCTCCCTCGCTACCGTAAGTGGCATCCCCCCTAAATTAGCCCGCTGTGCTAGCTCATTCACCGGGAATACCTCGCTTTTCCCTACATTCAGCTTGTATCCCGGGAACACTCCAAACCTCCCCAACAGGCCCTTAATCCTTCCTGTACTCTCCAACGGATCTGAAACATACAGCAAGAGGTCATCGGCATAGAGCGACACCCGCTGCTCCCTCTGTACCCTCATTATCCCCTGCCACTCTGCTGACCCCCTGAGAGCCATCGCCAATGACTCTACGGCAAGCGCAAACAGCAGCGGCGAAGGCGGGAACCCCTGCCTCATACCCCTGTGTAAGTCAAAGCTTCGTGAGCTCATATCATTCGTCCTCGCCCTCGCTCTTGGAGCCACATACAGCAACCGCACCCATGCCACAAATCTCAGCCCAAACCCAAACCTTCCCAAAACCTCGAACGAGTACCGCCACTCCACCCGATCAAATGCTTTTTCTGTGTCCATGGACACCACCACCTCCGGTACCAGAGCTCTCGACGGATTCATCACCACATTCAGCAGCCGTCTTATATTACTCGCGAGCTGTCTGCCCTTCATGAAGCCTGTTTGATCTTCTGCAACCACCCCCGGGACACAATCCTCCATCCTCTCCACCAACAACTTAGCCAATACTTTCATATCCGTGTTCAATAGTGATATGGGTCGATACGACCCACATTCCACCGGATCCTTCCCTTTTTTTGGGATTAGTGTGATTACTGCCTGCTTCATCGTCTCCGGCAACTCCCCCTTCTCCAGTGCTTCATTGAATGCCCCAACAGATGTAGTATCAGGTCCGTTGCAAATTCCTTAAAAAATTCTGCTGGGTACACATCCGGCCCAGGGGCCTTCCCCGACTTCGTACCCCTGATACTATCCAGCACCTCCCTCAGCCCCAGGGGCTCCTCCAATGCCTGCCTCTTTGCTTCCTCCACCTGTGGAAATTCCAGCTCATCCAGAAACCACCCCATGTCCCCCTCCTCTCCTCCTGGGTCTGCCTCATAAAGTCCCGGGTAATACTCTCTCAATGCCTCATTTATCTTCACTGGCTCTGACACCACATCCCCAGCCCTAGTCCGGATCTCCAATATTTCCCTGGACGCAGCCTGCCTCCGCAGCTGGTGCGCCAGCATGCGGCTCGCTTTCTCCCCATACTCTTATTGCACCTCTCTTGCCCGACGCAGCTGCCCTACCGCCCTCCCTGTTGTCAGTCTGTCAAATTGCCCCTGCAACTTTTTCCTCCTCGCCAATCCCTCCACGATGTGTACCCTTGATTATTCCCTCCACTATCTCGCTCACTAGACGGTCATGTTCTGCCCTCCTTTCCTTATTCACATGAACCATAAATGAGATAATTTCTCCCCAGACCACTGCCTTCAGTGCTTCCTAAAAAATGCCCGCTGATGAGGAAGTGAACAAACGAATATGATGGACTGTAGGACCCTGAGGGTAATGTGTTCACAGACAGAGAACAAAGGGATGAGCACAGCATGGCTAGGAAGGGGGAGGGGAGCGTTGCCTCGTGGAGAGAATAGTGAAAAGGATGCTGGGTAACAAGGGGCCCAGGATTGAGAAATGCAAAGTGACCCAATCAGGATATATGGCCAGGTCAGGAGGTGTATAGAATGACCAATGGGAAGCTTATATGTGAATCTTACTGTGATTTTGAATATATCTGGAGAGACCCTTTGTCCTCGGTCTCTCTCTTTATTCTGGGCTCTCAGAAGACAGTGTGTGTGTCCTGAGGTCCTATGGATTGAGTCAGCCTTGCAAATTAGTTATTATTAAATGATATGATACCTGCAAATCCATCTCAGATTTTATTGAATCTAGACTCACAGCAAAATAATCAGGGATTAACACTGCCACCTCCCCATTCTGATTGAACACCACATAATCCCTAATCGCCAACCGCACCTTATCACAAAAACCTCCATCCGCCAACAACCCCCGGGTCAAACCTCCACCCCGACCTCTGCTCTCGTCCCGTACTGAACCGAATATCCAGCCAGTGGGGTGCATGGTCCGAGATAACTATCCCCGCATACTCTGTCCCCTCCACTCCAACCAAAATCTCCTGATTCACTACAAAGTAATAATTCCTCAAATACACCTTATACACGTGTGAAAAGAAGGAATACGCCCTTCCCCCGGGTTCTGAAAGCGCCATGGATCCACCATACCCATCCTCTCCATAACCCCCCCCCCCCCCCCAGCTCCCTTGCCATTTGATGCCCTATCAATCGTATTAAAGACTCGAATGGGTACAATAGAGGCTTTATTACAGTTAGATGTTTATCCTCTGACTGCAGCTGGTAGAATGGCTGCTTAGGAGAAGTCATGCATATTTATATGGCTCCTTGTGGGTGGAGCTAGCCGGCAGGGGCTACCGGTGAACCTGTAGTATAGGTACTACTGTACATCCCCTAATATAGGCACACACACAATTACACAGTGGATCACCACATTCACCCCCTGTTAAAAATGAGTCCGGCTGGGGTGGCGTGGAACTATATACAGAATTGTGAATTATTTATAGAGGGGAGGTAAAAAAAAATGTCTCCATCTTGTGACCCGGTGCACGTCAGAGGTTAAGTCAATCCGGCGGTCTGACGGTTCGCTGGGAGCGACGTAACTGGTGGCGATGTCTGTACAGGCGGTGGCGGCATCGACAGCGTCGGTGCAGGCGGTGTTGGTGCTGGCGGTGTTGGTGCTGGCCAGTAGCTGGATGACTCCGGGAGCATGCCAAAATCTTCCTCATCCTCTAGCGTGGGCTGGGGAAGGAGGGATGGATCTGGTGGGGCTGGTGCTGGGAGCGCGGGTGGCGCGTGGGTGGGGAGGTGTGTGGGAGTGGGAGTGGCACCTGAGGGAGCTAGGTCCCTGAGCGAGACCGTATCCTGACGGCCGTCGGGGAACTCCACGTAGGCATACTGGGGGTTTGCGTGGAGCAGGCGTACCTTGTCCACCAAGGGGTCCGCCTTGTGGAGTCGGACATGCCTACGCAGTAGAACCAGTCCTGGAGCTGCGAGCCAAGTCGGGAGCAACACCCCGGATGTGGACTTCCTAAGGAAGGTAAAGACACGTTCATGGGGTGTGTTATTCGTGGCAGTGCACAGTAGCGACCGGATGGAGTGCAGTGCATCCGGGAGGACCTGCTGCCAGCGAGTGGCTGGGAGGTTCCTGGATCGTAGGCCCAGCTGGACAGCCCTCCATATCGTCCCGTTCTCCCTCTCGACCTGCCCGTTTCCCCAGGGATTGTAGCTGGTCATCCTGCTGGAGGCGATACCCCTGCTGAGCAGGAACTGGCGCAGCTCATCGCTCATGAATGAGGATCCCCTGTCGCTGTGGATGTAGTTGGGGAAACCGAACAGAGCGAATATGGAGTTGAGGGGCCTTGATGACGGTGGCAAACGTCATATCCGGGCATGGGATGGCGAATGGGAACCTGGAGAATTCATCACCCACACTAAGGATATATGTGTTGCGGTCGGTGGAGGGGAGAGGCCCTTTGAAATCCACA
The DNA here is from genome assembly GCF_902713615.1 of Scyliorhinus canicula. Classification (NCBI taxonomy): domain Eukaryota; kingdom Metazoa; phylum Chordata; class Chondrichthyes; order Carcharhiniformes; family Scyliorhinidae; genus Scyliorhinus; species Scyliorhinus canicula. Next base: position 113,522,480 of record NC_052152.1, read on the forward strand.
CAGGCATTCAAAGGGACGGGACGCTTTCACCAGACGCGCGCGGTCTGGGCGATAGAAGTGCGGCTTGCACTCCGCACAGACCTGGCAGTCTCTGGTGACTGTCCGTACGTCCTCGACGGAGTAGGGCAGATTGCGGGCTTTGACGAGGTGGTACAATCGAGTGACCCCCGGATGGCAAAGGCTGTCGTGCAGGGCACGGAGCTGGTCTACTTGTGCACTGGCACATGTACCTCGGGAGAGGGTGTCTGGGGGGCTCGTTGGGCAAACCGGGGCGATACAGGATCTCGTAATTATAGGTGGAGTGCTCGATTCTCCACCTCAAGATTTTATCATTTTTGATCTTGCCGTTGATCTTGTTGAACATGAAGGCTACCGACCGCTGGTCAGTGAGGAGAGTGAATCTCCTGCCGGCCAGGTAATGCCTCCAATGCCGCACAGCTTCAACGATAGCTTGGGCCTCCTTTTCAACAGACGAATGTCGAATTTCGGAGGCATGGAGGGTGCGGGAAAAGAATGCCACGGGTCTGCCTGCCTGGTTTAGAGGGGCGGCAAGGGCGACATCTGAAGCGTCGCTCTCTACTTGAAAGGGCAGTGTCTCGTCTACTGCGTGCATCCCGGCCTTGGCTATGTCTGCTCTAATACGGGCGAAGGCATGTTGTGCCTCGGCCGTGAGGGGAAATTGAGTGGACTGTATCAGTGGGTGGGCCTTGTCCGCATATTGTGGGACCCACTGGGCGTAGTAGGAGAAGAACCCCCGGCAGTGTTTGAGGGCCTTGTGGAAGGGGGAGCTCCATGAGGGGCGCATGCGGTCGGGATCGGGCCCCAGGAGTCCGTTTTGGTCTACGTAGCCGAGGATGGCCAAGCGGTTAGTGCTGAACACGCACTTCTCCTTGTTGTAAGTGAGGTTGAGGAGAGATGCGGTGTGGAGATATTTGGCAAGGTTGGCGGCGTGGTCCTGCTGGTCATGGCCGCAGATGGTGACATTATCTAAGTACGGAAACGTGGCCCGCAGTCCGCACCGGTCAACCATTCTGTCAATTTCTCTTTGGAACACCGAGACCCCATTAGTGACGCCGAAGGGAACCCTAAGAAATTGATAGAGGTGACCGTCCGCCTCGAAGGCAGTGTATGGACGGTCCGATTTGCGGATGGGGAGCTGGTGGTATGCGGATTTAAGGTCAATCGTTGAGAAGACCCGGTACTGTGCAATCTGATTGACCATATCAGATATGCGAGGGAGGGGGTACGCGTCGAGCTGCGTGTACCGGTTGATGGTCTGGCTGTAGTCCAAGAACATCCTGTGTTTCTCCCAAGTTTTAACCACTACCACTTGGGCTCTCCAGGGGCTATTGCGGGCCTCGATAATACCTTCCCGAAGCAGCCGCTGGACCTCGGACCTGATGAAGGCCTTGTCCTGGGCGCTGTACCGTCAGCTCCTGGTGGCGACGGGCTTGCAATCCACAGTCAGATTGGCAAAGAGGGAGGGAGGGTCAACCTTGAGGGTCGTGAGGCCGCAAACGGTGAGTGGGGGTAGGGGCCCGGCGACTTTGAGTGTGAGACTCTGGAGGTTACATTGAAAATCCAGGCCCAGTAATAGTGTAGCACAGGGATTGGGGAGAACGTATAGGCCAGGGGTGGGCAAACTTTTCCGTGCAAGGGCCACATTCAGAAATTCACAATTCACAAAGGGCCGCATAGTATATTAAGTAAAATAATTACTTCACCCGGTTATGCTTCTGGGCGCCTCATATAGAACATAGAACAGTACAGCACAGAACAGGCCCTTCGGCCCTCGACGTTGTGCTGAGCAATGATCACCCTACTCAAGTCAACGTATCCACCCTATACCAGTAAGTAACCCAACAGCCCCCCCCCCCCCCCCCCCCCCCAGTAACCTTAAAAAAAAATTTTTTTTTTTAAATAAAAAAATTTTTTTTTTTTTTTTTAAATGACTTGGTGGGCCGCAGAAATACCTTTGGCGGGCCGCATGCGGCCCGCGGGCCGTAGTTTGCCCACCCCTGGTATAGGCGGAAACCGCTGAATTCAACACCTTGCACGGTGAGGTTGACCACACAGAAACCTTGGATCGGCACAGAGTGGGATCCAGAGGCCAGGGAGATCCGCTGGTTTGAGGGATGGACCGGGAGGGAGCAGCGCCTTACCGTGTCCGGGTGGATGAAGCTATCGGTGCTCCCGGAGTCTAGTAGGCAGGAGGTCGCGTGGCCATTGATTAGCACCGTCGTCAAAGCGGTGGCCAGGTTGTGAGGACGGGACTGGTCCAGCGTCATGGAGGCAAGCAGCAGGCAGTCGTCCGAGGAGTCCGATGAGGAGTGGCAGCGACTCGGGTCCAGCGGTCCAGTCCCGAGGGGAGACAAAATGGCAGCGACAGCGATGTCCGAAGGACCTGTGGGGGCGAAAATAGCGGCGCCCATGAAAGCGCACGTTGCGGGCACGGGGCAAGGTGGCGGCGCCCAATGGCCGCACGTGGACCTGTGGGGAGAAGATGGCGGCGCCCACGGGCCGCACGTTGACCTGGGGGGAGAAGATGGCGGCACCCACTGGTAGCACGTGACCCCGGGAGCAGAGGATGGCGGCGCCCATTGTGCAGTCGGCTGGGGGAAAGGAGCAAAATCGGGCCCGATAGTGGCAACTGCGCGGGCCTGGCACACCGCCGCAAAGTGGCCCTTCTTGCCGCAGGATTTGCAGGTGGTGGCGCGGGCTGGGCAGCGCTGGCGGGGGTGCTTCTGTTGGCCGTAGAAGTAGCAGCAGGGACCCCCCAGAGTGAGGGGTGTGGAGGGCAGCGCAGGCATATTGCGCAGGAGTAGCCCCAGTCGGGGGGGGTCGGTTGCGAGATCCACGAGGGCTAGGATGGGTGGGTCGCGCGGCGAGCGGGGTAGGACTGGACATTAGGAGAAGCGACCGTCATGGAGAGCGCTAAAGCTTTCGTCTCCGTTAGGTCGAGAGCGGCCCCTTCCAGCACTCGTTGCCGGATGGGGTCCGATGCAATCCCCGTCACGAATGCATCATGCATGAGGAGATTGGAATGTTCCGTAGCCGTGACGGCCTGGCCGTGATGCAGCGGATCCAGCTGCAAGCAATCTGGTTTGATCCTGATGTCCATGATGTGGGAAATCTAATGGTAATAAATTGATGCGCTATCAATCGTACTAAAGACTCGAATGGGTACAATAGTGGCTTTATTACAATTAGATGTTTATCCTCCGCAGTCCCATACGAGAGGGATAAGGGCCCGCCAGATGTCTTCAATCGACTCACCAGGTAGTTGTACGCGAGTGGCGAGTACATGCCTTGCAGATAGAGCGTTCGTCTTCTGGACGTAGTTTTCTTTAAGGAGGTCCATGGCGCCTGCGTAATTCGGCGCATCCTGTATCAGCGGGAACGCGCTGGAGCTCAACCTTGAGTAGAGAACCTGGATTTTCTGAGCTTCCGTCGGCTCGGGGGTCGCTGAGTTGATATAGGCCTCAAAGCAAGCCAGCCAGTGATTAAAGTCCTTTCTGGCATTTGGCGAGTGCGGATCCAGCTGCAAGCAATCTGGTTTGATCCTGATGTCCATGATGTGGGAAATCTAATGGTAATAAATTGATGCGCTATCAATCGTACTAAAGACTCGAATGGGTACAATAGTGGCTTTATTACAATTAGATGTTTATCCTCCGACTGCAGCTGGTAAAATGGCTGCTCAGGAGAAGTCATGCATATTTATTCGGCTCCTTGTGGGTGGAGCTAGCCGGCAGGGGCTAATGGCGAACCTGTAGTATAGGTACTACTGTACATCCCCTAATATAGGCACACACACAATTACACAGTGGATCACCACACCATTCGTACCCTACCCATCGACCTGGGGCTCGGTCTTTCCACCCTCGGCTCCAGGACACAGTTAAAATCTCCTCCCATGATCAACTGGTACGTGGCCAAATCCGAGATTGCTGCCAGCCCCCTCATAAAACTCACATCATCCCAATTTGGGGCATACACATTTACCAACACTACCAGTGCCCCTTCCAATGCCCCACTCACAATCACCTATCTCCCACCTCGATCCCCCATCTCCTTCGCACTCACAAATCCCATTTTGTTGCTCATTAAAATTGCCACACCCCTCGATTTCAATCAAACCCTGAGTGAAAAACCTGCCCGACACACCCCTTCCTGAACCAAACCTGGTCCTTCATACCGAGGTGTGTCTCCTGCAAAAAGACAACCCCCGCTTTCAAGCTCCTGAGATGCGCGAACACCTGCAACCTTTGAACCGGCCCATTCAGTCCCCGGACGTTCCACGTTACCAACCTTACCGGAGGCTTGTGCCTCCAATCCCCTCTACCGTCCGTCATCTTCCCCACTTAACTCCTGCCCCTTTAATTCCACTCTGTACCTAGCCCATCCCAGATTGCCCCTTTCTTCGCCCTTGACGATGTCATCTCTCACCCCCTGCCGCGTCGCAGAAACCTCCCCCCCACCCCGCTTTTCCCCTTCCCCTTCTTTCCCCCCCCCACTTCCCCTTTCCTCCCTCCCCCCGGCCACCCCTCTTGGCCTTCTCCCCCACCACGTGACTTCCCTTCACCAGCATAACCTGCTAGCGTGGCTGCCTCTGCCCAAAGTCACATCCTAATGACCTTCCACTCATCCCAATGACCTCCCCCTCCCTCTCCGCCCCCCACTCCTCAGCTCAAAGAAGCAGGCCTCCTGCTGGCCTTACCCTCCCCCACCCAAACAAGGACTTCTCCTGAACTCCAGGTAGCCTTCTCCGAAAGCAAACAAACAGATGTTAAAACACAAACAGTCCCATAAAATAGGAGGGGGGATGGGAACATCCATCCCCACATAAACTTTTAACCCCTACAACTCCTTACAATCTCAACATTGACAGAACCCCCCCTCCCACAAAAAAAGGCGAAAATCCCCCAATCCCTACTCCCACTTCAAACATGCTCCCGACCATTACATAGTGCCAGCACCCTGGTTTCCAAGCATTGACCACTCAGGTCTTCCCCAGTTTATGCTCCTTAATGAATTCTTCAGCCGCTTCTGGAGTCTCGGAGTCATACTCTCGGCCTCCGAACAGCACCCATAATTTTGCCGGTACAGCACCTCCTTGGCCTTGTTGAAACCTGCCCGCCGTTTTGCCAACTCGGCTCCGATGTTCTGATAAATCCGGACGTTATTTCCCTCCCAGTCGCAGCTACGCTTCTCCCTGGCCCACCGTAGAATTTTCTCTTTCTCCACAAATTTATGGAGTCTCACGATCACCGCCCACGGCAGCTCCCCAGCTCTAGGCTTCTGCCTCAGAGACCTAAGCGCTCGGTCCACTTCAGGAGCCTTATCTAGCATCCCTTCTGCTACCAGTCCCTCCAGCATCCTCAAGACGTACCTCGTGGCACTCACACCTTCCGCTCCAGGCAGGCCCACTATTCACAGGTCTGTCTGCTTGAGGTATTCTTCCAACCGGCTGACCTTCGGGACCCATGCCGGCCGTCCTTCACGTTCGTTTACCTTTAATGAGAAAGGGATGCCTTCTTTGTTGTCACGATCTTACTCGAATGTTCACAATGGGAGAGGGCAATGCACATATTTGGGGCTGGATTCTCTGATTCTGAGACTAAGTGCTGATGCCGGAGTAGGAACCGTGGTGTGTTAAGACTGGAAAAACGGCGCAACAGGTGTACCGATTCAGCAACTCTAAATGGGCTAGCACCATTGCCACGTGGAACGCAACTGGTTCCATGCGAAAAGGCACTGGATTCGCCGGTCTGTGATTGCCGTACATGAGGCTCACACGCCGATCCATTCCCCCACACACACCATCCCAGCCAACAGGATGGTTGGAAGGAGAGCAGTGCCGCGGTTCAGGGACACTGAGCTGACACTCTCCTGGACGCTGTGGAGGAGAGAAGGATGACCCTGTAGCCCGCTTTTTAATAACGGTAGCAGGGATAATCCTGGAATCTATACGCCGTTGAGCCTCACGTCGGTAGGAGTAAATTATTGGAGAAAATTCTAAGGGACAGGATTTAAACCCATTTGGAAGCAAATGGACTCATAAGCAATAGACATCATGGTTTTGTGAAGGGGATGTCGTGCCTCACTAACTTGATTGAGTTTTTTGAAAAGGTAACAAAGCTGATTGATGAGGGGAGAGTGGTGGATGTTGTTTGCATGGACTTCAGTAAAGCCTTTGACAAGGTGCCTCATGGCAGACTTGAACAAAAGGTGAAGTCACACAAGATCAGAGGTGAGGTGGCAAGATGGATACAGAACACGCTCGGTCACAGAAGGCAAAGGGTAGCAGTGGAATGGTGTTTTTCTGAATGGAAGGTTGTGACTAGTGGTGTTCCACAGGGATGTGTGCTTGGGCCTCTGTTGTTTGTAGTATACATGAACGATTTGGAGGAAAATGTAGCCGGTTTGATTAGTAAGTTCGCGGATGACACCAAGGTTGGTGGAGGTGGCAGATAGTGTTGAGGATTGTCAGAAGATACAACAGGACATAGATAGGTTGGACACTTGGGCAGAGAAATGGCAAATGGAGTTTAATCTGGACAAATGTGAGGTAATGCATTTTGGTAGGTCTAACATAGAGGAGAAATATACCGTAAATCGTAAAAGTCTGTAATATAGAAAGTCAGAGAGATCTGGGCCTTCCGGTCCACAGATCTTTGAAGGTGGCAACACAAGTGGATAAGATAGTCAAGAAAGCATACAGAATGTGTGCCTTCATCGGACGGGGCAATGAGTATAAAAACTGGCAAGTCATGCTCCAGTTGTGTAGCATCTTGGTAAGGCCTCACTTGGAATATTGTGTGCAATTCTGGTCACCACAATACGGATGTGGAGGCTTTGGAGAGGGTGCAGATGAGGCTTACCAGGATGTTGCCTGATCTGGAGGGTGTTAGCTATGTGGAGAGGCTGAATAGACTCAGACACAGGCACTCTTTCCCAGGGTGGAGGGGTCAGTCACCAGGGGCATAGGTTTAAGGTCCGTGGGGCAAAGTTCAGAGATGTGCGAGGCAAGTTTTTTTATGCAGAGGGTGGCGAGTGCCTGGAACGTGTTGCCAGGGAAGGTTGTGGAAGCAGATACATTAACGGTGTTCAAAAGGCATCTCAACAAATACATGGATAGAGGGATATGGCACAAGGAAGTGCTGAGAGTTTTGGCAAAGGTTGGTATCATGACCGGTACAGACTTGGAGGACCGAGGGGCCTGTTCCTGCGCTGTATTGTTCTTTATTCTTTGAAGGCCACCAGGCATCACCGTTCGCAGTGCCAGGTCGCAGGTGCCAGCCGCGGTCAGCGTCGTGGACAACACTGTCCGGACTGGCCAGCAGTGCACTGTGCCCCTCAGGGCAGCCAGGGTGAGTTGGCACAGACCCGTAACCCCACCCTCCCATGGGACGGCCGAACCCCCATCCTGCTCTACATGCCAGCATTCCAGCACCCATGCCAGCTGCAATGACCGGGGACCGGAGGGGGAACCACCAGACCTGCAGCTGCTCACCGTGCCCGAGCAGCGGCCACTTGATGTGGTCAGCGGCCCTGAGGAAAGGTAGGTCACCGAGGTGGAGGTCGGCAGCGGGTGAGCAAGTGAGACCCTGCTTTGCGGATCTCCATGTCATGTGTGGACATCTCCCCCCCCCCTCCAGCCCACACCCCCTCGACCCACACCCACCCTCTCCCCTGTTGTACCTTCTAAACCACAGTGTGTGTCTTTAACCCATATACGGTAGACAAATGACCACACATGTTTAATATGGTAATAGTTTATTACACGCAATGTGAACACACACATACAAGTTGCACACTAAACCAACACAGAAGAACAACCCTAACTTCACGTCCAGGTGACAGGCAAGTACAGAGCAGATATGGCCTTATCTGGAACCCATTGTCTGGCAGTGCTGGATGTCTGGCAGTGCTGGATGTCTGTGCAGGTCATCTGTGTCCCCGGCTCTGGTCCCTCTTGGATGACGTGGATGTTCCTCTCCTTGACTGGTGACGATATCATCGCTGTTGGCGTCAGTGGTCGTGAGAGCGAGTGGCGGAGCAGACTCGAATGGCCCCCTCCTGCGTCTATCTGCGATGTCCCGATGTACCGTCTGGCCTGCAGCCTTTGTTTACTTGCAAGCTGCAGCCTGTCTGTGTCCATGTGGTGCTTACTGTCCCATCGATCTTTGCAGACGGCCATTTCAGAAGTCCGCAGATCCCTCCTCTTGATCCTTAAGGCGAAGTGTGGTGGATATGACATTCGGACCAATACCTGCCCTGCATCCCCAGCCACCTGTCCATCAGGTAAGACCCTAACTCTAGATGCACAATTCCCTAATACAAATAGCAAAGACAAATATACATTATATAATGGATCTAATACGGTCAGAGACATGGAAGTGTCAGTACTGTAAGATGCAATTGGCAGTCTAATGCAGAGGTGGGAAAATATCGTAAACCTAATACAAAACTGGAGAAATACTGTCCGGTACAAACTGCAGAACATATCGACGGTAGTGGAGATCAATGTAAACAGGCTGGCCGTAAGAATTTACAGTTCTACAAAGGTCATATACAAGCCAACCTGGATACTCAGTGTAAAACAAGTCCCGGGGGTCGTTAGTTTGGCTGAATTAAAGGAGTCCGTGCAGTAAACATGGGTCCCATGTCCTGGCCCTTCGTGATCTCTGCTGTCCACCTATGGAATTGGACTGTGAGGATGATGAGGTAGATTAAGGTAAACAGGATCAGCATGACGGCCATGTGGGAGAGGAGTCGAACAACGGGGTGTCTCTGAAGGTTCGCGCCCCAATCCCAGGAATCATCCCACCAAGTTCTGGCCTTGCGTTCTGCATCTGTCGGGTGACATCCTGGGTTGCTGTCTCCGAACGTCCTGGGGGTCCAAGTATAGTTTCTGTTATTATCGCACGCCTAATGTCTCCATTCATTCTATCATATTGTCACCATCCGTGTCGTCTCTCCCCCCCCCCCCCCCCCCCCCCCCCACCACTTTTCGCACTTCATCTAAACATATCAGAACTCATCACAGCCTCCTCTTGGCTGAGGCTTGGAGTGGTTGGAACCTGTCTTCGACCACTTCCTTCTTAATGCAACCATATACTGGTTGCGGTCTGGCTTAACCAGCCAAACTTCAGGGCGGCCAGCTATATGCGGTTTTGTCCCAGGAGCACAGAGGTCTGACCTGAGGAGGGGGCGCCAAATTGTAGGGCAGCCCGATTCCCTCACAGCAGCAATCACCATAGGGTTGCTAAGCGTAAATGTGGAATCTGTCCAAAGGGACCTCTGTAGAAGAGTGAGGGAGAGGATGAGTTGTGACCTGAGTCACTGAATACATTTTTGTCCCACAACCAAACGGTAGGGTGTGGGGCAACGGTTTTGGTTTGAGACCTGCCCACGTGTGGGATAGTGGGAGTCGAAGGGGTTAGGGGTGAGAGGTGCGTATGGTCCGCGGTGGGGGGGCGAAGAATGTGTGGGGTCCCGGGGTAGGGCGGAGGAAATGCCGTTACTCCACTACCCGAGTGTGTTGAAGGACAGGACGGGTGTGTATTCCTAGGAAGGGGCTACTTCCTTGTTGTGAACAGACCGGTGGGTTTGAACTGACAGGAACGCAATGGCAACATGTTGGGTGTCCAAGGACAGATGACAGGATGAGGGTGTATTCCTAGGAAGGGGTTACTTCCTATGTGTGAACAGATCAGTGGTTTGAACCGGCAGGAACGCAATGGCGATATGTTGGGTGTCCAAGGACAGATAACAGGACGAGGGTCTGTCGTTGGTGAGGGACTAACCCCTCGTCTATAAAAGGTGGGGTGAACTCCATGCACAGCGACGGTGAAGATCGGACTCTGATCGGGGGCGGAGAAGGTGGTCAGAGAGTGAATATAATCGTGGGTTGACCCCAGTGAACAGGACCGGCTCAAGGCACCGGCAACTCAGGCAGTCGCCCGGGGCGCCATGTGCTAGGGGGCGCCAGAGACTCGGGTCCCGCGCATGCGCAGTTGGGCCGGTGCCAACCAGCGCATGCGCGGTGGCCGCACTCCCCCAGGGTGGCCGCACTCCCCCCCCCGCTCGGTCCGCTCCCCCCCCCACCTCGGGTCCGCCCCCCCCCCCCGGGTCCGCCCCCCCCTCGGGTGCGCCCCCCGCCCCGTCCCCCCTCTCGGGTCCGCCCCCCCGCCCCCGCTCGGTCCGCTCCCCCCTCGGTCTGCTCCCCCCCCCTCGGGTCCGCTCCCCGCCCCCCCTCGGCCCCGCCCCCCCCTCAGCCCCCCCCCTCGCCCCCCCCCATCGGCCCCGCCCCCCCTCCCCTCGGCCCCCCCCCCCGGCCCCGCCCCCCCCCCCCCCAAGGGCGCCGAAGTTCAGCTTGCCCGGGGCGCCAGCAACCCTAGGGCCGGCGCTGCCAGTGAAATACACTAGGGGTAAGGGTACGGGTACAAAGAACAATACAGCACAGGAACAGGTCCTTCGGCCCTCCAAGCCTGTGCCAACCATGGTACCTGCCTAAACTAAAACAGTCTGCACTTACGGTAGTGAATATAACAATTGCTCTGAGTAGTGGGGGACAATCATGTAGTTGTGTGGCAGGCACACAATGTAGTAATGGTTGGCAGTCTGTTATCCGTGGGTGGAAAGTACGCTCAGCGTGAGCACTGATGATGAAGGTGCTCCCAAGAGTCTGATCAGGGAGAGGCGAGGAACATGCAGATAACATGCAGGGAGGAGAATAAAGGATGGGGAGACGAGGGTGAAACAATGCACAAACAAAGAAGACGAACGTGCGTGGAGCACAGTTGATGGGGCAGGTTCCATCAGGAAACCATGCACCATGCTTATTGGGAGGCGTCCAATTGTCATCATCTGGATACCTCTGAACGTTTGTGCTCCACACACCTCAGAATACTGCGCTCCGCAGTTGTAATACCCCCATGGGAGGTTCATCCATGGAATCATCTATCTCCCCCAGTCGCCAGACCCGTGTCTGCTGGTTTCTTGCGTTCATTGGGTTCAGGGTTACCATAACCTGGCCCTCGAATCGTTCGGCTACTCTGACCAACCGGCTGGCATGGTCCCATGTACAATAAGGAGACTGGGGAGGGTGAGTGGTTGTGGGGCGGTTGCGTTGCGGATGGGAACTGCTTTGTGAAGGTGTCAATGATAACCAGTACATCCATAAATCAATTCCTGCATGGTGGGAGTGGGCCGATGTAATCCACATGGGGATTCATCCAGGGACCGTCCACAGGATGGGTGTGTAATATAAGTCCCTTCCAGGTGTAACCGGCGGGAATATCCTGTGCGCAAATGAGACAGTCCTCAATGTAATGAGTGACATCCTCCTTTAGTCTGGCCATCAACATAAAGGTGGTCCGCAGTGTTCTCCATGCCCTGGTGCCCGTGTCCTTCATGGGTTTGGTATATGAGCTGGTTTCGGTCCTGGGTAGGGACCACATCATTCCCGTCCTTTAAACAAATCCGTCCTGTATGGTCAGCTCGTCCTCCCATATATCGTAGGGAGCCGGGAATCGCCGTTCAGGATCTGTCCGAGGGAATCGTCCACGCGTTGGGACTGAGCGAGGTCGGCTATGTTAGTCTGGGAGACGTCAACCACATTCATCGGCTCACCTCTGGGTGGCTGCGAGAGATGTCCGGCTCTGGCTCAGACATCGGCCTTGCAGTTGCTGGGTGGCGGGTGAGGCTCTTCACCTCAATGATGCCGTAGGTGCGGCCAGTGGCTTCTTATAGTTCTGTGCACGTTTCCCATGCACTTCGCGCACGCCTTCCCACCAAGTGTGCCCTACCGCCCCGGGGCCTGACTCGCTGCCTGATAGAGTCTGACCACATGTGCCAATGATTATAATTCCCAGCCGAATATCACCAGGGTCGCCAGATTTGTATACGATGGATACCACACAAGTTATATACAATAATACTAGTTCAAGAGGACTTCCGGTGGTGGCGATGTCCAAGTGAGTCGCACATTCGGCGGGCTCTCACTCCGGCGGGCATTTAGGGGCTGATTCCCCGCGATAGCGGGATCATGGACCTAAATGAAGGCGGCAGCGAAGTGCTGAGGAGTGGGCTGCGGCACATGGAACAGCGGGAGTCCAGGAGGCAGAAGAAAAGAGAGAAAAAGGGACAGAGACAAGGACCTGAAGAAACTTACCTGGAACCTAAGATGGCGGACACACAGACCCCGGACTCAGCAATCCAGCAGGCGCTGGATAACATGCTCCAGGTAATGAAGTCCAGTTTTGAAGCGCTGAAGCGGGACAGCTTGGACCCAATCCAGAAAGCGGTGGATCAGCTGAACCAGAGGCTGGATGCGCAAGATGTTAAAGTTAAGGAGCTGGGAGAGGCGGTGGAGGAGCAGGCGGATGCGCAGACGGTTGCGGCGCTGGAAGTTGACGGGCTGAAGGAGCGGCAGAGAAGACTGCTGGACAGAGTGGAGGAGCTGGAGAATAGAGCTCGCAGGAACAACCTGAGGATGGTCGGCCTCCCGGAGGGGGCTGAGGGAGCTGATGCCGCAGCGTTTGTAGCAGACCTATTGATGCAGCTGATGGGGGCCGAAGCCTTTCCTCGACCGCCGGAGCTGGAGGGGGCACACAGAGTACTGGCGAGGCAGGGGCGGCCGGGTGGACCCCCCGCCCGATGGTGATTAGGTTCCACAGGTCCGTGGACAAGGAGCGGGTGCTGCGGTGGGCAAAGAGCCTAAGGAGCAGCGCGTGGAACAACAGTGTCCTCCGCATTTACCAGGACCTAAGCCAGGAGGTGGCACGGCGGTGAGCAGCCTTTAAGAATGTCAAGGAGGTGCTGTTCAAGAAGCACGTGAAGTTTGGTCTGCTGTTCCCGGCTCGTTTATGGGTCACGCACCAGGGTCAACACCACTACTTCTCCGTGCCTGAAGAAGCGATGGACTTTGCGAGGGACCAGGGGCTGGTCCCGAAAAGAGGCCCCACGGACACAAATTAGGGCCCGAGGACTACCGTAGGAAGGTACGCCGAATGGGCCTGGACTGCCGTTCAACGGTTTGCTGGGTCAAAGGTGCCAAGCGGAACTTTTGGGACTCTTTCCTTTGTTCATGAACATTGATTTGGGTTTTTTTTTAATTGTTTTTTTTTCCCACTTTTTTCTGTTTTTTCTTTTTTGGGCGGATTTGTACTTTTTGGGCAGCTCGCGGAGGACACTGGAGCCAGCACGGTAACGAAGGGGGGCCGGTCAGCAAGGGGGGCCAAGGACGTGGGTTGGAGTTTTTTTTGTTTTTGTTTTGTTGATGTCCATGCCTTCCTGTGCCAGTGAGTTTGCTCCAGTGGGTTGGAGAGGGGGATGGGGCGCCGGGGAGTGGGGAGGAGGACGGGGAAACAATGGGAATGAGACAGGAAGGCGCCGGAGTGTTGAGTCACCGGGCTAGCAGATTGGCTAGTCAAGGGAGTCAGGTGGGGGGGGGAGATCACAGCCAGTGGATGGCAGGGGTGGGAGTATCGGGGGATGTTGTTAGGTGGGGGGGGGTTGTTTTGCTAACGTGGGAGGAACTTGAAATAGGCACTGGAAAGGAGGTCGAGGGTGGAGGCAGCCAAAGGGCGGGCCAGGAATGGCGCAACGCATGGGCTGGGGGCCGGCCCGAGAAAGGCTATGGCTGACCAGCGTGGTGGGGGGAGGGTGGGCTGTGCTCCCCGACCAGGCTGATCACCTGGAACGTCAGGGGACTGAATGGGCCGGTTAAGAGGGCGCGGGTGTTCGCGCACTTGCGGGCTCTGAGGACTGACATAATTATGTTGCAGGAGACACATCTGAAAGTGTCTGACCAGACCAGGCTAAGGAAGAGCTAGATTAGCCAGGTCTTCCACTCGGACTTGGACTCGATGTCCAGGGGGGTGGCAATCATGATCAACAAGCGGGTGCAATTTGAGGCGGAGGGCATAGCCGCAGACAGGGGGGGCAGATACCTGATGGTACGGGGCAGACTGGAGGGGAGAAGAGTGGTGCTGGTGAATATATATGCCCCGAACTGGGATGACATGGACTTCATTAAAAGAGTGCTGGGGAAGATCCCGGACCTGGACTCTCGCAGGCTAATAATGGGGGGGACTTTAACATGGTCCTTGACCCGGCTTTGGATCGGTCGTGTCCCAGAATGGGTAGACTCCCAGCAATGGCAAGGGAGCTGAAAGGGTTTATGAAGCAAATGGGGGCAGTGGACCCCTGGAGAGCCAGACAGCCGACGGGAAGGGGCTACTCGTTTTGCACGCACGTCCATAAAGTATATTCTAGGATAGATTTCTTCGTACTTAGCAGGGATTGTATAGGGGAGGTAGACCTGGGTAGACCTGCAGATCGGGGGGGGGGGGGGGGGGGGGGGGGGGGGGGGGCGAGCTACCACGCCCGTAATGGACGCTAGACATGGGACTGCTGTCGGAGGAGGGGATCTGTAAGAGACTGTGGAGGTGTATGCAAAATTACCTGCAGGTGAATGACACGGGGGAGGTCTCAGCGGCGACCCCGTGGGAGGCGCTAAAGGCAGTAGTGCGGGGGGGAGCTGATTCAATTGGGGCCCACAGAGCCAAGGCAGACAGGGCAGAGATGGATAGATTGGTCAGGGAAATGGGTCGGATAGATGAAGAGCACGCGGAGTCCCTGGGGGAGGTTTTACTCAGGGAGAGGCAGAGACTACAGGCGGAACTGGGGGCACTATCCATGAGTAGGGCTGTGGAACAGCTTAGGAAGGCAAGGGGCGTGGTGTACGAGCATGGGGAAAAGGCTAGCAGACTGTTGGCGCAGCAACTCAGGAGGAGGGAGGCGGCCAAGGAAATAGGTAGAGTGATGGATGGGGAGGGGCGCAAAGTGGAGGACCCGGCAGGATTGAATAAGGTATTCCGGGACTTCTATCGCAAGCTGTATACTTCGGAGCCGCCGGAAGAACCGGAGGAGATGAAAAGGTTTCTGGACGGGCTAACATTCCCAACAGTAGATGGGGGGCGAGTGGATGAGCTGGGGGCCCCGATTAGAGTGGAGGAGGTATTGGGGGGCCTAAAGGCCATGCAGTCGGGGAAAGCCCCGGGGCCGGATGGATACCCAGTAGAGTTCTATAGGATGTTTTCTGAGCTGGTGGGCCCGGTCTTGGCGAGGGTTTTCAATGAGGCAAGGGACAGAGGGACCCTGCCGCCGACAATGTCGCAAGCCACTATATCACTGATATTGAAGCTGGGTAAAGACCCGGAGGCATGCGGGTCCTACAGGCCAATCTCCCTGATTAATGTTGACGCCAAGCTCCTGGCAAAGGTACTGGCGGTTAGAATGGAGGACTGCGTACCGGAGGTGAATGGGGAGGACCAAACTGGGTTCGTGAAAGGTAGGCAGCTGGCGGCCAACCTGAGAAGATTACTTAATGTGATAATGATGCCCCCGGCGGGCAGGGAGGTGGAGGTAGTGATGGCGATGGACGCCGAGAAGGCCTTTGACCGGGTGGAGTGGGACTATCTATGGGAGGTGCTTGGACGGTTTGGGTTCAGGGAGGGACTGGTGGATTGGATCAAATTATTATATCAGGCCCCGAAGGCCAGCGTCAGGACTAACAGAGAAGTACCGGAGTACTTTAGGCTGTACCGAGGGACCAGACAGGGCTGCCCGCTCTCCCCGCTGCTGTTTGCGCTGGCCATAGAGCCGCTGGCGATTGCGCTGAGAGCCACAGAGGGATGGAAGGGGATGGTGAGGGGCAGGGTAGAACATAGGGTCTCTCTTTACGCAGACGACCTGCTCCTGTACGTGTCGGACCCAGTGGCCGGGATGGGAAGTATACTGGGAATGTTGAGGAAGTTCGGCCAGTTTTCAGGATACAAATTAAATATGGCCAAGAGTGAAATGTTTGTGGTACAGGCAAGGGGCCAGGAGAACAGATTGAGAGGGCTACCGTTTAGGCTGGTTGAGGAAAATTTCCGGTATTTGGGAATCCAGGTGGCACGAGACTGGGGCAGGCTGCACAAGTTAAATTTAGCCAGGGTGGTGGAGCAAATGAAGGGAGAGTTTCGGAGATGGGATACACTCCCGCTGTCGCTGGCAGGGAGGGTTCAGACTGTAAAGATGACAATCCTCCCTAGATTTCTGTTTGTTTTTCAGTGCCTCCCGATCTTTGTCCCACAGTCCTTCTTCAAAAGAGTTAACAGGATGATCATGAGCTTTGTCTGGGCGGGAAAATCCCCGCGGGTGAAGAAGGCGATGCTGGAGAGGAACCGCAGCGAGGGAGGGCTCCCTTTGCCGAGTCTGATTAATTATTACTGGGCGGACAACATCGCTATGATAAGGAAGTGGATGGTGGTTACGGGGTCTATCTGGGGGCGGGTGGAGGCGGCTTCATGCAGGGGCTCCAGCTTGGCAGCCCTGGTCACGGCTCCTCTACCGCTGCCGCCGGCCAGGTACTCCACCAGCCCGGTAGTGGTGGCGACCCTACGGATATGGGGCCAGTGGAGGAGGCATGTAGGGGAGACAGGGGCGTCGGTTTGGGCGCCAATCTGCGACAACCATCGATTTGCCCCTGGGAGTATGGATGGGGGGTTTCGAGCATGGCGGCGGGCGGGGGTGGGAAGAGTGGGCGATATGTTCCTGGAAAGGAGCTTTGCGAGTTTGAGGAGCTTGGAGGAGAAATTTGGGCTGGTAAGGGGAAATGATTTTAGGTACCTACAGTTGTGGGACTTTGTTCGTAGACAGGTCCCATCTTTCCCACGCCTCCCACCAATGGGGATCCAAGACAGAATAGTCTCTAGGGTGGATGAAGGGGAGGGTAGAGTCTCTGATATTTATAAGGTGCTCATGAGGGAGGAAGGGTCCCAGACGGAGGAACTGAAACTTAAATGGGAGGAGGAGCTAGGCGGGGAAATGGAGGATGGGTTGTGGGCGGAGGCCCTGAGTAGGGTAAATTCGACCGCGACATGTGCCAGGCTCGGGCTGATTCAATTTAAGATCGTTCATCGGGCCCACATGACGGTGACTCGGATGAGCAAATTCTTTGGGATAGAGGACAAATGCGCTAGGTGCGCGCGAGGACCAGCAAACCATGTTCACATGTTTTGGGCATGCTCTAAGCTTAGGGGGTACTGGGAGGGATTTGCGGGCGTCATGTCCCGGGTGCTAAAAACAAGGGTGGCGATGGGTCCAGGGGTGGTAATTTTTGGGGTTTCGGAAGACCCGGGAGTCCAGGGGGAGAAAGAGGCCGATGTTTTGGCCTTTGCTTCCCTGATAGCCCGGCGACGAATACTATTGGCGTGAAGGGACTCAAAGCCCCCGAAGACTGAGTTGTGGCTTGCAGACATGTCGAGTTTCCTGGGTATGGAAAAAATTAAGTTCGCCTTGAGGGGATCTGTACAGGGGTTCGCCCGGAGGTGGCAACCATTTATTGACTTCTTTGCGGGAGAGGGAGCGTCAGCAGGGGGGGGGGGGGGGGGGGGGGGGTAGAGTAGAGTAGAGTAGAGTAGGAGGGATAAAATGGCGGGTAGTACCGGTGGGAGAGGAGCGGGCTTCTGCAGTATATTACGATTGAAGTATTGAATGCCCGTGGATGTTTGCACATTTTTGCCTTTTTTGCTTTCTTTCTGTTGATGTCTATAACTGTTTACAAAGCCAAAAACTATCTCAATAAAATTGTTTATTAAAAAAAAAATAATACTAGTTCAATACACACACAGAGTTAATATTAGTCAATCACACACACATACAGATTGGACTCTACACAAGAAAGGCCAACTTAACAACAGGGCAGTAGGGCACACTTAGATCGTTTGGAGACTTGGGTGGCGAGATGGCAGATGGAGTTTAATCCGGACAAATGTGAGGTAATGCATTTTGGAAGGTCTAATACAGGTAGGGAATATACAGTGAATGGTAGACCCTCAAGAGTATTGACAGTGAGAGTGATCTTAGTGTACAGGTCCACAGGTCACTGAAAGGGGCAACACAGGTGGAGAAGGTAGTCAAGAAGGCAGATGGCATGCTTGCCTTCATTGGCCGGGGCATTGAGTATAAAAATTGGCAAGTCATATTGCAGCTGGATAGAACCTTAGTTAGGCCACACTTGAAGTATAGTGTTCAATTCTGGTCGCCACACTACCAGAAGGATGTGGAGACTTTAGAGAGGGTGCAGAAGAGATTTACCAGTATGTTGCCTGGTATGGAGGGCATTAGCTATGAGGAGAGGTTGAATAAACTTGGTTTGTTCTCACTGGAACGAAGGAGGTTGAGGGGCGACCTGATGGAGGTCTACAAAATTATGAGGGGCATAGACAGAGTGGATAGTCAGAGACTTTTTCCCAGGGTAGAGGGGGCATAGGTTTAAGGTGCGAGGGGCAAGGTTTAGAGGAGATGTACGAGGTAAGTCTTTTACACATATAGCCATCTGGGATGGCCACTTTCAGTATATAAAATGGACACTCGCCGAGCCTATAGGGAAATATTGACAATGCAAAGCAGCAAGCAGGCACAGAGCCTGAATGTATATTTGGAAGGCAGTTTTCAGACGGAATCGAAACTCTGGGTCGATTTGCACATTGATGGCCTATCTCTGAAGAACAAAGAACGAGTGCTCAGGTAGCCGATACTGTCTCAGACATTACGGCGCCACTACCCCAACAAGAAGACACAAACAAAGCAAGGCCAACAGCCACCTAGGACATGCCCACCCCTTTATTGGCTTAGATCGATGACAATGATCAAGAAGCTGCCCAATTAATTGGGACCAAGTTTAAGGCCCACCTAAAAGCGCGCGAAGCCCCTCCAAGTATAAGAAGGAACCCCCGCGAAAGGTTTGCTCTCTTGGATTTGGCTCTCAAGCGGAGAGACCCTTCCACCAGCACCACCAGAAGCAGTAAGTTCAAGGTCAACGCTCGCTACCAGTCAGACGACTTTAGCTGTACTCCTGTTACCTCTTTGAACCCAACAGCCTCAGATCCGAACAACGGCCATTGTTCCTCTGACCAAAGTGGGCACCCGAAGTTAAGTATAGGTGTTAGTGATAGATATAGTTTAGCCTGTAGTGTTATGAGTAAATTATACTGTGTGTAAATAAAGTAGTATTGACTTTGAACTAACTAACTGGTGTATTGGCTCTTTGATCGGTATGTGGATTGAACCTTGTGGCGGTATCGAGAGATACCTGGCGACTCTGAAAGCATACTCATAATTAGGATTAAGAAAGGCGACCTTATTAACCGCCATATTTATAGCAAGTAAACAGAGCAACACACAGAGGGTACTGGGTGCCTGGAACTCGCTGCTGGAGGAGGTGGTGGAAGCAGGGACGATAGTGACGTATAAGGGGCATCTTGACAAATACTGAATAGGATGGGAATAGAGGGATACGCACCCCGGAAGTGTAGAAGATTTTAGTTTATTCAGGCAGCATGGTATGCGCAGGCTTGGAGGGCCGAAGAGCCTGTTCCTGTGCTGTACTTTTCTTTGTTCTTTGCAAAAGCAAGGGAGTTAGTATTAAGCCCTGCAGAATCCCAAGAGAATCAGCTTTCCATCACAAAAACATCTGTTGACTCCCTTTACCTCCTGTCGTTGAACTAAATTTGGATCCACTTTGCCATTTTCCACTGAGCTATTAGTTTTCTGATCAGTCCGCCATTTAGGGCTTTGTCAAAAGCCTTGCTAAAATCCGTAAAGATTATATCAAATACACCACCCTCATTAAGTCCTCAAAAAATTGAACCAAGTTAGTAGAACCTGGAAAATACTTTAAAATAATCTGCTTAGTTTGACTAATGTGCAGGGAAGTATATAATTTTGGCGCTGCCTCTTAAGAAAAATGGATGGCATTTGATTAATAGAATGGAAAGAAAATAATATCTGTTGTTTGACCTATTGACCTATTGTTTCATATTCACTGAAAGGAGAAGTATGTTACATTGATTTATTACATAAATTTAAATTTTACAATAGTTATCTGAACACTAACATGTTGACGAACACTTGGGATGATGTGACAATCTACAAAATGAATATTTTCTTTCAAAAAGGGCAATATGAACTATATGACTCGGTAAATGACACAAAATGATGACTTAACTTTTATATATTTCTCAGTAGAACAAGTTCCAAAGCAGGTGCTTTGTTGAAAAACATGTTCTTCTTCCACTGGAGATAACTAAAACTGTCTTCTCGCTCTATTGCTTGATAATGAAAATGATGGTTTTGGTTGACAACTCCCTGTTGCAATGACTGCTTTTCAGTTCTGCAAGAGTAATCATGACTGACATATCCCTCAGTTGTATGTGTTTCCCTTGTGAAGACTGGTTTCTTTTAAATTCAGCCTCATCATTTGTTTTTATTTCCTGTATTACTTGTGCTGTTTTAATTGTAATGTAGGATTGGGTAAGTGTGAATTATTAATAATTAGCTACATGAAAAAAGGGAGATTGAGCATATGTCTGCAATCATTGGTATGTAGAGCAGTCTCCCTTATTTCTTCACAAATTCCAATTTATTCAGAAATAAGAGATAAAGTAGTCATAGATTGTGTGGGTGTAAAATTGAACAGGTAGCGGTTATTTCAACCCAATATAACTGCAGACTTCCGCTTATTTAACTCTAGCATACTAAAATTGTTATTTTTTTTCTGCAGAATTATATGGCCTTGCTCTATTATATTGCTTACTGGACATCACAACAAGACTGACACATTCCACACCAGTCACTATTGCTAAAGATTAGCAATAGTCACATTCCAATGAAATTGAAAATGGGAGGCACTTACAAGCAACTGAGGAAAGCACAAGACCATAAGGCATGGGGAAATGAGCAGAGGATTCTTTGGCAGATCACAACTCGTACATTCCAATGGAATACCATCACTTACATCTTCCAGCACATTGATCTCAGACTGCTACAGTGCTCAAAGAGTTAACTCTGATTAAGAGAAGCAGGATAATTAATGACAATCAGATTTGGCAAATTGATGCAGACAGCACTCTGCCACTGGATTTGCATAGCGCTGGCTCTGAGATTCCAGTGTTTGTCCATTTTTAGTCTGCTTTACTCTGCATGTGTTTTATCCAATTATATTTTGTCTCACTTAAGCCAGTAGGACAGCTCTGCTTCACCATGTGTTGTGCAATTCTGTAGTAAGGATTTTCTGAATCAACAGCAGAAAAATTCCTGCTGTAGGACATATAATTAGTCATTAGCAAAACTCATGTGAAACATGTATTTCAAGGCAATATCAGAATGCAGTACAGTATTCCAAACTAGCAACAGTTAGGAATGCCAAATGTAGTCATTAAACAATTCTATTGACAGCAAAATCCGTGGTTTGAATTAATATTTGAGAGATTATGCAAAACAGATTGTGATCAGGTGTATTTTTCTGCATTTGCTAGCCTACTCACATGTATTTGAATGACTGTATTAATAAAAATACATTTTTATAATGATAGCATTTGAGTAGTTCGATTGGACTTACTTAAATACAAGGTTAAATGATAAATTGACCAACTGCAAAAAGTGAAAATTCAGGTACACTTGCTCTATTATATTGACCTATATTGACCTATGGCCGTTCACTGTGTTGAAGGCAGCATGTTAAATTGGTGCTGCCTGCTGTATTCAAAGAGGGCTGCAAGCAGCTATTGTAACTGCACAATGATGTGTTATCTGTGTTGGTCTAACATCAACTGCAACTAGATGCAGTTGTGGGCAGCACGGTAGCATGGTGGTTAGCATAAATGCTTCACAGCTCCAGGGTCCCAGGTTCGGTTCCCGGCTGGGTCACTGTCTGTGTGGAGTCTGCACGTCCTCCCCGTGTGTGCGTAGGTTTCCTCCGGGTGCTCCGGTTTCCTCCCACAGTCCAAAGATGTGCGGGTTAGGTGGATTGGCCATGCTAAATTGCCCGTAGTGTCCGAAAAAGTAAGGTTAGGGGGGTGGTTGTTGGGTTACGGGTATAGGGTGGATACGTGGGTTTGAGTAGGGTGATCATTGCTCGGCACAACATCGAGGGCCGAAGGGCCTGTTCTGTGCTGTACTGTTCTATCTTCTATCTTCTATGCAGTGAAACGAGAAACAGATTTCCGACACAGGAGATGGTCCAACACTGTCTTATTGAACCTGCTGATTGCTGTACATAATCTGCTGTGGCTTGACACTCTATTAACCTAACTGATAACCTCCTACTGTCTTGACCAGGCTAGCTCTACCACATGGTGATGATGTTCATTGGTCTGTGCACTGTGACTATCTCCCGAGCCGTGTCCTGTGAGAGAGGGAGAGTCTTAATGCCCTGTGGGCTTTATAGTGGTGGCGTCCTGTCTGGTGATTGGTTGTTCTGTGTCGTGTGTGTTCATTGGTTATCTTGTGTGTCAATCACTGCCTTTCTGCATCTCATGATATACATGAGTGGATATTATGACACAGGACAGTGACTAATGTTGCAGGTGGCGAGTGTTACCTTAAGGCAACCTGTACCTCATCAACAGGAGGTGCATTGTGGCTGTAAGAAGTGGTGGGAGTTTTTTTCAAAATGCACTGTTACCCAATGAGGAACAGCTGAGAACTTGATGCAATGAGTACCAAGAGTTTCTGACAGTCTCGAGGACTTGGTGCAAAACTTGGAGAGAAGGACTGACATCCTGTAGCCACATCCAGACATAGGGCACAATTCTCCGGCCTCGTTGCGCTCTCGCTGAATAATAGCAGGAGAGGCAGAAAACGAGAACTATGCCAGGCACCAAACTGTTTGCGATGCAACCGGCCCGCTCCCGTAGGTGAAATCAGAATCTCGCCGTACCATGGGGAGAAACAAATTATCACCACTTGGCTTTTAAAGCAGACCAAGCAGGCCAGCAGCACGGTTCGATTCCCGTACCAGCCTCCCCGGACAGGCGCCGGAATGTGGCGACTAGGGGCTTTTCACAGTAACTTCATTGAAGCCTACTAGTGACAATAAGCGATTTTCATTTCATTAATCCCTTTTTCCATACAATTAATGGGAGCCACCCCATATCCAATGGTCTCCTGTCATTCATCGACCTCCCCAGCAAGTGGGCACGCTGCCGCCGATTAGTACACTTTTTGAAACACATGAATGTGGCGGATGGGCTGCTGGAGGGAGCCAAGGAGATGAGTAGCCATATTCGCCCACAGACAATGAGCCCATGGGCACTCTGCATGCTGCCCCTGTGCTCGGATGCAGGAGGCAACCGGGGCTGCTGCAGTCCCGGTTGGCTGTATCGGGGCTAGGGGGAGGGGCCCTGCAGGGCAGGATAGTGGAGTGCGCAGAGGTACGTGGGTCCGCCATGCCAACCCCTGGACTGTGTGTTCCCATAACAGGGGGAACACTAGGCTCTGCCTGTCCGCCCCACCGACCACCTACAACTCCAGCTGACAGCGGAGGCCTTGCAGCTGAAGGCTATTGCTAATGGGAATTGGCAATCATAGTTAAGTGCGCACTTCACACATCCCAAGTGGATCCCCGTGGGTGGGAGGGCTACGTAGCATGTGCGGCTCATTGCCCAGCATCCAAATCACACCTTGATGTATGGATACTGTGGGAGGCAGCACCACAGACGCAGCAGCCTGTCTCCAAACACCCAGGGGATGGGCACCAGTCCGGGAACATGTCTGCAACCGGGTGTGTGTGGACAGGGTGTCTCGATTGGGGCAGCGCAGGCGGGTGGGGGCATGTCAGGGGCATGGGACTGGTGGTCGGCCCGCATTATGGAACAAAGAGGCAGAGGCATCATACTGGTTATGGTGAGGGTTAATGTTCCTCGTCTAAGTGTACTCCAGTGACCCACTATCCCGAAGGTGCGCCCCACTATCTCCGCCCCCTCCTAAAACGCCCCACAAAGCCCCTTCCCTTCACTGCCCCGCCCGGAACGCACACTCCACTCCTTGCTCCCCATCAACCCTCAGCCCCCCGGTGCCCACAGTGCTTCGCCTTTCTAGCTCTTCCACAAGGTCTAATTTGTCCCTAGGATGCACATCAGAGGTGGAGGAAGCCAGCTCCCATGGTCTTCAATGCTCCTGGCAGGTCTCTGGAGGCTCTGGGACTGGAGGGCCTGGCACACTTGACGGCAGCACATGCACAGCCATGCCGTTCTGTTGAGTTGCTGGCTGCGAGACACAGCCTCATTAGAGGGGTGGAATTGAAGGGAGTTTATGTCCACCATCACCAGTCCATAGGATGGGTCCGGGTTGCAGCCCTGTGCCTCCTCCTCTCAATCGGTGCCCTTTGGGTTCACCTCTGGACGGAGGGGCAGCTGGCGCTCTCATTTGGCTCTGGTAGTCCCCGATGTTTGCACCAAGTTGTTGACATCTTCGACGATGCTCCTCAATGATTGGGCCAGGGTCTGCAGCGCCTCAGTAATGCCCATCTGAGAGAGGGACATGTCCCGCAGCACCTCATCAAGGTCTGAAGGTACTGGATCACGCCCCCCATCGAATCGGGACAGTCTGCCGAGGCCCTCAGCAATAGGAGTCACCGACTGCGCGACACCTTGGACATCTTCACTCATGCTGCCGACATCGTGCACCAGGCTCTCCACTGTGGTCTCCATCCTAGCAGTGTTTGCCTTGGTGCCACATCTTGCCAGCGACATCTACAGCACCCGTGGCCTCTGGCTATGGACCTGCTGGAGTATCATTGATATCTCCCTCCGAATATCACGGCCGCACTTTAATGTCTCCATCAACTCCGGATAACTCCAGTTTAAGTGCTGCTCGACCTTGTTAATGGGGTGGGGGGGGGGGGGAGGCTGCTGACGAGCTCAGTCCCGGCGAATCGGCTGGTGAGCCTTCATCATTTGCCACGTGAAGCCCGAGGCGCCTCATTAAGTGGACTAATTAACGTTGAATAGCATTCCCGGCCTTGCCGGGCCGAGCACCGGGAAGCACGGGGCAGTTCCCGCTCGCTGCCACACTTAGAAATCTTTCGGGAGAATCGCCCTCATAACTGCGGAGGTGGAGAAGAAGTTGTCAAGAGTGAACGGCATGATTCACTTGTAGTTTCAAAGTCGTGAATCTGGCATCGTAGCTGCTGAGCGAGAGAGAGAAGGTCGGAAATGGCGTGAAGTGACTGCGGTCTACCGACCCGAGCATTGACCATGCTGGCTGTGGTGTGGGGCCCCCTGCTAGGGCCAGGGGTGGGGGTGGGGGTCAAGCTTACCAGCCGGGGTGCTCCCCCACAGGACAGGGGCGATTGCCAGGCACCGACCGCCACTACGGTGGCCATCTTGTTGCGCACCCACTGACCACCCACCTCGGCCCCTGGTTCTGCACAGTGACACCGGCCGCTTGGGAGCACCCAGCCCCGCACTGCACCCCTCCCTCCGTAGCGCACACCCTCTGGCCCCAGACACCGCCCACCGGCAGACCACCAAGGGCAACATCCACGTCAGCTTCCCAGTGAAGGCAGTGCCAGCCAACGGTACCCTGGCAGCAGGGACGGGTGCCAGAACCGGGGGCACTGACAGTGTCAGATACCGATGGGGCAGGGGTGGGGGAGGGACATGCGAGGGTGGAGCCTGCAGTGCCAACCGAGGCCACCGTGTAGCCCATGGAATCTGGCCTTCCATCCCTGGCGTTTGGCGTTACACCAGCAATGATGGCCGCCGTGATGATATTCGCATCTCTGCAAGATGCCCTGCGGCCGCGGGGGCAGGGGCCGCTCGGAGAGGAGGCTGCAGCTGCAGCAGCGGAATGGACAGCAGCAGAATGGCTAGCAAAGCACCAAGCTGCACAGGAATGGGCTGCAGAGGGGCAGATGACGGCCGCAAGGCTCGAGGGCTGGCTGCCCAACAGGCCGAGGAGGAGGAGGTGCCAAGGAGGTGCCACTTGAGACCTCGTGTGTACCGGGTCCAGGGGGCGATAAACTGGATGCATGTCGCCCTACGGACACCTGCGGATAACAGGCTGCTCTACTCTAACCGACGTAGGGTACCACTCAATGAACATCCAGCCGGTCATTGACCATCAACTGTGCATCATACACCTCTGTGCCCCATACCCAGGCAGCGTGCACGACTCTTTCATCCTGGATCATTCGGTGATCCCCCTCCCCGGCTGAGGGTTTGGCTCCTGGGCGATTACATCCAACAGTGCCTCTTAGAAGGGGCCACGCTCGACCTCGCGGAGACAAAAAAGCTAGCGCTCTCACTTATTGTCACTTCGAGCAACATCCAGGCCTACGCCCCCGGCCGTGCGGCCCACCCCTCCTGCGCATCGTGGACTCCGCAGACGGCCGCCCCATCGTAGACCTCACCAGCGACTCCCCTCAGCCAACCCCACGCCTGTGCCGCGTGGCAGCCAACCAACCCCAGGGGTCCCAAATGTTACTTCTGTGGGCAGCCTAAACACCCCCGACAGCGCTGCCCTGGCCCGGAGCGCCCTTTGCAAGGCCTGTGGCAAAAAGGGACACTATGCTGCGGTGTGCCAGGCCAGCGCAGTCGCCGCTATTGTTCCTACACCCCCCCCATGTGCGACCAGTGGGCACCACCGTCTTCCCCTCCCTGAACCACGTGCGGCCCGTGGATGCCGCCATCTTGTTCGACCCCCACCATGTGCGGCCCATGGGCACCGCTATCTTGTTCTCCCCAGGATCATCGGGCACCGCCATCTTGTCTTGCCCACGACACATGCGGCCCGTGGGCGCTACCATCTTACCTGGACCCATGCCCCCCGGGCACCTCATCGCCTGCCACCATCGACGACCAGCCGCGTCTCGCCTCGGTCACGATTGACCAGTCTCGCCCACACAACCTGCCAATGCTTCCACCAACGTGAAGATCGATGGGCACGAGATCTCCTGTCTGCTGGACTCCAGGAGCACCAAGAACTTCATTCATCCCGATATGGTGAGGCGCTGCTCCCTCATGGTACACTCCGTCAATCAGAGAATCTCCCTGGCCTCCGGGTCCCACTCCGAGGTGATCCGGGGGTACTGCATAGCCACTCTCACTGTCCAGGGCATGGAGTTCAGCGGCTTCCGCCTCTACATCCTCCCCAACCTCTGCGCTGCCTTGCTACTCAGCCTGGACTTCCAGTGCAACCTCCAGAGCCTAACACTGAAATTCGGCGGGCCCCTAAAGGTCGACCCACCTTCTCTATTTGCAAACTTAACTCCGGATTGCAAACCCGTCGCCACCAGGAGCAGATGGTACAACGCCCAGTACAGGACCTTCATCAGGTCCGAGGTCCAGCGACTGCATCGGGAAGGCATTATCGAGGCCAGCAACAGCTCCTGGAGAGCCCAAGTGGTAGTGGTAAAAACTGGGGAGAAACAGGATGGTCGTGGACTACAGCCAGACCATCAACAGATAAACGCAGCTCGATGCGTACCTCCTCCCGCGCATATCTGATATGGTCAATCAGATTGCATAGTACCGGGTCTTCTCAACTATGGACCTGAAATCTGCCTATCACCAGCTCCCCATCTGTAAGGCGGACCACCCATACACTGCCTTCGAAGCAGATGGCCGCCGTTACCATTTTCTCAGGGTTCCCTTCGGCGTCACCAATGAGGTCTCGGTTTGCTAACGGGAAATGGACCAAATGGTTCACCGGGACGGACTGCAGGCCACCTTCCCATACCTGGACAATGTCACCATCTGCGGCTACGATCAGCAGGACCATGACGCCAACCTTGCCAAATTTCTTCACACTGCAACTCTCCTCAACCTAACTTATAACAAGGAGAAGTGCGTGTTCAGCACGAACCACTTAGCCATCGGCTATGCTGTCCAGAACGGAGTTCTGGGGCCCGATCCCGACCTCATGCGCCCCCTCATGGAACTCCCACTGCCCCAAGGCCCTCAAACGATGCCTGGGGTTCTTCTCTTATTACGCCCAGTGGATCCCAAACTATGCGGACAAGGCCCGTCCACTCATTCAACCACTCTGTTTCCCCTGGCGGCCGTGGCTCACCAGGCCTTCAACC
Source organism: Scyliorhinus canicula (assembly GCF_902713615.1). NCBI lineage: Eukaryota > Metazoa > Chordata > Chondrichthyes > Carcharhiniformes > Scyliorhinidae > Scyliorhinus > Scyliorhinus canicula. The sequence continues at coordinate 113,550,408 of NC_052152.1, forward strand.
TTATTAAGGCTGACAGCACCAAGGTCGCAATACATGCAGTCGACGAGACGTCTGCACGTCCTCCCCCTGTGTGCATGGGTTTCCTCCGGGTGCTCCGGTTTCCTCCCACAGTCCAAAGATGTGCGGGTTAGGTGGATTGGCCATGCTAAATTGCCCGTAGTGTCCTAAAAAGTAAGGTTAAGGGGGGGTTGTTGGGTTACGGGTATAGGGTGGATACGTGGGTTTGAGTAGGGTGATCATGGCTCGGCACAACATCGAGGGCCGAAGGGCCTGTTCTGTGCTGTACTGTTCTATGTTCTAAGTGGAGAGCGACGCATCAGACGTCGTTCTAGCCGCCACCTTCTACCAGGCAGGCAGGCAACTGCACGACAACTCACCCAAAGGTCACACGTTTTTACCATTTCATCAAGACTCACAATCCGCCCTACTCCATCGAGGAAGTCAGGGCTATCACCAGAGATGCCAGGTCTGTGCGGAGTGCAAACCGCACTTCTACCAGCCAGACAGTGCGCGCCTGGTGAAGGCCTCCCGGCCCTTTGAACGCCTCAGCGTGGACTTCAAAGGGCCCCTCCCCTCCATTGACCGTAACACGTACTTCCTCAGTGTGGTCGATGAGTTTTCCAGATTTCTCTTTGCCATCCCATGCCCCGACATGACGTCTGCCACAGTCATCAAAGACCTCAACACCATCTTCGCTCCGTTCGGCTTCCCCGCCTACTTCCACAGCACCAGGGAATCCTCATTCATGAGCGATGAGCTGCGTCAGTTCCTGCTCATTGCCTCAAGCAGGAAGACCAGCTATAACCCGTGGGGAAACGGACAGGTAGAGAGGGAGAATGGGACGGTCTGGAGGGCCGTCCAGCTGGTCCTACGGTCCAGAATTCTCCCGGCCTCCCGCTGGCAGGAGGTTCTTCCGACACTCTGCACTCCATTCGGTCGCTCCTATGCACCGTGACTAATGAAACACATTATGAACGCCTCCTTGCCTTCCCTAGGAAGTCCACCTCCGGGGTGTCGCTCCCGACTTGGCTAGCAGCTCCAGGACCCGCACTCCTCCGGCGGACCCGTTGGTTGAGAGAGTACAGCTACTTCACGCCAACCCACAGTACGCCTACGTAGCGTACACCGACAGCCGCCAAGATACTGTCTCCCTCAGGGACCTGGCACCAGCTGGTTCTCCACACACACACCCCCTCCGACCCGGCGCTACCCTCCCCTCCCCCGACGCACCCCACCGTAGTCCCCGCTCCGGGACCATCCGTCCTCCCCTTGCCCACACCCGAGAATGAAGAGGATTTCGACATGCTCCCAGAGTCACCGAAGACCCAACCGATACCGGAATCACCGCCAGCACTGCGGTGCTCCCAACGGCAGATTAGGGCTCCGGACCGACTGAATCTGTAACGTGACCTGGACTTTTAAAGTACATAATTTGCCCCTCCACCCTGCTGGGCTCAATTTTTTTTGCTCTCTTTACCTGAGGTGGGGTTCTGGGGACAGTCGGGGCATGAGGTGAGGGGAGGGGGGGGTGAGCACCGTCCTCCCAGAGGGCCTGCCCCCCCCCCCCCCCCCCCCCCCCCCGGCCTGCCCACCCCCACACCCATCAGACAGAGCACAAGTTTTAACAGTGTTAACTGGTGTTTATTGTGTGGAAATATATACACAATCTGTGCCCCAGCCCCCATAACTAAGCTATGCCCTGCACCCGTGCCAACTTAACTGGTGTCTAATTTTCTGGCTTTATGGGCCCTAACACTATGCCTAGGTGGTTCCCCAGACGGTACAGCAGGAGTGGAGGTGACCTACTGTTATTCCTGCCCTGCGACATGGGTCCCCATTGGAGCACGTCTCCTGGGGTGACCTGGCCTGGATGGGCCCGGCCGCTGTGCTGGTGTCCCGGGTGGCGTGGTGCTGCCCTGTTCAGCCAGCTGCCCACAAGATGCACAAAGGACAGGAGGGGGGGGGGGGGGGTTGGGTAGTCCGAGGTGCTGCGGTGTTCCGGCACCTCGCCTGCTGGAGTTACTGACACATGCCACAGCACCTCGTCCTCCCACGGGGTGCCCGATGGCCCTTGGACTACTCCATTGGGTGGGGGTGCGAGCGGAGCTATCCCTTGAGGCCCCCCCGCCATCTGGCGCTGCCAGTCCTGGAGGCCAGTCTCGACCAGGGTCTGCACGCATGCGGCCATGGAGCACAGGGAGTGGGCCATCTCCATCTGGTACTGCACCACATCATGTTGCGACTGTGCCACTACCCTGTGGGTCTGTACCACATCAGCCAGTGACTGGGCCACCTCCCACTGGTTTTCGGACACCTCCCTCTGGGACTGGGCCACCTCGCCCAGTGTCTGCACCATGCCAGCTAGGCGCCTGGGCAATGCCACCTACGTCCCAGCCATGGCCTGCTGTGACTGGGCCATGCTGAGGAGCGCTGCTGCAATGTCCAGGTGGCTCTGGCACATGGCTGCCTGTGAGAGGGTAGACATGTCCAGGCCCTCGGCCACTGCCCGCATTGAATGCCCCAGGCCTTGGACACACTGATCCATTGCCGAAACCATCGCCCCCAATGCCTCCACCACGGATGCCACCCGTGTGGTTTTGGCCTGAGTAGCACGCATGACAGGCACCACAGCTTGCTCTTACATGCAGATGGACGCCACCACCAGTGCCTGCAGGTGCTGGATGCCCGGCGTCATCCCCTCTTGTGGTCCCTGGTTCTCTGACTGCTTCTGCACTGCCACCACCCTGTGGGTCTGTGCCGCATCAGCCAGTGACTGGACCACCTCCCTCTGGGACTGAGTCACCCCGCATAGAGCTTGCGCAATGCCGATGAGCGCCTGAGCAACACCACTGACATTCCTAGCCAATACCTGCTGTGACTGGGCCATGCTGAGGATCACTAGTGCAATGTCCAGGTGGCTCTGGCACGTGGCTGTCTGTGAGAGGGCAGCCCTGTCCTGGGCTTTGGCCACCGCCTGCACAGAATGCCCCAGGCTCCCGGCGGTTCTGCGTGGCCTTTTCCTGGGGGGTGGGGGGAAACACATACAATGACACCATTAGACAGGGTACATGGTGGTCTCAGTGGCCAGTGATGCACGATCAATTGCACAAAAGACTCAGATCAGCCAGCTCCTCTCAGGGCACTCTGAATGATGGCAGCAGCTCCTCCACAAGTGACCATTACATCTGATGTAGCCACAGCAACTGAGGGGTACCCTGTCATGGCACTGGACTCTCCTGTCCAGACAGCACCGACACAAGGTCCAACAAAAACAATAAGGGAAGCGCAATAAGCAGGTTAGGTGGATTGGCCATGATAAATTGCCCTTAGTGTCCAAAATTGCCCTTAGTGTTGGGTGGGATTATTGGGATTATTGAGATCAGGAACTTGCAGAACCCAGACAGAACTGAAACTACAAGCCATTAGCATAGTAATGAGCTATCTCCAGGGACAAAAAGAAACATTGAAACAATCGGTACCAGGACAGACTTCCCAGCGCCAGTGGAAGCTAAAACAAAGGCAGGCCAACGGTTACCTAGAGCCCGCCCTATGATTAGGGAACGACCCCGTTATTGGATAGAATCGATACAAACGATTGGAATATGGTCCAATTAATTGGGACCAAGTCCAGGGTCCACCCCGAAGGGCGCGAAACCCGGGGGGCTATAAAACAGAGTCCCCAAGGTAAGTTCGCTCTCTTGAGAACTCTTACTTTCTCTATCTTCACCTTGGCATTTGGCTCTCAGCGACGAGAGGCCCGCCAAGCACCAGCCAAGTAAGTCTAAGGTCAACGCACGCTATGAGATAGGCGCTCCTAGCTACTATTCCATACCAGTTCGAAGCCAGCAGTATCAGAACCGGACAACAGCCATTGTTCCTCTGACTGGGCCACTCGAAGCTAAGTATAGGCTTTTAGTAGTAGTTGTAGTTTAGCGAGTAGAGTTTATGCATGAGTAATAATTGACTGTGTGTAAATAAATGTGCATTGATTTCATACTTACTAACTGGTGTATCGAGTCATTGATCAGTATTCGGCTTTGAACCCTGTGGTAGTATCAGAAAGATACCTGGCGACTCTTGAGCAAAGGTAATTAAAACAGAGCAAATTAAGGGAAAGCATAAAGAGCAACACATGTGCCCATAAAGATACCAGCGGGGGATCTGGGTGCCTTTGTCAATAGAAAGGGCTTCCATCCCTCAACATCCAGATTGTGTGTGACCATAAGAGTCAGATACAGTTGCTTTGTACCAGGTATCCAAGAAGCTGTCATGATGCCTACCTCCTCCATCATGCCATGGTGCCAAGGTTGTTTGTTGCTCATGCTCATTGAGATGGTTGGCTCCTGGAGACAAAGGCTGGAAAGGTGGCTGATGACACCACTGAGACACCCAAGGATTGCAGCCGAGGGGAGCCACAATCGCAGTCGAGCCGCATCCAGGGCAGTAATTGAGAGGACCATATGCCTACTCAAGATGAGGTTTTGCTGCCTGGGCCACCCAGGGAGGATCACTTTATTATCATAGAATTTTACCATAGAATTTACAGTGCAGAAGGAGGCCATTCGGCCCATCGAGTCTGCAATGGCTCTTGGAAAGAGCACCCTACCCAAGGTCAACACCTCCACCATTTCTCCATAACCCAATAATCTGACCCAACACTAAGGGCAATTTTGGACACTAAGGGCAATTTTGGACACTAAGGGCAATTTATCATGGCCAATCCACCTAACCTGCTTATTGCGCTTCCCTTATTGTTTTTGTTGGACCTTGTGTCGGGGCTGTCTGGACAGGAGAGTCCAGTGCCATGACAGGGTACCCTTCAGTTGCTGTGGCTACATCAGATGTAATGGTCACTTGTGGAGGAGCTGCTGCCATCATTCAGAGTGCCCTGAGAGGAGCTGGCTGATGTGAGCTGCAGCTCGTACACAACCATGAGGTTAGTTTGAACCTCCTTTCTCATCACAGATGCAAACAGAATTACAGGCTGCCTCAACTATCTCACACTGACAGTAACTTGTTGCGGTCACTGCCATTGTGTGGCCTTGCACGTCTGAAGGCAACCCCTGAAAACACTGACTGCGTTGAGCCCAAGCTGCCTATCTATGAGAGTTACCACTCTCTCTATGGAGGAAACTTAAGTTCTGAGCTCTGGGCCAACACAGGGCTCACATTCCGCATAGACTCCTCCAACTCAGACCATGGCACCCAGACTCGCCGGAATCTCCACCAGACCTTCCCACTCATCCTGCTGGGCATCTAGTGTCTGATGCCTGTTGGACCATTCCAGAGGCTCATCATCTGCCTCAGGCTCAACATCGCCCTCGTCTCCAGCAATCCTCCTACTGCCAATGCTCTGGGGACTCTCCACTCCATCAGCTTGTCAGGTCAGTATGATGTGTCTTCACCACTGTGTACTGCCATCTGTTCCCAAACGAATATGCTCACTGACATGCCTGTATCTTTGCATGGTGCAGAGGGAAGGTCTGATGTGCATCGAGCACCTATTCATCAAGGGGGGAGTACTGCAGGCAATCACCAGACTGACAAGGCATCTAAGCCTCTGTGTCAGGACTCTAATTATTGACTGCTTAATATGTTCCTGCTAGCATTTTGCCAATCATTGCATGAGTGTTCAGTTTCTCAGAGGAGTCACAAGTCCTTATCAGCCAATAGTCAGCCTGTAAGATCCTCCTATCTCTTACTCAAGATAAGGTACTCAGTCCGGTTTGAGGTGTTCAAGCTTTCTTTATTTTTAACAATTCACTTTGCATGTGCACAAAATTAAATCAAGAAACGTTTGCGAGTGCATTGAAAAGTCTTTGAGATACTGAAGAGTGAAGACAAAAAGCTTCAAAATAAAAGTAAATCCAGAATTACGAAAAAGAAGTAATTTCAACGAAAGGCTTTTTAAAAGGTAATCACGAACGCCTCAAGAATCTCGGAAGGCTAAAATTCTTCTTTTTAATCAGTCATACGGATCACATTCGTAAGGGAATCCTTATCTATGATTTAGCCCTTTACTTAGTTTCGTTGGTTCTAATTCTCAGCTGAGGCTTTCTGATTTATTCAAACAACTGTCTGTCACTTAGAACATGATTTGTTATCCAGGCATTGGTCATTACTTAAAACTCATTCACGTCCATCAAATTAATTAAATGTTTCTGTGCATCTGCTATGTATGCCATTTCTACAAAGATAAGGGGTGGGATTCTGTGCGAATCGGCGGTGCTGGTCACTCCGGTGCCGAGGAGTGGCGTGAACCACTTCGGAGTCAGGCCACCCCAAAGGTGCGAATCCTCCGCACCTTCAGGGGCAAGGCAGGCACCAGAGTGTTTTGGCACGGTGCCAGCCGGCGCGGAAGAGATTGGCGCCACGTCAACCGGCGGCGAAGAGCCTCCGCCGGCCGATGTGAGTTGGTGCATGCGCAGGAGTGCCAGCGCGTGCTGGCGTCATCCCAGTACATGCACAGGGGGGTTCTTCTCCGTGCCGGCCGCTGTCAACCTCCGCTGTGCCCCCACAGTACAGGCCCACCCGCAGATCCGTGGGCCCCGATCGCGGGCCAGGCCACCGTGCAGGCACCACCCGGGGCCAGATGCCCCTGCGCCCCCCCGAGGACTCTGCAGGCCGCCCATGGAGCCAGGTCCCGCCGGCAAGGACCTGTTGTGATTTACGCCGGCAGGACCCGCCGAATACAGAAGGCTATTCGGCCCACCGCAGACCGGAGAATCGCCTGGAGGACCACTGCCAGCAGCCGCCGACAAGCACGCTGCGATTCCCGCCCCTGCCAAAACCCCAGCACCGGAGAATTCGGCAGCCGGCGGGAGAAGAATCCCGCCCATGGTGCTTGCACTAACGTTGCTTTTGATACATTTTTATTACTAAATGTATTGTGGAACAATGGGTAATCATTACGAAGGCCTTATGATAGTGCTGTATGAAGCAATATTATCTTTGTGCAGCAACTATCATATTTTTATCTGAAACCATAGGCTGGATTCTTCGTATGCCGACGCCAAAATCGCATTCGACGACTGACTGGAGAATCCGAGTTCCCTACCAAATCGGGGGCAGCAGCGCTTTAGCAATGCTCCATGACCTCCCGATGCTCCGACCCCAACTGGCCGGGTTCCCGACCAGTCTCTCATGGACTTGGGAACTCGGCTGGCGACTGCGGATTCAATCCAGCGCCGCCACGTCGGGGGAGGGCTGATCCGCAGGCAGAGGGGGACATTATTTGAGATGCCCAACCAGGGCGCGCGAGCCAACCGAAGGGGGGGACTATTTCGCGGGCTGGGTCCGCGAGTGGCCACCACCATGTTGCATGGCGTGACCGCTGCAGGCCGCCGCCGTGCGCAAGCGCGGCCACGGACCCAGCAATTCTCTGGGGCGTATCGGCAGCTAGAGCCGGGTGCTCTACGCTGCCGTCCCGCTAGCACCCAGCAAAACGGGGACTCAGTGGCCGTTTTGCGCCATTTGTACTGGTGTAAAACGCCACTGTTTCCCACGCCGGTGTGGGGACATAGCCCCAGAATCGCAGAATCCACCCATGACTTTAGCTTTGTGGATATTCCCTTTTCTGTCAAATTCCTGATTTTAAAAATTATACTGCATCAATTCTTAACGGTCCCAAAGAAATCAATGAAGCAATCAGTAAATCAATAAATCTATAATCTATCACAGCCTAAGCTGGGCCTCAAAGCTCTGTGGGACAGAACACTGCCTGATGTAAAGGCATTGCGGCAGCTCCCTGGAGAGTAGTCAATTAACGACAGAATGTGCTGCCTGCAGTTTACACTGAGGGAAAAGAATTCTTCCCTATTCTTAATACCTCTGAGTCTAAGTGATGGCAATGCAGTCACATGTGTACTGTCAGTGGCTCCCCGGATAATGAGGAATACTATAATACCATTGAATCCTTCAGCTCACTACCTTTCTGGTATTATATAATCATTTCTCAGAGTGAATAGAGCTGCATAGATCTCTGTTAAGTAGTAGTACACAGTGGATTGCATTTGAGTTATGACACATATGGTAGGTTCAGGTGACGTTGCTGCTGTGACTTTGACTGCCACAGGTAATGCAGTCCTGGTTGTGTTGCGACATCCAAATCTTCACTCTACGAAACCATTGATATTTAACATCTTCTTTAGTAAAGTGCAGCCCTCTCACACATAGGTCTTAGGTTCTGTGACTGTGGTTAATGCTGTCTGCAGACATGGTAGATAGGGCTTTGTGCTAAGAGCATTCTTCACTTTCCTGACCCTCTCCTGCAGCAGTTGGTGCCACTCTGTCTATCCTCAACTTCTTCTCCCAATCCCTCTTGCAGAGCAAGGGTGACCCCTTATGCACGATCAATTACACAAAGACGAGGGTTGAATGCAATCGAGGCTTTAATACACTAAGATGTGTGGCCTCCTACAGCAGCTGGTGAATTGGCTGCTGTACGGTGAGCACACATATTTATACTCCGCCTACTGGGTGGAGCCAGCAGGCAGGGAACTACCCCCGTGCCTGTAGTACAGGGCCTGACCACAATCACCTAATATATACATCAGTGGTGACGACCACATTCACCACCTGTTAAAATTGAGTCTGGCGGGGTTGGTGGAGAACTATATAAAAGTACATGTTTTAAAATACAAAGAGAAAAAAAATTGAGTCCAGCGGGGAGGAGGAGAACAATATACAAGTACATGTTTTAAAATACAGAGAGAAAAAAATTGAGTCCAGCGGGGTGGAGGAGAATTATACAAAAGGATGATGTTTCAAGAGTCCCGATCAAGTTACAGGTTCAGTCGGTCCGGAGCATTGTTCTGCCGCTCGGAGCGCCGCAGTGGTGGCGGCAATTCCGGTGTCGGTCTGGTCTTCGGTGACTCCGGGAGTGTGCCAAAATCCTCGTCATCCTTCGCGTGGGCAGGGGGAGGACGGATTGTCTTGGGGTGGGAGTTGCGGCTAGGTGCGCCGGGGAAGGAGAGGGTGGCACTGGGCCGGATGGGTGTGTGTGTGTGGTGAACCTGCTGGTGCCAGGTCCCTGAGGAAGACAGTATCTTGGCGGCCATCGGGGTACGCTACGTAGGCGTACTGTGGGTTGGCGTGGAGTAACTGTACCCTTTCAACCAACGGGTCTGCCTTGTGGAGTCGTACGTGCTTACGGAGGAGTACGGGTCCTGGAGCTGCAAGCCAAGACGGGAACGACACCCCGGAGGTGGACGTCCTGGGGAGGGCAAAGAGACGTTCATGGGGTATGTCATTAGTCGCAGTGCATAGGAGCGACTGAATGGCGCGCAGTGCGTCGGGGAGGACTTCCTGCCAGCGGGAGGCCGGGAGATTTCTGGACCGTAGGGCCAGCTGGACGGCCCTACAGACCATCCCATTCTCCCTCTCCACCTGCCCATTTCCCCAGGGGTTATGGCTGGTTGTCCTGCTCGAGACGATACCCCTGTTGAGCAGGAACTGACGCAGCTCATCGCTCATCAATTAGGATCCCCTGTCGCTGTGGACGTAGGCGGGGAGCCGAACAGAGCAAAGATTGTATTGAGGGCTTTGATGACAGTGGCAGACGTCATATCAGGGCATGGGATGGCAAAGGGAAATCTGGAGTACTCATCGACCACACTGAGGAAGTGCGTGTTACGGTCGGTGGAGGGGAGGGCCCTTTAAAGTCCACGCTGAGGCGTTCAAAGGGGCGGGAGGCCTTCACCAGGCACGCATAGACTGGCTGGTAGAAGTGCGGTTTGCACTCCTCACAGACCTGGCAGTCTCTGGTGATCGCCCTGACTTCCTCGATGGAGTAGGGCAGATTGCGGGCCTTGATGAAGTGGTACAAAAGTGTGACTCCCAGGTGACAAAGATTGTCATGCAGAGTCCGGAGTCGGTCCACCTGTGCGCTGGCAGATGTACTTCGGGATAGGGCATCGGGGGGCTCGTTGAGCTTACAGGGGCGATACAAAATCTCATAGTTGCAGGTGAAGAGCTCGATCCTCCACCTCAAGATTTTATCGTTTTTGATCTTGCCCCGCTGTGTGTCTTAAACAAGAAAGCTACCGACCGTTGGTCACTGAGGAGAGTGAATCTCCTGCCAGCCAGGTAATGCCTCCAATGTCGCACAGCTTCTACGATGGCTTGGGCCTCTTTTTCGATGGAGGAGTGCATTTCGACATTTCAGAGGCATGAAGGGTTCGTGAAAAGAATACCACGGGCCTGCCTGCCAGTTTGAGGGTGGCGGCTAGAGCGATGTCTGATGCGTCGCTCTCGACTTGAAATGGTAATGTCTCGATGACTGCGTGCATCGCGGCCTTGGCGATGTCGGCCTTAATACGGTTGAAGGCCTGGTGAGCCTTGGCCGTTCGGGGAAAAAGAGTGGATTGGATGAGTGGGTGGGCCTTGTCCGCATAATTTGGGACCCACTGGGCATAGTAAGAAAAGAACCCCAGGCAGCGTTTGAGGGCCTTGGGGCAGTGGGGGAGGGGGAGTTCCATGAGGGGCGCATGCGGTCGGGATCGGGCCCCAGAACTCCGTTCTGGACCACATAGCTGAGGATGGCTAAGCGGTTCGTGCTGAACACACACTTCTTGTTATAAGTTAGGTTGAGGAGAGTGCGGAGAAATTTGGCAAGGTTGGCGTCATGGTCCTGCTGGTCGTGGCCGCAGATGGTGACATTGACCAGGTACGGGAAGGTGGCCCGCAGTCCGTACCGGTCGACCATTCGGTCCATTTCCCGTTGGAAAACCGAGACCCCGTTGGTGACGCCGAAGGGAACCCTGAGAAAGTGGTAGAGGCGGCCAACTGCCTCGAAGGCAGTGTATGGGCGGTCCGCCTTTCGGATGGGGAGCTGGTGGTAGGCGGATTTTAGGTCCACAGAAGACCCGGTACTGTGCAATCTGATTGACCATATCAGATATGCGTGGGAAGGGGTACGCATCGAGCTGCGTGTACCTGTTGATGGTCTGGCTGTAGTCCACGACCATTCTGTGTTTCTCCCCAGTTTTTACCACTACCAGTTGGGCTCTTCAGGGGCTGTTGCTGGCCCCGATGATGCCTTCCCGAAGCAGTCACTGGACTTTGGACCTGATGACGGTCCTGTCCTGGGCGCTGTACCGTCTGCTGCTGGTGGCGACTGGTTTGCAATCTGGGGTTAAGTTTGCAAATAGGGAAGGTGGGTCGACCTTTAGGGTCGCGGGCCGCACACAGTAATGGGTGGTAGGGGCCCGCATATTTCAATGTTAGGCTCTGGAGGTTGCACTGGAAGTCCAGGCCAAGCAGTAAGGCAGCGCAGAGGTTGGGAGGACGTAGAGGCGGAAGCCGGTAAACTCCACGCCCTGGACAGTGAGAGTGGCTATGCAGTACCCCCGGATCACCACGGAGTGGGACCCGGAGGCCAGGGAGATTCTCTGATTGGCGGGGTGTACCGCGAGGGAGCAGCACCTACCGTATCGGGATGAATGAAGCTCTCAGTGCTCCCGGAGTCCAGAAGACAGGAGATCTCGTGCCCATCGATTTTTATGTTTTTAGGTTGTGTGGGCGAGACTGGTCAATCGTGACCGAGGCAAGAAGCGGCTAGTCGTCGATGGTGGCAGACGATGGGACGCCCAGGGGCCATGGGTCCTGGTACGATGGCGGCACCCACGGGCCGCACGTGTCATGTGGAAGACAAGATGGCGGCGCTTGAATCTCCTGGGGAGGACAAGGTGGCGGCGCACACGGGCCATACGTGGTGGGGGTTGAACAAGATGGCGGCGCACGTGGTCCGAGGAGGGGAAGATGGCGGCGCCCACTGGCCGTACGATGGGGGAGTCGGAAAATAGCGGCAATTAAGCGGGCCTGGCACACCGCAGCGAAGTGTCCCTTCTTGCCGCAGGCCTTACAAAGGGCACTCCGGGCCAGGCAGCATTGTCGGGGGTGTTTTGGCAGGCTCCCGGGGTTGGTTGGCGGGCACGTGGCACAGGAATGGTGTTGGCTGAGTGGGGTCCCCGATGGGGTGGCCGCCTGCCGAGTCCACAATGCGTAGGAGGGGGCCGCACGGCCGGGGGTGTAGGATGTTGTGCGAAGCATTCGTCAGTGAGGGTACAAGCTTTTTGGTTGACGCGAGGTCGAGCGTGGCCACTTCTTAAAGGCACTGGCGGATGTAATCTGACCCTATCCCCATAATAAAAGCGTCCCTCATAAGCAAGTTCGAGTGTTCCGTGGCCGTGACGGCCTGACAGTCACAGTTACAACGTCGACGCTATCACCAAGAAAGCACAACAGCGCCTATACTTCCTCAGGAAACTAAGGAAATTCGGCATGTCCACATTAACCCTTACCAACTTTTACAGATGCACTATAGAAAGCATCCTATCTGGCTGCATCACAGCCTGGTATGGCAACTGCTCGGCCCAGGACCGCAAGAAACTTCAGAGAGTCGTGAACACCGCCCAGTCCATCACACGAACCTGCCTCCCATCCATTGATTCCATCTACACCTCCCTCTGCCGGGGGAAAGCAGGCAGCATAATCAAGGATCCCTCCCACCCGGCTTACTGACTTTTCCAACTTCTTCCATCGGGCAGGAGATTCAGAAGTCTGAGAACACGCACAAACAGACTCAAAAACAGCTTCTTCCCCACTGTCACCAGACTCCTAAATGACCCTCTTATTGACTGACCTGATTAACACTACACCCTGTATGCTTCATCCGATGCCAGTGCTTATGTAGTTACATTGTATATGTTGTGTTGCCCTATTATGTATTTTCTTTTATTCCCTTTTCTTCCCACGTACTTAATGATCTGCTGAGCTGCTCGGAGAAAAATACTTTTCACTGTACCTCGGTACACGTGACAATAAACAAATCCAATCCAATCCAGTCTCTGACTAGGGGGATTAGAGCACGCCAGAAATCTTCTACTGACTCACCAGGGAGTTGACTACGAGTGGAGAGGATGTGTCTGGCGTAAAGCGTGTTAGTCCGCTGAGCGTAGTTTTCTTTCAGTAGCACCATGGCATCGTCGTAGGTCGGTGCATCCTGGATAAGCGGAAAGATGTTGGAGCTCAGCTGCATGTAGAGGATCTGAATCTTCTAAGCTTCTGGAATAGGGTCTGGTACAGACCTGATGTAAGCTTCGAAACAGGCTAGCCAATGTTCAAAGTCCTTTTTGGCATTGCCTGATTGCGGATCCAGCTGCAGGCTATCCGGCTTGATGCGGAGGTCCATCTTCTGAAAACTTTAGTGTATTAAATTGATGCACGATCAATTACACAAAGATGAGAGTTGAATGCAATCGAGGCTTTAATACACTAATATGTGTGGCCTCCTGCAGCAGCTGGCGAAATGGCTGCTGTATGGGGAGCACACATATTTATACTCTGCCTACTGGGCGGAGCCAGCAGGCAGGGAATTACCCCATACTGTAGTACAGGGCCTTACCACAAATCACCTAATATATACATCAGTGGTGACTACCGCAACCCCTTAGCAAAATGCCCAAGGCCAAGCATTTCTTTTCTCCTGATGAATCCTGTCCGGCATTCACTTTTTTTGGTGAAGACCTGAGGGAAATGAAGGAAAAATGTTGATTGGTGCATTCTTGACAACGCGTGCCAGGAGGGGCTGGTTTAGCTCACTGGGCTAAATCGCTGGCTTTTAAAGCAGACCGAGCAGGCCAGCGGCACGGTTCGATTCCCGTACCAGCCTCCCCAGACAGGTGCCGGAATGTGGCGACTAGGGGCTTTTCACAGTAACTTCATTGAAGCCTACTCGTGACAATAAGCGATTTTTATTTTATTTTTTTTATTAGGAAGTCTCCCAATTGGTTTCAGAAGTCTCAAGTGCAGTGTAGTCAGTTAATATCACTCAACAAGTGAACACAGAAAGCTGAGCATAGCTTTGAAAGCCTCAGCAAAGGCTGTTTACTCCTGTTCTGTTGGTGACTGTTAGGATAGGTAATTAAATGAAATGTTTGTGGTGCACATAGCACGTGAGCAGAAGTCCATAAGGTTATTGATCAGAAGATGCTTCAAGAGTTTGGTTTATGATTGGAAGGAAATTCTTTCTTAAATATCACAAAGATAATTTTATTTTTTTCTGCTGAGCAAAGATAATTGATTCAAAGGCAAGGGATAGCACGTTCCTGCATGATACCAGAACAGGAAAACTATCTGCAGTCGCAACAAATAAATGATGAAACCAATACTTACTGCAAATCAACAAAATAAAACACATTGACAGTTTACATTAAAAACAATAAAATCACTTGCAAACTGTCAAATGGCCCAGAATCAGCAATAAATTCAGAAATCATTGTTTGGAATGTGAATTAGAGGGATAAGGTCTATCCATCATTTATTGCAATATCTATTCCATCAACAGTGAAATTACAGTCACACATCCATGTCAGTTTTAGACTGTAAGGTTGTATTGATGGAGCTTTGCGCAGTCATTCATTGTAGAGAGACTAACAGGTTGCAGCAGAATTCAGTAATGTAATGATTGCCAATATGCTGTTAAATGTGATTTCCGTGCAAAAAATACTATCATTTATGCAGCACATTTCACAAATACAACATATCCAAAAATGCTCCACAGTCAATTGTGGTGATCTTTGTGAGAGGTTTCCAGGACGGACGGTGTTGTGATCACAAAGACACTTGAAGGTCCTTTTAAGAACTAAACTAATTTTATTTACACTACAGAATTAGAGTTTGACACTTATTCCAAATAGTAAACATATATGTAAGAATTAAACTGCACTTACTAACACTATCTTTATTTACTAACTATAACTATAATATTTTAACTAGCTCTGCAATACACTTCTAATCTTGTCTCCTTCAGCTCTAATCCACTCACCTCCAGAAGTCCAAAGGCCAGTGCAGTACAGAGTACTGTCCCTTAGCTCCCTCTAGTTGCTAGGCTTAACATAACATTAACTCTTCATATGCTGTACATTTGTATAATGTCACATTCCTCATTAGAAAGAAATTGTTCCTTTTTTTACATACAAAGTTGAATGTCTACACATTTTCTGATTTAAATTATTATGCAGCATGTCAATAATAATAGAAATAGTGCTGGATTTGACATATTTACAGATTCAACCTATTTGGAGGTTTCCTATGCCTTTTCAACCTTCTTAATGTTGCGACATTGACATTTGAATTGTTTCGTAAGTTTGACAATAAAGCTTTTGGAAGGCATTGGGAGGAAATATATAGGGCAGCATGGTAGCACAGTGGTTAGCACAGTTGCTTCACAGTTCCTGAGTCCCGGTGACTCGGCTTGGGTCACTGTGCAAAGTCTGCACATTTTCCCCATGTCTGCGTGGGTTTCCTCCAGGTGCTCTGGTTTTCTCCCAGAGTCCAAAGATATGCGGGTTAGGTGGATTGGCTATGCTAAATTCCCTGAGTGTCCAAAAATGTTATGTGGGGTTACTGGGTAACGGAGATAGGTTCGAAGTGTGGGCTTAAGTGGGGTGCTCTTTCCAAGGGCCGGTGCAGACTCGATGGGCTGAATGGCCTCCTTCTGCACTGTAAATTCTATACTTTCTTGACTCGTCGTAGCAGATTCTGTAAATGTAACAGGTTGTTTAAGTTGCATTAGAGGTCTTCTATTGCCACAAAATAATCTTTCCAGATTCTGGTCTGATTACGTATGATCTAGGCATGATTTCATTGAGTACTTTTGCAATGTCCATGCATCCACCATCAGGATTGCGAATGCGTACAATATCACCTTCTCTGAGTGGAGACAATGGTTTGGTGTTTTTGTCGTAATATTTCTTTTACTTGTTCTTTAGTTGCTGCATTTTCTGATGCACGACTTGTTCATCCTCATTTGGAACAATTAGGGTTGGGAATGTCGTACGTATTCTTCCCATCAATAGTTGTGCTGGAGTAAAACCCAGTGTCAACGGTGTAGCCATGTATGATAACAATGCTAATGCAAAGTCCTTTTTGTCATCCATTGCTTTTTTGAAAAGCTGCTTCACAATTACCACCCCTTTTTCAGATTTCTTGCTTGTCTGTGGGTGTAGTGAGCTGGAAATGACATGTGTGAAGTTGTATTCATCAGCAAATTGTAACCACTCCAGGCTGCTAAAACATGGTCCATTGTCTGTGACAAAAGTAGCCAGTATGCCATGTCTGGCAAATACATTTTTCGTTGCCCTGACTCCTGAATGCGCAGTTGAGTAGAATAGCATGATAACCCCTGGAAAATTAGAGCAATAGTCAATGATGATTAAATAATAACATCATAGAATTTACAGTGCAGAAGGAGGCTATGCGGCCCATCATGTCTGCACCAGCCCTTGGAAAGAGCACCCCACTTAAGCACACACCTGCTCCATCCCATGCCCCTTAACTCAGTAACCCCAATTAATCATTTTTGACACAAAGGGCAATTTAG
This sequence comes from Scyliorhinus canicula, assembly GCF_902713615.1. NCBI lineage: Eukaryota > Metazoa > Chordata > Chondrichthyes > Carcharhiniformes > Scyliorhinidae > Scyliorhinus > Scyliorhinus canicula. The sequence continues at coordinate 113,566,792 of NC_052152.1, forward strand.
CATAGCCAGTCCACCTAACTTGCACATCTTTGGACTGTGGGAGGAAACCGGAGCACCCGGAGGAAACCCGCGCACACACGGGAAGAACGTGCAGATCCACACAGTGACCCAAGCCGGGAATCGAACTTGGGACCCTGGAGCTGTGACGCAACTATGCTAACCACTATGCTACCGTGCTGCCCCTATGTCCTCAAAAATAAAATAGATCCATGGCAAATTTTGCCCAAGGTTGAGTGATTTGGTCACTTTTAACCAAGATTTGCTTACATTGTGCCAGTTGGTGCATTTGGCATACCCGACACTTTTGAATGTAATTGTCTACATCTGTGTTGATTCCCGGACAATACACTGATTGCCGTACTCTTCGTCGACATTTCTCAATGCCTTGATGTCCCTCATGGATTTGTTCGAGAATATTTTGTCAGAGACACAATGGAATTACAATGTGGTCCCTTTTCAGCAGAAAACTGTCTATGGTTGTCAGGTCATCTTTGATGTTGCGAACATTTGCACATTTTCCTTTAGGCCATCCAGTCCATAGATACTTGCTTAAATGTTTTATCTTGTAAAGTTTCTGCCTTGATCATTTGTAGTTTAGCATCTGTGACAGGTAGCATTTCTATAATAAAGTTTGCTTGTGCTTCGACACTTAGTACAACATAAACAGCTTTGTCATCCTTGTGTATCGTGGATCTGGATAAAGACCACAGTTTTCACGATAGCGTGGGGAAATAGTCCCTGAAACAGAGAATCCAGCCACTATTGCAAATGCTGGGCATTGTTGCTTTAAGTGGGCATGGCCACAACGTCATCATGCTTGTGACATCATGCGCAAAACTCTCACCCGCATGTGCAGAACGGTCGACTTCTGGTTTGCGTCATTTTTCAAAGTGCGCATGTGCGAACTGGTCCAGCACATGCATAAAACGTTCAATATCCGAATTGTGTTGTCGTCTCAAACTCGCCTGCACAAAACAGCCACTTCCTGCAGCGCAGTTTTTTTTTACCTACGCCATAGAGTCAATGGCGCCGACCACGTTGCTCAAGTTCACGTCTTTTTCTCTGGATCGAAACTCAGCATACCCTTTGGTGGTTTCCGGGATGGACGCTGTCGTGATCACAAAGACACTTGAAGCTCCTTTTAAGAACTAAACTAATTTTATTTGCACTATTAAATAAGAGTTTGACACTTATTCCAAATAGTAAACATGTATATAAGAATTAAACTACACTCACTAACACGATCTTTATCTACTAATTATGACTGAGATGTCTTAACTAGCTCTGCAATACACTTCTAATCTTGTCTCCTTCAGCTCTAATCTACTCTCCCCCAGAAGCCCAAGAGCCAGTGCAATACATAGTACTTTCCCTTAGCTCCCTCTAGTGGCTAGGCTTAACAACATTAACTCTTCATATGCTGTACATTTGTATAATGTCACACCAATGAGGTACTTTTGAAATGTGGTCATTGTTGTAATAAGACAGCTTAGTTTACAAAGGCACGAGTTAGGAGCAGGAGTAAGCGACTTGGTCCCTCAAGCCTGCTCCACCATTTAGTAAGACTATGGCTGATCTGATTGTAACCTCAACTTCGCATTCCACTTAGACTTATAACGTTTTACCCCCTTGCTTATTAAGAATCTATCTAGCCCTGATTTATTAATATTCAAAGACTCTGCTACCACCACCTTTTGAGGAAGAGAGTTCCAAAGACTCGTGATCCTCTGAAGAAAAAGAATTCTCCTCATCGCGTATTAAATGGGCGACCCCTTATTTTTGAACAATGTCTCCTCGTGCTAATTTCTCTCCCAAGAGGAAACATTCTCTCCACACCCACCCTATCATAAGCTCTCAGGAGCGTTTCTGTTTCAATTACATTTCTAAACTTCAGTGGACACAAGCCTCGCCTGTCTAACCTTTCCTCATAAGACAACCTGCACATTCCAGATCCTTATCTGGTAAACTTCCTCTGAACTACTTCCAATACATTTACATCCTTCCTTAAATAAAAAGAGTCCAATACTGCATACAATATTCCGGACGTGGTCTCAAAAATGACATATATAACCTCCCTACATTTGTATTCAAATCCCCTCGCCATAAACGATAACAATCTATTAGCTTTCCTAATTACTTGCTGCATCTGCCTACTAACATTTTATGATTCATGCACTCAGCCACCCAGATCCCTCTGCATCTGAGCTCTGCAATCTCTTACCATTTAGATAATATGATTTTTTTTATTTTTCCTGCCAAAGTGGACAATATGACATTTTGGCAGCAGGCATGAAAAATTGAGTTTTTTGAGGATGTTCTGGAAGCACACATTGTTGCTTTAAATAATGTTTAGGTAAGCAATGGAATATGTGGGAGGATATACTGAAGCTGAAGTTAGCAATACTCAATATCTTGAGGGCTTCTTGGGAGAAATCGTCCCATATTGTGCCTGTATCAGTTTCAGGGAGAAGACTGGCATATAGTTCTCCAGCTACACATCAAAGTTTCCCTCCTGGTTCAATGGCACTCAGTCCATAGAGAATCTGGGGATGTGGCTTCCACCGTCACACTGGTGAGGTGGAGCCTGATAGTGCCAACAACACCAGCTCCACAGAGATTCGGGTGCCATATTTAGAGGGCGCCCCTCTAAGGTAACTCCCCCTTGGACACTGGGACTCCCTACATAAACAACCAGGTAACCCATCCGCATAAGCATCAAAGTGCCCCCCCCCCCTCACACCACGTAGGCATCAAGGCGCTGCCCCCCACCCACCAAACAGGCATTGGAGTGGCCCCAGCCACCACTACACAGGCATTAGGGCGCCCTCCTCCAAGCACACATAAGTTGAAACCCCCCCCCCCTCCGAGTGGGCTCGTATCTGGCGGGGCCCACCCCTAGCAGTGCCTCTCTGGTTGGCACTGTCAGGGAGATGTGCTAGGGCACTACCCGGGCATGTTCCTCATCTCCTGGGGGGTTTCCTGATCTTTGCGGCCCCGGCGGGTTCCCCTTGACAGCTCCAGGCTTTGCAGGAGCTGTTGTAAACCTCATCAATGTGAAGTCTTTCATTCATCTGCAGACAAGACATGAGACTACTGTACACCCTCGGTTTTGCAAGCCACCTGTGCACAATGTTTTTGTGAGCCTCATCTTCTGTGTCTGGAGAAGGCTCTGCTGGCTCTTGATCTTGAGAGTTTTGCTCCTCTCATTGGTGAGCCAGGAACCTCCATTACAATTTTTGCCTTCTGTCCTGCCTGTAGGCGATTATGCAGGCAGCAACACATCCAGGCCCCATTTTCCTGATGGTCTTCTCTCTGCAGTGTCAATGAGAAACTGACAAGGGTCACCATTAGTCTTATCTGTCCTCTTTCTCTCAATGAATGGTCAGTAAATGTAGGTTCAAGAGCTTTGTTCCAGTGTCAGGAACTGTTTGCCCCTGAAATACTGGTCAGAGCAAGGTGCATTTCAAGGTGCTAGCCTCCACTTCCCAACTACTATGAGATTGCCTTTGGCCAGGCACTTGGATGTGCTGCTTTCAACCCAGGCACTGGTATCCTCATTCACTACACTCTAATACGACACTCTGGAATAAACATGAGGGTAAATGCTTAGTCAGTGAATGAGATTATTTGAGGAGCCTGACACATCTGCAACTTGTCCAGCCATCCAATTGCTCTGGAGTGCATTATCACTCTAGAGAATTTCCATGCTGTGAACAAGGGGTTAATGCGAGGAGATTGATTAATGCCACATTGCAGTATTAGTCTCCCATTGCTTCACTTTCCTGATTCTCTGCATTGTCATTGAAAGGGTCCAAACGTGCATTAGCTGTGCATCTCTCCTCATTTGGGAATGCACAGTTCAGTTGGGTGCATCTTTAATCAGCACCCCCACAGTGGATGCATCTGCCCTCCAATCCATCCTCAAAACCCTGACCAGCAGTGCCCCCTTGTTTTAATTTTGTAATGCACTATTCCTGCCGGATGGAAGATGCAAACTCTCATTACCAGACCAGCTTCACAATCATGATTGTGGTGGAGATCCGTTTGTGATCACCTGAACATTTTGAGAAGGGTGTGTCTATGCCTTGTATGGACCTCATCACATCATCTTCAGGTCACTTGCCAGTTCAACATGTACAACCCCACTCCACGACCCCCAAAACCTTCAGATAGCCCCACAGCACTTTTTCCTCATCCCAGTCTCCTACTTGAGTGCGCCATCTGAGGTCCAGCATAATGCTAGAAACTCCACAGACCGAGGCACTTGAAGTTACGACAACACCCTGCGGACAACACCACAACATGCTGGGAAAGACCGTGACTAAACTGACATGCCCTCTCCCTGTAGGGCAGTACAATGGCACAGTGGTTAGCACTGCTGCCTCGCAGCACCAGGGACCCGGGTTCAATTCCAGCCTTGAGTGACTGTGTGCATTAAGTTTGCATGTTCTCCCCCTGTCTGCGTAGGTTTCATCTGAGTGCTTTGGTTTCCTCCCACAGTCCAAAGATATGCAGGTTATGTGGATTGGTGCTAAATTGCCCCTTAGTGTCCAAAGATGTCCGGGTCACCTAGGGTTACAGGAATAGGGTGGGGGAGTGGGCCTAGGTTGGGGAGTTCTTTCAGAGAGTCGGTGCAGATTTGATGGGCTGAATGGCCTCCTTTTGCAATGTAGAAATTCTATTCTATGATACAGCGCTCCCACAAGTACCTTCTTGCTTTCGTCAGTTTTCATCTCTACCGAAACCACTTCTGCATTCTGGTTTCCTGAACTTAGGTCATTTCAATTTATTGTGCTAGCCACCCTAATTAAGAGAGCCGCCCCTTCACATTTACCTCGCTTCCTGCCCTTCTTAAGTGTCAGGTACCCTTCAATATTCAGATCCCAATCTATGTCAATATAATAGCTATCAGATGGAAATTATTTATTTCTATTAGCGCAGTCAGTTCTAATGATTTGATTTGAATACTATGCACATTCAGATAGTTTTGTCCTTTAATTATTTTTGTAACCTCCATCATTATCTGCTGATTTACTCTTAGATTTGCACTCTTTGCCCCTTCGTTTATGATTTATTTATGTTATCCCACATTAATACTGTACCTTTCTCTCTTGTCTCTACTTTTTAATGTAACACACCTTCCCAAATTTGATCTCCTGCCCCCAACTATTAGTTTAAAGCCCTCTCTACTTCTCTGGTTATGCATCTCACCAGAACACTGGTCCCAGTACAGTCAGGTATCGACTCTCCCATGGTATAGCCCATTCTTTCCCTTGTACTGGTGCCAGTACTCTATGAACCTGGCTCCTCATATTAGCTATATGTTACAACCGAGTTGGGAGTTCTGCACTGCCCATCTCTAGTTCCATTATTTCAAGCGCCACAATATATATTATTTCTCCAGCCAACCATATGGCAAAATACGTGTTTTCCCTATGAATCTCAGAATGACCACTGGCACAGGGCTAAATCGCTGGCTTTTAAAGCAGACCAAGGCAGGCCAGCAGCACGGTTCAATTCCCGTACCAGCCTCCCTGAACAGGCGCTGGAATGTGGCGACTAGGGGCTTTTCACAGTAACTTCATTTGAAGCCTACTTCTGACAATAAGTGATTTTCATTTTATTTTTTTCATTTCAATGCTCAGGTTTCTTCAATAAACAACATGATTATTTTATTAAACCAGACTAGTCAAGGAAAAGGCAAAGCTTATTAACATACTTTCATATTTCATACTGTATAATAATTACTCTAAATGCCCAAACTCACACAGATACATCCCACTCACCAAAAATAGAGAATTTCTGCCAAATGTTTTAAAAGTCAATGGTCTGGATTCTCCGATTCTGAGGCGATGTCCCTACACCGTCGTGGGAACGGTGGCGTTTTACGACCGAGAATTTGGCATAAAACGGCCACCAATCCTCCATTTGGTGCAGGGCTAGCAAACAGCATAGAGCACCCGGCTCTAACTGCCGATACAGCCAGATAATTGCCGGATCCCTGGCTGCGCATGCACACGGTGGCGACCTGTAGCAGCCGCATCGTGCAACATGGCGCTGGCCGCTGGCGGACCCAGCCTGCCAAGTAGTGCCCCCGCTTTGACGAGCTCACGAGCCCCAGACCGCCCCCCCCCAACAGTGCCCCTAGCCCCTGACAAAGACACCCCTGCCCGCAGAACAGCCCTCCCCTGATTATGGCAGTGCTGGACTAAGTCAACAGCCTTCACGCCGAGTTCCCGACGGATGATAGCACAAGCGACCGACGCTGTCGGTAACTCAGCCGGTCGGGGATGGAGCATCGGGGGGTGGGACTCAGGCAACGTCCTGAGGCTTTGGAGAGGGTGGAGCATCACGAATGAGGTCGTAAATGGGGATTTTCCAGCTGATCGCCAAACGCGATTTCGGGGTTGCCGACCAGAGAATCCCACCCAATGATTGAAGGGGAAAGAATAGATAGTCCTTGAAGTAGTCCTCTCCATGGGGGAGAGGGCTGGGTCCACTCCCGCTCTGGTGGGGATGGGGCATCAAGGTTGGTCCATGGGCATGGAGTACGGATGCGGTCCGCTCCGGCAGTCAGTGGAGTGAGGGGATGTGGGGTGAGGGCAGGGATAGCTCTCAAGAGTGTTTCCAATCAAACGAGAGTGTGGAACCAGAGGGCAAAGTCATAGAATAAGGTGGTGTTCACTTAGGACAGATTTGAGGAAGAATTTTGACATCTTTATCCCCCCCACCCCCCGCCTGGAGGCTGAGTCCTTGAACATTTTCAATGCTGAAATAGGGAAAGTCCGGGTTACGAAGATAAGGCAGGAAAGTGGACTTAGTGAGTGTTGAATCAGCCACGTTCGCATTTAATAGTGGAGCTAATATACTCGTAGGACTGAATGATCAAATACTGCCTTATTTCTTATGTTGGGGAGGGGGATAAGGGGCGGGTTGTTGGCTGCACCCTGGAGAGGGAGAGATTGTTGGCTCCACTCTGGAGTTTGGAGGTGGGGGTGGGGGGCATCGGAAACTGGGTCTGTACCGGGAGGCGAGTCGGGATTGGGGGTTGCGTTGACGAGAGTCAAGTCGGGTTGGGTTGGGGAGTGGGACTAAGGGTCAGGCTCGAAGGTTGGAATGTGAGGGTGTCCGTGCAGCTGTTCCAGGGGTGGGGGGCATCAGGATGGGGTGTTAGGAATACCCTGGTGGTAGATTAGTCAAGGGGTGGAGGATCTGGAGTGTGGAGGTGTCCTGTGCGGGGTTCCATCTCAGTGTTTAGAACAATTACACAGATATTAGAGATGGTTTTATTTCTTCTTGGGGTTAAAGTTATTATTAGATCAGGCTCGAAGGGCCGAGTGGCCTACTCCTGCTCCTAATTCTATGTTTTGATTCTTTCAGACTAACTATTATCGTATTGTTGGCAGATCCATCCAAAGTTAGTGATTTAAGTTGCTTTGTCCGATGATTCCCAATGCAGCGCAATAGTCCGGAGGAAGCTAGCCTTTATGGGCAATTGCCACGTAAAGCCTTATATACATTTTATTTAATTCCCACCAGTTCCTTTATTATTGTAAACCTTGATGAGACCATTAATTCATGCGACACGTGGTTAGAAGTGAACAGTGGTTTTAATCGTCTTACAACAGAGCCTGCCTGTGACACGATGAACGCCAGATGACTGGCAGGCAGGCTCTCAGCATCAACCTTTATACTTCTGGTTAGGACGGAGGAGCCATGGGTGGAGCCAAGGGTGGAGCCCAGTACAAACTCCCGTACACTCCCAGTGCATCTCCCCCTAGTGGCAGAGCAGTGCAACTGCTCGTGTGCCGAGCTTACAGAGACATAGTAAGACAGTTTGAATTACTCTACTGTGATTCACCACATTCACCCCCTGTAAAAAATCAAGTCCGGTTGGGGTGGTGGCTTACAGATTGAGTCTGTCCGGTTGCCAAGTTGTCCGCTGTGATCGGCGGAGCACCGGGGTTGCAGCCTCTTCTGGTGGCTGGATGAGCACCATCGTTTGGGGTACGATGGCGGACTCCGGGGGCGATTCCGCCCGAGCTTCGTACCCGTCTGATTCGACTGGGGACTGGGGGCACTGGGAGCTAGCTGACGCGGGCGTGCAAAAAAATGTAGCGAACTGGTATGTGCGGGGGCGTGGGGGGCGAGTTGGGTGGGATGTAGTGTGAGGGGTACCTCGGCGGTGGTAGTGGGGGGGTTGGATCCTGCAGGTGCTAGGTCCCGGAGGGATACAGTGTCCTGACGGCCGTCAGGGAACTCTACGAAGGTGTACTGGGGGTTCGAATGCAGTAGGAGCACTTTCTCTACGAGTGGGTCAGTTTTGCGCGCCCTGACATGCTTCCAGAGGAGTACTGGGCCCGGTGTCTTCAACCATGCCAGGAACGAAACCCCCGTGGTAGTGCCCCTGGAAAAGATAAAGAGCCGCTCATGAGGGGTCTGGTTGGTAGCGGTACATAAGACGGACTTAATAGCATGGAGCACGTCGGGGAGGACTTCTTGCCAATGGGAGATCGGGAGATTCCTGGATCGGAGGGTCAGTAGGACGGTCTTCCAGACCATCGCATTCTCCCTCTCCACCTGACCGTTCCTCCTGGGGTTATAGCTGGTAGTCCTGCTCGAGGCCATGCCCTTGTCGAGCAGGTACTGACGCAGCTCGTCGCTCATAAAGGACGATCCCCAGTCGCTGTGTACATAGCTGGGGAAACCAAACAGGGTGAAGATACTATGCAGGGCCCTAATGACTGTGTGGGAGGTCATGTCGGGGCACGGGATAGCAAAGGGAAAAAGGGAGAACTCGTCTATGACGTTCAGGAAGTACACATTCCTGTTAGTCGAGGGGAGTGGCCCTTTGAAATTGATAGAGAGACGTTCAAAGAAGCCTTGACCAGGTGGGCCCTGTCTGGTCTGTAGAAGTGCGGTTTGCACTCCGCGCAGATCGGGCAATCCCTGGTGATGGCTTTTACCTCCTCGGTGGAGAAAGGCAGATTTTGGGCTTTAATGTAGTGGGCAAGCCGGGTGACCCCCGGGTGGCAGAGGTCATTGTGGATGGTTTTTAAGCGGTCGCTCTGTGCGCTGGCACACATCCCGCGGGACAGGGCATCTGGGGGCTCGTTGAGCTTCCCCGGTCGATACATAATATCGTAATTGTAGGTGGAGAGTTCGATCCTCCACCTCAGAATTTTGCCATTTTTAATTTTGCCCCTTTGCGAGTTGTCAAACATGAAGGCAACCGATCTTTGGTCGGTGATGAGGGTGAACCTTCTACCTGCGAGGTAGTGCCTCCAGTGACGAATAGCCTCCACAATGGCTTGTGCTTCCTTTTCGACTGAGGAGTGTCGAAGTTCCAAAGCGGAGAGGGTTCGGGAGAAAAATGCGACTGGTCTCCCTGCCTGATTTAGTGTGGCTGCAAGAGCTACCTCTGAGGCATCGCTCTCAACCTGGAAAGGGACAGATTCATCCACCGCCCGCATGGCAGCCTTGGCGATGTCCTCCTTGATGCAGTTGAAGGCCTGGCGAGCCTCAGCTGACAGGGGAAATAGTGTGGCCTTAAATAGTGGGCGGGCTTTGTCTTCATATTGAGGGACCCACTGGGCATAATACAAAAAGAATCCCAAGCACCGTTTGAGGGCCTTGAGACAATGGGGGAGAGGGAGTTCTAAGAGGAGGCGCATACGGTCCGGGTCGGGGCCCAGGACTCCGTTTTCCATGACATAGCCGAGGATGGCTAGTCTGGTCGTGCGGAAAATGCATTTCTCCTTGTTGTGTGTGAGGTTAAGCTTCTGGGCCATCTGGAGAAATTGGTTGAGGTTGGCATCGTGGTCCTGCTGGTCATAGTCGCAGATGGTGACGTTATCCAAGTACGGAAACGTGGCCCACAGCCCGTACTGGTCCATCATTCAGTCCATTGCTCGTTAGAACATCGAAACCCCATTCATGACGCCAAAGGGGACCCGGAGGAAGTGGAAGAGGCGGCCATCGGCCTCAAACGCCGGGAAGTGGTGGTCCTCCAGGCGGATTGGGAGCTGGTGGTATGCAGACTTCAGATCCACCGTGGAAAAAATCCGATACTGGGCGATCTGATTCACCATATCTGCAATCCTGGGGAGGGGGTACGCGTCGAGGAGCGTAAACCGATTAATAGTCTGACTATAGTCTATGACCATGCGGAATTTTTCCCCGGTCTTGACGACCACCACCTGAGCTCTCCAGGGGCTGTTACTGGCCTCTATGATCCCCTCACGTAAAAGCCTCCAGACTTCGGATCGAATGAACACCCTGTCCTGTAGGCTGTACCGCCTGCTGCAAGTGGCTATGGGTTTACAGTCCGGAGTGAGGTTGGCAAAGTGAGGAGGGGGGGGGAGGTTCGCAGCATGGCTAGGCTGCAGATAGTGAGTGGGGGTAGGGGTCCGCCGAATCTAAGGGTGAGACTCTTGAGATTGCATTGAAAGTCGAGTCCCAATAAGAGTGGGGCGCAGAGTTCGGGCAGGACGTATAGTTGGAATTTAGAATAGCTAGCGCCTTGGATTGTTAGAGTTGCGACATTGCGCCCTTCGATATGGACAACGTGGGAACCTGAAGCGAGGGAGATAGTTTGCCGTGCAGGGAAAACAGGGAGCGAACAGCGTCTTATCAGATCTGGGTGTACGAAATTGTCAGTGCTCCCGGAGTCGAAAAGGCACGGTGTACTGTACCCGTTGATTTGGACCGTCGTCATAGAGTTGTTGAGATGCTTTGGGCGCGATTGGTCCAGTGTGACTGCGTTGAGTTGCGGGTAGTCAGCGGCTCGGTCGGGTGCGCTGGGATGGCCCCGCGATGAGTGCCCGCTAAGGTCGCAGTCTTCAATCGAGTTTTCTGAGTGTGGAGAGGATGAGGCCCAAGATGGCCGCCCCGTGGATCGCACGTGGCGGGTGGCGAGGAAGATGGCGTCCAAGATGGCGGCCCCCATGGATCGCACGTGGCGGGTGAGGGCGGAGTCGGGGCATAGGCCGCTGCGTTCCGGGGCCTGCGAGTGCGGAGAGTGATTACTTTGTGCCGCTGGAGTTTTAGGGGCTGGGACCTTCCTTGCCAGGCACACTCTGGCGTAGTGGCCTTTTCGCCCGCAGCTGCTGCAGGTCGCGTTGCGGGCCGCGTAGTGCTGCCGCGGGTGCTGGGGCTGGCCACAAAAGTGGCAGGCTGGGGCAGCATGGTGGCTGGGTGGCTGCCCGGCGCAGGCCTGGGGGAGTCGCTGGTCGGGGGCCCATGGCGGGGTCGCGCAGTCGGCAGGAAACGAGGTGAGGCTACGAAATGAGACCTCCGTAGTTGTAGCGAGTTCAACAGTATCTTCTAAATTTAGGCCCCCCTTCTCCAGCAGTCGCTGGCGCACGTAATTCGATCTAAGGCCTGCAACAAAGACATCGCGGACAGCAAGTTCTCTATGTTCAGCAGCATTTACTGCCTGGTAATTACAGTCCCGGGATAAGGCTTTTAAATCTCTGAGGAATTCTTCTAGCGATTCTGTAGGGCGCTGGCGGCGAGTAGTAAAAACGTGGCGCGCGTAGACCTCATTGATAGGCCTCACATACATTCTATCGAGTAGGGCTAGGGCCTCTGTATATGAGCCGGTGCAGTTTAGCTGAGTAGATATACGATGGCTCACCCTCGCGTGCAGTAGACTGAGTTTCTGCTCCTCCGTCGTTTCTGGGGTGCTTGCTTCAGCCAGGTAGGCCTTAAAACATCGGAGCCAATGCGAAAAGATTTCTTTCGCCTCTGCATCCTGCGGGTCGAGTTCCAGTCTGTTAGGCTTGAGGGCTGATTCCATGGTCATTCCTTACTGTTTCTTAAGACGATTAAATTGATGAGACCATCAATTCATGCGACACGTGGTTAGAAGTGAACAGTGGTTTTAATCGTCTTACAACAGAGCCTGCCTGTGACATGATGAACGCCAGATGACTGGCAGGCAGGCTCTCAGCATCAACCTTTATACTTCCGGTTAGGGGGAGGAGCCGTGGGTGGAGCCAAGGGTGGAGCCCAGTACAAACTCCCGTACACTCCCAGTGCATCTCCCCCTAATGGCAGAGCAGTGCAACTGCTCATGTGCCGAGCTTACAGAGACATAGTAATAGTGTGAATTACGCTACTGTGATTCACCACAAACCTGAGGAATAGAATAAACCTTAATCACTTACCAAATAGCTAGCTTATTTTCCTGTAATAGAATAAGCACCAATTCCTACATAGTGAAAAAGTTAAAAAAGCAAACAGAAAGGGACACCTTCCTCCAGGCTCCCAGGTATACACTCAGTTCCAAATGACACTCATTTGCGAGGCTACATTAAAGACTCCTGAATTTCTATTCAACTCAACTCCAGTTCAGAAACCAGATTAAATCAGTTAAGTAATTAATTACGCAGCTCTCTCAGAGTCTGTTTTCCTGTCCTTTGTGCACAGGAATTCCTGGCTGGTTGGGGGATGAATTTGGCCAGGACACTGGAAGGATTCTCTACTCTTCCGCAATCTTACATTTACCTGAGAAGATGGATAGAGCCTAAGTTTAACATTAAAATGTTGGTCTGGGTTTTCCTGTAGCAGAAGTGGCGAGCCATTGGCTGCTGGTGGGATCTTCCAGGCGTGCCAAAGTCGGACGGGCTTTTGCATTGCTTGTCTGACCCACTGCTGGGGATCCCCTCGGGGTGAGATGGGGGTTTGGCAGTGTCGGTTTCAGTGCAACAGGAAGATTGCGCCAGCGGAAAGAGCCTGAAAACCCCGCCCATTGCCTTCAAATGGTGCACTCCGTACATCGCTGACATGTCATCCTACATTATGTGAGATCATGAAAGGTTTTGTAATTTTTTTTTCAATTAGATCTTAATGATTTCAATTTGTTACAATTTCATGCAATATCATTTGGTTAGTAGAAAACACAGAAAGCTGGTCATGAATATCACACCTATAGTAACACTTCATGCAATCGGTAAACATTTAAGCCGTATAAATAATGAAAATTTCATGATTCCAGCTGTTCAAGTGTTAAGCAGCAAATTTCTAAAGATTTTGTTTGCTGAATGGAGCAGTGCAGAGAAATCAAAGCACTTGATGAGCAGGGACAAGCATGACTGGAGGAAATTGATTGGCACCAATGAGTGTACTCTGATCAGCCATTGTAAAGAGCTGGAGATAGGTCCGGATGAAATTTCACAGCATGAAGAGCAGCAATGAGATAAGGCATGAGCATTTCTGTGAAGTAGCAGCTAGACAGACAGATATGAAGATGAAATTAGGTGACAGCTGTTACATACCAGTGGCTGTGAGCACCTATTAAGGCCTGTCACTATGCTCTGTGCCCTGAGGTATTTTGTCTGGCTTCAGCTTCTATCACTTGGTGTTTTTTTCTGAGAGCAAACTCTTGGTAGTGTTAAGTCCCTGATTGCGTGACTGTTTTCATCATATTAGAAATTCTTGCCTGCAGTCAGTCCTTGGTAGTGTTTATTACCAGAGTGAAGGAGGAGCTTCAGATAAGATGAAAAACTGAAAAGATGGAAATAAGCATCAGGCGAATTGTCATCCGTAAAGAGAAAAGACAGTGTTATGGGCCAGGGTTTAAAAACTCCAAAGTATATTATGGAGTCCACCTGACCTCCAACCTTTATGTTGAATTTTGCTAGGATGAGCATAAGAGCCTTCCTTTCAGGTGTTATTCAACAGACTTCTTTGGCGCTATTAATCAAAAAAATAAGCTTTATTCTAAGAATTTAATTACCATTTGTATAAACACGCACAAGAACTTTTTTATCAATTACAAAGATAAAGACCCCACACAGCTACAGTAATCTATGCATAACCCTAAATGAATTTCCCCCTTAACTGTTTCAGTTTAATAACAAAATTCAGGTAAAACCAGAAACTCCTTTTCAAAGGCATGCCCCAGCTCATGGTATTCTCACTTATATAAGACTGTTATTACTGATACTCTGTTCCACTTTTCAAACAGCAGATTTGAATTCCTTCCAGAAAGCAATTATCTTTTTTTACTTACCAAGCAGCCTGGAACAGCTTTAAAATTAACATAAGAGACAGGCCATAAAGCTTCTGTTCTCTGGTCTGAGTCCACAGTAGCCAAAAAGTGGGTTCTCCCTCAGTGACATCTGAACTATTGACTCCCCATTGGAGATTTCCAATGCTTGAGTTTCCATCTCTGAAATGGTGTCCACAGCTTCGGTCATCTCGCAGTCTTGACCCCCTTGTGGTCCCGTACTGGCTGCTTTGGCATCAGAGTAGCTGGATAAGGATGTTGCGTTCATGAGGAAGCTGTGGAAGACATGGTTGCCAGACTTAATATGATCAAGGTTCTTTTGCATGATCTGACCTCGGACTTGTACTTGATAGGAAACTGGTCCTGTCTGGTGGAGGATTGTTCCGGAGAACCACCGGGCACCATCTGCAAAGTTTTGAATATACACTGTGTCACCTGGTACAAAGAGCCTGGGTGGTTGACGGCAAATAGGGCAACGCCCTTGCAGCTCCTGGTTGTGGAACACTTTGCAGCTATGTCTGGGAAAATCATTTTTAGTGGGTTCTAAGCCTACGCTCCATCAACATTCCAGCCTGGGCCATCCTGGTCACGGCAATGCAAGTGGTCCTGTAGCAAAATAAGGAATGAGCCAGCTTCGTGTCCATCTAATCTGAAGACTAGTTCTTGAGGCCTCTTTCGAACGTCTGTACCGCCCACTCCAATAAGTCATTAGAAGCTGGGTGATACGAGGTGGTACAAACGTGTTGTAACCCGTTCGCTTTCGGGCACCACAGTCGCATAGTGGTTAGCACTGTTGCTTCACAGCAACAGGGTCCCAGGTTCGATTCCCGTTTGGGTCACTGTCTGTGCAGAGTCTGAATGCTCTCCCCAAATCTGCGTGGGTTTCCTCCGGGTGCTCCAGTTTCCTCCCATAAATCCAGAAAGACATGCTTGTTGAGTGAATTGTACATTCTGAATTCTCCCTCAGTGTACCCAAACAGGCGCCAGAGTATGGCGATCAGGGATTTTCACAATAATTTCAGTGCAGTGTTAATGTCGGCCTACTTGTGACAATAATAAACATTATTATTATTATTAAAACCCCGAGAACTTCTCCCATGTAAAAGGGTTCCCATTACTTCTTAACGGTCACCCAGGTGGTAGTCGCCGCCATCTTGTGGATCTCGAGCCATGTTGCGCAACAATTAAGAGGAGGAACATTGAACACTGAAATGGGCCACCAAAGCTAGCATGCAATTGTGCCCATGGCCTTCCTGGCAATTCCCAAGGTGTAGGGCCATAGCCAGTGTGAGCTTCTGGTGCTCCTGACAGATGGAGCATTGCTGGGCCATCTTCTCAATGCCTGCATCCAGGCCCGGCCACCAGACGTAGCTGCTAGCCAACATCTTTCTTTTGGACACACCTGGTTGTCCATTGTGGAGGTCCTTCACTATTAATTCCTAGCCTTTGTCAGAAATAATGATGTGCATACCCCATCGCAATATACCATCTTGCACATTAAATTCAGACAGTTAGCACAAAAACACCTGAAACCTGCCTGGTAGCTGTCGATGCTGACCTCCATATCACACAATGCATTGACACGTTTTGAGAACCAGGTCTGACTGAGTCCATTCATGATCCGAGATGCCGTGTCAGGCAAAGATTCCACAAAATTTAGAATGGCGCCCTGTACTTGATTCTTCTTCAAAAGGAGGTGTAAGGGGACCAACGTGGTTGCAATGTTCGGGATGAACTTGCTATAATAGTTAACAAGCCTCAAAAATGAAGCAGCGAAGCGTCAATTGGGCTTGGGGCTTGCTGGATAGCGCGCACCTTGTGATGGGTGTAAGCCTTCACGGTCCACTTGGTAGCCAAAATAGACCACTTCCCTAGCATTGAAGACACATTTTGTCCGTCGCAAGCAGACACCAGACTCAGAGAAACACTTTAGCACTGCCTCAAGGGACTCCAAGAGCTCTTGTTTGGTCACTCCCATGACCAGCACATCATCTAAATAGACCGTCATGTTTGATAACCCTCTCAGGATGTTCTCCATATCTCATTGAAATATAGCACAGGCATAGGACACTCCGAAAGGCAACCGGATGTACTTGTAAACTTTTCTGTGTGTATTTACAGTAACATAATTCAACTCATGTTGGAAATATGCGTGGCTCATATTGAGTTTAGTGAACGATCGTACACCTGCCAACTTCATGTAAAAGGTCCTGAATGTGAGGTCTGGGGTAGCAATCCAACCTTGAAGCCATATTCATGGTGAGCTTATAGTCCCCGCATAACTGGACTGTCTTGACTGGTTTTAATACTGGCACCACTGGTGTTGCCCAATCCGCAAAACATATGAGCCTGATGATGCCCAAATGTTCTCCTCGACTAAATTCAGTTTCTACTACGTCTAACAACGCGTAGGAGACTGGGCGTGCTCTGAAATACCGAGGCTGGGCTCCTGAGTCGACATGAATGTGAGCTACATCCCCTTTGATCTTCCCCAGTCCAGATTGAAATACTTCGAGGTACCTGCCCAACACTTCGCTGAAGCCCCCGGGCCCCATTAGGAGGATGCATTATCAAGCTGGGGCCTTGTCCTTTGACCATAATAAGCGTGAAATACGCTGACTAGGGACAATAAACCACAGACGTCATGGTGGTAACTGCAATGTTCAATGGCTCACCAGTATCGATGGCCGACCTAGACTTGCTATCAGTAAGGTCCAAGTCCTGTATTCCCTGTCTAATTCAGTCGAAAATCTCCCATCCTCAATGGAAGCTATCGCACCAGTGTCCAGTTCCATATCCATGAAATGCCTGTTTACATGCACCATGATCTTTATGGGGGCAGCCTGGGCACCGCCACACAATTTAACTGCATGCATTCATCTTTGTCAGGTTATTCCTAGTGGAAGGTATGGGCTCTTGGCTGATACCTACCTCTACTGGGGCACCTGGATCTCTGGCTAGTCTGCTAACTGCGCTCACCTTGGCCAGCGATCCCACGTCCTGCAATGGCTCGGCTCGCCCAAAGCAGATTCCGGGGAAGATTCCCATTGGGGCAACTCAGCCTTTGGCCAATGGGTCAGGCATTTAATATGCTCAGTCCAGGGCAGGGTAGCAATCTGGGGAGGGTTCCCTCAGTGGGAGGGAGGCATTTACCTATATACCTTGCATTTCCAAACACCCCTCACTCTGCGCTTTCCCAGGACAGCAACATTTGTATGGCTTGTTGTAGATTCAGAGAAGGTTCAGTCAATAATTTATTTTGCGTGGCGGCATTGTTAACACCACTTAATAACGGTCTCGCAGCATTTCCTGCAGGGCAGTGCCTTATTCGCGAAACTGCGAAACCATGACAAATACTGGGTGATGGACTCAGCCGGGGTCTGCTCTGAGGTTTTAAAAGGATACTGCTGTAAGATAATGAAATGAAATGAAAAATGAAATGAAATGAATGAAAATTGCTTATTGTCACGAGTAGGCTTCAATGAAGTTACTGTGAAAAGCCCCTAGTCGCCACATTCCGGCGCCTGTCTGGCAAGGCTGGTACGGGAATCGAACCGTGCTGCTGGCCTGCTTGGTCTGCTTTAAAAGCCAGCGATTTAGCCCAGTGAGCTAAACCAGCCTCTAACAGATAACAGATGGAGTTGGGTTAAAGTGCTGTCCCACTGGGGTAACTAGTTGGCTGAATGTTTACTTGTCGGGCACCACTGGGTACTTAAGGCTTCGTATCACTCCAAACATACGTGTACCGCAGGCAGACAGCAAAATGACTGGCGGTCATTCTCTATTATATTGTTAGCGCTGAAAAGGTAGTGCATTTGCTCTGAGTAATGATTCCAGTCTTTCAAGCTGGCGTTAAAGACACTTAACTATCCAAACAGAGGTATAATGAAAAGAGAAATCCAACCTATACCCAACAGGGACCGGGAGGTGGCTTATCTGATGGTGTAGCAGCATTGATAGCTATCCAGTTTGACCTTCGTCACCAGTTTTAAAAGGCCATGAAGGAGCCCTCACCGAGTAGTTCAAAGAAATTTAGTTTATTTACAATAACTATTGTATACACCTACTGGGTCTGCCTTGCTGGTACCTAACTGGCCGGCTTTAGATACCATCCAGCTATACATTGTTAGATTATCCCCGCCCCTTACAGGGGAGCTTATATCCTGCAGTGATCACGGGAAAATAACTTGTTCCCATCTTGTAAGATACTTGCGGGTTATAACATCTTTGCATTATAGTTTTTTTTTTACTTGAGTTGAAGGATATGTACATGTCTAAAATATCAGCTTGCCATGTTATTGAAATATTTTACCTCTGTTTATCTCTCCACAAATGTTGCCAGGCCTGCTGAGATTTCCAGCATTTTCTATTTTATTTCAGATTTCCAGCAGCCGCAGTATTTTGCTTTTATTTTAGTAATCTTTTAATAATCTTTATTAGTGTCAGAAGTTGGCTTACATTAACAGTGAAATGAAGTTACTGTGAAAATTCCCTAGTCGCACACTTCGGTGCCTGTTCGGGAACACTGAGGGAGAATTCAGAATGTCCAATTCATCAAACAGCACAGGCGCGATTCTCCGCTGCCCACGTCAGTTGGGAGAATAGCGGGAGGGCCTCCCGACATTTTTTGCGCCCTCCCGCTATTCTCCCCCCCCCTCGCCCGACCCACGTCACGAATCGCCGCTCGCCGTTTTTTGCGGCGATTCTCCGCGGCCGATGGGCCGAGCGGCTGGGCCTTTACACCCGTTTTTTCACGGCAGCAAACACACCTGCTTGCTGCCATCGTAAAAACGGGCATCCAGAGGCCCATTTGGGGCGGGAGCACCACCGTTGTGCTCAGAAGGGGACAGGCCAGCGATCGGTGCCCACCGATCGTCGGGCCTGCGTCCAAAAGGGACGCACTATTTCCCCTCCGCCGCCTGACAAGATCAAGCCGCCACATGTCGGGCGGCAGTGGAGAAATGCGGAACCGCGCATGCGTGGGTTCCGTCAATGGCGTGATGCGTCACCCGCGCACGCGCGGGTTTGAGTCGGCTCCAACCAGCGCATGCGCGGCTGACGTCATACAGACGGTCGTTAAGGCCGCGACGCTGTGATTCCCGGGGTCCCGCTCCTAGCCCCGATGGGGTGGGGGGGGGGGGGGGAGAGAATCGGGTCCCGGGAACGGGCGTGAAGGCTGCCGTGAAACACGGCCAGTTTCACGGCAGCCTTTACGACTCTCCGCATTTGCGGAGAATCTCACCCCACATCTTTTGGGACTTGTGGGAAGAAACCGGAGCACTTGGTAATGAACCAAGGCAGGTGATAGATTTGTTAGTGGGGGAGCATTTTGGAGGTAGTGACCACAATTGTGTGACTTCCATTTTAGTTATGGAGAGGGATAGGTGCGTGCAACAGGGCAAGGTTTATAATTGGGGGAAGGGTAATGCTGTCAGACAAGAATTGAAGTGCAGAAGTTGGGAACAAAGGCTGTCAGGGAAGGACACAAGTGAAATGTGGAACTTGTTCAAGGAACAGGTACTGCGTGTCTTTGATATGTATGTCCCTGTTAGGCAGGGAAGAGATGGTCGAGTGAGGGAACCATGGTTGACAAGAGAGATTGAATGTCTCGTTAAGAGGAAGAAGGAGACTTATGTAAGGCTGAAGAAACAAGGTTCAGACAGGGCGCTGGAGGGATACAAGATAGCCAGGAGGGAATTGAAGAAAGGGATTAGGAGAGCTAAGAGAGGGCATGAAAAATCTTTGGCAGGTAGGATCAAGGAAAACCCCAAGGCCTTTTACACATATGTGAGAAACATGAGAATGACTAGAGCGAGGGTAGGTCCGATCAAGGACAGTAGCGGAAGATTGTGTATTGAGTCTGAAGAGATAGGAGAGCTATCTTCAGTATTTACAAACGAGAGGGGCCATATTTTTGGAGAGGACAGTGTGAAACAGACTGATAAGCTCGAGGAGTACTTGTCAGGAAGGAAGATGTGTTGCGCGTTTTGAAAAACTTGAGGATAGATAAGTCCCCTGGGCCTGACGGGATATATCCAAGGATTCTATGGGAAGCAAGAAATGAAATTGCAGAGCCGTTGGCAATTACCTTTTCGTCCTCGCTGTCAACAGGGGTGGTACCAGAGGATTGGAGAGTGGCAAATGTCGTGCCCCTGTTCAAAAAAGGGAATTGGGATAATCCTGGGAATTACAGGCCAGTTAGTCTTACTTCGGTGGTAGGCAAAGTAATGGAAAGGGTACTGAGGGATAGGATTTCTGAACATCTGGAAAGGCACTGCTTGATTAGGGATAGTCAGCACGGATTTGTGAGAGGTAGGTCTTGCCTTACAAGTCTTATTGACTTCTTTGAGGAGGTGACCAAGAATGTGGATGAAGTGTACATGGATTTTAGTAAGGCATTTGATAAGGTTCCCCATTGTAGGCTTGTGCAGAAAGTAAGGAGGCATGGGATAGTGGGAAATTTGGCCAGTTGGATAACAAACTGGCTAACCGATAGAAGACAGAGAGTCGCGGTGGATGTCAAATATTCAGCCTGGAGCCCAGTTATCAGTGGCGTACCGCAGGGATCAGTTCTGGGTCCTCTGCTGTTTGTGATTTTCATTAACAACTTGGATGAGGGAGTTGAAGGGTGGGTCAGTAAATTTGTCCGAACCTGTTGAATCTCTCAGCATGTGGTGTGAGTCTGAACTAAACTTGATGAGCTCTTGTGCTTCTGAGAGGCAGCATCCAGAATGAGTGGGAAAAGTGATGCCCTCTGCCTTTATAGTGTGTGTGTTTTAACTTGTGATTGGCTGCGGTGTTTGTGCATGTTGATTGGTCCTAGTGTATGTCCATCAGTATGTGTCTGCACCATGATATACTGGTGTATATTAGAATAAGCTAATATAATGTTCTCCAAATTGGAAGGAGAAGAACTGTAATTGGAAGCCAGAGACATGTTTAATTTTTGTTTTGGTTACGTGGTAGGATTCTTTTGGTGCATTACTTAGGATACCTGTTTTCCTCTTCTATTTCAATAAATGCCATGATAATCCTCTTAAAGCATTGGTTTATTTTTGAGAAATTTAATTCACAGCAATAATGTTAATGAAGGTTAAGTGGCTCTTTTCACAAATACAACATACGATTGTGTAAATCACGGTCAGTCAGTCTCAATGGGCCACTGGGGACATTTGGCAGCAAATTAAATCAGAACAAGAAGAGGACAAAGCAAATTTGATTTTTAACTAATTAAACACTTCTTTCTTGGCTATGAGGAGCAGCTTGTACCTCCTGTCTGCCAGACCCCATGTCATTCCTGCCAGCCATGGGCAGGGCTCAGGATGCAAATTTTCAATGGATTGTGAGTTCAAATGCACCAGTCTTTACATTAGTGCTGTCATTGCAGCTTTCCCTTCTGGTCTTCACACCACAATTGCACCAAACGTCAGGGCTGCTGTTGTAATTTCAACACACTTTAGAATGACAGTGCAAATAATTCTCATGTTGACCCAACTGAATTAAACCATGATTTGGAAACCCAATACACTGTGATGATGTCATTCAGTGCAGACTTTTAAGTTGAAAAGCCAAAACTAACCTTTCAATCTTTTGTTTATATAGGAATCATTGTGGGAAAAAATGATTTCACTATGTTAGCTGACAGTTCACACTAAATCTGCCCTTCTGTAGTTTCTGCTCAGGTTCCAATTTATCAAACTGACAACTGCTTACTCTTCCTCACAGCTGGCCCTTTCTTTTCCAGAACAGCAGAGACGAACGTTCAATATGTCGTTTAAACAATCCATTTTGTCCATTTGTTCAGCGCCACTGGGTTTGATGATGTAGTTAACCTTCACTAACAGGCATTTTGCATTTTTGAAGATGTCAAGAGAAAGTTCAGTCCCCACAATTAGTTGAGGGTTGGGGTAGGGGATAGGATTCACTATGTGTCTGAGCATAAGCTGCTTCAAACAGTCTGGCAAGCCAGAATAATCATTACAGCCTGGAAGCTCTCCAGGATTTCTCCAGATTTCCTTGTTGCAAAAGACCATCAAGAGAATCATCATGGAAATTTAGTCCCAAAAACATTTTAAGTGTAACATGCACTTCCTGCGCTGACAGGAAGATATGTTACAGCATTTCTTGGGTGCCCCACCTGTTAATTAAGGTTGAGTGGATGAGCTTGAAATTACCCAGACCATGAATCTGAGCTGCCCGAATTTGTGGGCTGGTAGTAGGGCGCATTATATACATGTGAGGAGTGGGTGGTGTCATTACTTCAGATGAATCTCAGAAAATGAAGGAGAGCAAAAGCTAGAGCGTTCCTGGTCCAGGTAGATGCTTCTGCAGTGGGACTGGGAGTAGTTCTCGCTCAAGGTGAAGATGGGCAAGGAAAACCTATCTTCTACCTATGCAGAAAACCCTTTCCTTATGAAACTAGATACTCCACTGTGGAAAAAGAGGGCCTTGCAATCAAATGAACCTTGGACAATTTCCGTTATTACCTCTTGGGGCGCTAGTTTATCCTTAAGACTGATCACCATGCTCTCACACGGATAAACATTATGAAGGTCCTGAACTCTCGGGTGACAAGGTGATACCTGGTCCTGCAGCCCTTTGGCTTCCAAGCTCATCATGGAGCAGGCAGAAAGAATATTGTAGCTGACTACCTGTCAAGATTGTCCCACATGGTCAATCTGAGGGAGGGGAGTGGATGATGACACAGAGAGTCCCATCACAAAACATTTAACCCACACACACAAATTCGCAAACATGAAGTGTAAACATCTTGTTTAGTCATACAAATGTTTTAACATACATTATTGGCACTGACTTTGTAAATGGTCACTTGTGCCATTGTATCTGTAATATTCTGCTTGCGACCTATGGGGTGGGAATGATTATCTTCCCAGTGACCCTCGCGTAGTACAAACTCCCCTTCTGAGGGGCGGGGGAACTCTACATTCCATTGTATAAAAGGTCAGCCAGTAAGGACTGACCAGAGAAGGAACCTGGTAGGGATCTACAGGGTAGTGTATATTTGCCGGACTGAAGAGAGCCCAACGTCCTTCACCTGCCCCTCCTTCTCATCCTCATCGGTCGTCAAGGGGGTCTTTGGATTTTGGGGGGGGGGGGGGGGGGGGAGGAATGTAATATTCCACACGGAACTTACGGGATGGGAGTGATTATCTTCCTCGTTACCCTTGCAGAATATGAGACTCCGTGAAGGACCAACCAGAGAAGGAACCCGGTAGGGATCTACAGGATAACGTATATATAGTTATTGTGAATAAATTTAAATGCTTTATATTACTCAGTGTGGACTCCCCAAGTCCTTATTAAAGTACCCTCATGTTTGCTTACCTTTTTTTTCTTTCAATTCTTTTAGTTAACGGACAAAGGTGTACCATTGAGTGTTGCTGTTGGTGAGCTATGGCTTCCGCATTCCTCCACGAGGATCCAAAGTGAGAAAAGGAGATACACATTGAGGGTTGTTAATATGCCTGTGTAGAAGTGAAATCTGAAAGTGACATTTACGCAATGTGTTTGAATTTATGATGGGGTGGGGCAGTTGTTATTGTTATAAGTTAATTATTTCTTTAAATGTATTGTAATTTAATGTGTTTTATGTTATTTGTGATGATTTTGTGTATTTATATTCCAACAATCTAGATTGACCCAAATGTTCTGTAATGTCTGAGGTCACAATTTAAGTTTTCAAATGGTGGAATAGCTTAATCTTATTAACACAGGTTCTCCCCTCTTAATCACATGTTTGGACCTTTGGGGGCAATGAGCTTGAAACTTTTCAGCTGCTAGATACCCAAAATTGCCCAGACCATAAATCTGACCCTGCCTGAATTTGTGGGCTGATAGTCATATACATGGAGGAGTGGCTACTGGCATTACTTCAGATGACTCTCAGACAATGAAGGACAGAAAAACATAAAAGAAAAGAAAATAATGTGAATGCAAAAGAATATGATTTAGAGAGACAGGGCATAAAGGCAAGAGATGGAAAAAGAACTACGTAAGAGATAGTGACTGAAGTAAAAGAGGACAGATAATTAAGAAATCTGAAACAGCAACTAAAATTTTAAATTTACATAAAGCTGACTTCAATGGCAGGGGGGAGAGAGTGTGATGGAACCATCAATTCACGAGACACGTGCTTTCAGATATGAACAGTGGTTTTAATTTACTTACTTCAGAGCCAGCCTGTTACCCGTTGAACTCTTGATGAACTCAGGCTGGCTCTGGACACGGTTATTTATACAGCAGTCTAGGGGGAGAAGTTGTGGGCGGAGCCAAGGGTGGAGCCCTGTACAAACTCCTGAGCATTCCCAAAGCTACTCCCCCTAGTGGTCGGATAACACTACTGCGCTTACAATAGTATTGGTAAATACAGTGTGAATTACTAAGTGACATTCACCACATTCATCCCCTGCAAAAAAATCAAGTCCGCCGGGGGTGGTGGTCTACAAAGTAAGTCTGTCCGGTGGTCGAACTGTCCGCTGTGATCTGCGGAGCACCGGGGTTGCAGCCTCTTGCGGTGGCTGGATGGGTGTTGTGTGCCGGGGTACAATGGCGGACTCCAGGGAGGGTTGTGTCCGAGCTTCATACTCTTCTGGTTCGACCGGGGACTGGGGGCGCTGGGGGCTGGCCGGCGCGGGTGCACGGAACTGGTGGAGCGAGCTCGTGGGCTCGGGAGTGCGAGGGGGCGGCAGCATGGGGTGTAGGGTGAGGTGTCCTTCTGTGGGGGTAGAGGGGGCGTGGATCCGGCGGGTGCCAGATCCCAGAGGGATCTGTGTCCTGGTGGCCATCAGGGAACTCGACGAAGGCGTACTGGGGGTTGGAGTGGAGCAGGCGCACCTTCTGAAGAAGGGGGTCGGTTTTGTGTGCCCTGACGTGTTTCCGCAGGAGTACCGGGCACGGTGTCCTCAGCCATGCCGGAAGTGAGACCCCCATGGTCGTGCCCCTGGAAAAAATTAAGGGCCTCTCGTGAGGGGTCTGATTGGTCGCTGTGCATAGGAGGGACCTAATAGCTTGGAACGCGTCTGGGAGGACTTCCTGCCACTGGGAGACTTGGAGCTTTCTAGACCGGAGGGTCAGTAGGACGGTCTTCCAGACCGTTGTGTTCTCCCTCTCCACCTGCCCGTTCCCCCTGGGGTTGTAGCTGGTAGTCCTGCTCAAGGCAATGCCCTTGTCGAGCAGGTACTGACGCAGCTCATCGCTCATGAAGGACGAAACCCGGTCGCTGTGTACGTAGCTGGAGAAACCAAACAGGGTGAAGATACTATGCAGGGCCCTAATGACTGTGTGGGAGGTCATGTCGGGGCACGGGATAGCAAATGGGAAACGGGAGAACTCATCTACGACGTTTAGAAAGTAAACGTTCTTGTTAGTTGAGGGGAGTGGCCCTTTGAAATGAATCGCGAGGCGTTCAAAGGGCCTAGAAGCCTTGACCAGGTGGGCCCTGTCTGGTCTATAGAAGTGCGGTTTGCACTCTGCACAGATCGGGCAGTCCCTGGTGACCGCTTTTACCTCCTCGTTGGAGAAAGGCAGGTTTCGGGCTCTGATGTAGTGGGCGAGCCGGGTGACCCCCGGGTGGCAGAGGTCGTTGTGGATGACTTTCAGTAGGTCAATCTGCGCGCTGGCGCATGCCATCCGGATAGGGCATCCGGAGGCTCGTTGAGCTTCCCGGGTCAATACTTAATATCGTAATTATAGGTGGAGAGTTCGATCCTCCCTCGAAGAATTTTATCATTTTTTATTTTGCCCCTTTGCGAGTTATCAAACATAAAGGCAACCGATCGTTGGTCGGTGATGAGGATGAACCTCCTACCTGCGAGGTAGTGCCTCCAGTAACGAATAGCCTCCACAATGGCTTGTGCTTCTTTCTCGACTGAGGAGTGTCGGAGTTCTGAAGCGGAGAGGGTACGGGAGAAAAATGTGACTGGTCTCCCTACCTGATTTAGTGTGGCTGCTAGAGCTACCTCTGAGGCGTCGCTCTCAACCTGGAATGGAGTGGATTCATCCACCGCCCGCATGGCCGCTTTGGCGATGTCCTCCTTGATGCTGTTGAAGGCCTGGCGTGCCTCAGCTGACAGGGGAAATTGTGTGACCTTAAAGAGTGGGTGGGCTTTGTCCGCATATTGAGGGACCCACTGGGCGTAGTAGGAGAAGAAGCCCAAGCACCGTTTGAGGGCCTTGGGGCAATGGGGGAGGGGGAGTTCTAAGAGTGGGCGCATACGGTCCAGGTCTGGGCCCAGGACTCCGTTTTCCACAACGTAGCCGAGGGTGGCCAGTCTGTTTGTGCGGAAAACGCATTTCTCTTTGTTGTAGGTGATGTTTAATTTCTGTGCCGTCTGGAAAAAACGATGGAGGTTGCCGTCGTGGTCCTGCTGGTCATAGCCGCAGATGGTGACCTTGTCCAAGTACGGAAACGTGGCCCGCATCCCGTACTGGTCCACCATTCGGTCCATTGACCGTTGGAACACCGAGACCCCATTAGTGACGCCGAAGGGGACCCAGAGGAAATGGAAGAGGCGGCCATCGGCCTCGAATGCCGTGTAGTGGCGGTCCTCCGGGCGGATTGGGAGCTGGTGGTATGCAGACTTCAGATCCACCGTGGAAAAGAGCCGATACTGGGCGATCTGATTTACCACGTCTGCAATCCTGGGGAGGGGATACGCGTCGAGGAGCGTAAATCTATTTATGGTCTGACTATAGTTGACAACCATGCGGAACTTTTCCCCGGTCTTAACGACCACCACCTGAGCTCTCCAGGGACTATTACTGGCCTCTATAATCCCCTCACTGAGAAGCCTTCGGACCTCTGCTCTGATAAATACCCTATCCTGCAGGCTGTATCGCCTGCTACGAGTGGCTACGGGTTTACAGTCCTTTGTGAGATTGGCGAAGAGAGGAGGGGGGGAGATTCGCAGCATAGCGAGGCTGCAGATAGTGAGTGGGGGCAGGGGCCCGCCAAAGCTGAGGGTGAGGCTCTTAAGGTTACATTGGAAATCTAGGCCTAATAAGAGTGGCGCGCAGAGTTCGGGCAAGACGTAGAGTTGAAATTTTGCATAGCTAGCGCCTCGAATTGTGAGTGTCGCGGTGGTGCGCCCCTGGATCTGGACAGAGTGGGAGCCTGAAGCGAGAGAGATAGTTTGCCGCACGGGGAAAATGGGGAGCGAACAGCGTCTTACCAGATATGGGTGTATGAAGCTCTCAGTACCCCCGGAGTCGAAAAGGCATGGCGTGCTGTACCCGTTGACTTGGACCTCTGCCATCGAGTTTTGTAGATGCTTCGGGCGCGATTGGTCCAGGGTGACTGCGCTGAGTTGCGCGTAGTCGGCGCCTCGATCAGCTGTGCTGGAGTGGCCCCGTGATGACTGCCCTCTGAGTTCTAGTCGTACACTTCCGATGAGTTGTCCGAGCGTGGAGATGCAGGTCGGGCGCGTGGATCGCACGTAGCGGGTGGCGAGGAAGATGCCGTCCAAGATGACGGCCCCCATGAGTCGCACGTGGCCGGCCGCGTGGTGGAGGTTTTCCAAGATGGCGGCCCCCATGGATCGCACGTGGCGGGAGGGGGCGGGGTCGGGGCATAGGCCGCAGCGTTTCGGGCCCCGCGCGGGCCTGCGGGTGTGGGGAGCGATTACTTTGTGCCGCTGGGGAGTTGGAAGCTGGGGCCCTTTTTGCGAGGCACACTCTCGCGTAGTGGCCTTTCCGCCCGCAGCTGCTGCACGTCGCGTTGCGGGCCGGGCAGTGCAGCCTCGGGTGCTGAATCTGGCCAATGAAATGTCAGGCTGGAGCAGCAGAGTGGCTGGCTGGAGCAGCCTGGTGGCTGTCTGGGGCAGCATGGTGGCTGGGCGGCCGCGTGGCACAGGCCTGGAGGAGTCGCTGGTCGGGGGCCCATGATTGGGTCGTGGGGTCTGCGGGGAACGAGGTGGGGCTGCGGAAAGAGACCTCCATCGTGGTAGCAATTTCCGCAGTTGTTTCTAAGTCTTGGTCCCCTTTTCCAGCAGTCTTTGGCGCACATAATTAGACCCGAGGCCCGCTACAAAAACGTCGCGTACAGCAAGTTCTCTATGTTCAGCCGTGGTAACCGCTTGATAGTTACAGTCATTTGATAGATTATTGAGCTCTCTTAGAAATTCGGCGAGTGATTCTGTAGGCCGCTGGCAGCGAGTCGTGAACACATGGTGGGCATAAACTTTGTTAATGGGCCTTACATACACCTTATCGAGTATCGCTAGCGCTGCAGAATATGAACCGGCCGAGTTTAGTTGCATAGAGATTCTGTGGCTCACCCTCGCGTGCATTAGACTTCACTTCTGTTCCTCTGTTGTTTCGGCTGTGCTCGCTTCTGCCAGGTAGGCCTTATAGCACCGCAGCCAGTGGGAGAAGATTTCTATTGCCTCTGCATCCTGTGGGTCGAGTTCTAGGCGTCCAGGCTTGATGGCTAATTCCATGATCGATCCTGACTGTTCTTAAGTAGATTAAATTAATGGAACCATCAATTCACGAGACACGTGCTTTCAGATATGAACAGTGGTTTTAATCTACTTACTTCAGAGCCAGCCTGTTACCCGTTGAACTCTCGATGAACTCAGGCTGGCTCTGGACATGGTTATTTATACAGCAGTCTAGGGGGAGGAGTCGTGGGTGGAGCCAAGGGTGGAGCCCTGTACAAACTCCTGAGCATTCCCAGAGCTACTCCCCCTAGTGGTCGGATAACGCTACTGCGCTTACAATAGTATTGGTAAATACAGTGTGAATTACTAAGTGACATTCACCACAGAGTGTAAACCAGGTGAACAAGGGGAACTTGTCTTTGGGTAAAATGGCTGAAGATCAGTGGGAAGGGTTCTAAGAATCCACGTGACTGTCAAGGTCGTCAACTGGCACAAAACATAGGGCAGTTATCATTTTCGAATGTAATGCAAAATCGGGATTGCTCTTATATAAACGCATGAGACCAAAACCACTTATCTGCCTAAGTATATTTTGAGACAGATGAAAAAGGCAGCCTCTTACTTCTATATTGGGGAAGGAGTCTTTCATGGCGGTAAAAGCAGCGCGTTCAAAATCACAATTGATAATGGCAGGTCCTGCGTTTGTAATCATCTCTTTTACCATCGCAAACAACATCATATAGGTTGCATACTGTTTGTTTTGTAAAAGCGCGTACAATACAGAGCGAACTCCGTTATTTTTCCTAACCATGATGATATAAACTTGATAAAATAGGTGTGGTGCTACCGCAAATGTTCCGTCAGCATACCAAGTCGTGGAAGTTGCCATGTGTTCTAACCAACTCTCTCTCCCAAATATAATAATCCGTTCGTTGTTCGTACCACTAACCTTTAACAGAAATTTTCCTCGGTTTCTGGGGTGGGTTTATACATCATGTATTCATGAGGTAACTGAAGCTCTTGAATCGATCTTGGATTATCGGGGACCTAATTAACTTCGTCTCGTTTTCTACGAATAATTTTACGCATTGCCTGCCTGTTTGGTAACTGTGCCATACCTGCCACGGACATTTTTTCAATGCACTTGTTGATAATCGTACTTGGAAGCTCACAAGTCTTTTCAGCCCGGTCTCTCGCATCAGTTATGACCTTTTCCACTTCGATAGCAACTGCAGATGGGGGATGAGTATGTTCGTTGATCTTTTCGATCACCTCTCTTTCTAACGTGTGAATGCGGGCCTTGCACCTACCATCTTCATGGCATCGCCAAAACCTAACTTGCTTTTGTTTCTTGCTTTCTTTGTCGAAACGATATATAAAACCTTCATGACAGAACTTCTCTCTGCCTCGCTTGCTTTTCACTGATTCAGCCATGGGTTTAAAGATATGGAACTTACCAAATTTACCAAAAGAAATTTACCAAATAACTACGTAAGTATAAAAACTTGTTAACAAAACTTTAACATTATCTAAACAGTAATCATAATAAAACTCCAACAAAATCTAAAGACAGTTAGAACGATGAAACGACCAAATAACTAAGTGTAAAAGCTGGTATAACTGTGTCATACCTGTGACCATACTCAAGAATGATTTCTGAATGAATGAGCGCTGAAACGTCCTGGCGCTGAAATATTTGGCGCTGAAATATTTGGCGCTGAAACGTCCTGGCGCTGAAACGTCGGCGCTGAACTGTCCCATTCCCCTACCGTTAACCCTGTATTCCGCATTTATATTTGTCCTTCCAAAATGGACAACCTCACACTTGTCAGGGTTAAACTCCATCTGCCACTTCTCAGCCCAGCTCTGCATCCTATCTATGTCTCTTTGAAGCCGACAACAGCCCTCCTCACTATCCACAACTCCACCAATCTTCGTATCATCTGCAAATTTACTGACCCACCCTTCAACTCCCTCATCCAAGTCGTTAATGAAAATCACAAACAGCAGAGGACCTAGAACTGATCCCTGCGGTACGCCACTGGTAACTGGGCTTGAGGCTGAATATTTGCCATCCACCACCACTCTCTGTCTTCTATCGGTTCGCCAGTTCGTTATCCAACTGGCCAAATTTCCCACTATCCCACTATCCCATTCCTCCTTACTTTCTGCATAAGCCTACCATGGGGAACCTTATCAAATGCCTTACTAAAATCCATGTACACTACATCCACTGCTTTACCTTCAGGGCTTGGGCTTGGGCGGCTTGGAAAAACTTCTGAAGGTTGACGTCGTGGTCCTGCTGGTCGCGGCCACAGATGGTGATGTTGTCCAAGCACGGAAATGTGGCCCGCAGCCCGTACTGGTCTACCATTCGGTCCATTGTTCTTTAGAAGACTGAGACCCTGTTGGCAACGCCGACGGGGACCCGGAGGAAGTGGAAGAGGCGGCCGTCTGCCTCAAAAGCCGTGTAGTGGCGGTCCTCCAGGCGGATTGGGAGCTGGTGATATGCGGACTTCAGATCCACTTTGGAGAACACCCGGTAGTGTGCGATCTGATTCACCATGTCCGCTATCCGGGGAGGGGGTACGCATCGAGGTACGTGTACCAGCTTACAGTTTGGCTGTAGTCTATAATCATCCGGTTCTTTTTCCTAGTCCTAATGACCACCACCTGGGCTGTCCAGGGGCTATTGCTGGCCTCGATGATTCCCTCCCTCAAGAGTCGCTGGACCTCGGACCTGATAAAAGTCCTCTCCTGGATACTGTACCGCCTGCTCCTGGTGGCGACGGTCGGCGGTGAGATTTGTGAAGAGCGGGGGAGAGTCAACCTTCAGAGTTGAGAGGCTACATACGGTGAGCGGGGGTAGGGGCCCACCGAACTTTAGGGTCAGGCTCCTGAGGTTGAATTGGAAGTCCAGTCTCAACAGAAGAGGAGCGCAGAGATCGGGGAGTACATATAGTTTAAAGTTTGCGTATTTGACGCCCTGTATCGCGAGGTTCGCGACAGTGTACCCCCGGATCTGCACTGAGTACAATCCGGAAGCAAGGGAGATTGTTTGAAGTGCGGGGGAGATTTGGAGAGAACAGCGCCTTACTGTGTCTGGGTGTACGAAGCTCTCCGTGCACCCGGAGTCAAACAGGCAAGGCGTTTCGTGCCCATTGACTCAGACGGTCATCATGGAGTTCTGGAGGTGCTCTGGGTGTGACTGGTCGAGGGTGACCGCGCCGAGTTGCGGGTAGCTGGCGTGGTCAGAGGTGATGGTGTGGTCCCAAGATGGTGGCCCCATGAGTCGCACATGGCGGGCCGCGTGGGAGACAGCGGCCAAGATGGCGGCCCCCGTGAGTCGCATGTGTTGTGTATAGTCGGAGATGGCTGTCCCCACGGACAACACGAGGCAGGTGACGCGTCCGAAGGGGGTGGAGCAGGCAGGCACGCAACCACGTTGTGGGGTCAGCTGGCCTGTGAGTCTGAGAGTCGGGCCTGTGATTTGGAGGACTTGGACCTGGCCAGGCAAACTTTGGCAAAGTGTCCTTTCTTGCCGCAGTCGCTACAGTTCGCGTTCCGAGCCGGGCAACGCTGCCTGGGGTGCTGGTGCTGGCCGCAGATATAGCAGGGTAGCCCCCCCGGGTTGGGCGGGCAGCCGCGCGGCACAGGCCTGGGGCACTCTCTGGTCGGGTGTCCACGAAGGGGTCACGTGTTCGGGGGAGAAAGCATTGAGACGCTGAAACGCTACTTCTAGGGAGGTGGCTAGTTTTACCATTTCTTCTAGGTCGAGGGTGACCTTCTCGAGCAGGCGCTGTCTGACGTAGTTGAACTGGACCCCAGACACGTAGGCATCCCGGATGGCGAGTTCCATGTGTTGTGAGGCCATGGCAGCCTTGTAGTTGCTGCTTTGCGCGAGTACTTTCAGGTCGCGTAGGTACTCGTAAAGCCATTCCCCGGGGCGTTGGCGGCGAATGGTGAGGAGATGCCACGCGGACACTTCGTTCACCGGCCTCATGTATTGCCGCTTCAGGATCGCGACCGCGTCAGCGTATGTGGATGCTTCCTCGGTTTGCATGGAGATTCGATGGCTCATGCGGGCATTGAGGAGGCTCAGCTTCTGTTCGTCGGTGACTGAGGGCGAGGAGGAGGTGGCGAGGTAGGCCTCGAAACATCAGAGCCAGTGCGAAAAAATCTCTTTGGCTTCAGCTGCCTGTGTGTCGAGTTCCAGTCGGTCAGGTTTGAGGGCTGCTTCCATGGTGATGTTGCAGCTGATTAAATTGATGTGACCATCAATCCACACGAGACGGAGAGTTGAAGTGAACAATGGCTTTAATCAGCTAGAACTGTGCCTGCCTGCGACTGCTGTGCACTGAGAGCCGCCTACAGGGCAGCAGCTCTATATACCTCCCCTCAAGAGGGTGGAGCACATAAGGGCACCAACATGATACAAAGTGGTGTAATACAATACAATTGTCCATAGGTGGCGCCCACAAGGACAACAACATAGTACAATGCAAAGCATGATTTGTTCTTTTTTTGTGCTATTAATATAGAATCATAGACTTTACAATGCAGAAGGAGGCCATTTGGCGCATTGGATCTGCACCGGTCCTTGGAAAGAGCACCCTACCTAAGCCCACACCTCCACCCCATCCCTGTAGCCCAGTAACCCCACCTAACCTTTTTGACACAAAGGGCAATTTATCATGGCCAATCCACCTAATCTGCACATCTTTGGAATGTGGGTGTAAAAAGGAGCACCCGGAGGAAACCCACACAGAAACGGGGAGAAAGTGCAAACTCCACACAGACAGTGACCCAAGCCGGAAATCGATCCTGGGACCCTGGAGCTGTGAAGCAACTGTGCTAACCACGTGTGCTACCGTGCCCCCCCTTTTTGCTGGATGAAGAGTTGAGGAAAGGTATTTGTTTCTGGCCTTCAGTTGATGAAAATTAAAAAAAAAACATTTTCATAGGATGTCAGTGGCTAGGTCAGTCTTTGCTGCCCATCTCTGATTGCCACTGAGGGTGGAGATTGCACAGAATGTACTCTGGGGGTAGGGGAACTTCAATGTCCATCACCAAGAGTGGATCAGTAGTACCACCACTGAGTGAGCTGGCCGGGTCCTAAAGGACATAGCTGCTAAACTGGGACTGAAGCAGGTGGTGAGGGACCCAACAAGAGGGAAACACATACTTGACCTCATCATCAGCAGCCTGTCTGCTGCAGATGCGTCTGTCCGTGACGGTATCGGTAGGAGTGGCCACTGCACAGTCCGTGTAGAGACAAAGTTCCATCTTCACATTGAGGATACCATCCATCGTGTTGTGTGGCAATACCACCATGGTAAATGTGATCGATTCAGAACAGATCTCGCAACTCAATACTGGGCGTCCATGAGGTGCTGTGGGCCATCAGCAACAGCAGACTTGTATAGCACAAAGTGTACCCTCATGGCCTGACATAACCCGCACTCGACCATTACCACCAAGTCAGGGAATCAACCCTGGTTCAATGCAGAGTGCAGGAGAGCGTACCAGAAACGGCACCAGGCATACCGAAAAATGAAATGTCAACCTGGTGAAGCTACAAGACTGCTTGATGCCAAACAACATAAGCAGCAAAGGGTAGACAGAGCTAAATGATCATACAACCAATGGATCAGATCTAAGCTCTGCAGTCCTGCCACATCGAGTCGTGAATGGTAGTTGGCAATTAAGCAAGTCACTGGAGGAGGAGGCTCCACAAATATCCCCATCCTCAATGGTGGAGGAACCCAGCACATCTATGCAAAAGGCAAGGTTGAAGCATTCACAATAGTCTTCAGCCAGTAGTGCCGAATTGGTGGTCCATGTGAGTCTCCTCCAGAGGTCCTCAGCATCACAGATATCAGTCTGCAGTCAATTCAATTACATAGAACATAGAACAGTACAGCACAGAACAGGCCCTTCGGCCCTCAATGTTGTGCCGAGCCATGATCACCCCATTCAAACCCACGTATCCACCCTATACCCGTAACCCAACAACCTCCCCCCCTGAACCTTACTTTTTATTAGGACACTACGGGCAATTTAGCATGGCCAATCCACCTAACCCGCACATCTTTGGACTGTGGGAGGAAACCGGAGCACCCGGAGGAAACCCACGCACACACGGGGAGGACGTGCAGACTCCGCACAGACAGTGACCCAGGCGTCATGTCAGAAATTGGACTGCGTAGCACCATTACATCCACGCAACGATGGACAGAAAGTGTGCGCAAACCTGACTGGCAGTCAACATCCTGAAACTGAACTGGACTAGCCACTTAAATTGTGGCAAGAACAGAAGGTCAGAGGTTAGGAATCCTGCGATGAGTAACTCACCTCCTGAGGCTGCTGGAATTCCTCAGGATGGTGTCCCCCCCCCCCCCCCAAAGAGTGTGCATCATCTACGAGGCACAAGTCAGGAGTCTGGTGGAATATTCTCTATTTGCCTGGATGAGTGCAGCTGCAACAACACTCAAGAAGCTCAACACCATCCAGGGCACAGCACCTGCTTGATTGGCTCCCCTTCCACAAACAATCACACCCTTATAATCATACCGATGCACAATAGCAGCCGTACGTACTATCGACCAGATGCACTGCAGGAGCTCACAAAGGCTCCCCAGGCAACACCTTCCATGGCCACCCCCAAATGGATGGACAAGGGCAGCAGATACATGGGAACAGAACCATTTGGAGCTTCTCCTCCAAGTTACTCACCATCCTGACTTGGAAATATATTGCCGTTCCTTCATTATCACTGGGTCGTTGGAACTCCCTCCTTAATATCTGTCGTAGAAATTATAATAAAGACAAATTCTTCGAGTTTCGTTAAAAGATATTTATTTGACAGAAATATATTTGCGGAGAGGCCTGTCTGGCTAAGTAGCCATTCCACAGTACTCTGAGATTCAACCGAAGAAAGCATATCTTTATAGTCCTCAATAACAGCTTGAAGTAAACAGCCATGTTTATATTAAATAGACCTTGGAAAGTACGTAAGATGAAATACGTAGTATGTAGTATGTATGTTCTTGCCCTTGGCTAAAGTACACATTTTGTTATCTTTCGGAGGACAATGTGTTATCATAATAAGGCCGAGATCAAAATATTAAGCAGCATTTTGTTTACGTTACCTGACCTACTTTTTTTGGTTCAAAAGCAGTGTTAAACTATAGTCAGTCATTTCCCAGCATGCTTCGATGTTGGCAACTCATTAATTTCCCTTCCACAATACCACAGTGTGTGTACCTACACCACATAGATTGCAGCAGTTCAAGAAGGCAGCTCACCACCACCTTCTCAGGGGCAAATAGGAATGTGCAACAAATGCTGGCCTGGCCAGGAAAGCCCACAGCCCATAAAAATGAATAATTTGTTGCAGGTACACCCACAGTGCCTCAGGAGTAGGAAACATTGCGGGCCATCAGGGAGGGGAACAGCTACTTAGATACTTTGTTCTGAGCAGTAGTCACACGCCTTAAGTTAAGTAGAATTTTACAGCTTGTCAATGGTCAGGGATATGAGGGTGTGAGTCAGACAGATATAGAGGTCCAGCACATAATGATAAAGGAGCCTCAGCCCCTGACTTTGAGCAACAGGTATGAGGTACGTGCTACTTGTGTGGCTGAGAACAATGTCAGAAAACTGATCATGGTGCAAGGTGCCGCTTAAGTCAAGGAGCAAAAATGAATATGGTAGGGATGGGACAGTATCGTCAGGATAGATATTGTTCCTTGCAGCCACAATCAGCAGCTCCAAAGCTTGTGTTGCCTATCCAGTGCCATGGTTAAGGTGACAAACTTGGATTGGGATCTAGTTGTCATGCAACATTTAGGAACCAATGACATAACTAGGGTGTGGATGGGGCTTCAACAGAATGAGGGAGGGGGGGGGGGGGGGAGACCTATCTGAAGTAAGTATATCCATAATTGCATTAGAAAGGAATTCCAGGATTTTTAACCAGCAACAATTAAGGAGCAGGAATGTCATTCCAAGTCAGGATGGTATGTGACTTTCGGGGGAACTTGCAGGTGATGCTATTCCCTTGCACCTGCTGGCTCTTGTTCTTCAGGTGGTAGAGATCACGGGGTTTGGAAGATGCTGTTGCTGTGGGTCAGATGCTTGTAGATTCTACAGTCTCCTCACTGTTGTTGTGCACCATTGATGGAGGGAGTGAATGTATAAAGTGATGGATGACCATGTCATCAAGCAAGCTGCTTTGTCCTGGATGATTTCGAGTTTGATGGAACTGCACTCATCCAGGCAGTGCAGAATATTCCATCACACTCCTGGCCTGTACTTGGTCAATGGTCGACAAACTTTTAGGGGGTAATAAAGTGAATAATTTATAGTAGAAATCTAGTGCTCGGAAGTATATAGTGAACTGTAACTTATTTTAATTTAATAAGTATTTATTTTTACGTTAATTTATTAATTAGTTCTAGAAATGGCAGAGGGGTAAATTGCTTCACTCGTGAGATGTGGGAGTTCCGTGATGCTTCTAGCATTCCAGATAACTACATCTGTAGGAAGTGCACCCAATTGCAGCTCCTCAAAGACCGCATGGATCGGTTGAAGTAGTAGTTGGATGCACTTTGGAACATGCAGGTGGTGGAAAGCGTCACAGACAGGGGTTTTAGAGATGTGGTTACATTGGTACTAACAACATAGGCAGGAAGCATGGCAAGGTCCGAAAGCAGGAGTTGAAGGAGTTAGATAGAAAGTTAAAAAACAGAACCTCTGGGGTTGTAATCTCGGGATTACTCCCTGTGCCAAGTGCCAATGAGGCTAGAAATAGGATGATAGTACAGCTAAACATGTAGGTAACCAGCTGGTGTCGGAGGGAGGATTTCAGATACCTGGATTATTGGCATCTCTTCTGGGGTAGGTGTGACCTGTACAAGACACATGGGAGGATTTCAACTAGTGTGGTGGGGTGTGGGAACCAGAGAAACAAGTCAGAAGGTGAAATAACTGAGGGAGAACTAGACAATAGAGACAGTAAGATTCAGAGGAAGAGCAGCCAGGGAGATATTGCTGAACAAAGTGAGACTGGTGGTCTTAAGTGCATTTGTTTTAATGCGAGAAGTATAACAGGTAAGGCAGATGAATTTAAAGCTTGGGTTAGCAATTGGAACTGTGATGTTGTTGCCATTCCAGATACCTGGTTGAGGGAGGGACAGATTTGGCAGCTAAACGTTTCAGCGTTTAGATATATCAGGCAGGATAGAATGGGATGTAAAAGTGGTGGTGGAGTTGTATTACTGGTTAAAGAGACTATCACAGCTGTACTGCGGGAAGACACCTCAGAGGGTGTGATGGAGATCATACAGTCTGCAAAATTCGGTTTAAAATAAGGACATGTATAACTAGCAGAAATTAATACATCAAGTGTTTTGATTCAAAGTAGAATAAAACCACTTCAGTAGAAAGGTCTTTCAAAAGTCACCACAAGCTGCAAAAACCTGAGCTGGCCCCTAGAATCATTAAGCCATCCCAGAAAAATGCGGGATAAGGAAGATCCTTGAATTGACAGCCCATAAATTCTTCAAATTACCTTCCTGCAATTATAACCACTAAGCTAAAGCACGGGAAGGTATATTAGAAGATAGCAACTAGAATAAATTAAACAAACTTCTTTCTTAGATTATATAAACTTTGACACTTAAGATAAAGCCATTTGGAATAGTGTCTATCTGTTCATCTATATATACAAGAATCCTGACATATTGAAAATAGACAGAAGTAGAAATGTGTCTCAAGCAACTCCCTGTCCAACCATATATCTTAGATACCTGACATTCCAGCAGACTCTAAGATCATTAAATCACATTATTGTTGATAAACCACAAATCTGGACATTTGGCTATAGGAAATTGTCCAGTAGGGAAGATAATACCCAGAAAAGCCATTCACTGAATAGGGAAAATAATGTATAAAAAGATGAGCAGTTTGGCAGAACCGGTACTCACTCGCTCTCTCCTGTCAAAATTCTGTTTCTCTGCCTGCTTCGTCAAAACAAAGACCATCGTGGTTTTTGTAAGTATGTTTCTATTAAACCTCTTGGAAGTGTATTAGAAATTGATATGAGGTACTTAAGGATTTTCCATGTTTCGATATATCCTTCTCTTGGAGAAGTTTGTTTGTTGCAGATAACACAGGACCGTCAATTAATTCATATTTTTAACTCTGCAATTCTGTACATATCAATTGAGAGTATTTTATAATAAAAATACTATGAGAAATGAAACTGTGCAGTCTTGCCCTCAATAAGTTTTCGATGCTAGACTCTCATTTAGGAAGTCTTAAATGACAAAGATCCACGACCAACAGAGGTAGGGAGTTTAGTCATGCGTGACGTATTCAAACTTCTTCCATTAAAAAGTAACTGAAATCCTGTTTAACTGTTTGAGACACAGAAAAGTAACATCCCCTCGTGAGAACTATTCTGGGTCTTAACAGAGAAACAGATTTTCCTTTTTTTGGTGGCTTAACCTGATATAGGTTAGTAAGGTAGTCCTTTCGAATCTGGAATACCTAAACCGCTCACAAGTGCTCATGGGTAGAGCTAAGGAATAGGAAGAATGCAGTCACAATGTTGGGGGTTTACCACAGGCCCCCAACAGCCAGCGGGAGATAGAGGAGCAGATATGTTGTCAGATTTTGCAAAGGTGTAAAAGCAACAGTGTTGTTGTGGTGGGTGATTTCAACTTCCCCTATATTGACTGAGACTCACTTAGTGCTTGGAGCTTGGATGGGACAAAGTTTGTAAGGAGCATCCAGGAGGGCTTCTTGAAACAATATGTAAATAGCCCAACTAGGGAAGGTGCCGTATTGGCCCTGGTATTGGGGAATGAGACCAGCCAAGTGGTCGATGTTTCAGTAGTGGAGCATTTCAGGAACAGTGAGCATAATTCAGTAAGTTTTAAGGTGCTATTGGATAAAGATAAGAGTAGTCCTCGGGTGAAGGTGCTAAATTGGGGGAAGGCTAATTATAACAATATTAGGCAAGAACTGAAGAATCTAGTTTGGGGGCGGATGTTTGAGAGTAAATAAACAACTGGTATGTGGAAGGCTTTCAAATGTCAATTGATAGGAATTCATGTTCCTGTGAGGAAGAAGGATAAGTATCGCAAGTTTCGGGAACCTTGGGCGGGAATCTCCAGCCGCGCTCGCCCAGCAACTGGAGAATCCCACCCGAGGTCAATGGACTTTTCCATTGTCCGTGTCTCACCCGTGGTGATCTTGCAACGGGCAGGGTGCAAGAATACAGCCCCTTGGATAACGACAGATATTGCAAACTTCTTCAAAAAGAAAAAGGAAGCATTTGTAAGGGCTACAAGGCTGGGAACAGACGAAGCCTGTGAGAAAGATAAGGAAAGTAGGAAAGAACTTAAGCAAGGAGTCAGGAGGGCTAAAAGGGGTCACGAAAAATCATTGGCAAACGGGATTAAGGAAAATCCCAAGCTTTTTATATGTATATAAACAGCAAGATGGTAGCCAGGGAAAGGGTTGGCCCACTCAAGGACAGGGAGGGAATCTATGCGTGGAGCCAGAGGAAATGGGTGAGGTACTAAATGAGTACTTGGCATCAGTATTCATCAAAGAGAAGGACTTGGTGTATGATAAATTTGGGAAGAGTGTGTAGATAGTCTGGGTCACATTGAGATCAAAAAGGAGGTGTTGGGTGTCTCGAAAAACATTAAGGTCGCTAAGTCCCCAGGGCCTGATGGGACCTATCCCAGAATACTGAGAGAGGGAAGGGAGGAAATCTTTGGATCCTCATTGGCTACACGTGAGGTCCCAGAGGACTGGATAATAGCTAATGTTGTTCCTTTGTTTAAGAAGGGTAGCAAGGATAATCCAGGAAATTACAGGCCAGTGAGCCTTACATCAGTGGTAGGGAAATGAGGTAGGAATCTCATGGTAGACTGGCATAGAAAGTGAAGTCACATGGGATCAAGGTGAGCTGGCAAGATGAATATAGAACTGGCTCGGTCACAGGAAACAGGATAGAAATGGAAGGGCACTTTTCTGAATGGTGGGCTGTGGCTAGCGGTGTTTCACAGGGATCAGTGCTGGAACCTTTGCTGTTTGTAGTATAAATAAATGATTTGGACGAAAGTGTAACTGGTCTGATTAATGATTTGGAGGGAAATATAACTGGTCTGATTAGTACATTTGCGGATGACACAAAGGTGAATGGAATTGCAGATAGCGATGAGGACTGTCAGATGATACAGCAGGATACAGATCGGTTAAAGTCTTGGGCGGAGAGATGACAGATGGAGTTTAGTGCGGACAAATGTGAGGTACTGCATTTTAGAAGGTCTAATACAGGTGGGAAATATACAGTAAATGGCAAAACCCTTCAGAATATTGAAGGCAGAGGGATCTGCGTGTCCAGGTCCACAGGTCACTGAAAGGGGCAACACAGGTGGAGAAGGTAGTTAAGAAGGCATGCAGCATATTTGCCTTCATCAGCCTGGGCATTGAATATAAAATTTGGCAAGTCATGCTGCAACTGTCTAGTGCCTTAGTTTGGCCACACGTGGACGATTGTTTTAAATTCTGGTCGCCACACTACCAGAAGGATGCGGAGGCTTTGAAGAGTGCTCAAAAGAGGTTTACCAGGATGTTTCCTGATTATGGACGGCATTAACTATTGAGGAGGGGTTGGATAAACTCGGTTTGCTCTCACTAGAAAGACAGAGGTTGAGGGACAACCTGATAGAAGTCTACAAAATTGTGAGGGGCATGGACAAAGTGGATAGTCAGAAGCTTTTCCCTGTGGTGGAAGAGTCAATTACTAGAGGACACAAGTTTAAGGTGCGATGGGTAAAGTTTAGAGGTGATGTGCGAGGGAAGTATTTTACACAGAGGGTAGTGGGTGTATGGAACTTGCTGCTGAAGGAGATGATGGAAGCAGGTACAATAATGACGTTTAAGGGGCGACTTGAATATACATGAATTGATGGGAAGCGTAGAATGTTTCAGTCTAGACGGACAACATGGTTGACGCAAGCTTTGAGGGCCGAGGGGCCTGATCCTGTGCTGTATTTTTCTTTGTTCTTTGTAAGTTGGTTGCCGCAGAATTCCTGGCCTCTTTCACTATTATTATAGCTAATACAGTCAGGTTTCTGGTCAATGCTAACATACAGGATGCTGACAGTGGGTGATTCATGGATGATATTGCTGATGAACATGAAATGGAGATGGTTATTTTCTCTCCTGTTGAAGATAGTCATTGCCTAGCATTTAGGTGGCTTGAATGTTACTTGTCACTTATCAGCCTAAGTCTCAGTGTTGTTACTTGAGAGCATGAAATACTTCAGTAGCTGAAGAGGCCTGAATGGTACTGGACACTTTGCAATCCATAAAATGCCTACAGTGCAGAAGGAGGCCATTCGGCCCATAGAATCTGCATCGACAATCCAAAAGTGCACTCTACCTCGACACATTCCCCGCCCCGCCCCCATCCCCGTAACCCAGTAACCCAATTTGCACATCTTTTGGGCACTAAGGGACAATTTTAACAAGGCCAATCCACCTAACCTGCACATCTTTGGACAGTGGGAGGAAACCGGTGTACCTGGAGGAAACCCACACAGGCACGGGAATAACGCGCAAACTCCACACAGGCAGTCACCCATGTTTGGAATTGAACCCTGTCCCTGGTGCGGTGAGGCACCAGTTCCAATAACTGTGTCACCGTGCCGAACATTAGCGGACATTCCCACTTCTGAATTTATGATGGACGAAATGTCATTGAAAGTCAATTAAAATGGTTCTGGCTTGGATACTATCCTGGGGAACTCCTGCAGTGATATTCAGGTGCTGGGATGATTGGCCTTCAACAACTGCAACCAGTTTCCTTCGTGGGTCGGTATAACTCCAACCAATGGAATTTTTCTCCATGATTCCCAGTGACTCAACAGCTAGGGCTGCTTGATACCACATTTGGTCAAACCCTGATTCAATGTTAAGGGCAGTCATTCTCACCTCAACTCTGGAATTCAGCTGTTTTGCCCATGGTTAAGATTTTACTGAACTCAGTTCCACCACCATGCCATATCCCTGTAACGCTGCACATTCACTCCCTTTGGATAGTAATCCAATTTTCCATTGAAATGCCTCAATTGAACCTGCCTCCACCAACCTCTCATGGCTAAACAAAATCTGAGCATTGGTGAATGTTATTTCTGAGTATATGTCGCTTGAGAGAACTGTTGATGACACCTTCCATCATTTGTCTGATGATTGACTGATGGAACAAGTTTAGATTTGTCCTGTTTCTTGTGGACAGGACAAAGCTGAACTATTTTCACATTTTTGGGTAGAAGCTTGTGTTGTAGCTGTACTGGAACAGCTTGGTTACTAGGGGATTACCAGCTTTCGAGCACAAGCCTTCAGTTCTAGACTGAAAGTCAGGGCCTATGGTTCTTGCCTTATCCAGAACCTTCAGTTGTGGTTGGAATCTGGAGTGAACCAAATGAGAGGTTGGTGGAGGCAGGTTCAATTGAGGCATTTCAATGGAAAATTGGATTACTATCCGAAGGGAGTGAATGTGCAGCGTTACAGGGATATGGCATGGTGGTGGAACTGAGTGAAGTGCTCTTTCAGAAAACCAGTGCAGACTCGAAGTGCCAAATGGCCTCCTTCTCCACTGTAAAATTTAGTGATTCTGTGATTTCCTGACATCGTGTACAATGTGTACGAGTCCTTCCTGATTATTCCTTTGTTCCCATTTATTTTATTATTTTTGGTCCGTGGACACATAATTGGAGTGTGCCTTTAAACAGAAGACTCAAAGTGAAGCAGTATACTTGCCAGGATACTGTGTTCCCAGGTTTTGTATTTTGGAGAGGAGAAACCAGACTCCTCGGCACCGAGTGGATCTTAGGAACCAGATTGTGGAGGGGGTTGGTTCGATTGGTTAACTGGCAACCGGTGGGTTGGCCAGGGACAGTGTTCTGTTTGACAATGGTCAGTGATTTGTTCCTGCATGATGCTTTCTGAGAGAGCTGGGCAGAAATATTTTAGATGTTGGGTCTTTCTCTCCTGCTTGCTGAAGTGAAAGAACTGCTGTATTCTGAAAACTGGCACAACTTTTGCTGAAATGATATTGAGTCTGCAGGTAGGCAACCTTGCCAGAGAAAGTAATCACAAGCCTAGAAGAAAGAAGTACCAAAGTGAAAGCCTGAACTTCAAAAAGACATTGACTGGAAGTCATCCCAGTGCATCAACAATTCTTATCCTTTTAATTGTATTTATATTTTCTTTCCAGTTCCATCACTCTTTCCCCTCTGTGATGTTTCACTGTGTGTGTGTGTATATATAGGGAGAGTGGGGTGAGTTTGGAAGATGGTTTGGGTTGTAGATAGTTAGTTACATTTGCTGTCTGTTTAATTATAATACTGTACATAATGAAAAGTTACTTATGTTTTAAAGTTACAAACTTGGAGACTATTTATTAGGCTCAACCAAGGACCTTGGGGGCGGAAGTCTCCGCCGGCTCCAAAAATCGCGGAGGCCATCGTGAACTCGGCCGAGGTTCACGACGGCCTCGGGGCCCGCTCCTCGCACCTAATTCACCCCCACCCGGGGGCTAGGAGTGGGCCCCCGTCGTTCCTGGCCGCGACCTCGGCCGCCGGAAGTGATGCCCGAACGGCGCTTCGCGGATGTCATCCACGCATGCGCAGGAACCCGCGCATGCGCGGATGACATCAGTGCGCAGACAACGTGAACCCGCGCATGCGCGGTGCCGTCTTTCTCCACCGCCGCCCGGCAAGACGTGGCGGCTTGATCTTGCCGGGCGGCGGAGGGGAAAGAGTGCGTCCATTTTGGACGCAGGCCCGGCGATCGGTGGGCACCGATTGCGGGCCTGTCCCCTACGGAGCACAGCCGCAGTGCTCCCGTCCCAATCGGGCCCCTGGATGCCCCAAACGGGCATCCGGCGCCCGTTTCACGAATGCAGCGACCAGGTGTGGCAACAATCTCCTCAGTTGTGGCCCTGGACGTGGTGCAAGACATCCTGTAAACTTCCAGCCATTTGGAGTGGGAGCTCACAATTATTAAAAACATGGAGCTGGATTTTACGATCGCTGAAGCCAAAATCGCGTTCAGCGATTGGCCAGAGAATCCCCGTTTACGGCTGTTATGGGCCAGGATTTAGAGAGCCCCAAAGTGTATCATTGAGTTCACCTGACTCGCAACTTTTAATAGATTGTGGTATGGGGAGCACACGTCCCTACTCTGCAGCTGTGATGCAACAGAAATCTACAGTAAAACACTTTATTTATGAAACCAGTTAACACTTTATAAACCCATAGTAAACATCTTAACAACTATCAACACCAATAAATCCCCCAAACAATACAGTACTCTCTAACATTCATAAGACAAAAATAACCCTCTTTATAGACAGACATCAGGTTTAACTTCACTACTGAGAACAGTTACCACTTTGGAATCACCAAATGCACATTCATAAGCTTGCAGAGATTCATACACGTCTTGCTGTGATTGCAGCTTTTCCAAATCTAAA
Source organism: Scyliorhinus canicula (assembly GCF_902713615.1). Classification (NCBI taxonomy): domain Eukaryota; kingdom Metazoa; phylum Chordata; class Chondrichthyes; order Carcharhiniformes; family Scyliorhinidae; genus Scyliorhinus; species Scyliorhinus canicula. The sequence goes on from NC_052152.1 coordinate 113,611,769, forward strand.
ACGAAACTAAACACACCCTGCAGCAAACAGCCTAAAGTGAAAGTAAAAGCAGACGGACAGCCCAGCTCCACCCACACTCTGATGTCACTGATAAACATGCATTTCTTAAAGGTACATCCACTACAGATATTTTTATAAACGCCCATTTCTTAAAGATTCTCTCACATGACATGGCGGAATCGGGGGCAGCGTCGTTTTTGCGATGTCCACCCACTACCCCCCCCCCCCCCCGAAAACGCCGTACTCAGGGAGTACGCCGCAAGCCATATGGATGGCCTCAAGACGTCAACTGAGGCCTTCCTCTGATGCTCTGCCCTCGATGGGCCGAGTCCCTGAAGGCGTGGGACACGTGTGCTCAAACTGTTCGGGGACCTCACATGGCGACTGCAGACTGAGTCCAGCACTGCCACAGTCGGGGGGGGGGGGGGGGGCTGGGAGAGCTGTTCCGCTGGCCGGAGGTACTTCGGCAGGGGCTGGAGGACTGGTGGGGGGTGGTCCATGGGTTGGTCCGTGTGTGGCAAGGCTGGTCACAGGGGGGAAATTTTGGGCAGGCCAGATCCGTGTACGGCCACCGCAGGCCGCATTCTTGTGCATGCGCGGCCACGGACCCGGGAATTCTCTGGCCGCATCCACAGGGCTTTAAGTTGCACGGCTGCTAGCCGCCTACCAGACGGAGGGTCGGTGCGGGGGTGGCGCCGACCTCCTGGCCGTAAGACCAGACGAATCCAGTGGACATAGCCGCAGGATCGGAGAATCCAGCCCATGGAGTCCATGAATGGCTCAGCAAAATCCACGTGGAGGTGAATCCATGGATGACTTGGCCATTCCCAAGGGTAGAGAGGAGCTGATGAAGGAAGGTTATGAAATTCCCAGCACACTGAGCAGTTTCTTGCAATCCTCTTGATGTCTTCATTGATACCCAGCCATCCAACTTATTCCTAGCCAACATTTTCATTTTAGAAACCCCCAGATAGCCAGTGTGCAAATCCTGTGACAGAGCTTCCCATCCCTGAGGGAGAGTGACTACCCGTGCATCCTATAATACTACTGCATTCTCGAAACTCAGCTCGGAGTACTTCTGAGTGAAGCATAGCAGAGACGATGAGAGAGCCTCCTGTTTACCATGGTCAATATCGAACTTCCAACAGATAGATGAATTGAGGGTGAGCCCGGGCTTCCATAAGTCCTCACTGCCAACGTAACAACTCATAAGGAAGCTGTCGGTAATGAAGGTGAATTTATTTACATATTTACACATGTATGCTTAATGCACCATCTCACTCCCTGTGCAACACTATATGGGAGAATCTTGTTCTGTCAGGCCATGAGTTGGACCTGCTTTTATATCTTGCTCCTAACACGCCCTGGTGGTTGGCTTCTGCATCCTACCTGGGGAGCTTGTATTCCATGGGTTCCACAGGAGATCACTGATCATGGTCCTCATGGGGGTTATAACACATTTGTTTTGGGATCGTTTAGCTCTGCCTATAGCATGCAGATCCTGCTGGTCAGCATGCATGTAAGCCTGTGTTGTAATTTCACCAGGTTAGCAGTTCATTTCCAGGCCTAGTGCTGCTCCTTATATGCTCTCCTACAATTCTCATTGAGTGAGGCTTGGACTCGGGCTTAATAGTGATGGTAGACCGAGGAATGTACTGAGCCATGAGGTTACACATTGTGGTTGAATAGAGTTCTGCTGCTGCTTATAGCTCACAGTGCCTCATGGATGCCCAGTTTTAAGCTGCAAAATGTGTTCTGAATCTCCTGCTTTTAGTGGCAGTAGCACTAATCTTTCTCCCCTTCCTGTGGTCAGCAAGTTCCTGCACAATTCGGCAGCAAACACTTTCATTAACTTTGCCTCAGAAAACTAAATCAAAAATCCTCAGCTGCCACTTACTGAGGTGCCCCAGAACAGGGCCCATCTTGCTTCATAGCATGTGTTGATTCAGGAATGATAAACAAAGATGCTACTCACACTGCTTTTTTTAAACTTTAAAGTACCCAGTTCATTTTTTCCAATTAAGGGCCTATTTGGCATGGCCAATTCACTTAACCTGCACACCTTTGGGTTGTGGGGGCGAAACCCACGCAAACACGGGGAGAATGTGCAAACTCCACACGGACAGTGATCCAGAGCCGGGATCGAACCTGGGACCTTGGCACCGTGAGGCAGCAGCGCCAACCACTGCACCACTGTGCTGCCTACTGCTGCTTACACTTCTGATTGCTAAGGTATCCTGGTGTTGCATTACCCTATTTGGCTCATTGACGCTGTGACAAAATCCATTGAAGGTCTTTGGCAGCATGCAGGGGTGTATCTATGTGTGGCACTCTAATTTGATAAATCTACCTGTGTCTCGCAGGAAGCAGCCAGTGGTGCACTGCATGCATGGAAACCTCCGGTAGACCTCGCAAGCAACGCTAGTAATTGAATTTTGCATCCTTCATGTGCTCATTGCTATGTATTTTACTTGTTCACACACTAACCCAGGTTATGCCCTAACTAAAAATAGCACATATTCTGTAGTTATGTACAGGCACACCTAGGGACCAATTCATCTTGTGCAAAAGGCATGCTCAAAGTGGACACAGTAATCACAACACATGCCCAATGATGAGAGGTGAGAAGCATTAGACAAATTGGTGCTTCAGCTTTTGATTATGATCACTAAGCTTACTATGATTACTAAACTCTCCTGCTGTTTATGAGCAGTTCGCTGATTAGGAGGGGAGGAAATTGGGTGCCTGTGATGCATTTTAAAGAAGAGGTGCACTTAGTCTGTTTTCAATCATAAATCAGATGGAAAGAAACTTATCAGAATGTGGAAAAGTCGAGGGATGGGATTTTCCAGCACCCCACCCCTCATCTCCGCCCCCCACAGCATATTTCCCAATGGCGGAGACAGCTCGCCATTGGCCATTGGCAACATCTTCCAGTCCCGTCGATCTCTATGGCGGTTTGCATGGCTCGATCCCCCTAACGACGGGAAACCATCACCACTGGTGAGACCGGAAACTCCTGCCAACATTAAGGGCTGGAAAATCTGACCCAAAGTATATTTAATTTGGGGAAATTAAAGAAGGAGCCCCATTCACTTCCAAAATGAATGAAGCTGTGGTGGTATGATTAACATAGCTGCCTGTCATTGGTGCAGAACACCGGCTTACCATTGGCCCTGGTCGGTCATGTGCCTCTCGACCGATTGGTTGAGACCAGTCATGTGACGGCACCCCGATTGGTCGAGAGGCTGAGTTAACCCCGCCTCCAGGGCGAGGTATAAATACCCAGTATGCCCGGCAGTCGTCCATTTATTGTAGTCGACCGCAGGGCTAACATCTAGCTTATTAAAGCCTTACTTTTGTACAGCAACTCGTCTCGTGTTCAATTGATGGTTCATCAATTTAATAAGCTAGAATTTTGAAGATGGAGCTCCGGATCAAGCCCAAATGCCTCCGCATCAGCCCGCAAACTCAGAACGCTTCAGAAATCTTCAAACATTGGCTGGCATGTTTCGATGGTTACCTGGCGTCCGCAAACAGCCCCCCCACCATGGCACAGAAGCTTCATATCCTCCAATCCAGCGCGGCCTACGCGATGATAGCGGAGGAAAAAGATTACGACGCGGCCATGGATAAGCTGAAAGGACAGTTTCTTAAAACGGTAAACAGAGTATTCGCCTGGAATCTTCTGGATACCAGAAAACAGCTCCCCGGTGAGTCCTTAGACGATTTTTACAAGGCCCGTCCCCTCATTCAAACCACGACCTTCCCGCCGTCGACAGAGGCCTGCCAGGCCTTTAGCCGCATCAAAGCGGACATCGCAAAGGCCACGATGCACGCCATCGACAAGTCCCTCCCCTTCCAGGTCGAGAGCGACGCATCAGAAGTAGCTCTGGCGGCCACCCTGAACCAAGCGGGCAGACCCGCGGCCTTCTTCTCCAGAATCCTCCAGGCTTCCGAACTCCGCCACTCCTCAGTGGAAAAGGAAGCCCAGGCCATAGTCGAAGCTGTGCGACATTGGAGGCACTATTTGGCCGGCAGGAAGTTTACCCTCCTCACAGACCAACGGTCAGTGGCCTTCATGTTCGATAACGCACAGAGGGGCAAGATTAAGAATGACAAGATCTTACGGTGGCGGATCGAGTTGTCCACGTACAACTATGAGATCTTGTATCGTCCTGGGAAGCTCAATGAGCCTCCTGATGCCCTGTCCCGCGGTACCTGCACCAGCGCACAGATAGACCACCTCCGCTCCCTCCATGCGGGCCTCTGCCATCCAGGGGTGACCCATTTCTACCATTTCATAAAGGCCCGCAATCTGCCTATCTCCATCGATGAAGTCAGGACAGTAACCCGTGACTGCCACATCTGCGCAGAGTGCAAACAGCACTTCTACCGCCCCGAGCGCGCACATCTGATGAAAGCATCCCGCCCCTTCGAACGTCTCAGAATTGACTTCAAGGGGCCCCTTCCCTCTAGCAACCGCAACATTTACTTCCAGACGGTAATCGACGAATACTCCCGCTTCCCCTTCGCCATTCCCTGCCCTGACATGACCACATCGACCGTCATTAAGGCCCTCCTCTCCATCTTCTCCCTGTTCAGCTACCCTGCATACATACATAGCGATCGGGTGTCCTCATTTATGAGCGACGAGCTGCGTCAATTCCTGCTCAACAGGGGCATTGCCTCTAGCAGGACGACCAGCTATAACCCTCGGGGTAACGGACAGATCGAGCGGGAGAATGGCACCATCTGGAAGACCATACTGCTGGCCCTCCGGTCCAGAGATCTCCCTGTTTCCCGATGGCAAGAGGTTATTCCCGATGCCCTACATTCTATCCGCTCACTCCTCTGTACCGTAACTAATCAGACACCTCATGAACGTCTTCTTGTTTTCCCCAGGAAGTCATCCTCCGGATCCCCTCTCCCGACGTGGCTGGCCGCCCCCGGACCTATCTTGCTCCGGAAGCATGTGCGGGTGCACAAGTCCGACCCGTTGGTGGAACAAGTCCAGTTACTCCACGCTAACCCGCAGTATGCGTATGTGGAGTACCCCGGCGGTCAGCAGGACACGGTCTCCCTCCGGGACCTGGCACCCGCCGGTGTGCGGCCTTCCCCCCCTTCACCACAGACCCCCCCCTGTTTTTTTTCGCCCAGCGCCCCACCCAGGCCACCCCTTCCCCATCCATGGCGTCTCCACCACCAGCCCGGGTGACGGAGACAGTTCAAGGACCATCGCTCCCGGACTCCAGGACATCAGCGGAACCACCACCATCGGCTGATCCAGCGTCACCAACTCCACTACGGCGGTCTGCCAGGACGGTCAAGGGCAAAGAAAAGGCTGATCGAGTCTATTTAATTTTCAACAACACCATGGACCTTGTATGGACAATATGTACTATTGTTAAATGTCTGGGCCAGTGGGAAGCCAAACCTTTTTTTCCCTTCTCTGGCTACTACTCATACCACCAGTTCTCCCCCCCCCCCCCCGCCCCCCCAGCTCTCGTTGATACCCCCCCCGGCTTCTTTCTCCGCAAGGGGTGAATGTGGTGGTATGATTAACATAGCTGCCTGCCATTGGTGCAGAACACCGGCTTACCATTGGCCCTGGTCGGTCATGTGCCTCTCGACCGATTGGTTGAGACCAGTCATGCGACGGCTCCCCGATTGGTTGAGAGGCTGCGTTAACCCCGCCTCCAGGGCGAGGTATAAATACCCAGTACGCCCGGCGGTCATCCATTTACTGTAGCCGACCGCAGGGCTAACATCTAGCTCATTAAAGCCTTACTTTTGTACATCAACTCGGCTCGCGTTCAATTGATGTTTCATCAGAAGCATTCGAGTTAAACTGTAGATTAACCTAATGTTATTGACAATGTTCAATGTTATTTCGAATACAGCATTTAGAAATTGATAAACAGCTATGGTAAATTGAAGATCGCTGTTGTCAATTTCATTTGCATTATGCCTTTGGCTGTTGTCATGTAAATGAGAAAGGAACACTGCTTACAGCACAAGTATGTTCTGGAATGAATGACTTTGTGTTTCATGAACTTGTTCTGCTATTGACAGGTTTTCAGAAATGAACTAACAGGTTACACATATACTTAACTATTCATCAATTTGTGTTGACAGATTGCAAGAAAATAGACATATTTATTTGTAGTATTGTACATTATACATCATCTGATTAATCTTCCTCCAATACTCTTCTCCGCCTCGAGCAATCTCAATCATCTTCTTGCTGAATTACCATTAACATTTTATTCCAAATTATCTTCCTTGGTGTTGCAAATTATTTGTTGTACAGCATGTCCTACCTAATTGACTAAATCTATTCTCAATATGGGGGCTTGCCCTAAACACACTTAATCACATAACGGTCTAATATCATAATGCAATTATTTCTTATCTAAATGGTGTAATTGAGTATATTTGCATCTCATTGGATATGACTTTTGCCAAATAATTTAGACTCTGAAGAGGTAAACAAGTGGCCACGTTTGAAGTTTTAAATTAAAATGCCCTGTTTGGTACAAGATGTCAATTTTGGCAAGTGAGTTGAAGCCAGCACCTGGAGCAGACTGCACAAGAGCTAGTTAAATAACTGACAGCCACATAAAATATCTGCTAGTGCTTATTAAAGAGGCGACCCAGCATTTTGGTGATCATCACGAATGCCCTTTCCAATTAGCAATCAGCTGTTTGAGAGTAAATATAGCCAAAATAATTCCCTCAATGTATGTGATCTGTATCAAAACGATCTTCATTCATAATTCATCATAATTTGGGTTTTGAGTTAGCAAGTATCACTCAAAAATATCAGTGTGTTAACTGCCTCATATAATACAGAAATGGGCACGATTCAGCGGACTCAAGTTAAAGTCCACTGAACGGCACATTTAGTGGGTGTTTCTCGGCAGTTGCAGCACCAAAAGACATTCCGCTATCTAACAGTATTTTGCCGTTTTTTAAGCCTCGGGAGTTCTCCTCTGCCGAAGCAACACTTAGAGGGATTCTAAGCTCACCAGCAGGAAAAGCTCCTCATCATTTTGTCCGGCAGCCCCAATTTTTCCCCCTCCTGCTTTCAGGCCACCCCTTGCATTATTGACCCCCCCCCCCCCCCCTCAACCACCCCGACCTTGGGGAGGCCCACAGGAACCTCTCCCTCACCCGCACCCCCCAACCTGGCAAGGCCCAGTCGGGCCTGATCCCTGGCAGTGCCAACCTGGCACCTGGAACTGCAAGCCTGGAACTCTGGCATGCAAGAGTGGTACTGTCTGGGTGGCACTGCCAAAGTGCCAGGCTGGCCTTGCCAATGTGCCTGGGTGGTAGGGGGAGTGCCAAGGTGCCACCCTACCCTGTCCTCGACTGCCCGGGTGTGGTGATATCCCTTTGGGCTCTATTATAGATGGTTGGTGTGTGACCTCCAACCAGCAGGTGGTGGTGCAGACAAACCATGCAATCTCAAGACCAAGGTCATGTGACCAGTGACTCTCATATAAGGGGTGACACATCCAGTAATCTTGAGAAGAAGTGGAGACGGTAATAAGGCATACAAGTGAATGGTCAGTGTTAGATGCAGATTCCACAGGAGTAATAGGCAGACTCCATGATAATGTGCTCTGTAACAGATTGCTATCTTACCACACAAGACTCAATAAAAGATTATGGTTTGGACAAGTCGAGGTGTTTGGTGGATTCCTTCATAAGGTATAGAAGACCAAACACAACTCCGGGGATTTCCAATGGCCTGGGAGACCTCCCAAATTTGATTCTGTACTTTGTGTTTTTCCCCATCATAGAACATAGAACATAGAACAGTACAGCACAGAACAGGCCCTTCGGCCCTCGATGGTGTGCCGAGCGATGATCACCCTACTCAAACCCACGTATCCACCTAGACTCGTAACCCAACAACCCCCCCCCCCTTAACCTTACTTTGTTTTAGGACACTACGGGCAATTTAGCATGGCCAATCCACCTAACCCGCACATCTTTGGACTGTGGGAGGAAACCGGAGCACCCGGAGGAAACCCACGCACACACGGGGAGGACGTGCAGACTCCGCACAGACAGTGACCCAGCCGTCATGTCAGAAATTGGACTGCGTAGCACCATTACATCCACGCAACGATGGACAGAAAGTGTGCGCAAACCTGACTGGCAGTGCCGTTACGACTGGTCCATGCTTGTGTGGACCAATAATAAATGGCGCCCTGGCCGTAAGGTTCAATAAATGTGCAGATGTGGATCTCGTCCAGCGAGGGCGAGTTCCGGATCGTATCGGGCAGAGCAAGCCGGGTGACTTGCATGAGGATTTACGCCTGACACGGAGCAGGATTTGGGGCTTGCATGCGATTGATTCACCTGTTGCACCCAGATCTGCAGCTTGTACAAAAGGGTCGCGGAATCACACCCAATAATAATTTACCAACAACAGAAATTGATTCTGTACTTTGTGTTTTCCCCATTATTTCAAAAATTAGACTGCATAGCACCATTATATCCACATAATGATGGAAGAAAGCATGTGCAAACCTTGCTGGTAGTGTGCTTCCATTATATTGGAACGGGAGATAGCATTTATGCAAGAATAATTTTAATGGTGCAGATGTAGTTCCATGCAGAAACTGCTTTCCATTCGGTTTAATCCAATCGCTTCATCCATACTGTGCTGACCTTGCATGACACAGAGTGACGACAATTTTTTTTGTTTTATTCCTCTTTTTTTAGAAATTTAGAGTACCAAATTATTTTTTCACAATTAAGGGGCAATTTAATGTGGCCAATCCACCTATCCTGCTCATCTTTGGGTTGTCAGGGTGGAACCCACGCAGACACAGGAAAAATGTGCAAACTCCACACCGACAGTGACCCGGTGCTGGGATTGAACCCTGGTCCTCAGAGCTGTGAAGCAGCAATGCTAACTACTGCGCCGCCATGCTGCTCTCAATGTGATGATAACTGACATGAAAACTTCTCATCAGCGCTAAAGATCAGTTGATAGTTTAATTTCTCAACATTGCTTGCTGAGTTCTAACTAACTTTGACAGCACAGAGGGAGTGTTTGCTGTTTTTGCATTGTTGTTTTTCCACGCCTCACAAGTTGCCTGGCTCCATTCATGGGTGGTATGATAGGATTGCCTTTGGCAATTGATGATAATTGGGAGCAGCAAGGAAGGCACCACAAAGCAAGAAGGACTGCCAGAAGTGGGAGGAGGAAGGGGCCACTGAACAGGAAGCCATAACCACAGAAGGCACGTTTTGCCATTTGCTGAGATCATGATTGATCTGTGACCTAACTCCTTGTACTTGCGTTTGCACCTTGTCCCTTAATACCTTTGGCGAACAAAATGCATCACTCAGTTTTATAATTAATCATCAATCCAGCATGAATTTCTGCTTTTCCTTGAGTCCCTAACCAATATCAATAGCCTCCCTCTATCGACCCTATCTGTTCCCCTTAAAATCTTGAAACCTTTAATCTTAGTGGGTGATTTGATCAAAGTTTCTGAAGATATTGAGAAGAATATACCCTTTGACTTCTAAATTCCAGGGAATACAATCCAAATTTATCTGATCTGTCTTCTTAATATAACTCTTGGAGTCTGAGCATCATTCTAGTAAGTCTACACTGCACTCCCTTCGAGGTCAATACATCCTTCTTATGGTGCAGTGTCCACAACTGTTCAGGGGATCTCAAGAATAAGAACAGAAAATGCTGGAAATATTTATCAGCTCTGGCAGCACCTACGGATAGAGAAACATTAGTGGGGTGGATTTTGGTCGGAGGAGGCGAAAAGGTCAAGTCAAGAACCTTCCCAATCCACCAATTCTCCCCTTTAAAAAGACCTGAGCCTGCCATATCTTCATCGTAGGGAAGTGTAGGGCAGGATGGTGTTGGGCCTGCCCAAGGCAGCAACGAAGGTGGGCCGATGACGAGGCCAACAGGCTAGAATGTCCATTCTGGAACATTAGCTCAGTTTTAATGATGAATATCATGTCTTCAAACCTTCACCCCCTCAACACTCCATATTTCTCTTTAAAATTTGGCATCTGTGCTGACGAATGCAGATGGGAACCTTCGACAGCATGCTTCTTTTTTCAGCAATACTCTTAGTTCTTAGTCACACTTTCTATTCCCTGGGGTGAAGTCCCCAAATGGTGTAGGCCAGTAATCGTTTGATGGTTGACTGAAAAAAGAATCTGGAGGTCTGGTGAGACAGATTCATTGTTGTTTTTGTTTGCTATAGCTGATTTCTCTTGTTTCACTCCAGTCAAGATCCAATACCGAAGCTCGTAACAAAACCTTATTCTGGTTCCTCAGGTAGCGAGGTCAAGGCGAACCCTGGTCTATCGACTGGTGCTTCTTAGGCAGGGTCTTGTTCCTTTGCTTGTATGATGTTTCTCCCTTTTCTGCTCCAAAATATGTCTTATTAAAATATCCTTATCAGAAACCCATGCCACTGATTCTGAAGCGAGATAAGGACCCCCTCCAGTGCGGGTCATACAGGCCGATTTCGCTCTTTAATGTGGATGCGAAACTGCTGGCCAAGATATTGGCCAGGAAGGTGGAGGATGTAGAGCCGCAGGTTATTTATGAGGATCAAACGGGTTTTGTGAAGGGGAGGCAGTTGAACATTAATGTGCGGCGGCTTCTCAATGTCATAATGATGCCGGCGGTGGACAGGGAGGTGGAGATAGTGGCGTCGACGGATGCGGAGAAGGCCTTTGATAGGGTGGAGTGGAGATACCTTTGGGAGGTTTTGAAGAGGTTCGGGTTTCGTGAGGGATTTATTAGGTGGGTGAGGCCCCGGTGACGACTGTGGTGACGAATGGGAGGAGGTCGGAGAACTTTCGGTTGTACCGGGGGACGAGGCAGGGGTGCCCCCTGTCTCCCCTGCTGTTTGCGTTGCCGATCGAACCCCTGGCCATGGCGCTGAGGGAATCGAGGAACTGGAGGGGAATAGTTCGGGGGGGGGGGGAGGAGGATCGGCTGTCATTGTAAGCGGACGATTTATTGTTGTGTGTTGCAGATCCGGCGGGGGGGATGCCGGAGACGATGCGGATTCTTGGGGAGTTCGGGGTCTTCTCTGGGTATAAGCTCAACGTGGGGAAGAGTGAGCTGTTCGTGGTGCATTTGGGGACCAGGAGAGAAAGATAGGGGAGCTTCAGCTGAAAAGGGCAGAGAGGAGCTTCAGATACCTGGGGATCCAGATAGCCAGGAGCTGGGGGGCCCTGCATAGGCTGAACTTTACGATGCTGGTGGAGCAGATGGAGGAGGAGTTTAGGAGGTGGGATGTCAGGGTCCAGTCGGTCAAAATGACGGTGCTCCCGAGGTTTCTGTTCCTCTTCCAGTGTCTACCCATTATGATCCCGAAGGCTTTTTTCAGGAGGGTCAGTAGGAGTATTACAGGGTGCAGAAGACCCCGAGGGTGAGGAGGGTATTCTTGGAGCGGGGCAGGGAAGTGGGAAGTGCCCAATCTGTGTGGGTACTACTGGGCTGTGAACGTGGCAATGATACGAAGGTGGGTGATGGGGGGGGGTGGCATGGAAGAGGTTGGAGGTGGCGTCCTGTGTGGGCACGAGCTTAGAGGCGTTGGTGACGGCGCTGTTGCCGCTCCCCCCAGCAAGGTATTCTACGAGTCCGGTAGTGGTGGCTACCCTCAAAATCTGGGGGCAGTGGAGATGGCATTGGGAGGAGGTGAAGGCTTCAGTGTGGTCCCCGATACAGGGGAACCACCAGTTTGTACCAGGGAGGATGGACGAAGGGTTTTTGAGCTGGCACAGGGCAGGTATCAGGCGGATGGTGGACCTCTTTCTCGATGGGAAGTTTGCGACCTTAGAGGAGTTGGAGGGGAGGTGGGGTCTCCCCCCAGGGAATACTTTCAGGTATATGCAGATCAGGGTGTTTGTTAGGCGGCAGGTGGTGGAGTTTCTACTGTTGCCGCCAAGGGGGGTTCAGGACAGGGTGCTCTCGGGGACGTGGGTCGGCAATCTACCAAGTGATGCAGGAGGGGGAGGAGGCCTCGGTGGAAGAGCTGAAAACGAAATGGGAGGAAGAGCTGGGAGAGGAGATCGATGAGGGGACGTGGGCTCTGGGGAGGGTGAATTCCTCCTCCTCTTGCGCACGGCTTAGTTTAATTCAACTAAAGGTGCTGCATAGGGCGCATATGACTGAGACCAGGCTGAGCCGGTTGTTTCGGGGTGAGGACAGGTGTGGCAGGTGTTCGGGAGCCCAGCAAATCACACCCACATGTTCTGGGCGTGTCCCGCGTTGGAGGGCTTTTGGAGGGGTGTTGCTGGGACCTTGTCAAGGGTGGTTGGCTCCAGGGTGGAGCCTGGCTGGGGGCTCGCAGTTTTCGGGGTAGCATCGGAGCCGAGAGTGCAGGAGGCGAGAGAGGCCAGCATTCTGGCCTTTGCATCCCTGGTAGCCCGGCGCAGGATTCTTTTACAGTGGAGGGACGCGAAACCCCCGAGCGCGGAATCCTGGATCAAAGACATGGTTGGGTTTATTAAACTGGAGAGGGTCATGTTTGCCCTGAGGGGGTCGGTGCCCTAAGGGGGTCTTCCGGCGGTGGCAGCCGTTTCTAGACTTCCTGGCAGAGCATTCGGGGGCGGTCAACTTTAGCAGCAACTCGGGGGGGAGGGGACGGGGGGGATGACGTGGGCGGAGGGGATGGGGTGGGGGGGGGGGGTGGGGGGGGGGGATGGCGTGGGCGGGGGGGCACTTGTTTGCTATGGGGGTGTGGTTTCATGGTTTATGCTCATTCTTTTTGTTAATTTATTGCTTGTGTTTGGGGGGGGTTACTGTTTTTCTTTGTTTTGTTGGTTAAAATTTGTTGAAAATTTGAATAAAAATTATTTTGAAAAAAAGAAACCCATGCCACGATCTTGCGTCCATGTTCATCACTAGCGCAAACGGCAACATGGGCGCGAAATCTTGCCACGCTCGGAAAATGTGAATCTCATCTGGGAGATCTTGGGTTGGATTCTCTGTTTTCGGGACTATGTCCCTGTGCCGTCGTAAAAACTGTGGACTTTCACCCCAGAAAAACTGGCATGAAAGGGCCACACATTCTTAGCCTTGCAGGGAGCTAGCAGTGAACCATCGTAAAACTAGCAGTTTTTGCTGCAGATACGGGCCCCCGCACTTCCGGGTCGGATGCCGCACATGCGCAGGGCGGTGTCCTCCAGCGGCTGCACACTGCTCCATGGCTGACTCAGATTGCGGAGCTGGACCCTGAACATAGTGTCCCCGATCGGCTGTGCACCCGACCCGGACCGCGTTGCCGTATATGCCCCTGCTCTCCGATCGGCACGCCCCCGACCAGGGCAGCCACGGACTGAGTCCACAGCTGCCACACTAGTATCCCGACCGGCTGGACCATGTTAGATCCACGCATTCGGGACTTTTGCCGGTCGGGGGCAGAGAATGGCGGGGCGGGCCTCCAGCAATGGCCGCAGGTAGGCATTAGGCGATGCGGCATACTCTCTGAGTACATCACTTTTTGGGGCCCGGAGAATAGTGAAACCGGCGCCAGTCCCGATTCCATGCGGGAAACTGGATTCTCCGCACTGGCGCCGGCTGCAATTTCGGTGTCAGGGTGCAGGGAATCCTGCCCCTTGTTTTTCAACTCTCCCACTACTGCCCCCCCTCTCTCCCCACCGCCACGCCACCCCAGGCAGGTGACGTAATGAGGGTCCGACACAGAAAGGCCAGGAATCTCATTTCAATTTTGATGTAATTAGTGCGCTTTACCGCCATATCCTCCCCTCGCATTGGAAATTTCCCATCGCCAAAGTGAAGACTCTTTGGCGAGGTTTACAATTACTTTCAAAACAGGCAGCGGGCAAGTAGAGCCCACTGGGCGTGCACAGGTAAGTACAGTCCCCGGGGGAGAGGGGCATGCCTGGGCAGTACCAGGTGCCAGTATCACAGGGGAGACCTTGGGGAGTTCCATTGGGGAGGATTCCCCTTATCAGTTGGGGGTTTCCCCTTTTGCGTGTATGTGGGGAAGATGGTCCCCTGTGTTCTTGGGGGTGGTTCCCTGTGACTGTGGGAAGGGTTTCTGTGTGCACGGGGCTGTTAGGAGGGGGGAGAGATTTCTGCAGCTCACCGATCTCAGGATTCCCTGCTGCAGGTTTTGTACGGCACTTCCCCACCAGCGTGGGCCACGACTCCAGACCTGCATGCCGTTTTCCCACTTCAGCCAACACTCTGTGCAGAGAATGGAATATTCCATTCCTGGTTTCTCTCATGTGACCAGAGCACCTCTTATCATCCCGTCACAAATTTTTTCTGATGGCTAGGCATTATCAAGCAATGGGGTCCAGGGTTTGCCTATTCACATAGCAAAATGATAAAATAGGACTTAATACTTACACCCAGGCGGGAATTCCCGATCATTGGGATTTTCTTTTCCCGCTGAGTACCCTTGTCCACGGGTCCACGGGCATGGGCTGGCTTCAATGGGAAATCACATTGACAAGTTATGGGAAGAGAGAATCCTGCCCCATTGGATTCCAAGTCAGTTGAAGAGCCTGCAAACAGCATTGTGAAACCAGTTTTAAACACACTTGGAGAAGTGCAGCCATTATCCACAGGATGGCTCATTTACCTTTTCAATACTTCTGAAAGATATGCCCATAAAGGTTGCTTTCAGTTAACGTCTTCATCAAGCTTTGTCCAGACATAAAGTTTAGCTCAGATGGTCTTGCAGTTGTCTGTCCATTGGCAGGAAAGAAAATGCCACCTGACCTATCAACTCCAGTTTGTTTTACAGGAAAGTCCATATTGCATGGTGTGATAACAGTCACAAACCAATGTTTTACCTTGAGACTTGATGGTGCCAACCTGTTCTAGGTTGTAGAGTGATTCATCAGAGTCATTGTTCGACATCACCCTAGCAACCATCCTTGAAAAGCTTGCTCTTCTATCCAGAGAAACGTTTGTGTGAAAAGTGGTTCAGCTTCTTGCTGTTAGACTGCTTTCTCTATTCTGGACATTCTTTCTTTCCTCTTGTGTGCTGTCCTTCATTTTCTTCATTGACTTCTGCTTGGAATGTTTGGGCTGCCTCTCAATAACTGCAAAGCCTCATCAGCTTTCTCAATACTGTTCAGCTGATGATGAAGCACATTGGACATACTCTCACGGCAGGATCTCTTGTCCTTCAGACTATAGTGTGGGCATGATTCAGTGGCCTGGTTTTGCTCGAGACAAGGCCGGTGAATAGCGGGAGAGGCCTAAAATTAGCGGCAAATCATTTGCGATGCAACCAGTCCACTCCCGTAGGCGTAATCAGGATCGTACCTTAGCGTTGCAAGAAGCTAATATCACCATTTAAGCCCTATTTCCATACAATTAACGAGAGCCACCCCATATCCATCGTGATCCAGCCGCCTCCCCAGCAAGTGGTCACATTTGAGCGATTCGTACTCCTTTTTAAAACGTGAACCTGATGGAAGGGCTACTGCAGGGAGCCGAGGAGGTGAGTGGCAATGAGCCTGGGGGCACCGGGCTTGCTACGTCTGAGCTAGGAGGGGGGTAGGTGGGGGCAACCAGGGGGGCACCCTCGGCTGCGGTGGTCTGTCATGGGAGGAGGGGTTGGAGTCGGGGCGGGGGGAAAGGGGTGTTCTGCAGGAGGGGCAGCCGCACTTGACTCCTCCATGCCAACCCCAGAATCATGTGTGCTCATTCCGAAGGCAACCCTTGTCCCTGCCTATCTGCCCCACCAACCACACATAACCACCTTTCATTGCCACGGTCTCTGGCCATGTGGCTGAAGGCTATTGCTGGATTGGTTACGTGAGCACTTCACATATCCAAGTGGATTCCCATGAGTAGGTGTGCCATATAGCATGTGGGAGTTATTGCCCAGCATCCCAATCAGACAGTGATGCCTGGACACTGTCTGAACACTGCGGGAGGCTCCACAAACGGAGCAGCCAACATCTGAACAACCAGGATATGGGCCCCAGCACCGGGAACAAGTCCATGGCCGGATGGTGGGTGAGTGCCACGGGGAGGGGACCAGCATCCGGAACCAGGTAAAATTATGTGCGGGTGTCAGGAGTACAGGGTCTGCGGTCCAGTGAGCAGAGGGGAGGGGTGTGCTGCTGTGGTCGGGTGTGCATGCAAAGGGTGCTCCGGATACGGGGGAGGGGAGGGGGAAGCTCAATGGGGGAATGGAGGGTCCCGGGTGGGAGCCACCGCTGTTTGTCAGTCTAACACCCTCTCCCAGTGCCTTACAGATATTGTACGGTATGGACAGTATTTTGGAGCCCACAGAATTAGCCCTAGTGGTGCTACTGGTAGGCTGGGTGACCAGGCACTGGAAACAGTGGCGACAGCAGCAGCGTCGACAGGTGCTCGAGGCGGTGGCCCATGTACCGGACTCCGCCCCACACCCTGAGGACCCGGCCGCCCATCAGGCCAGGGAGGGACCCAGAGGCAGATTCCCCTGACGGCTCAGGGTGTACAGGTATCGTGCAGGTCATTCGAGCAGATGACGGATAGCACGTGCCACAGGAGGCTCTGCCTCAACAAGGAGACGGTGTGTCATCTGTGCCATGTCACCTTGGACTTGGCACCACATGGAGCAGGAGGACACCCACTCCCGCTGGCCATCAAGGTCTCTGCAGCTCTGAAATCCGGATCATTCCAAGGCTCGAGCGGGGACCTGTGTGGAATATCGCAGGTCACAGCCCACAGCTGCATCCAACATGTCACGGATGCCTTGTTTGTCTGGGCCGAAAACTACATAAACGTTGACTTTTCGCCTTCCTTTCGCTACCGTTACGTCTAGTTGTGTGTTCCCAGGATGCACATGGGAGGAGGAGGCAGCCAGCTGTATACCACGTCCCGTGGTCTTTGATGCCCCTGGTGGACATCCTCTGGGGGCTATGAGGCTGGCATAGCTCACTTATTAGCGACACAAGCACAGCCATGCCAACCAGTCCCATGTGCTGACTTCGAGACGAGGCGTCATTAGGGGGTTGGAACTAGGGGGAGCTGGTGACCACCATTGCCACTTAATACAATGGGTCCGGGTTGGAACCCAGCGCCCTCTCCTCCCGCTCGATGCCCATAGGGCCCTAGGGTTCACCTCGGGATGGGTGGGCAGCTGGTTCGATGCCCCTGGTGTCACCTGGCTCTGCCAACACTGGCAGCTCCCCAATGCCTGCACCATGGTGTCGACATCGTCAGCGATCCTCTTCAGTGTTTGGGACATGTTCTCCAGTACCTCAGCCATGCCCATCTGAGAGGGGGACATGACCCGCAGCATCTAACTAATGGCAGCCTGGTACTGGGTCACATGCCCAGCGAGTCAGATACTCTACCAAGACCCTCCGCCACGGCCGTCCCCAACTGTGCCATGCCTTGGACAACTTCACACATGCTGCTGACATCATGCACCAGGCTCTCCACAGTGGTAGGCACCCTAGCAGTGTTCTCCTTAGTGCCACCCATTGCCGGTGACATCTCCTGCGCTCATAGCCTCTGGGACTCCTCCAATCGACAATGGTCCTGCTGGAGTGTCATGGACATCTCCCTCTGAATGTCCCGATCGCTCCCTAACATCTCCATCAGCTCCGGGATAGCTTGTTCCATAGGCTCAGCATCTGGCTGAGACCCAGATGGGTATTGGATTCTAGCAGACCTCTGACTGCTGTCTCACGTGCGAGTTACTGCTTCCACCTGATGCATATCAGCAACTTTGTGGTGCTCACCAGACTGTGCCCCAGAAGTCTGACCACTCACGCTTCCCACCGAGGTGTGTGCGTATCTGCTGGTGCAGCGTGGGGATGACAGCTGTAGAACGTCGATGGCAGCATCCTCGAAGCTCTCCTCCAAGGCGGTCTCATGGGAGGCAGGGGAGGGGAGCCATCCCAGATGGGTCAGCGTCATTGGCTGGAGGACCTGCGGGAAAATGGACAAAGGTTAGAGGGAAGGATGGGTCAGTCAGTAAGACAATCACAACTCTCTTTTGACAAGTCCATCGGCTGGTGCCCTGTGATTCCTCACCTTTGCGGCATGCGCCGACCTTTGCATTAGTGACCGCACTTTTCTCGGCCACACTTGTCACCTCCAGGGCATGCTCCTTGAAGGTCGTGAGGATTTGTATGGCCGGTGCCCCTCCGCTAGTCTGGGCCCTCTCCCTGCGTATGTGGGAAAGCTTCTTCTGTGGAAGCACAGGGAGAGCATCATTAGCTGCATTCATGGTTCACAGTGGTGGGGGGGGGGGACGGTGAAGGAAGGGTAGGGGGGAGGATTGAAGGGGGGGTGAAGGGAGTGTTGGGGGCCACATGAAGGGTTGGGTTGGTGGATACTTGCATGGGGGTGGAAAGTCTTGGGGGTGGGGTTGGTTTCAGTTCAGTGTAGGTCGTTGACCTACTTGCAACACTGCAGGCCAGTCCTATTGGTTATGCTTCCTGAGCTGACGGCTGTGCCACTTCATCCCATGCAGCACTGGCTCACCCGACGGGACCCTCGGGGGAACAGGACATCCCTCCTGCCCTCCACCACATTGAAGAGCCTCCCCAGATCTGCGACTCCAAATCATGGGGCCGGTCCTCTCAGCGCCATGGCTGTGAGCTGAGTGGGGCTGGCTGTGCAAGTGCAGTTTTCATGCTGCTCGACCTTATTAGTGGGGGGGTGGCAAGCACAGTCCGGCGAATCAGCTGCCGAGCCTACATTTGCAGCATGAAGCTCATGGGGCCTCGCTAAGTGGACCAACTAACATTGAATAGTGTTCCTGGCCTTGCCGGGCAGAGCGCCAGGAAGCTTGGGGAAGTTCCCGCTCGCTACTACACTTAGAAATCTTTCTGAAGAATTGTGCCCTAAATGTCGTTTGATAGCGATGGGGACCTCGCCGGCAGAGCTGGTGCGCACTCCCTGACAAACCCGTCGCAAATGAACTTAGAAATTTTACCATTAAAATCTGCTCTCGGTCTCAAATCCCCTGTCATCTCCATAGAAGCAGGTACTGGAATATTCAAAGCCATAATGACTCACCCAGCAGTCAATGTCGGAGAGTTATAGAGGTCTATGACACAAAAAAGGCCCTTCTGTCCATCGCCTCTGCGCTGGTTAAAAACAACCACTTAAGTGTTGTAATCCCATTTTCCAGCACTTGGCCTTGTATGCCCTGGGATCACAAGTGCACATCTAAATACTTGTCAAATGTTGTGAGGGTCTCTGCCGCCACCACACTTTCAGGCAGTGTGTTCCAGACATCCATCACCCTCTTTGTGAAAAAAGTTTCCCTCACATTCCCCCAAACCTCCTGCCCCTCACCTTAAATCTATGCCCCATAGAACATAGAACAGTACAGGACAGAACAGGCCCTTCGGCCCTCGATGTTGTGCCGAGCAATGATCACCCTACTCAAACCCACGTATCCCCCCTATACCCGTAACCTAACAACCCCCCCCCCCCCCCCCGCTAAACCTTACATTTTAGGACACTACGGGCAATTTATCATGGCCAATCCACCTAACCAGCACATTTTTGGACTGTGGGAGGAAACCGGAGCACTCGGAGGAAACCCACGCACACACGGGGAGGACGTGCAGACTCCGCACAGACAGTGACCCAGCCGGGAATCGAACCTGGGACCCTGGAGCCGTGAAGCATTTATGCTAACCACCATGCTACCGTGCTGGTCATTGATCCCTCCCCCATGGGGAAAGTTTCTTCCTGTCTACTCTGTCTATGCCTCTCATAATTTTATACTTCTCAATCATGTCCCCCCTCAGTCTCTTCTGCTCCATGGAAAACAACACCAGTCTATCCAATCTCTTCTTAGCTAAAACTCTCTTTGGGGCCTTGGGGCCTCACGGTAGCATGGTGGTTAGCATCAATGCTTCACAGCTCCAGGGTCCCAGGTTCGATTCCCGGCTGGGTCACTGTCTGTGTGGAGTCTGCACGTCCTCTCTGTGTGTGCGTGGGTTTCCTCCGGGTGCTCCGGTTTCCTCCCACAGTCCAAAGATGTGCGGGTTAGGTGGATTGGCCATGCTAAATTGCCCGTAGTGTAAGGTTAATGGGGGGGATTGTTGGGTTACGGGTATACGGGTTACGTGGGTTTAAGTAGGGTGATCATTGCTCGGCACAACATCGAGGGCTGAAGGGCCTGTTCTGTGCTGTACTGTTCTAAATCTAAATCTAAATCTCCAGCCCAGGCAACGTTCTGGTCAGTCTCTTCTGCACCCTTTCAAGTGCAATCACATCCTTCCTTTTATGTGGAAACCTCCGCTAAGTTTCAGACTGCCAGTTTTTAGGCCTACAAGTCCAGGTAGAACAGTATATTATGTCAAACCAATCCTAACCTTATAACCAAAACTTCTGGAAGCTGTGTCCTATAGGCCAGGCCATGCACATATCACAGGGTGAGCAGTGCTACTGGTGAACAATGAAGCTGCAAGACCTACTAATGCATGGCCCAAGTATCAAATTTGAAACATTAATGTGGCTTCTATCCTCTAAGAATTAGGCATGCTAATCATGCTGCAACTAGTGAGCAGCAGTACAAGCAGTAAATCGTCTGTTTACCAGGCAGATGGTTGTAGATTTGGATACCAGGGCAATGTGTTTGATGTACATCTGTTGCGTGCTCTGACTAGGCTTCATCAGTTATTAGCTGGCCTTGGTGTCTTGAAAAATCCACTGAGCTTGTAACCTTTGGTAGGATTTCTGTCGTAAATTGTAAAGCGAAACAGCATTTTGCAAAAAATAAACTAACTGCAACCTCTTCAAAGTTTAGAGTAAACATTTGCTGGAATTTACTTTCATGTCATAAATAAACACCTATGACTTCTATAATTTTGTTACAAGCAAAAAAATAAAGGAAATCTTCCCACGTGTCTTGTAAAAATTGTATAAATCCCTGCAGAATGACATTATATTTCCCTGCAGAAGAGTTAATTGCACTCTAATTTATGTCAGCTAACTATGATGGATGTTGTTTGTTTTAGTTAGTCATTGGTTACAGTGCACATCTGTTTTATTTCACCATTTCTAGGTTTCTTGCATTTGGTTATTCGCTGATTTTCATAAGTAACATTGGAGTGAGGGCCATTGAAATCTATTTGTGCCACGTCCATTGTTCAAATTCAAAACAGAAGCCAATATGGTGGGTGTGGTTCACACATTCTACTAAAACAGAAGTGCGCTCAGTGGTTAGCACTGCTGCCTACGGCGCTGAGGACCCAGGTTCGAATCCGGGCCCTGGGTCACTGTCCGTGTGGAGTTTGCACATTCTCCTTGTGTCTGCATGGGTTTCACCCTTGTAGTGATCTTCATATCTATATGTAAACAAGGGTTTAATGTATGGACGTAACAGCTAAGTAATCACTAGATGGCAGCACTAAAGATTGGTATAAAAAGACAGACTCAAACCAAGATCTGCCTCTTCGTAAGGAAAATGACTAGTGACCAGAGGTAGAGAGAGACAGCTCAGAGTGAAGGTGGAGTTAATCACAGTTAATTCTTATTCAATCTTGTTTATTTAACATCTAGTATAAGTGTTAGAGAGAGAACAAACTCACAGTTTATTTGTTAACGTTACTCAATAAAGTATTTGCTCTAATTGGAAGACTACAAGTGTTAATCAACATTGAGTTAAAGATCATCCTGGCAAGAAGCAAATGAGTAATATGTTGCACAAAGTAATATAACAGGAGTAGTAATATAACAACCCCCACACCCAAAGATGTGCAGACTAGGTGAATTGGCCATGCTAAATTGCCCCCTAATTGGAAAAAAATAATTGGGTACTCTAAATTTATTTTTAAAAAGCAGAAGTGCGCTGTCCGCCATATTGGATGTGGCTACACTGTAGGCACACAACAAAAGTTTTAGAATTGCTAATTAAGATATTTAAATAAGGACCTTTCACTTGTTGAAGGATACTTTGAGTTTTGGCGAGCTCAGCACCTGTTAAATGTGCCAATAACATGTGGCACTAACTTCAGGAAGGACTGCTTCAGCAATGCTATATAAAGGGTTTACCTATTAAATACATTAGTCGGTGGCTTGTCATATGATGCTGTTGGTTAATTTCCGGGTATTTTTTTGGCCTGACTTCTGACTGTCCCCTGTGAATGCTTGCCTGATGCTGCATTGTATCTATGCCTTCACATAGTCATTGCTGCATCATGCTTCAAAATAAATGTAAAATTGAACTACATTTCCGTTTTTCATTGAAATGTTAGGTATTCATTCAACATTTAGAATGTTGGTTATTTTACATTTTCCTTTTGACATTTTGCTTTCATTGTTTGGCCCTTTGCTGAATAAACACATATTTCTTACAGCTAGCAGATTGCAGAACATGCATACTTAAGAAACCATTTGAATGGCAGCACGGTGGCGCAGTGGGTTAGCCCTGCTGACTCACGGCGCCGAGGTCCCAGATTCGATCCTGGCTCTGGGTCACTGTCTGTGTGGAGTTTGCGCATTCTCCCCGTGTTTGCGTGGGTTTCGCCCCCACAACCCAAAGATGTGCAGGCTAGGTGGATTGGACGTGCTAAATTGCCCCTTAAGTGGAAAAATGAATTGGGTACTCTAAATTTATATTAAAAAAAGAAACCATTTGACAAAGCATCCAGTCCTATGATGAATAATATACTTGAAATATTTTGGCAAACTGTTCATATTTATTAAGTATATAGTATATTCAATGGTATGTAAGAATAAAATGAATCATATTGGGCTTATTGCTCCTAATAGTGATCTTAATTAAACATATTACACTTCGTGCTCAGTATTGAGGCTGATTGGATTATTAAATGCTAAATTCCTGTTATAATTCACTGGTTTATATATTGATTTGAGTAGTTTAATTAACATTGAAGACAGGCTGAGAAATTTGGCTGTGTCACGTCTGTCCTTCAGGTGCAAAATGCACTCTCTGGACGCGATTCTCCCATAAAGGAACAAAGTCCACTCGTGAGTGCATTTAATCACGTGTTGCCCGGCAATTGCAGTGCCGAGAAACACATTGCTATTCAATGCACCCACATTGAATCACGGGCCCGAAAGGGCAACGTGCGGCCAAGGCACGAGGAACGTGCGGCCTTTGTTACACTAGGGAGCTCTGTTCACCGGAATTCCCCAATCTTGTGAAAGATCGGGACGTCATTTTTATGTGCCATCTTGATCTCCAAGGCCTCCGAAACAATCCCCGACCTCCCCCACCCAGCCCGTACATAATATGGGAGGGTCCCCGCTCCCCCGACCCCTCCAACGCACTCGTCTAACACCCACACCAGGCAACCCCAGCCAGATTGCGTGCACGCAAAAAATGACCAGCTTGGCACCACGACCCTAGCACCCTGACAGTGCCAGTTTGGCACCCAGGTGGCACTGCCATGGGACCCAGGTGGCACCAGGTACCTCGGGAATCTGTACATTAGAGTGAGGCATTCTGCCTTGCTCTAATATGTAGATTTGCCAAAAAGTGATCCTGCTGCGGCCAAGCTGCGCCATGACGAGCTGCTTTTCGGGCGCAGCTTGGCCGTTGGATCGCGTCCACTATCTATCTCTCTCTCTTTCTTTCTCTCTATTCCTGTCCATAACAGTAACTTTTACATCGATGAAGATGACTCCTTTTTGCAAATTCCTGATTTCCACTTTCTCAGGCTCTTACTTCACTTTCCAAGGATACGAGACTGTGTTTTAATTAAGTATGGCTTGTCTCAGGGTCTAGAGCATGATTGCATGAAAATGTTATTTGCATTGAGAAAACCACTTTAGCCTTTCAGTAGAGAAGGTAAATGCATAGACACATGATGTGATCACCCACACGAGGATCCTGATCTCCCTCTGGGGCACGTTGAGTGCGGGTTCCCATGGTAACGGGCTGAGGCCCATCCAGGTGGGACTCGTTATCAAACCTTTTAAATACCCCTGTCCCACATCCGGACTGGGAGTACACCCGAGGCAGATCTGGAGGAGACTCTAGCTGTGTGCCACGAGTGCGATCTTACTTCTGAGTTAAAATAAATTTGGTATAACCTTTATCTTCGTGTCTCCTGGATTACTACACATGAGAATTGTTTGATGATAAAAGCCGTGGTCCATTTAGTTTACCTTCTACCATCCTGGTAATCACATGATACAATGATACTAGAATTGCTGATTCAGCAGAACAATCAATTTCTATGAATTGGTTTACTCTCGACCCAGGAATAAACTACTATTGATCCAAAGGTGGAGAGCTTTAGGAATCGTATGTACAAAATCACTTTTTTCCTCCCAAACATGCTTCATTTACCAGATATCATTTTTCAAATTACTCATAAACTATATCCCAAAATGTTATTTTCTGAAATAAATCAATCTAATTTGTATTGAATGAAGGGAATTGTGGTGACTTACCAGGACCTAGCTTTCAGGCTAAAGAATTGGGCATTTTAAAATCATACTGCAGACAACCCTCAGACAGGCTGTTGGAATTCAGACTTGGCCAAAGTCAAATACACAGCCAACAGACAAGCTGCCAGAACATGGCTGAACCTGTCAATCACCCATCAGGAGATCATCGCACACTATTGATGTGTACAGGTCTATTGTCAGTAGCCCAATCGGGCCAGATTTTCTGTCACCCAGAGTTTCTGCTGTTACCTTTTCTGGGAACAGGTTATGTGCAGTCCACGCCACCAGAGATGGGACACCTGGGGTGGGCTCAGTATCCAGACAAATGGTCATCAACCGGATCATTGGCTGACACCTCTTCCCAAGGCATCATTGGCAGAAAGCCAGAGGAAATGGCAAAAGGACGTGAAGGGAGGGGGACAAAAACAGGCACCCGAGGCACATCTGGAGGAGAGACTCCATGCAGAGACAATCAAAACGACTGACCAGAGAAGGAAGGAAGGAAGGAAGTAACAGCATGCGCAATTCACTTTCGTGAGGACGGACCAGAGGGACTCAAGAATCGGACTCACAGTTCAACCAAGCCATCTTTGCGGGTAATAAAAACTGATCTTGGGTACCACTAGAGAATATTTTGTGGGTAATTTATGGGTTAATGGTGTGTGAAATAAATATTGTTGAACTTGAATTTGTGTTTGTTCTTTGTTCTCCTTGTTATTAAAAGACAACTAGGTAAAACCTCTGAGTAAGTAAACTGGTCAAAAGTATCTGAATTGGACAGGTACAATAGAATCTAATCTGCAGATGAACTACTAGTTCAGTGTTCTTCAAACATTTTTTCCGGCGACCCATTTTTACCAACCAGCCAACCTTCGGGACCCAACCCGGCCGATCTTCGCGACCCACACCGGCCGACCTGTGCAACCCGGTGGACAAAAATGGAGGATATGGTTTTGGGTCCCTTTGGCCCTCGTACACGCTCCTCCAATGGAACCTGTTGGATGAAGGTGAAGCCTTCCGGTGTCGGAAAGTATGGAGTCTCCATCTGTCCAAAGTTCTGAATATTTTTCCTGTAAAATTTTATCAAATAAACCCCCCCACCCCCGAACTTGTAAAAAAAAAATGAGTAAAATAAATGAAAAAAATACAAATTAAATGAATAAAATAAATGAGTAAATGAATAAAAACCACTACAGAACTTGTAAAACAAATATCCGCAACCGTTTAAAAAAATAGCGGCCGCACTGCGCATGCGTGCCCGATTATCGGTGCGCATCGCGCTGATCATCGTGCGCGCATGCGCAATGCAGCCAAAGCTTTTTAACAGGTTCGCGGAATGCGCATGCGCGCCGATCATCACGATACTCTCAGATTGAAAAAGAATGCCTGGGCCTCCTCACAGGGATCGACAAGTTCCATGATTATGTGTATGGCCTCCCCAAATTCACGGTCGAGACGGACCACAGGCCATTGGTTCACATCATCCAAAAAGACCTCAATGACATGACGCCACGGCTACAACGTATTCTCCTCAAACTCCGCCGCTATGATTTCGACCTGGTGTACACCCCGGGCAGAGAGCTCATTGTGGCCGATGCACTCTCCAGATCTATCACCACACTGTGTGAGCAGACTGACTTTGTCTGTCAAATAGACGCGCAGGTGCAATTCTGTGCCTCCAACTTTCCGGCCACTGATGAGAGCTTCATTCAAATACGTCAGAAGACTGCCAGGGATCCACTGCTCCAGCGGGTCATGCAACACCTCACGGATGGTTGGCAAAAGGGGCAGTGCCCCCAGTTTTATAATGTCAAGGACGATCTAACAGTGGTAGACAGCATCCTAATAAAGCTTGAGAGAATTGTGATCCCACAGAACATGCGAGAGTTGGTCCTCGGCCAAATCCACGAGGGTCACCTAGGGGTCGAAAAGTGTCGCCGTCGAACCCGAGAGGCCCGAGTTGCCAACACGGTCCTCAATTTCCCGACGTGTCAAAGGTTCCAGCCGGCTCAGTCTAAAGAGACTCTACCGCCGCATGAAATGGTGACCTCCCCATGGTCCAAAGTTGGTGTTGACCTGTTCCATGCCAAGGGCCGAGACTGTGTCCTCCTAGTGGACCACTTTTCCAACTACCCCGAGGTGGTCAAACTGCCTGACCTCACGTCGGTGGCGGTGATCAAGGCATGCAAGGAAACTTTTGCCCGGCATGGGATCCCACTCACGGTGATGAGTGACAACGGCCCCTGCTTCTTCAGCCAGGAGTGGTCAGATTTTGCCTGCCTGTACAACTTTCGGCACGTCACATCCAGCACCCACTACCCCCAGTCGAATGGGAAGGCCGAAAAAGGGGTCCACATCGTTAAAAGACTGTTGTGCAAAGCTGCTGACTCGGGTTTTGATTTCAACCTGATGCTGTTAGCCTGCAGGGCGACTCCTCTGTCCGCTGGCCTGTCCCCAGCGCAACTCCTCATGAACCGCACACTGCAAACGACGGTTCCGGCTGTCCACATTCCGGACATTGACAACTTCCCGGTCCTACAGAGGATGCAACAGTCTCGGGCCCAATGCAAGTCGGTGTATGACGCCCACGCCACAGATCTCCCCGACCTGGTCCTTGCTGACCGAGTTCGTGTTCAGCTACCTGACGGTGGCTGGTCTGCCACAGCTGTGGTGGTTAAGCAAGTGGCCCCGAGATCGTTCCTCGTTCGCATGCCTGATGGCTCCTTTCTCCGGCGTAATAGGTGGGCACTGTGCCGCCTCGCACACTGTTTCCTCAGGACATGTCCTTCCACGAGGCCACCGATCTGCCAGTTATTCTACCGACTTCTACGATCACCGCATTGGAGGCAGTTCCGTCCATTCAAGTGCAGGCGGCCCCTGACCCACTCTTGAGGCGGTCAACCAGAATTCGTCACCCGCCACAGAGACTGAATTTATAGACTGAATGTAGCATTACCTTGTTATCTCATCGTTTACACATCTGTACGTATGGTTTCTTTTCTCATGTGTTATCTGCCCTCTGTCTGCACTAGACACCTTCCCATGTATATAAGTTAGCATATTCTGTATATAGTCAGGTTCCTGTACACATACTCACTATTTATTGACCTGAACAGATATTTAAAAAAAAGGGGGGGAGATGTCATAATATACATCCAGGTATATAATGGTGTGCAGACAGACAGTGATTGACACACAAGATGACCGGTGAGCACACAGAACACAGCAGCCAATCACCAGACAGGACACAACCACTATAAAGCCAGAGGGCACTAGTTTTCCCTCTCTCTCGGGATCCAGCCTCTGAGACAGTCAGAGCTCGTGAGCAGCAACTAGAACAAACACCATGTGGTAGTCAGTTAGTCTGGTCAGGTTAGCCTCAGGTCTCCAGTCAAGTCAGCATAGTGTCAACCCACAGTTAAGCATGCATTATTGTTAGTTGTTCAATAAAATTGTGTTGCATTTCTTCAAGTGTTGGAAGCCTGTCTCTCTCACAACTGCATCAAACGCAGTCCACGTAGACCCAGCTTACCCACCACATCACATGTAATGTGGCAAACCACTGCCTGATGGCTCCGCCTTCCCTTGGGCTTGGTATAAAGGTGGCTGATATCCGCCCCTGCCCCAGTTTGGGATAAAAGGCCAGGAGGCTTTCTGTTTAGCTTATTAAAGCCTCAGTTACGTTCACGACTCGTCTTGTGTTCATTGATGGCACATCAGATGTGGAGGGGGAACTCGATACATCTGTGGTTGTGGCAGGGAGAGAGAGAGACCCCAATATTTCTGTAGTTGTGGGGGAGGGTTCGCCACAATGCTTGTTGGGGGGGGGGAGGTGCCCTCCGTGTCTGGGTGGGGGGGGGGGAGTTTATTTTCAGTGCTGATGAGAGTGCCCTTTAAAGATGGTGCCCGTCTCTGTGGAGCCTGCTTTCCCATTCTATCAAACCCCGCCCTGCCAGTGTGACTGCACAAACCACCCATCCACATTCTCTCCACTGAGTTCCCGAAAATCTGATCTGAAAACTCAACATTGCATCTGGAGCGATCCATGCCGGTTTTCAGTCAGTTTGTCAAGTTTGTTACAGTTCCGCTCATTAGGTGAGAGCTGCTCAGCAGCCTGAAGGGTTAGCTGAAGCTGTGGTTCCGAAGTGATCGTGCCAAAGCACAAGACCTGACGAGATGGTGATGGTCTTCAACCATGCGCTCATTTCACTGTCAGCTGTAGCTTCTCAATCAGGTGGCCACAACTGCATGAAGTTATTTGATGCAGTGTTTGCGTTGTTGCCGTGACTTTCAATTCCCAGGGTGTATGGATACAGAGTTCACTAATGATCTTTCCAGATATCATGGCTTGATGAATAATAATGTTTTGGAAGTGCAAGTGCTAATGTGGAGCCTGCTGTTGATGTGACTGGTTTAAAATCCCTTTCTGAGCAATGGAGTGGCAATAAGGGACAGTAGTCAGGCCGTCTCCCGTTGCCTGCACCTTACTCCTCCTGAAATCTTGTGGCTATCAATATGTCACATCCGCATCTTCTACATTATAGGGCATTTAGGGCAGCAAGGCAGCACAAGTGGATAGCACTATGGCTTCACAGCGCCAGGGTCCCAGGTTCGATTCCCTGCTGGGACACTGTCTGTGTGGAGTCTGCACATTCTCCCCGTGTCTGCGAGGGTTTCCTCCGGGTGCTCCGGTTTCCTCCCACAGTCCAAAGATGTGCAGGTTAGGTGGATTGGCCGCGATAAATTGCCCTTAGTGACCAAAAACGTTAGGAGGGGTTATTGGGTTACGGGGATAGGGTGGAAGTGAGGGCTTAAGTGGGTCAGTGCAAACTCGATGGGCCGAATGGCCTCCTTCTCAACTGTATGTTCTATGTTCTATAGTTCTTTCATGGCGTCATAAGTTGAAAGTTGACCTTCATCTCATTCCAGATTCATGGCCACCCAGCTCTTCATCAGCTGAGGAGTTATTAGTCTTCTCCATTTCTCCCTCTTGCAAGGGATTCTCCCTTTTTAAAGAGCCAGGTTCTGAAGGGCACAATGTGGGAGATCCTTTCAGGATGTACTGCAGAACCCCACCTGATCAGTCCAAAGTGCATATTCAGTGTGTCAATGGTCTGCTCGGTTCTGTATTGTGTGGAATTATTCATGTTGTTATACCTCTCTTCCGAAGAACTGAGGATGAAGCACAGGCGTCGAGCCATCGTTTGGTCCATTGTTTGCTCCAAGCATCCAGCCCTGTACTCACTCAGCCCCTCAAATATGAGTTATCTGGGAGTGTCTCAGGATGTATGAGTCATGGCAACTCCTAGGGTACCTGTCAGAAATGTGCATTATGTGCTTCTGATGATTGCACACTGGTTGATGGAGTACCCTTTCTCATTGATCAACATCAGTGGCTGATGGCGTGGAGCTCTCAAAGTCACATGTGTGTAATTGATCGCACTCTGCACTGTTGGAAAACCTGAGATAGCTTCAAGGGCATTAAATCTAGCAGCCTATCTTCATCATCTGTGAACCAGAAATAATGATGATCCTTACTCTAGAGACATCTGTCACATCTTTGATGCATATGGCAACCTGCGAGGTGCCGTGCTGGTTTTTGGTGGATCCCTGGAACAATCTGAAGGCAAAGAAATTGAGCGCAGCAGTGATTCTCAGGCCAACTGGCAGGGAATATCCTCCCAGTCCAAAAGGCATTAGATTCGCCCGTAGAATGGGGCAGATCTGATCTACCAGATCCCTGGATAAGTGCAGATGTGTGTGGCATTGTCTCTCACACATCTCCAGATAGAAGAGTCTTCTGCAATAGACTCTTGTTAGAGCGAGTCGCCTCCATGGTACAAGTCTAATCTCCCCTTTCTCTGGTTGTTGCTGGGACTCTTCTGGACCCTGAACCTCAGATGTGGCTTCCTCATGAGGCTGTCCACTGCAGCGCTGAACCCTTCCTCTCCCCCTCCACTCCATGAGCACTATCAAAAAGATATCATTGATTCCAGGGTCTATTCTTGTATCCTCTTTCTCTCTCAGATGTTTCACGGTGGCACAGTGGTTAAAGCTGCTGACTCACATCTCCAGGGACCCGGGTTCAATTCTAATCTTGGGTGACTGTGTGGAGTTTGCACTTTCTCCCCGTGTCTCCGTGGATTTTGTTTGGGTGTTCTGGTTTCCTCCTACAGTCCAAAGATATATGGGGTAGGTGGATTGGCCATGATAAATTGCCCTTTCGTGTTAGATGGGGTTACAGGGATAGTGTGGGGGAGTGGGCGTGGACGGGGTATTCTTTCAGAGGGACGGTGCAGACCCGATGGGCCAAATGGTCTCCTTCTGCAATGTGGGGATTCTATGTGTCTATGCGTGCTGATTAAAGGTTACTTGTGTATGAGTAATGATTGGATGCCGTTTGACCCATTGGGCATGCATTTGGAGAAAGCACATTAGAGGCTTTCATGGATCATATGCCATTCATGCAGCAGCTGTGCCTCATTAATGGTTGCCTACATTTCACATACCTCTGTAGTTAAGACTAATACTGAGTGAGTGTTTAGTGAGGCCAATGACTCCTGCAATCTATCTTTAAAGCACGACAAATGGCAAAGGTTCCAATGGAACCTTCTCAGGGGGATCTTCAACTTTTCCTCAGCACTGAATTAATTTCAATGTTCTGAGTGTGAGCAGGTTAAGATGCCTCAGCAAATGGGGCCTCAGTGCACCCTGGGTTCCTTGCGTACTGACGCTGACCCATCCCATCCAATTCTGTACCAGTTTCGATTTCTAACTGTGCAATACGTTCGAGTGGACAAGATAGTGATGCTCAGATAACACTTTGAGACCAACTTCTTCCATGTCCGTCACTCCCCCCCCCCCCCCCCCCCCCCCCCAAATCTTCCTTGGACTCCACATTGTGTAGGTAGGGGTGCCTCCCATTGTTCTCCAGCCTGCCCCAATATTCCTGAATCCCATAGTTATTGTGGTTGATATTCCAACACAGTCACTTGAACCCACAACTATCAGTGTCCCAGTGCCCATTGTGAACACCACCCCTCCCCTTCTCCAGGCTGCGTGTACGGTCACGTACAAAGGAGAACCCTACCCAACCAGGGAAATTACAATATCCTCCTCTGTATTATGTTTTTCCTCTTGAGGGCTACATTTGTCTCCTCCAAACCCTGACCATCCCATCTGCAGCTCAGTGCCATGACAGACACAAACATTGCCAAAAAATTAAGACCATGACCATGACCTGCACACCAAGCTGTGCCTTTTCCTGACAGAGCACACGGCCATTTTCCCTTCCCTAGCGAGGGACTACAGTGTGTGATCCATGAGTGGCCCTGCAGCATGACCTGCAAAACCCCACAACTGACTTCATTCTGACACCGCGGCCGCGATTCTTTGGGTCCGTTCGATGTGCGCACAAATTCCATTACGACCACAACCTCGTGAGAGGGTCATAATGGAATTTGCTCCGGGCAGATTGCGGTTGAGATCTTCCCTGGCCTGCTCCTGCAAGTGGCGTGATCAGGGCATCAACCTGATTTCCATTATTTCAAATAGATTTCAATTTAATTATACCACTTTATGTTGTACCTTCCAGCCCCGTGTGATATTCCCCCAGCAGTGTGGTGTCACGAGTCATTACTGGTTTGCAAAGTTGATAAACTGTTGTGGTGGCCATCCAGGATTGATGGCCGTAGCTGGGCAGTGTCCCCTAGCATCTTGTCAGTTCAGGAGCAGTGCCTGGGGGCTCTTAGAGGGGGCAATCCCATTACCATTGGGGGTGGGAACTTTCCCTTACTGTAGACAGACACAAAGGCAGAGCACATCTCGCTTCTGTCAGAACTCCTAAGGCTCCTACAGCAGATTGGATG
Organism: Scyliorhinus canicula; assembly: GCF_902713615.1. Classification (NCBI taxonomy): domain Eukaryota; kingdom Metazoa; phylum Chordata; class Chondrichthyes; order Carcharhiniformes; family Scyliorhinidae; genus Scyliorhinus; species Scyliorhinus canicula. The sequence continues at coordinate 113,644,022 of NC_052152.1, forward strand.
TAAAGTAAACCCCAAGAAGGCCCAAATTTTGGAAGACAAGGTCATATATTTGGGAACAATTATCACGCATGGTAAACGCGGGATCGAGCATAAAAGGATTGACTCGATTGTCAAATTGCCCCTTCCCCAAGATGTATCAGCCCTCCGGTCGTTTTTAGGACTGGTTGGCTACTGCCAAAACCACATAGATGGTTTTGCCACCAAAGCAGCACCCCTCTCAGACCTCCTAAAGAAAGGAGCACCTTGGGAATGGCTTCCACAGCATACGGATGCCGTGGATGCTTTAAAATGCGCACTCATCGCAGCCCCCGCACTACAGGTTCCAGACCCGCTTTCCCCCTATGCTATTGAGGTAGCAAGCACAGACCGCGCCCTTTCGGCTGTACTCCTCCAGGAACGGCACGAACAGTTAAGACCCGTGGCATACGTCTCAAGAGTTTTAGATCCTGTGGAACAAGGATTTTCTGCCTGCGAATGGCCCCTGCTCGCAGTTTTCTGGGCAGTTCAGATTTTTTCATATATAACCGGACTCAACCCCATCACAATCCTCACGGAACACACCCTAACACAACTTTTATTAGACGGACGACTTAAGGACGGCACAGTCAGCCAAATCCGAGCAGCCCGTTGGACGGGACATTGCTGTTAAAAGGACTAAAACCCACACTTTCCTAGCCGACAACCTACAGTACCCAGGCACCCCCCATGAATGTGAGATTATCTCAACACACCACAACACAGGCCCCTTCGTCGCTAAAACACCTCCCAAGAAGATAGGTAGTTAACCCCAGGGACCCCTGGCCACAGACACGTGCGCACCCCTGAGAATATATGTGGACGGTTCTTCCACTGTATTAGATGGGAAACGCATAACAGGATGCGGAATTTATGTAGAGGACGCGCAGGGACGCGCCCTAGAGGAAATTTCATGAAAGCTACCAGGACACTTAGGCTCGCAGGCAGCAGAACTGACAGCAATTGCATACATAGCTGATCACCCCGATTCATTCCCCAGCCCAGCAGACATATACTCAGACAGCCTCTATGTCTGTAACAGCCTAACAGAATTCCTACCCCTGGGGGAAGCAAGAGGATTTGTTTCCACAGACGGAAAACCCCTACCATCAGCCCCATTACTCCGCCACATCTTAGCACAAGCAAAGGACAGGACATATGGAATCATAAAAGTTCATAGTCACCACCGTTCTTCCCCACCTTGAAATGTAAAAGCTGATGCACTAGCTAAAGCAGATTCCAGGCATGGTTATTTTTGGAACCCCCCTGAAAGCGCCCCGTACACGCAGTTTAGGTCTCACAGACCAATAGCCAAGATTTAGTGCAAGCCCAGGAACAAGGTGAAAATCTCAGGGAGATTTTAAAGGGAAACTTCCCAGCACCATATGATAAATTTAGGAACTCTCTGATCACACATGACGATGTGATCCTGAAAGACACTCTTTATGTGGTTCCTGAGCAGGACAGGAATCAACTCATTTGTTTGTTCCGTGACAGTCATGGACACCAGGGAATTGAGCCCTCTGCAGCCCACCTCGGCAGCTCTGTTGGTGGCCGAATTTAAAAGCAGACAACACCCCCTACGTTAAGAATTGCCTAATCTGTGCCCAGAACAATCCGGATAGATATGCAAAGAAGGCTCAATTTAGCCACACCCGCCCTGTCAATGGCCCCTGGACTAACCTCCAGATTGATTTTATAGGACCCTTACCCCCTTGCAGAAATGGTTACAAATATGTGTTGGTGGTCATCGACACATTTACAAAATGGGTAGAGGCATTCCCATCACGGACTAATACGGCGAATACCACAGCCAAAATTCTGACCCACCACATCTTTACGAGATGGGGACTCCCCCGCAGCATTGAATCCGACCAAGGCTCCCATTTTACGGGACGCGTTATGAAAAACGTCCTCACTATATTTGGCATCACCCAAAAATTTCATATCGCATACCACCCCCAGTCAAGTGGTATTATGGAAAGGATGAATCGGACCCTAAAAGCCACCCTCAGAAAGATGATTCAACAGAACAACAGCACTTGGGACTCAGTCGTCCCATTTGCTCTCATGTTTTTACGGAACACTGTTTCCACATCCACAGGATACACCCCCCACACTCTCAGGACCGGACGCCCCATGAAAGGCACAGAATATTTATTAGGATTGGGCTTGACCAGCCCCGAAGTGACGGCCCTCACCCACGAGAACGCAGTAAGACAGCTTGTAGAGAATGTTAAAACGGCTCAGCTAGCAGCCGCAGTAAAACTTGGCACCAGAAAGAAACAGAGCAAGGCTTGTTTCGACAAGACAGTGCACGCGACTAAGTTTGAAGTAGGACAGCAGGTCATGCTATCCCTTTACAACCCCAGCACCTTCCTGTCACCCAAATACTCAGGTCCGTACTCCATTTCGGACAAAGTAAGCCCCTCCATGTATAAAATAAAGTACCCCAACGGAAAGACTGCGTGGTTTCATATTAAACAGCTCAAGGCATATGGCTCGCAGTCCAACCACGCACACCACGTCATGCTCGCTGCAGCAGGCGACCACGCCCCGCCCACAGGAAACGCATACCTACCCTCTCCCAGCCCGACCAGCCCATCCACGGACTCGACCTTGACTCCGCCCCCTGCCTTTCGACTCTGACCCGGCACGCCCACAAGCAGCAGCAGCAGCAACAGTGACACAGACGATAGTCACAGCACACCTTGCTACCGTCCCCCTGCAACAGGCCCCACTCCCAGCGACTCTGAACACGATTCGAGTGATCCCTTCCTGATCACATTCTTTAATACCCCACACCCAGCACCATCGCCCTACGACGACGACACCAACTCCATTAACACAGAACTAGACACACGTATATGGCACCGTGACAATTCGTTTAGGCTCATCCGGAACCGCTAGAGAGAAACGGTGGCCTTTCTGATGGAACCTGCACGATATTCGTTGCATGTTGTTTGTTTGTGTTTGTCAAATGTTCTTTGTTTGCATTTAAACAGCCTTCCACAGCCCCACGCCAAATTTGTCCGCAGAAACCTTTGAGAACTTGACGGCATGCTAATCAGCCGAAACCGCTGAGAACTTGCCAGCGCCCATTTCATAACTGCTCTTCCGATTCGACGGTAGAGACACTACTGCAACCCCCCACGGTGACTACATTCTTGTCCGTTCCTGCCAGTTACTCAGGCAGTGGAGACACGGCACTTATCCCCGCCCATTCTGAGGACCCCCTCGGGTCAGCCAAGCTCGGGTAGAGCACAGCCCGCCCTACCCGGGGATTCCATCCAACTCTTACCTGCCGCGGCCCATACGCACCTCATTTTGGCTCTTTTGATTCAAAACTTTTGTGTTGTTTTAAGGTAACCCTTCGGTTGCTTCCCCTCATGCTATTTACATCCTCAAACATTTGGATGGTAAATCACACAGGCTGCGAGACGGCTCGCACTGTTTCAGTATTTTTAAGTATGTCTGGTTCTGAAATTCGGTTTTAAAAAAGAAATGCGGGAGTCACGGATGGTAACCAATTATAAAGGGAAATTGGCACTAGAGGACAAACATACTAACGCACGAGATCTTAAACAAGATAATAACAGAAATTATGCTTGTATCCACAGAATTCCAGAAGCTCCAGGACAAGAGAAGAGAAGATGAAGACGACCTCCATCTTTCTTTTATGGACTTTATGTATTTGATTGCGCGCGAACGCAAACCCCCTCACCCCCACCCCACAGGCCGTCAATGATTCACTCCCCCATAGTACACAGAGCCCAGTGACAAGTAACAGTACCCCAACATGGTGTGATAAGTTTATCACATGGTACTTCCTTTCGTATGTTGTCGAATCACTTCTAGCATTGGCAATACTCTGCAGCATCGTATACAGGTATACAGGATGAGATCCCCTATTTTTGGTTTCCACTAGGCCCCCGAACCCCTTGAGATGTAATAAAGAACTTTTGTTTTAGTTTGTGCGTCTTCATTTGTAAATAAAGAAATGTGTTCATTAGTGACCAAAGGATTGTAAAACTCTGTGTTTGACTGCCAAACCAGAGGAAAATTTGAATGCTGCTGTATTTTGTACTGTTAGGAAGTTAGTATGTTTGAATGATTTAAGTGAGAGTAGTTTAATTGAGGATAGTTAGAGGTTCCAGTTCTTGTTTTGTATTGCATGTCCCTTTATGACATAGCGCCCCTTACAATTGTTAGTTAAAATTTTTATTGCATAGTTATGGTCAGTGTAGAGGCTAAGGAAGAGTGCTCACTGGGTCAGGGAATGAAGACACCGCAGTAATGTGATCCTTCACGCTTTGCGTTGAGGATCACAAGGAGGGAGTGTAGCCACCTGGGGTGGCCACTTCCCGATTCCAAAATGGAGGCCCACAAAGAATACAGGGAAAATTGGCCAGCCACAGGAAAACAAGCAGGTGCAAGGTTTCCTGTGTATTAAGACTTGCAAAACCCAGACAGAACCGAAACCAGTAGCCATCTACATATCAATGAGCAATCTCCAGGAACAATTAGATACATTGAAGCGATCGGGACCAAGACAGACTCCCTGGCGCCAGCGGGAGCCAGGACAAAGGAAGGCCAACGGACACATAGGAACCGCCCAGCGATCATGGAACAGCTCCAGTATTGGAGAAATCGATAGAATCGATTGGGACATGGTCTAATTAATTGGGACCAAGTCCGGGTCCACCCACAAGGGCGCGAAACCCCTGGGGACTATAAGGTAGAGTCCCCAAGTTCAGTTCGCTCTCTTGGCAAGCTCTCTTGGCAGCACTCAAAGAACTCTTGACCGTGACTCTCAGCAAGGAGAGACCTGCCTAGCAGCTGCACCAACCAAGTAAGTCTCCAGTCAACGCACGCTACGAGATAGGCGCTCCTAGCTACTATTCCATACCAGCATGAAACCTGCAGATTCAGAACCGGACAAAGGCCATTGTTCCTCTGACCTGCTGGGCCATTTGAAAGCTAAGTATAGGCCTATAGTTGTAGTGATAGTCTAGTAAGTAGAGTTTTATGCATGAGTAGTGATTGACTGTGTGTATAATAAATGTGTTTTGATTTGAAACTTACTAACTGGTGTATTGAGTTATTGATCAGAACTTGGCATGAACCTCGTGGTGGTATCAGAAAGATACCTGGCGACTCTAGAGCAAAGGTTATTAAAACAGAGCAATTAAGTAAAAGCACACCGAGCGACACCATTAACCCACCATGGAAGTAGTGAGGAGAAAAATCCCACACAGCTTTGCTGCTGACAGCTTTCCAATTTTTGGCCTCTGGCCAGATTTTCTGCCCTTGCAGTCATGTCACCTGCCCTGGGCTAGATGGGAAAATTCTACCCTCAGTATCTTTGAAAAGTCACAGACAGAAACTTAATATACAGGGACAGCAATCAAGTAATAATGCACATAGTATGTTAGCCTTTATTGAAAAGGGTTTGTGTATTCAAGTAAATAAGCCTTATTGCAATTATATAGGGCCTAGGTGAGACCAAACCTGGTGTACTCTGCACAGTTTTGGTTTCCTTACCAACTAGAACTTTTCATGACAGATTTCAAACTTTAGAGAATGATGGGGGATGAATTGGTCCCTTTCTGTTTGCGGGTAGCACTGCTCACATTTTGACAGATGGACACTGTTCAGTCGAGAGGTTGGTTCCCATGCCTCATTAATATTGAATAGGTGGGTTGTCAGTGCTACTCACACTGTTCTTTGGTAGTTCCTCTAATTGTGCGCCTGTAAACACTGTGCACATGATGCTGTTTAAAGGCAACCTGGTCCTTTTAAAGAGGTACAATTTGAACTGTAAACATTGGACTCTGCCATGGACATTTCAGACGTAACAGAAATAGCTGCTATAGGAGACTATGATCTCAGGTGCTACATTGAGGGTTCTTGTGGAGGCAGTCCACTAGAAGCGTGAAGTGTTGTTTCACTGAGGTGTCAAAGAATCTCCAGGAAAGTGGGAGGCAGCAGTGGCAAGAGGTGGGAGAGGAGGTGATTGGGACATTGCATCCAGGATGTGGCTGTAGTGTAGCCAGAAGAACAATGATGTCACCAAAATCACCAAGTTAGGACTCAGATAACGCATTACTCTCTGCAGCACCTATAGCTTCACTAATGTTACGATCCCTGTTGGGAAACTGTGAACCAAAATAACCCAATTTACCAAATGACCCCCAAATGAAGAAATTACCAACAAGATTTCACTTTTTGTAATTTTATTTCAACACGAATCAGAAGCAACAGAAATTAAATATGAATTAACAGGTAACTTACAGTCATTATATACATAGGAGCATATAAACACACAAATTAGGAGCAGGAATAAGCCACTCAGCCCTTAGAGGTTGCTCCGCCATTCAATAATATCGTTGCTTATCTGACTGCAACCTCCTGCCTACTCCCAATAATCTTTTACCCCTTTGTATATTACGAATCTATCTCTGCTTCCACTGCATTTGAGGAAGAGCTTTTCAAAGACTCACCACCCTCTACAAATACAAACAATAAATTACACATGGACTGGGAACAACAAAGACGATGGAGATGTCTTTGTATTATTTGCTGCACAAATGAGGCAGCATGTGCAATTTCACAGCCTTACCAACTCTGACTCTGGAACACCATCTCTCATTTTTCTTACTCAATGGATTTTCTTCAGTTCTGGCAGAACTCATGTATAACATCATAGGATTGCTCAGTTCACAATCTCTGCTCTAAACCTATCTTCAACTTTCTGTCCTTTCTAACTGCATTACGCAAGCAACTACTCATAAATGTGCCTTCTCTGGTCTCCTTTGCTGCAGGTCTCCTTTGTTCTTTACAGCAGCAGCAGTTTGTCTGTGTGGTAAACAATTGTATTGTATATTAAGTGTTTTGTGGTAGATGGCCACTATTATAGTGAATGTGGTAAACCACTGCCCGATGGCTCCGCCACCCTCGGGCCCAGTATAAAGGTGGCGGGTCTCCGCCTCCGATCCAGTTCGGGATCAGAGGCCAGGAGGCTTTCAGTTTAGTGTATTAAAGCCTCAGTTACGTTCACCACTCGTCGTGTGTTTATTGATGGCATATCAATTTAATACACTAAACTTCTAAGATGAACTCATCACTCAATCCGGATCGCCTGGAGCTGGACCCACAGGCAGCCGACGCCATGGCAACATTCGAGCACTGGCTAAGCTGCTTCAAAGTGTACCTTGGATCCTTCACCGAAGACATCACAGACCTCCAAAAGAAGCAGATCATCCACGCACGGGTGAGCCCACGAGTCTTTTTTCTCATCAGGGACGCTCCCTCATATACGGAGGCAATAATGCTGCTGAAGGGACAATATGTGAAGTCTGTAAACAAGATGTATGCTAGGCACCTCCTTGCCACGAGACAACAATGCCCTGGGGAATCACTAGCAGAATTCCTGTGTGCTTTGCGGGTACTCTGCCAGAACTGTGATTGCCAGGCGATATCGGCTACGCAGCATGTGGAGCTGTTGATCAGGAACACTTATGTCACAGGCATGCAATCAAACTATATCCGCCAGCAATTGCTAGAAGGGGGTACACTCGGCCTCCCAGAGACAGTGCAACTCTCAAACTCGCTGGAGGTGGCCTCCCAGAACATGGAGGCCTGCACCTCCGACTGCGCGGCAACCTCGTGGACCTCGTGGGCGCAGCCATCAACCGACCCGGGTGCGACGCAAGCCTGAGCCGTGCAGCAGCCCGCCAACGCTGGAAGCCCGAGGTGCTACATTTGTGGCCAGGGTAATCAGCCCAGACAATGCTGCCCTGTATGAACGTGACTTGCAATGGGTGTGGAAGGAAGGGCCACTTTGCAAAAGCCTGCCAGGCCCGATCTCTCCCTAAAACCTCTAGGCCCAGCAGCTCTGCCTGCTGCCTGTCGGGGCCGCCCCCAGCTGCCGCACCACCCGCCATGTTCGACCTGGATCCCATGCAGTAGAAATCCGGGGTACTGTGTCACAACCCTTACTGTACATCTCTGCGCTGCCCTATTAGTGGGGCTTGACGACTTCCAGCGCCACCTCCAAAGCCTTACTGTAAAGTTCAGTGGACCCCTCCCCCCCCCCCCCCCCCCCACTCACCGTCTGTAGCCTCGCTACCCTTTACTTGCCCCCACCCTCGCTCTTCGCTAACCTCATCCTGGACTGTAAACCCGTCGCTACTAGGAGCAGGTGATACAGTGCCTGGGACAGGCCTTTATCAGGTCGGAGGTCCAGCGACTCCTACAAGAGGGGATCATTGAGGCTAGTACCAGACCTTGGAGAGTCCAAGTGGTGGTTGTCAAGACTGGGGAGAAGCACCGGATGTTCATCGATTACAGTCAGACCATCAACTGGTACATGCAGCTCAAGGTGTACCCCCACCCCCGCATATCTGACATTGTCAACCAGATTGCGCAGTACCGAGTCTTCTCCACAGTTGACTTGAATTCCGCGTACCACACTGCCTTCGAGGCAGATGGCCGCCTCTACCACTTCCTCAGGGTCCACTTCGGCGTCACCAATGGGGTCTCGGTCTTCCAACGAGAAATGGACCAAATGATTGACCAGTACGGGCTGCGGGCCACAGTCCCGTACTTATATAATGTCACCATCTGTGGCCATGACCAGCAGGACCATGACGAAAACCTCTGGCATTTCCTCCACACCGCTAAACTCCTGAACCTCACCTATAATAAGAAAAAATGCGTGTTCCGCACAACCCGCCTAGTCATCCTCGGCTACGTCGTGGTAAACGGAGTCCTAGGGCCCGATCCCGAACGCATGCACCCCCTCCTGGAACTCCCCCTTCCCCAAGGCCCTGAAGAGATGCTTGGGGTTAGAACATAGAACAGTACAGCACAGAACAGGCCCTTCGGCCCTCGATGTTGTGCCGAGCCATGATCACCCTACTTAAACCCACGTAACCCGTATACCCGTAACCCAACAATCCCCCCATTAACCTTACACTACGGTCAATTTAGCATGGCCAATCCACCTAACCCGCACATCTTTGGACTGTGGGAGGAAACCGGAGCACCCGGAGGAAACCCACGCACACACGGGGAGGACGTGCAGACTCCACACAGACAGTGACCCAGCCGGGAATCGAACCTGGGACCCTGGAGCTGTGAAGCATTGATGCTAACCACCATGCTACCGTGAGGCCTTCTCATACTATGCCCAGTGTGTCCCCAATTATGCGGACAAGGCCCGACCACATATTAAAGCCACCATTGAAGGCCTGCCTGGCCTTCAACCGCATCAAGGCAGATATTGCCAAAGCCGTGATGCACGCTGTGGACGAGTACATTCTGTTCCAGGTGGAGAGCGATGCATCAGACTTTTCTCTGGCCGCTACCCTCAACCAGGCGGGCAGGAGCGTGGCTTTCTTCTCCCGTACCCTCCATGCCTCCGAAATTCGACACTCCTCCATCGAAAAGGAAGCCCAAGCCATTGTGGAAGCTGTATGATGTTGGAGGCATTACCTGGCCGTAGTGATTCACTCCCCTCACTGACGAATGGTCGGTTGCCTTCATGTTAAAAATGCACAACGGGGCAAGATGAAGAACGACAAGATTCTGAGGTGGAGGATCGAGCTCTCCACCTACAACTATGATATCTTGTATTGACCCAGGAAGCTCAATGAACCCCCAGATGCCCTATCCCGCGGTACATGTGCCAGCGCACACAAGTAGACCGACTTTGGGCCCTGCACAACGACCTCTGTTGCCCGGGGGTCACCCGTTTCTTCCACTTTATCAAGGCTCGCAACCTGCCTTACTCAATTGAGGAGGTCAGGACTGTGACCAGGGACTGCCAGGTCTGTGCGGAGTGCAAACCGCACTTCTATCGGCCAGACAGGGCGGACCTGGTAAAGGCCTCTCGCCCCTTTGAGCGTCTCAGCATCGACTTCAAAGGGCCCCTCCCCTCCATGGACCATAACGTGTACTTCCTCAACATTGTTGACGAATACTCAAGATTCCCCTTTGCCATCCAATGCCCTGACATGACCTCTGCCACCGTCATCAAGGCCCTGCACAGTCTTTTCACCTGTTCGGGTTCCCCACCTTCTCCTTCTTGAGCGACAAGTTGCGTCAGTGCCTGCTCGGCAAAGGCATCGCCTCCAGCAGGACGACCAGCTACAACCCCTGGGGCAACCGACACGTGGAAAGGGAGAACGTAACGGTCTGGAAGGCCATCCTTCTGGCCCTATGGTCTAGAAGTCTCCCAGTCTCCCGCTGGCAGGAGGTCCTCTCCGATGCACTCCACTCCATCCGGTCGCTTCTGTACATTGGCACCAACAAGACCCCTCATGAGCGTATGTTTGCCTTCCCCAGGAAGTCCACCTCCGGGGTCTCATTCCCGTTCTGGCTGACAGTCCCTGGGCCCGTCCTCCTCCGGAAGCATGCGAGGAGCCATAAGTCAGATCCCTCGTTGAGAAGGTCCTGCTTCTCCATGCCATACCACAATATGCCTACATGGCACATCAGGACAGGCGACAAGACACAGTCTCCCTCCGGGATTTGGCACTTGCAGGTTCCCCAGTGACCATCACCACCACCCCTGACCCTACACTGTCTCCCTCCACCACTACCCAGCTACTTCTTGGTCTGGCACCCACAGGCCCATCGGTGACCATCACCACCACCCCCATCCATACACAGCCCACCCCCGTCCATACACAGCCCACCCCCGTCCATACACAGCCCACCCCTCCACCGACTCAACTACTTCCTCAACAACTACACACAAATGGGAAGATTTCCGGTTGTGATCTTCCTGTACCCTCCCAGATGACGTGATCAGGTTCACGCCCAGGAAGGGTGTGAACCTGATTAACATATACTTAATGTTGCATCTTCAGCCCTCATTGGATCTTCCCACCCACCAGACGTGACAATGACGCAAACCACTACTTCTTTTTAAAAACTGGTACCAGACCGAGAGGGAGAAGGAGGTGAGCACCACTGGACAAAGCCCATTAGCTAGCTCCGGAGAGCGTGGGCTCAGAGATGTGAGTGGGTGGGGTGGGGTGCGGTGCTGTGAGAGTAAGAGGAGTGCAGCTATCAGAGGCATGAGGCTGCGCCCGCGGGGCAGGATGGGGTTTGCGGTTTGTGTGGGTGGTCCTGGAGTCTGCTGTCTGTGACATAGCAGTATGGGGCGGGTGGGCGGCTGCGGGGCACATGGGGTGGAATGTGATGATAGTCAAAGAGCTGGGCCGAATGGACTGGGCGGATGAGACCCCGAAAGAGAATGCAATATGGTACCCACCCTGTGGGTGAGTGTCCTCAACCTCTGTAGTAGCTGTCGAGAAGGCTTAAGTGTTCAGGCATGGCAGCAATGAAATCCCTGAATTATGCAGCCTGAATAAGAAGGGTGCCTATTAGCTCTGCCTCTCCCTGAAACTGAAAGCAACTGTGCCCTCTCATATTCCTGGGACTCATGCTCATCACAATAACTGACCATGAAGAGTTAACCTTTAGCAATGTCAGCTCCTCACAGTCTCAAAATCAAAGAATGGGATGAATATTCTGGGTTTAGTGTTCAACACTTGGTTACATGGGATCAAGAGGCAGTGGGCTGACTTCTTCGCCAGGACCTCAACGCCTACCAGGCAGGATCTATTAGCCCTCAAGGCAGACATAACGTTTCAGTTGACCCTGGCCATTCAAGATCAGCGAGCTTATAACCCTCCTGTCAAAATCCCCAGTGTTAGAGAGCCTCAGGTAGGGGAGAACCAGATGGGAGGTTAAAGGCAAGTCTAAGTGGCTGAGTGCATAGGCTGGGGTCAGTCCTGTTCTGGAGATGGGAGGACACCTGAGCTGTGAATGAATGGTCGCCGCCGGCTAAAGTTTGGGACTGGCTGCTTCCAGGTCCAGATGGCCAATGGATCAAGAAAGATAATGATGGTCAGCAGCTGAACCGTGCTGCTGGCCTGCTTGAAAAGCCAGCGATTTAGCCCAGTGTGCTAAACCAGGGCATCTGGCCAGAAGTGCATTCAGGAGGTGATGGATGCACTCCATGCAAGGGTGCTGGGCTACATACATTTTGATCTGAATCAGGCCCGGTAGGATGAGGGGGTTACAGGCTTTGGGAACACAATGCCACAGGTACAGAGGGGAATCAACTGCACCCATGTCGCTCTTCGCATCCTGTGGCACCAGGAAGAATTTTTCATAAACCGGAAGGAGTTCCACAGTGTCCAGCTGGTGTGTGACCACCAGCTGTGCTTCATGCAGGCGAATGCCCATTTTCTGGTGAAAGTGCATGACAGCTACATCCTTAACCAATCACAAATCCTCGGAATCTTCGCGTGATGCCCTAGGCTGCAGGGATGGATAGTTGGGAGCAAGGGATATACCCTCAGGTTGTGGTCGATGACGCCAGTGCAGAGGACATAGACCCCAGCAGAGGCCAGGAACAGTGAGACGCACAGTGCAACACGAGCTGTCATCGAACGGTGCACTGGTCTATTACGCTGTATCAACAGGTCCAGTGTCAGAGTGAGATTCAGCCCTACATTCCTTTGTCCCTTTGCTCTCGAGGTGGATTAGGGGACTAGAGCTTCAGGTTCACTGAATCATGCCTGAGTCCTGTCACTGGGAATGAAGCATTCGCGCTGAGAGGGTCTAACCGTCTGGCGGGTATGGATACCCAGTTACATCAATTGTGGTCCGATGAGGAAAAGCGCCTTGCTACTGGGAGGAGGGTTAAAGAGTCTGAGGTTAAGGTGGTGAGAAAGAATAATATTTCATTCAGTGACATTTCCGAATGTTGCAAGGACCAGTGCCCCCTAACTGTGCCTGACGTCACCCATGCCCACCTGGTGTCCCTACAATGCCAGAGTTGCGTGCCGTCCCACTACATCTAGGAATGTTCCCAGGATGCAGGAGGTGGCCTGCTGCTTTTCAGGCCCTGTTGCCCACGATGCTCCTGGCTGGCATCGCTGGAGGGTCCCGGCATACTTTCAGGTGTTGTAGCGTCACCCTGTTCTTCTCACTGCGCCTGAGTTGCACTGGTCTCAGGAAGGGTGGATTCAGATTGGCGGTCACTCCCAGGGTCTCTTGGGTGGAAGGCCCCTGGCTGCTCCAGCCGATCCTCCTCTCTCTGGGTTCTCGTGGCCTCTGGGTTACACAATAGGATGAAGGGGCAGCTGGAGTGAGCTCCAGAAGCCTCAATGTCACCTGGCACTGCCAGTCCTGGAAGTCTTCCATTGTCTGAACCATACATTTGTAGCCCTCAGCCATGGACCTCAGGGACTGAGCCATGCTTCGGAGTTCTCCCGCCATGACCTGACTTCTTGACCTAGGCTTTCCACTGTGATGCCACCATTGCCGTGTTAGCCTGGGTGCCACCCATAGCCATCACCATCACCTGTGACAGAAAGCTGTGGGACTCCTTCATCCGGCCTTTCAGCCGAGGCAGTGTCACTGACAACCCCTCCCCTTATTCCCGGCTCTGCCTTTACATCTCAAGCAGCTGAGAGACTGACGTGTCCAAAGGCACGGCACCTGGCTGGAGCACAATTGAGTCCTGGGATTCAGCAGACGTATGACTGTTGGTTCCCTGGGATGTTCCTGCCTCCATCTGATGTGCATCTGAAGCAGTGTGGTGCTCACCAGATAGTGACCCAGAAACCTTTTTGTTAAGGTTGCCCACCGAGTTGTGTGTCTCTGCGCTGCTATATGGTGCCGGTGATTGCCATGGTACTTCTTTGGTGTCCTCCCCTGACATCTACGAGGTCTTCTCGAGGGTAGGCGGTGGGCACTGCTGGTGAGCATGCCAGGCCGTTTGGGTGATGTTTCTGCAAAGTAAGGAACATGGCATTAGTACATGGCCTGGTCAAGTGTTTGAACTATACAAAACTCGCTTGAGACTGGTCAACTAATGAAGGTGCAGTGGCTCCTCACTTTTCTCTCATAGACCCATCTCACCCTGAGCACAAGCCCATTCCTGCTCCTTCCTGAGGGCTGCAGGGCTGTTTCGTCAAAAATAATCAGTATATTCAACTCTGGGTCCCACCGTCCATCTTCTCTCACTGGCAGCGGTTGTGAGCAAGCTTCTACTGCAGGAACACAAATGGGAATGATGTCAGATGGCTGCCTGGCAGGTCAGATGCCGATGACACCTGGAATGTGCGGGCACTGCATGTAAGCAGAATGTGGTTCTGATTAGGAGAGCCGGGGGGGGGGGGGGGGGGGGGGGGGGGGTCAGGAAGTTTGGGGCCATGCTAAGAGGCAGCATGTGGGATCTTGGTGACATTCCAAGGGCTGATGGCAAGGTGGAGTGCAGAGAGGAGACTAGGAGCACTTCCCCTGGCACAAACAGGAGGTCATTCATCTTCCTGTGGCATTGCACCTCCATCCTCTTGTGAAGGCTGCTGGCACTGGCCAGTGCTGCGACCGTCTCCCAGATGGGATTCATCACCTTGATGGAGGTTCTCCTGTCAGCCCCGAGGATATATGCTGCCCGCCACTCCTCCATGGCATCCAGCATGTGAGTGAGGGTCGCCTGCGTAAATCGAGGAGCTGGTTTTCTCGCCGCTATCTTCCTGGCTTGAACGTTAGCAAGTGCTGTGGAGCCATTTAAATGCAGCGCCCCCTTCTTTGAACTGCTCAGATGCCCCCCCCCCCCCCCCCCCCCCCCCCCCCGCCCACCCCAGAGCGGGTGAAACAGACTCTTCATGCTTCATGTGCGACATTTTTCACATGGGGAATAAAGCTTTAACTAAGTGCTTAAAAATTGCGGTCTGGTCCGTGGTCCGGGGCCAATGGAAATCGCTTGTCCGCGATCACACAAAGTGCATCAGCAGCGTTGTATCTTTCCTCGGCTGGAGTTCAAGGGCGGCACACCAGAGTGATGAATCACTTTTTAAGTGGATCGCACTTATCCCTCAGCACCAATCTCTGCAGAACTTTTGGCTTCTCAAAGATCCCAGACACTTGGGACTGATTGAGGATGTTTGAGTCACAGCAACTCCCAGGGGACCATGCATAAACATGCAGGATGGTCGCACAGCAACTGCCGTTGATGGAATGGAAGCCCTTGTGGTTGATGAATGTCAAGGGCTGCTGCCAGGGAGCCCATCTAGCCACACGGGTGCAATCTATTGCTACCACACTCTTGGGAACCCAGAATTAACTGCAAAGCCCATGAATCTCTGAGTCTGGTGACCCTTATTCAGATCAATGTTCACATAATGAAGGACCCTGCTGTAAAGGTAATTGGTCACCTCCTGAATGCACCAATGTGTTGCTGACTGTGAA
Organism: Scyliorhinus canicula; assembly: GCF_902713615.1. Lineage (NCBI taxonomy): Eukaryota > Metazoa > Chordata > Chondrichthyes > Carcharhiniformes > Scyliorhinidae > Scyliorhinus > Scyliorhinus canicula. Next base: position 113,659,316 of record NC_052152.1, read on the forward strand.
AGGCTCACAGGTCCCCAGCTGATCCCTGGAAATACCCATGAGCTTGTGCGCTGGATGGTTAGCCAGTTAACGTGAACTGACGGATCCACTCATTTGTTAGTGGGGGATGGAGCTGTGAGCTTATTACTGACAAGGGCAAGTATAATGGTGAAGCATGTCAGCAATGAACATTCCTTTCCAGCTGAGATCATTCAGCTACAACTCAATTAAGATGCCTGTAGTCTGACTGCTCACCCAATTATGCCCACCAAATCTCCACTAAGGTGAGTGAGTGCCACTGATTGCTGCTCAGCACTTGGCCTCCACATTCAATGACTGCAATGCTTTCCCTCAACCTGGACCGAGGGGGAAAGCACGCACATCCCCTTTGACAGTGAGCAAGGACATACTGGCTGAGGAGAGCGCTCCGACCCATCAGTTATGTGAGGATGTGCATTTGGACAAGGTGGCGCGCAAGGCCTTAAAGCGAAGCTTGGAACAAATGCATGAGACCTCAGGTTACAATAGGGTAGCCAACGCTGTGGCCATTCAGTCAAGCTGAGTGGAACATTCATGTGGGTTACTATTGACCAGAAACTGAACTGGACTAGCCATATAAATACCGTGGTTACCAGAGCAAGTGAAAGGTTAGGAATCCTGTGGTGAGTAACTCACCTCCTGACTCCCCAAATCCTGTCGACCTTCTACAAGGCACAAGTCAGGAGTGTGATGGAATACTCCCCACTTGCCTCGATGAATATAGCTCCAACAACACTGAAGAGTATCGAGAACAAAGCAGCTGGTTTGATTGCTACTCCTTCCACAAGCATTCAATCCCTCCAACACCAATGAATAGTGGCAGCCGTGTGTACCTCTACAAGATGCACTGCAGGAACTCACCAAGGTTCTTTCGTCAATACATTCCATTCTCAAGCATCTGAAAACTTGGGGGTAAATTTCCTGGCAGCCATCACTTCGTGGCAACCTGTGAAGTGTGTCGGTTGTAAACTGGTCCAGCCTTTAAATATGGCGTCGAGGTGATAGTGGAATAAGCAAACCAGAGACTGCCCCACCAGCGATATGGTGTGGAACTGTGACTTAAAACTATTCAGTTAGAGCTGCACTATATGATGGGAAAAGCCACCATTGCCATGGGCGGGGTCAACGCTGCTTTTGGCTTTGCCCGATATCAGAGAAAATCCCGGCCCCAGTTTGGAGCAGAAAGTATGACAAAGGCCAAAGTTTCCTTGTGAGCAACTGGGATTGATCTATAATTTTAATTTAGTAGTGCTATAGTGGTTTATAACATTTGCTTTTCATTATTTTCTGTGGTTTTATTCGTTTTTTTAATTATGCTCTCCCTTAAAATGGTGGAAATAGACTACATGTGAAAAGCTTTAAGTTTGTGTGTAAGTTCCTTTTCAGAAATGATCAGTTTCAACTTACCTTTCCTCTTGTTCTATCAGACTTGTATAGTAATATTGACAAATGTGAAATTCTTACACTTTACATTTCCTCAAGTAATCTAATCAATATGTAACCTAAGCTTTTGTTTGAGACAGATGCAGCTAATTGTGTAGATAAAAGTATATATGTTTGTACCTACACTGAGGAACAGATGTCACAATGTCCACAAGCTTGCAGTAGAGGAGGCTCAATATTTGGTTTTAATTTTTCCTCGTTGGACCACTTGCTCCTCCAGTGCTACAAGAAACCTTTAAAAACAAAGCAACTGCTTGTCTGGGCTCTTCTGGCCCAAAGTTGCGGGCGTTGATCCCACAATTTCTTTGTGGTCTGTACTGCGTCATCGGACCTCAATATTCTACTATGTTCCTCAGGTGTAAATAGCTGTGGGCCAGTGTCAGGAAGGCAGTGGGACCTTTAAACTGCACCTGCACTGTTCTTGCAAGGCAGACAGGATTAAAATCAGGACCCTAGACTTTATCAAAGCCAAAGCTAAGTAGTTCATATATAATGCTGCAGAGTGTCACATTAGAACTGTCTCATTGGCTTGGTTTAGCCAAAGGTACCATGCAGAATTGGCCAGAATAGAGAAGCTGGCTTTTCCCCACTTGCCAAGCACTATGAAAAGAGTATCTCCATGACAGATCACAATATTGTCTTGGCATTTAGACTATTCCAAGATGTACTCAAATAACATGATCTGGATTCTCCATTATTGGGACTATATCCCCACGCCAGCAACAGAACGGTGGAGTTGGACCACAAATTCCTAGCCCTGCAGGGGGCTAGCAGGGACCCGGCATAGATCTAGCAGTTTTTGCTGCAGATACGGGCTCCCGCACATCTGGGTCGGAGGCCGAGCATGCGCACGGCGACAACCTCCAGCGGCTGCGCCGTGCTCCATAGAGGACTCAGACGGCGGAGCTGCACCCAAAAAAGAAACCCCCCAGCAGCTCAGGATCGGCCGCGCGCTCAACCCTCAGCGCCCGGACAAACATTTTTCAGACAAACTGCAAGGACCAGATAAACTATGTCCAATCTCACCAACCTCTCAAGAAATACAGTCAGTTGTTCTACATTACAAATGAGATGGAGTTATTGAATCTAATGTTTGTGGATAATGTATTTGAAATTTTAAGTCTAGCTTTCGAACTTTGAACAAATTACAACAATGAGTTTATCAAAATTAAAATCAGTTCTAAATAATTACGCAGCATTTTCAAGAATGTGTCCAAATCAGATTAGAACAAGTTCCCTGTTGCTGTCACTACCCTGGCTCTTTCCCTACCAATAATATCAAAGCTCAAAGAATGAGTATAATAAATAATCAAGGCAACCAAAGGCCTTCAGACTTCAAACGTCTTATAAAGTTCATCAAATGGGTTAGGGAATTGTAGTTTTGACATCTTTGGAAGTTACAACCTTGGACCCATCAGCAAAGCATGCATGACTTTAATCTTCAAATATGTCCTGTCCTCCTTGTCAGTTGACTGTATCTCTGTTCAAGATGTTTAATCTGCTTTTGATGGAAGGTACATCAGTTACCTGACAATTAAATGTCCATACATCAGCCCGCTGACATAGAAATCCCCAAAATAATCGAAAATGATTCTGTGCCATCAAAGTTGAGTGGAACTATATAGCTACAATCACAGCTGTTCCAGCAGATAAACTTGGCTGCAAATCCACGTCTAATACTTTGGAAGGTTCTCATGTGTATAGCTCTCATATTTTCTCCTTGGTGTCATGCCTTCTTCAATTCTCATCACCTCAAAGACTTTATTCTTTATATATTCTTTATATATGCTTTGGTGGCTTAATAACTTGTGCGGTTTCTTTCTCTTAAATGTTGCATCACTAATATTTTCTCTATAGAGCCAAACAATGGGATTCTCCGACCACCCGCCGGGTCGGCGCAAATCCCAACCCGCCGCCCCGATGCTGGCTGCCGTGTTTTCCGGCGCATTCGCAGCGCCCCCGCAGCAATCTTCCGGGCCCCGACGGGCCGAGTGGCCGTTCGTTTCTGGCCAGTCCCTCCAGCGTGGATTAGACATGGTCCCAGCGGGACTTGGCAGGTAAGTCAGCTGGTGCGGTCCTCTGCGGGGCGCGGGGGGACTCGGCCCCGTAGGGCCCCCATGGTGGCCTGGCCTGCGATCGGGGCCCACCGATCTGCGGGCGACCCTGTGCCGAGGGGGCACTCCTTCCTTCCGCTCCGGCCCCTGCAGGCCTCCTGCGCATACGCCAGAATACGCCAGCAGTTCCGTGCATGCGCGAGATCACGCCGGCCCTTCGGCGCATGCGCTAACTCGCTCAGTCTCTTTGGCACCGGTTGGAGTGGCGCCAACCCCTCCGGCGTCCACCTAGCCCCCCGGAAGTGCGGAGAGTTCCACACCTTCGGGGGCTGTTGATACCGGAGTGGTTCGCGCCGGTTTTCCCACCGACGTGGGGACTTAGTCCCCGGAAAGGAGAATCCCACTCATAGAATTTACAGTGCAGAAGGAAACCATTCAACCCATCAAGTCTGCACCGGCCCTTGGACAGAGCATCCTACACCCACGCCCATGCCTCAACCCTTATCCCTGTAACCCAGTAACCCCACCTAACCTTTTGGATACTAAGGGACAATTGATCATGGCCAATCCACCTAACCCGCACATCTTTGGACTGTAGGAGGAAACTGGAACATTTGGAGGAAACCCACGCAGACACGGGAAGAAAGTGCAAACTCCACACAAACAGTCACCTGAGGCCGGAATTGAAACTGGGTCCCTGGAGCTGTGAGGCAGCAGTGTTAACCACTGTGCCACCATGTCTGATAATGATCTTCCATGATAATAGCTTATAAAAGTATATCTAAGTTCAATGTGTATGTCTGCAACTGAAAATCCTTCCATTTCTTGGTGGGACAATGGGGGGATGGGGTAAAATCTCCCAGTTATCTCACAATCTCATGGGCAGTCAGAGGAAAATCAACGGCCGTACACTCTAGAATGCCCTCATTAACTTTTGTGTCTCCGAAGGACACAATTGCCCTATAGGGAGTGTAACAAAAGGTTCATTGGAATGCTTCCTGGGATGAGCAGAAATTGAATGGATAAGCCCTATGTTTCCTGGAGTTGAGAGGAGTTTTTTGGCTAAGATAATAATATCAAGGGATCTTTCATGTCCACCTTAACCACCAAAGCTAGCCAGATAGGACTTCAGCTTAATGCCGCATCCAAATGCCAGCACCACTAACAATGCAGCACGTCTTCTTAATTGCAGTGTGAAAGTCACCCTAGATCAGCGTTTTTCAAATGTTTTTGCCCAGGACCCATTTTTACCAACCTGCTATCCTTCAGGAACCATGCCGGCTGACATTCGCGATCCACCATTTTCTGTTACCTTTAAGGCGAGAGGTGAGGCTGGGCTTATATTCTACAGTCCAGTGTAGCGAAGAATGAGAAATGACCGCATTGAAACAGGCATTATTCTCTCAGGACTCTACAGACCAGATGCAGAATGCAAGTTTTCCTCAGATGGGTGGTTTACAGCCTGAGAATATAGTCTGCAAGTAACAATTCGACGATTTAAAAATTAAATTTTGAGTACCCAATTTATTTTTTCCAATTAGGGGGCAATTTAGCATGGCCAATCCACTTAGCCTGCACATCTTTGGGTTGTAAACACAAACATTGGGATAATGTACAAACTCCACACAGACAGTGATCCAGAGCCGGGATCGAACCTGGTACCACAGCGCCGTGAGGTAGCAATGCTAACCACTGCACCAGCATGCTGCCCTCTAAACATAGATAGAACAGTACAGCACAGAACAGGCCCTTCGGCCCTCGATGTTGTGCCGAGCAATGATCACCCTACTCAAACCCAGATATCCACCCTATACCCGTAACCCAACAACTCCCCCTCTTAACCTTACTTTTAAGGACACTACGGGCAATTTAGCATGGCCAATCCACCTAACCCGCATATCTTTGGACTGTGGGAGGAAACCGGAGCACCCGGAGGAAACCCACGCACACACGGGGAGGACGTGCAGACTCCGCACAGACAGTGACACAGCCGGGAATCGAACCTGGGACCCTGGAGCTGTGAAGCATTTATGCTAACCACCATGCTACCGTGCTGCCATAAGATGAGGGAGAATTACTTAACTCAAAGTATTTTGAATCTTTTTAATCTCTAAAATTCACTATCAAAGAGAGTTCTGCAGGCTCAGCCATTGAGCATATTCAAGACAGATGCAGGAAAACTGACTTGAATTTTAAAAAAAATCTTCTCCTGACGTCAGCAGTAGGCGGTCTTTCTCGCTGGGCTCCGGGCATGGGCACTGTTGAGCAGCACGCATGCGCAGCACGCCCTCATTTTTAAAGCCGGTAGCTGGCATCATTTTTAAAAGCCGGCCGCTGCGGCCGTTGCGCGTGAATTCCCATGATCGGGAACGCGACGATGTATGGCTCCGTGACATCCCCCCCCCCCCCCACCCCCACGCGACCCACCAATGGGTCACGACTCCCACTTTGAAAATGCCTGCCCTAGATGATGTGCTCAAATCTTGGTACGGAGCTCGAACCTTGTAAATTTTCTGATCGGTGTAACCAACTGAGCTGAGCTGACAATTTTTCATTAAGGCCTTTCAGTGCTCCAGCTGGAGCTTCGTTTAACATTAGACAACTCTCCAAGGCAACTGAGCCTGGAACCTTCTGCAAGACTTAATGCTTCATTCAGCAACTCTTTTACTGACTTGGCCTCCAGGGGTGCTGTTATGCAGTATTACACTGCTATCCAGATGTCCTAGCCTACAGATGTTTACATTTTTTTGCTTAGCCTCCACATGTGTTTATAAATGTTAAAATGTTCATATAATTTCTGATGATCAATCCTAAATGTTTCCAGCCACTTTAATGTGCATTTAAAAAGAGTTCTGCCAAAATTTGAAGCAAAAGGTTTCTGTAAAGCTGGTACTACAACTTAGCACAAATAGAATTTGAAATATAACAGGGTCAATTTTGACTTTGCATTGGCTATCTGGGGATCAGACTGACCAGCTGGTCGAGCAGCATGGAGGCCCCTGATATTTTGAGGCTCTGGCTTTATTTAAATTTGGTAGGTGAACTGCAGCCTGTAACACAGGCACTTTGATACAGATCACCATATTGTAGCATCAAACCTGTGACAGGGCAATGCTACCAAGATGGTTGTTGGGTGGGGAGGAGTGAAGGGCAGAAACACGGTGAGTGCATGTCCCAGGGTGATAGTGGCCCAGATTACTATAGTGGGTTGTGGAGGTGCACTCCTGGTTGGGCCTCTTTGGTTCCATCGACCAGGTCTTGTGGCGCAATGGGTAGCGTCCCTGCCTTGGAGCCAGAAGAGTTTTAATCCCACCCCAGGACTTGATGGGCAAGGAAGGTGCATTCATAACGTGGCCAAACAGGTTCAGTGTCAACCTGTAAATCCCTCCAAACATGCCAATGGCTGGCGGTAAGCGCGGGAGAGATTCCTGGTCAACTACGCTTGAAGTGCAGTGATGCCTCTCAAGCTATAAGCCTCTGGCAACAGAATAGAGACCAGGGCCGGAATTCTCTGACCCCCGCAGGGTCAGAGAATCGCCCGGGGCCGGCGTAAATCCCGCCCCCGCCGTGGCCGGAATTCTCAGACACCCGGGAATCGGCGGGAGCAGGAATCGTGCCACTTCGATCGCTGTGCCCCCGTGGCGATTCTCCGGCCCGCGATAGGCCGAAGTCCCGCCGCTGACAGGCCAATCCCGCCGACGTGGTTTCAACCACCTCTGGTGGCGGCGGGATTGGCGGCGGGAACGGTCCCCCGAGGTCCTGGGGGGGGGGGGGCGCAGGGCGATTGGACCCCGGGGGATGCCCCCACGGTGGCCTGGCCCGCGATCGGGACCCACCGATCGGCGGGCGGGCTAGTGCTGTGGGGGCAGAAGCAGAAGAGACCCCCCCTACCGGGCATGCGCCGGTGGTGACGTCAGCGGCCGCTGACACACCGGCGCATGCGCGAACCGGCGAAGGCCTTTCGGCCAGCCCCGATGCCGGGCGGCGGGCGTCAAAGGCCGTTGCCGCCAGTTTTGGCGCCAGTCGGCATGGCGCCAACCACTCCGGCGCGGGCCTAGCCCCTAAAGGTGCGGAGAATTCCGCACCTTTGGGGAGACCCGACGCTGGAGTGTTTAGCACCACTCCGCTACGCCGGGACCCCCCGCCCCGCCAGGTAGGGGAGAATCCCGCCCCAGTTCTGGAAATTACTAGCCATGGAAACAGACAAAAAGTCTGGGGGTGGCATGATGGCACAATGGTTAACACTACTGCCTCACAATGCCAGAGACCCGGGTTCAATTCCGGCCTTGAGTGACTGTCTGTGTGGAGTTTACACGTTTTCCTCATGTCTGTGTGGATTTTCCCCGGGTGTTCCAGTTTCCTTTCACAGTTCAAAGATTACGTGAATTGCCCGTTAGTGTCCAGAGATAGGGTTAGGTGGGATTACGGGGCCTGGTTGGGGGAGTGGGCCTGGGTGGGATGCTCTTTCGGAGGGTCAGTGCAGACTCTCCTCGATAGTGTTAGTGTGAACGTGGAGAAGATGTTTTCACTAGTCGGAGAAACTAGAACCCGAGGGCACAGCCTCAGACTGAAGGGACGATCCTTTAAAACTGAGATGAGGAGGAATTTCTTCAGCCAGAAGGTGGTGAATCTGTGGAACTTTGCCGAGAAGATTGTGGAGGTCAAGTCACTGAGTGTCTTTAAGCCAGAGATAGCTAGGTTCTTGATTAATAAGGGAATCAGGGGTTATGCGGAGAATGCAGGAGAATGGGGATGAGAAAAATGTCAGCCCTGATTAAATGGCAGAGCAGACTTGATGGGCCGAGTGGCCTAATTCTTCTCCTACTCTTATGGACTTGAGTGGCCTCCTTCCGCACTGTAGGGATTCTATAGAATTAGTGCATCGCAAGGTGCGGGAAGCGAATTGGAATTTGGTTCCATCTCCCATGGAACTCAGGGAGTGTGTGCAGAAGAGCTCTGGCCAGTTTTGCCCTAATTTATCACTCAAGATCCTATTTTATTTCAAAACCCCGAATTCCATATTAAAAGAAGCAAATGGACTGATACTGGTGGGCGCTTTGGTTACTTGTTAGGCTCCTTTGAAAAATGTAACCAGCCGCATCTACCCATCTCAATTTGAGGCTATTGTTTTCCCATACACAGGAGGCAGTCAGAATCAACCCCAATGTGTTTATTTTGCTCATTTTGAAAATCCGGAAACTGCATGTTTCAACAAAAAGGTCAGCTCTTGTGAGTAAGAAATAGAGGAATAATTATTATGCGCAGTTTAATCACATTGTAAGTTTGCACCCTAATTTTGTTCTCAAGGTTAGTTTTGCTAACTCATGTGAAAAGCTTTTTAATAAGGTACTTAATCTACTGGCCAGGGGTGACAGAAACCACAGAATTCTCTTCTTACCCTCATTGTATTCTGTAAGCTTAATAAACATGTTCAAACTAATTTATTATATTCCTGCCACATTAAGGTCATTAGATAATTCTATTGTATGTCTACATTAATTACCAGTGCAGCGTTTATACTTGGAATTTGCTACATGGCCTTTGGGAAAAAGATTGTTTCAAGTCACTGGGTAATATTATGCATTCAGAATTATGCGTACTGATCAGTGTATTCGTAGCATCACCACGTTTTATCCATAATAGAAAAGAGAATACAAAATATTCTTCTTGACTGTATCAGCAGGCACACAGCAATGTAAGTGGGCCATTCAGCCCCTTAAGCCTATTCTATCACTTAAGTAGGACATGGCTGATTTAAGGGTGAGATTTTACGGCCGCGTCATGCTTGAGTGAGAGCACAATATGACTGTTAGATTGCGGCAGAGACCAAAGTCGGGGACCGCGTTGGGCGTCAATCGGTTTGCGATCTAACATGCCTGCTCCCGTTGGTGAAATCAATAACGAGAAACCAATAATCACCACTTAAAGTCAATCTCCATACAATTAACGGGAATGACCCCTCTCGAACAGCCTCCCGTGATCGAACTGCCTCCCCAGAAAGTGATCACGCGGGTGTCAATTAGCACGCCTTTTTAAAAGCGTGAAGCTGGCGGAATGGCTGCTGTGGGGATCCGAGGAGGTGAGTAACCATCCTCGCTCCTGGGCAATGAGTTCAGGGGCACTGGGGTAGGCTGCCCTAGTGCTCTGGATGGGGAAGCCCCTGGGCGGGGAGGGGGGGGTTGGTGCGACATTGGTAGGGGGTTTGCACCTGGGCCGTGGGGAGGGATGGGGTACTAGTGGGTGTCTCAGTGCCCGCAGGTCCGCCATGCTACCCCTGGATCATGTGTACCCAAGTCGGGGACAACCCCAACCCCTGCCTGTCTGTCCCATCAACCATAACTCCCACTGACCATGGAGGCCTCTGGCCAGGCAGCTGAAGGCTATTGCTGATGGGAAATTGTCAATCATAGTTAAGTGAGCACTTCACCACTCCATAGTGGATGCCCATGGGTGGGTGGGCCATGTAGCATGTGGGGTTATTGCCGAGCATCCCAATCAGACCGTGATGCCTGGACACTGCCTGAACACTGTAGGAAGCAACACCATGGATGCAGCGGCCAACATCTGAACACCTGGGGGCTGGACACCAGCACTGGGGACATTTCCGTGACCAGAGGGTGGGTGTGTACACCAGGGAGGGGATCAGCACCCGGTCCAGGTAACGTTTCGAACGGGTCTGGAGTACAGGGTCTGGGGTCCAGTGACCAGGGGCCCTCGCTGCGGCCGGGGGTGCATGGGCAGGGTGTGTTGGATGACAGGGTATTTTGGGGGTGTGGGGGGGGCAATAGAGAAATGGAGGGTCCCGGGACTGGAAGACATTGCTGGTTGTCAGTTTCTCACCCTCTCCAATTCCTTACAGATATCACACGGAAAAGCCCCGCAGAAGCCCTTCTTGTGTTTGCATTGGCAGGCCAGGTGGCCAGACGTCAGAATAGGCGGCAGCAGCAGCGTTGACTGAGGCTCGTGAACTTTGACATGGACCAAGCCCAACAAGATACCCAGGCAGCAGGATTCTCTGACATCGACGGGGTACCCCAGGTCCAGGGGGTAGTGGATGGCAAGTATGTTGTCTTGTGCACACCGGGCCATCAGGGAGTGCCTTACATCAACAGTAAGGGGTTCCACTCCCTGAACGACCAGCTCATGTGTGACCACCCAATGAAGATTATGCGTGTGAGTGCACACGCTTCCCAGGGCATTTGCAGGACAGCTACATCCTTGAGCAGTCAGACATCCCTGGCCTCCCTGGGGCAACGTGCTGGAGGTGGAGAGGGAGGAAGATGCGGCCACCTCCAAACAGGAGGACATGGAGACGCCAGACCTGCAAGGGCTGGAGGACGAACCCAGGGAGGGTCCGCAGGACCAGCTGAATGATGGAGGACAGGTGCCAGTGGCGATGGTCGGCAATTCCAGAGGACCAGGCAGGCCCTCTTCCTCACCCAGTTCACATAAAACATGGCTTCATCCGTCATCTCATCCCGTCATCTCATCGAACGCATTGCGGAAGAAAGTGCCAGAGGCGTTCTATTTCTCGGGTGCAACATTTTTTAATGCTGTAGATATGTGTCTCATAACTCCCATTTCCCCACCCCTCCCAACAGTTCCCCCCACCCCTTTCCCCCCTCATCCCACTCTACCCCTTCACCCACCATCCTCCTTCTGTCGTGGTGCCCTCTCTGTGTCCGTGCAGGAGAAGTTGTCCCAGAACAGAAGGGAGAGGGTGCAGGTGGGCATCAGGGTGGCAGACATTAGGGTCTTCACCTCATATGAGGAACGGGCCTTGGAGGTCAAGGGGATGATTGAGGGCAGATCGGTCACCGACATAGAAGGTAGCCTACAGCGCAGAGGTGAGGATCTATCAGACCCTACCCAGATGGCCTGTCATATGAGAGTTCTTAATAACGTACAGAATGGTCCATCCTTCCCACTGACCACATGTCCATTATCATGGAGGACCTCCATCCACGGTGTCAGCTCAACCTGAGCAGTCCCTAGTTCCCCCCCTCCCCTCCTGCCTCCCAAGAGATCACCTCGGAGGGGAGATTCGAATAGACCATATTCGCAGCATACCTTCATCACCACCCACCACCAGCGCAGATCCAGACACCTCGGTGGGTGACAGTAGTGGACAGGCTTCGGGGACATATTCTGGTCAGCACCACACAGTTGCTGATGCACATTAGGTGGAGGCAGGAACACCCCGGCGAGACAGCAGTCAGAGGTCTGGCTGGATCATGGGACGCAGATGCTGAGCCTCTGGACCTGGTTTACCCAGAGCTGATGCAGTTGATAGAGTGCGGCCATGATATTCAGAGGGGGATGTCAGCAACACACCAGCAGGCCCATAGCTGACTGAAGGAGCCCCAGAGGCTATGGGCGCAGGGGATAGGGCAGCAATGTGTGGCATCAAGGCCAACACCGCTAAGGCGGCGACTGCAGTGGAGAGCCTGGTGTATGATGTCAGCAGCATGAATGGAGGTGTCCAAGGTGTGGCTCAGTCAGTGACGGCCATGGCTAAGGGCATCGGTAGCATGTCCGACTCGCTGGGGGGCCCCCAGTCCCAGGTAGACTTTTCTAAGGCCCTGCAGACATGTCCCAGCCATTAGTGGACATTGTTGAGGCATCCGGGAGAATGTCTCAGGCACTGAGGAGCATCACCGAGGGCATCAACGGCATGCTACAGATATTGGGGAGTCACCAGGGCTGGCAGAACTAGATGATGCAGGGGCAGCTGAGTTCATCCCGAGGTGAGCCCCAGGGCCCCATGGGCACTGGCCAGAAGCTAGATGCCAACCCGGAGCTACCCTACAGAGTGGCGACAATGGCGCATCTCGGAGTCAGTCCTCAGAACAGGAAAGCACGCCAAGGCATGTGCAGCTGGTAAGTGGGCCGGGGCCCTAGGGTCTCAAGAGGATACCCCCTCGGGCTTTGAAGACATGGGATGCAATAAACAACAAGCTGACTCCATCTCTGATGTGCATCCTCGGGCCACATCTGGACACGGCTGCTGGACATGGGTGGACTGGGGCACGATATGGTATGGTGCTGGGTGGGGGCGGTGCCTGCCGCACGATCATCGGGGGGGGGTGGGTGAGGTGGCAAGCGGGACGGTGCCAGGAGGCTGTTGCCAACCGACCCTTGTGGACCAGTGTAGGTCGTTGAACTTCTTGCAGCACTGACTGCCGGTCCTCCTGGTGGCACTTCCCGAGCTGATGGCCGCTGCCACTTCCTCCCAGGCGGCACTGGCTGCCCTGTGGCTGACCCTCTGAGATCCTTGGGGGAACAGGGTATCCCCTCTGGACTTGACTGCATCCAACAATCTGGCCAGATTGGCATCCTCAAGGCGTGGGGCTGGTCTCCTTGGTGACTTGGCTGCGAGCTGTGTGAGGTTTGCTCTGCGGGATTGGGTTAAGTGTTGTTCCCCGTTGTTGACAGGGAGCTGGCGAGCAAGGTCCCAGCGAATCTGCCGGTGGGACCATGATTTACAGCATAAAGCCTTGTTAAGTGGACCAATTAATGTTTGATGCCTCGCATTGTCTAGCGACAAGAAGCTTGCAGCATTCCCACTCGCTACCACACTTCAAAACTTTTCCATTAAATCGCGCCCAATATCTTTTGACGTGTGCTGGTGTAGTTTAATACAATTGTTGTTGCAAATTTTATGTTGTTGCAATTGAAAGAGAATTGTTTATTTACATTATGCATTTATATACCTTTGGATTTAATGTTCAACTTTTGGTTTGTGTATTTTTCAATTGTCATTACACTTTGCCAGGTTCAACTTTTCAGTGGTTTCAACTGTTGCAGCATTAATGGATGCAGTAAGGATAGAGATGCAGTGGTGAAGTGGTATTGTTCTGGACTAGTAATCCAGGGACCCAGGGTAATGCTCTGGGGACATGCATTCAAACCCCATCACAGCAGATGATGGAATTTACAATGAAGCATCTGGAATTAGAAATACAATAAAACAATTGTCAATTGTCATAAAACCCATCTGGTTCACTAATATTCTTTTGCTGCCGGTACCTGGTCTGACCGACAGACGTGGTTGAATCTGAAATGGCCCAGCAGCAACCCACTTTGTTGTATCCAACCACTACAAAGAAAACTAAAATGAATGAAATGGGATGGACCAACCAACATTGATGGACCTCGGGATCGAAAACGGCAACGGCAAGCCCCCAGCATGTTCACCCTACAAAGTCCTTCAGACTAACATCTGGGATTTCTGCCAAAATTGGGTGAGATGTCTCATAAACTATTCAAGCAACAGCTTGACAAAGTCATACTCATGGAATTGTACCTTGCAGATAATGTCTCAGACACCACCATCACCATATCTGGGTATGCCCTGTCCCACCGGCAGGACAGACCCAGTCGATGTGGCGGCACAGTGTTATACATCAACTCTGTATCCATGAAAACTCATGGCACTAGGTCAAACTTGGGCAAGGAAACCTCTGGCTGATTAGCATGTACCACCCAACCTCAGCTGGTGAATCAGTACTCCTCCATGTTGAGCACCACTTGGAGGATGCACTGAGGGTGCAGAATATACTCTGGGTAAGCGAATCAATGTCCACCGTTAAGAGGGCTCAGTAGTACCACCACAGACCAAGCTGGCCAGATTCAAAAGAACATAGCTGCTATACTGGGTCTGAGAGAGGTGGTGAAGGAACCAACGACAGGGAAAACATACTTTACCCTCACCAACTTGCCTGCTGCAGATGCATCTGTCCACGACAGCATTGGTAGGAGTGGCCACCGGTCACAGTCCTTACGAAGACAAAGTCCCGCTTTCACATTGAGGATACCCGCCATCGTGTTGTGTAGCACCACCATCGTGCTAAATGGGATAGACTTCGAACAGATCTAGCAACACAAGACTGGGCATCCATGAGATGCTGTGGATTAGCAGTAGATGCAGAATTGTACTCGGCCAAAATTTGTAATCTCATATCTCCCACTCTAACTCTAATACCACCAGGCTTGGGGAGCAACTCTAATTCAATGAATTATACAGGAGGCCATGCCATGAGCAACACAGGAGCATACCTAAAAATGAGATGTCACTCTGGTGAAGATACAATGCAGGACTATATGTGGCCAAACAGCAGAATTAGCATGTGATAGATAGATTAGACAACCAACAGATCAGATCTAAGCTCTGCAGCTCTGCCACATCCAGCTGTGGATAGTGGTGGACAATTAAACAACTCACTGGAGGAGGAAGCAGTATAAATATCCCCATTCTCAATGATGGAGAAGCCCAGCACATCAGTGCAAAAGATAAAGGTTGAGGCATTCGCAACATCTTCAGCCAAAGTGTTGAGTGGATGAGCCATTCCGGCCTCCCCTGAGCTCCCCGGTATCACAGATGTCAATCTTCATCCAATTTAATTCACTCCACTTAATATTAAACAATGGCTGAAGGCACTGGATAATGCAAAGGCTATGGGCCCTGACAATACCTCCAGTACCTGCGGAGCCTCTAAGTAAGCTATTCCAGTACATCTACAACAATATGGAAAATTTCCCAGGTGCATCCTGTACACAAGAAACAAGACAAATCCAATCCCGGCCAATTACCGGTCCATCAGTCTAGTTTCGATCATCAGCAAAGTGATGGAAGGGGTCATCAAAAGTGCTATCAAGCACCACCTACTCAGCAATAACTTGCTCACTGTTGCTCAGTTTGGCTTCGGTCAAGGTCACTCAGATCCAGACCTCATTACAGCTTTGGTTCAAACACGTACAAAAGAACTGAGCTCCAGAGGTTAGGTTAGGATGACTGCCCTTGACATTAGGGTAGTCTCCTAGGCCCAGCCATCTTCAGCTACTTCATCAATGATATTCACTTCAACATATGATCAGAAGTGGGGATGTTCGCTGATGATTGTACAATGTTCAGCACCATTCATGACTCCTCAAATACTTAAGCAGTGCATGTCCAAATGCAACAAGATCTGGTCACATCAGGCGTGGGGGTGATATTGAATGCGGCTTTGCTATTGAATGGCTGAGTGCCCCACTAACAACATCCTGGGGTTAACATTGACCAGAACCTGAACTGGACCAACCATATAAATATTAAGGCTATAAGAGCAGGTTAGAGGCTAGGAATCCTGCGACAAGTAAAACAACTCCTGACTCTCCAAAACCTGCCCACTGCCAACAAGGCACAACTCAGGAGTGTGATGGAATAGTCTCTGAAGTATCTCAAAACCAATCAGGACAAAGCAGTTTACTTGACTGGTTCCTTGCACAAACATTTAATCCGTCCACCTCCGATACAGAGCAGCAGCTGTGTGTACCATCTACAAGATGCACTGCAGGAACTCATCAAGATACCTTAGGCAGCACCTTCCAAACCCATGACCACTGCCATCTAGCAGGACAACATAAAAACATAAAAATCGGAACAGGAGTGTAATGATCTTGTCGGATGGCCTGATTTATATTACAAGAACACTTGTAGCTAAAGCTATAAATGATTCAGTAACATTAACTGTGGGTCAAATAGGTATAAAACAACAGATAAATAACAGTATGAACATGCACAAGCAACCTCTCTCCCAGCTTCATAGTCAGTCTGAGGTCACCTGATTCTAACATTCACTTATACACTAATGAAAGTCCTAGTGGTCAGTCGTTGAATTACAACACAACCGTGGGTTTCCTCCGGGTGCTCCGGTTTCCTCCCACAGTCCAAAGATGTGCTGGTTAGGTGGATTGGCCATGCTAAATTGCCCGTAGTGTCCTAAAAAGTAAGGTTAAAGGGGGGGGGGGTTACGGGTATAGGGTGGATACGTGGGTTTGAGTGAGGTGATCATGGCTCGGCACAACATCGAGGGCCGAAGGGCCTGTTCTGTGCTGTACTGTTTGTTCTATGTTCTAACCATGATATTATTATAAGGAGTAGGCAATTTGGCCCTTAGAGCCTACTGCACTATTCTCTATCTCAACGCCATACTGTAGTGTTCTCCCACATCCCTTGACACCCATAGCGTCCAGAAATCTATCCATTTTCTTCATAAATATATTCAATGATTGGCCCCACAGTCTTCTGTGGTACAAAATTCCACAGGTTCACCATCCTGAGTGAAGAACTTTCGCCTTGTCTCAGTCCTAAATGGCCTACCCCGTATGCTGATACTGTGACCCCTTGTTGTAGACCCCGCCTCAGTCTGACCAACCCTGTCAGAATGTTATACGTTTCAATGAGATCCCCTCTCATTCTTCCAAACTTCCAGTGAATACAGGCCCAATCGACCCAATCTCTCCTCGTACGACAATCCTGTCAACACAGTAATCAGTCTGGTGAACCTTCACTGCACTCCCTCTGTGGACCAAAATTTCACACACTACTCCATCAGTGGAGTAAAAGCTGACCCAGATGAGAGCTGAACATGGATAGTCCCAGTAGGGACCTGATATATACTATATACTATACCACTATATAGTTTACTTTATAATTAACTGGTTTTTTTTCCACCTCTCATTTGAAATCCTCTGTGGCCACTAAATTGGTGATGAGGATAGGATATTATAACCCGCACAAGACATACGGGGACAGGCCAATTAGCCTTCCCGTGAGCATCATTGAATACGACCTTCCTGCTGAGGGCCGAGGCCCATGAGCAGAGTAAATGGACTAGCCTGAAAGGTGGCCCAAATGGGAGCCGAGCATGGATAGTCCCAGCTAGGACCTGAACTGCGCTGTCTATATAGTTTACTTTGTAATTAGACAGTTTTCTTTATGCCTGTTGTTTGGTCTCTGTGGCCACTAAAAGGTACAACAACAAGACAAATCAGTTTGTTTCTTTGGTGCATCTACTACTGAGCTCAATATGGATCCCTCTCCACGATCAGTGCGGCTGCTGTACGGACTGTCCATAAAATGTATTGCTGCTGCCTGCCAAACGTAGCTTTGGCAGCACCTCCAGTCTCAAAAACTCAGCCACTGAGGAGGACAATACTGGCAGTGTCATAGGTACACCATCAACTGCAAGTATGCCTCCTAGTCCCATCATCCTGACTTGCTGCACGTACTCACTGTGTGTGAGTCACTGAGACAAAATCCTGGAATACCACTGCTGTGTGAGAAAATCAATATATGGATGGCAATTCAAAGAGAAGACCCACCAATAACTTCTCAGGCCTATTTAATAAATAAATGTGGTATTGCCAGCATTACTCACATTCCAGGAGCAAAATAAAGAAAAAGTCAAAAGGATCACCCATTACAATGCATTACCAAGGCAATACTTCAAAGAGAGGTCAGAACATATAACACACTGCACAGACTCGAACTACGTAGCAAGTGTAGTCACAGGGAGGAAGACAACAGGAAATATGAAAGGAGGCCAGAAAGAAAGGATTATTGTCAGGTATTGGCTCCACACCACTAAACCCAGACATGTAATAATTCCCATCAATCTATCTGATAGTCAAGTAAGGACCATTCCTCACATACAGGGGGCTGCCTCGGGCTGAAGGGCCAGCTCCTATTCTGGTATCCTAATGTTTATGGGTGATATTAGCCTACAAGCAGAATGCAATGAAGAACTTTAGTGAACTTACACACCACTCCAGCACCCCTGAGACCATAACACCTTCATGTGAGGGCAACACTTCGAAAAAGGGATACCTAAGTCTTTTTGATGGCTATACTGAATTGAACAAAATTTGCAAGTACTAAATGAATCATGTTAATGTTCCCCATTACAAATGTGCTTCCTGCATCTCAAATTGCCTGCAAACCTCTTGTGGAAATGGAAATCTTCCACTCACTTTGTATCCCAGAGTGACAAAGATGCAACAAATTTTGTGTGGCTTACTTGGAGGACATCCAAAATGAAAATAAGTCTGCTTCCCTTTGGACTTTTGAAGATTCCTGAAAATGTCTTCGGCCTTTGCTGGATCTTCCGTACCTGCTCTGCCCCACCTTTCAGACAGCTTGAGTCACATGACCACCCGAGGGGCTGGTTTAGCACAGCGGGCTAAACAGCTGGCTTGTAATGCAGAACAAGGCCAGCAGCGAGGGTTCCATTCCCGTATTGGCTTCCCAGAACAGGCACCGTAATGTGGTGACTACAGGCTTTTCACAGTTACTTCATTGAAGCCTACTTGAGCGATTATTATTATTATTATTACTTTAGAACTATCGAATCCCTAAAGTACAGAAGGAGGCCATTTGGACCATCGAGTCTGCATCCACCCTCTGAAAGAGCACCCTACCTAGGTCCACTTCCCCACCCTTTCCCTATAACCCCACCTAACCTACACATCTTTGGAATGTGGGAGGAAACTAACGCAGACATGGGGAGAAAGTGCAAACTCTACACAGAGAGTCACCCAAGGCCAGAGTTGAACCCGCGTCCCTAGCGCTGTGAGGCAGCAGTGCTAACCCCTGTGCAACCCTGCTTCTGTTATAGCTGTTACCCCAACAGGATGTGCAGGCTTTATTAAGAATATTGAAAAAACTTTAAGAGGCCGTTCAGACCCTTGAGCCTGCATTACTTTTCAGTTAGTTCATGGTTGATTTGTTTCTCAACTCCATTTACACTTTAGTTCCATATCTCTTGATGCTAATAGCTCACAAAAATCTAGTGGTCTCAGTCTTGAAAATGGCAACATCCACAACCTTCCAGAGGAGAGAATTACAAATTTCTACTGCCCTTTGTGTGAAAGAATGCTTCCTGAGTTGCCTTTTAAATCACAGCCTCCCAGTCCCATGTTTCTTGGCGGCAGGGGCAGCGCGCCCTTGGCTAGTGCGGGAATCTCTGTTCCCGCCGCTGTCAATGGGAAATCTGCAGGCAGGAGTGCGCTGCCGCCGGGACCAGAGAAACCCACTGCCAGCGAATGGCTGGAGAATTCCCGCCCACATCTCTCTTAACCTCTAAGATTGTGTCCCTTCAGTTGTGGTACTCACCCCACCTTAGGAAATAGGTTTTTGTGTCTGCCCTATCCTATTTTAAATACCTTGATCAAATCACCTTCAGATTTTCTCATGCTGTACTTTTCTTTCAGAGATCAACTGGGGAATTACTCTGAAAAATAGTATTGCTCCATGTAGGAGAAGGAGGCATGTCAACAGTTTGTGACTGGCAGCCAGCCAGTTGGCAGATCTGACTCTAGGAAAATGATGAAGTTTATCCTTTTGTTGCAAAGCCCAGTATTCAATTCCTGGCATTGGTCGTGCCTATACCGCAAACCTGCATAGCTCCGATCAAAAACTTGGCATTGGGAACTGAACTTAGTGGTCTGTCAGGAATCTAAATTGCTGCATCGCTTGTCACTGTCATCTCCAGTCCTTTGTACTCTGGGCTGTCGTAGAATAGAATCTTGACAGTGGAGAAGGAGGCCATTCGGCTAATCGAGTCTGCACTGAACCTCTGAAATAGCACCCTACCTAGGCTCACGCCCCCACCCTATCCCCGTAACCCATCTGACATTTTGGACACTAAGGGGCAATTTAGCATGGCCAATCAACTTAACCTGCACATCTTTGGACTGTGGGAGGAAACCCACACAGACACGGGGACAACGTGCAAACTCCACACAGTCAACCGAGGTTGGAATTGAACCCAGGTCCCTGACGCTGTGAGGCAGCCGTGCTAACCACTGTACGCCACCGTGCCGCCCATTTGAAACTGCTAGATTATTGTGGCTTTGCATATTTCTGATTATAAATGGAAAACAAATGATGGTTTAAATCTCTCAGCATACCAGCGCCTGTCATAGTTTGCCTTTTTAACTTTTGCCAGTTCATAAGCTTTAGAGTTTTTCTCCAGATGACAGTAATTTTCAACATATATTTAAAATGAGTAAAGCTCATTTCATGTTAGAATTCATGATTTGTTTAAAGAATGAGGAAATCTGCAACAAACAGTCAAACACTCAGCATGCCAAGCGGCATCTGGGCAGAGACAGGCTATTGGCACAAAGGTTGCTCTGGCAAGGCCAATGGACAACGCTCACTTTCCCCTGCCACATAGATTTGATGACGCTTTGCTGTGCAAGCAGCTGGAGGTTGAACAGCCGGTTATGTAGTGTGTTCTATTCCTGGTACTGAGGTGAACAGGACAAATAATTGTGTGTCCTCTTAACGAATCAGTTTGAAGGATTCTACTGTTCATTTGTTCATCCAATGGTGAGACTCCAGCAAGTCACAAAGATGAGGGTCAGAGTTCCCTCAGGACAGTGTGCATCGATCAGCAGACTCTGGTTCACATTCTGCAACTCTGCAAAAACTGAGAAGGAATAACAAATTCAGTGCTCACATCAGATACAGATAGAGAAATAAAGAGGGGGAAGAAAAGATTAGATTAAGTGAGAGGAAAAGGAATCAGAAAGAACCTGTAAAAAATATACCGGGCAAAATTCTTCATCTCGCGACACTGCAAATGCAAACCGTGATTGGGCGTAGAATGGGATGTCAGGCCCTTGCGCCGCATCGGGCTTCATGCTCTGGTCCCTCCCTGGTGGTGAGAACGGCAGGGGCATCATGGCAGGGGCATCATGGCAGGGGCATCATGGCAGGGGCATCATGAGGACGAACAGTGACAGTATACAAAACTGGCATTTGCATGCATTTAAATGTGATTAGCACGTTTGACCCACTGCGCTCAGGTGGAAGTCACGTGGGCGCGGTTTACTACAGGTGTTTGCAAGCAGGGTCTAGTGCCATGATTGCTGATGTGAGAGAGAAGGTAAGCGAAGTTTGACAAACTGTTAAAAATTGTACCACTTTCTGGGCATGGCTTCCAAGCTGGGGGTGGGAGCACGGTGTAGCGGGGAGCACCTTGCTGACAGCTCTATGGATTCAGGTTGTCCCCCTCGGGATCATGGCGGCCTGGCACAGCCCACCATTGTTGCCGTATTTGTTTTAAATGGACCCATTTGGTACAAGTTACAGGCCCCCGTTTGTTCACATTGCTGACTGCTCACTGTATCCTGTAAATGTTCACAGAGCCTCTGGTCATTTTGGAACCCACCCAGGCCGCCCTTCTGGAAACCCTTAGACCCCAGCTGACCCATCAACGGGATGGGTGTGGCCAAGCTCAATCAGTGGCCCACAACATGTGCTGCCACGTCCCAGTTGACTCACCAGAAGCACAGCCCCACTGCAGGGGAAGCAGGGGAATAGCAGAGCTCACCCCAAACAAAGGACACATGCACTGTGTACTTTGTCGCTCTCCCTGGCACACTGCCCCCTCATGGCAGAGACCTCACCAGTGACATTATCAGCTAGCCCACTCCACAGGACCACGAGCTGTTTCCAAGCCTTGCCTGTCCACCGCGTGCCTGCTCTCAAACCCCCAAACAGGTGCCACACCCAGGACCCACATCACACCACAGCTAAACTCCCAGCAGATACACACTTCCCTGCCTCACCCCCATCTGTAGGACCTGCCTGCACACAAGCCTCTAAGCATGGAGGCAATTGGTGGCACACCTTGACCCTCTCTACTGCACAACCGGGTACCACCCTGCTGGTGGGATAACATCACCCACTCAATGAGGACACCCATAATAGACCCCATTGGGGATGCACGACAGGGACCACAGATCACTGACATGGGTTGCAGCAGCCACTGGTACCCCTGTTGGCAGGGATGGGTGGTTAGGATAGAGGCCCTCACATCACAAGCAAAGTGCCACTCACTGATGGGGACACAGGTGTAGTGTGGAAGGTAACATATCGGGCCGTGTCCTTGGCCACACCAGTCACCTCCAGGGCCTGCTCCTCGAAGGAGCTGAGCATCTTTACGTCCAGCCAGTCTTGGCTCTCTCCTGCCAATTGTGGGAGAGCTTTTCCTGAGGAGACACAGATAGAGCATCATTAGCCATATGCGTGGTTCAGTGGTGGGAGTGGGGGTGTGAAGACTTGGTTGGGGGTCACTTGGAAGTTGGGGGGTGGATGCACCCTTGGAGGGGGGCGTAGGGGCATTGGTGTCTACTCACTCGTGTAGGTCGTTGACCTTCCTACACTGTTGGCCTGTTGGTCACACTGTTGGAGCTACCGCCACCTTGTCCCAGGCAGCACTGGCATCCTTGTGGCTCACCCTTCGGGACGCCCGGGGGGGAAACAGAACATCCCACCTGGTCTCCACCTTGTCCAGATGCCTCCCCAGGTCAGCGTCCCTGAATCTCGGGACCGGTCTCTTCGGTGCCATTATTGCGAGCTGACTGGGATTGGCTGAGCAAGAGCAGTTTAAGTGCTGTTTGAACTTGTTAGCAGTGGGGCGGGGGAGGTGCGGAGGGCAAGCGTGGTCCCGGCAAATCAGCTAGCCAGGCGTTATTGGCGGTGATATACCATCAATTGAACGCGAGACGAGTTGCTGGACAAAAGTATGGCTTTAATCAGCTAGATGTTAGCCCTGCGGTCGATTACAGTATAAGGACAACCGCCGGGAGTACTGGGTATTTATACCCCGTCCTAGAGGCGGGGTTAACTCAGCCTCTCGACCAATCGGGGAGCCGTCACATGACTGGTCTCAACAAACCGGTCGAGAGGCACATGACCGACCAGGGTCAATGGTAAGCCGGTGTTCTGCACCAATGGCAGGCAGCTATGCTAATCATACAACCACAGGCGGTGAGAAGCCCATGAGACCAATTAACGTTGGATTGTATTGCCGGTTTCGCTGAGCCGAGCACCGGGAAACACGTGGCAATTCCCACTCACTACAACATTTGGAAATATTTCAACCTCCTCAAGGTGGTCAGGGTGAGTAGGCAGGACTGTGGCCCCAGCACTAACCCCCGTCCCACAAACCTGTTACCCTACTCCCCTCTCCCCCCAGCAGGAGGGTAGCTGAACTCACCCTGCACCAGATTCCGGCACCCATAACGGCCGCCATGGCTGGGTGCCCTGGCCACTGAGGTCAACAGCTACCCACCCCCTGGGCTGCATGCGTCAGACTGTCTAACACTGCGCACTTTCTGTTCCCCAGTGCCCCCAGGAGAAAGCCACTCATAATCGCCGTAAGAGGGAGAAGACTGGAGAGGGACCGACAGCCCCTCACCATAACGCAACAGAGGGCACTTGGTCGGTGGGCCCGGAGAAAGGGCATTCGCTGAGGCGAGGTCGGATTCAGGCAAGGAAGTGAGAATCTGCTGAGTTGCGGTTCTCCTTGGCATGTGTGGCACCCCATCACCACCCCCACCAACCCCCTCCCCACACACCCCCACCATCCCCACTTCACCCCCCCCCCTCCCCCCCGTCCAATCATGTGTCTTGTCCTGTGTCTTGCAGGAGCTCCTGATGGCGCGGGCCCTTCTGGCACCCCTGCCCCAACTACAAGTGGAGAGCAGCGACGATGCGGACACTGACAGCAACGGGAGCCCCCAGCCTCAATCCCTTGACACCCTAGAGCACGAGTCTGAGGATGATTTGCATGTCCCCTGAAGAGCACCTTAAGAGTCCGAGTGATTTCCTGTCACAGCTGACTCCAACAGCCTCTACCATTCCAGAGACACTCACATTGGTTGGGCACTTTGTGAAGAGGCTCCTGGGACACTATCTAGTGCGCACCACACATGTGCTGCAGTGCAGCAGGTGGAGGTAGGAACCCCCAAGAGGCATACGGTCGGAGGTCGGGCTGACCCCAGGGACTAGCTGCCGTCCAGATGGGTTTTGGGCCACTGATTGTGGAGATGCAGTCGCAAAGCCAGGGACTACATGAGTGGTTGTCAGCGAGCATCAAGCGCCTGCATGGGCAGTTGGAGGAGTCCAACCATGTGCACGAGCAGGAGATGTTGCCGACCATGCGTGACACCCAGGCCAACACTGCACGGGAGGCCTTGGGGGGCGTAGGTTTCGGCCATGGGTCAAGATGTCTAAGGCCTGGAGCAATCTATGGAGGTGCTAGTCGAGGCCCAGGACAGGGCTGACCTATCACAGACAGCCATGTACCAGAGCCACCTGGACATTGAGGCAGGGCTCCAGAGCATGGCCCAGTCACAGCGGGTCATGACTGAGAGCACCAGCGGCATTGCCCAGGCACTGGCCGATGTGACACAGACACAGAGGGAGGTGGTCCAGTCCCGAAGGGAGATGGCGCAGTCGCTAGCTGATTGGGTACAGATGCAGAAGGTGGTGGCACAGTCACTGGGTAATGTTGTGCATTCCCAGAGGGAGGTGATCAACTCCCCGTGCTCCTTCGCTGCAAACATGGCGACCTTAGTTGAGACAAGAGCGGGGCTCCAGGACTGGCAGCGCTAGGTGGGCAGGGAGCCTCAAGGGTTAGCTCCACTCGCACCCCCGTCCCATGGAGTAGCCCGGGGGTCATCGGGCACCCTGAGGGAGGATGAGGCGATGCTGCCCATGCTGGTGCCTCCCTCGGGGGAGATGCCACAACACCACAGCGCCTCGGACTGCCCCCCTCTTGTCCCTGGCATATCACATGGGCTGTGAGCTAAACAGAGAAGCATGATGCCACCAAGGACACCTCATTGGTGAACCTGGAAGTGATTAGGGCATCCTGTGCGCATAGGCCCGGGCGCACACATTGTGCGGTTTCCTGTACCTGGCCAGGCCCTATGTTCTGTCCATCCTCTCCCTCCCCTGCATTCTCTTCACCGGACGAGGACTGACGTTCATCCTCTCCTCCAGCACATCACCCTTCTTCTGTATGATGTTGTTTAGGATGCAGCAGGTCACCACGATGTGGGAGACCCTTCAAGCACTAACTGGATGGCCCCTCCAGAAGAGTCCAGGCACCTGAACCCCATTTTCAGGATGCTGAAGCATTGCTCGATCATGCACCTGGTTGCCGTGTGGGCATCGTTGAAGTGAGTCTCCGTGTCGGTCTGTGGCCTCCGAATGGGTGTCATCAGCCACAACCGCAGTGGATAACCCCTGTCACCCAGGAGCCAAACCCCAGCCGGGGGATGTCACGGACATGTCAGGAGTCATTAAGTGTGCCAGGATGAAGACGCTGTGTAAGCTGCCCGGGTATCAGGCGTAGACGTGTATGATGTCACACACCAGCTGCACGTTCATCGAGTGGAATCCCTTTTGGTTTGTGAAGAGCGGCCTGACATCTGCAGGTGCTCTTAGGGGGATATGCATCCTGTTGATCAACCCTTGAACCCAGGGCTGGTCAGCGATGGTGGCAAACCTCATTGCCTGGGCATCCTGGTGGGCTCGGTCTACGTTGAAATTGATATATTGTGGTGACCGGGCATATTTGGCTCCGTGATGGCGTGGATGCACCTGTAAACCGAGCTCTGAGATTCCGGACAGGTCCCCACTCAGCGCCTGGAACAATTCGGTGGCATAAATGTTCAGGGCGATCATCACCTTGACCCCTCCCCCATTCCTTCACAGTGCCAGGTGCGTCATGATCTGGCAGATACGTCGCATTGTCCCCCTGCTCAGCCACTGTCTTCGACGCCATGCCTGGTCCGGCAGGAACTCGAATGACAGGCGCTGCTGGTACACACGAGGCCTCATCTGGTTTGTTCTTCCTCAGCCTGTTGGGCGACCAGCTGGCTCTCCATCCTCGCTGGCTGCCTACCATCCCTCCAGGGCACGCTCCGCTGCTGCATGGTCTTCCTCCTCGAGCAGCTTCAGCTTGTACAGTCGCAGTGCATCCTGCAGGGCTGCGGCTATTAGGAGGAAGGCCACCATTGCTGGTTGAATTCCAATATCAATTGTCTACAGGGGTTGAAAGACAAACATGTTAGCATGGTGCATACCCCCAGTGCCTAACCATGTCCAATATTGGACTTTGCCACCGCATGTCCCCCTCCCCCATCACCCATCTCCGCACACCTGGCCCCGTCGATGCCCGGCACTATGAGCGCTTCTGGCCCTGGCACCCATTCCTGCTGCCAGGGGCACCATTGGGTGGCGCTACCCTTGCCAGTGATATGCTCCGTGGCCCCGTCTGTTGGGGCTACTGTGGGCATTGCCCTTGGGTGGATTGCGTGATGCCTCACCTTCAGGTGGCTGCTGGTTGTGGGGGTGGTATGGCAGAGTGTGGAGGTGGTAGAGTCAGGGCACCCATATGGCCAGTGGCACTCTGTAGAAACAGTGGTGTGCACAGGAAGATGGCTGTTTTGCAGGCCGCAGCAATGGCAGTCCGTGCCTGGCCGCCCCGGTCACGTGGGGGACATCCCGGCCCCATGACCCGTCCCCTGGTCACACCGCCGTCCCTGGCAGCCCCCCCCCCCCCCCACTCCAGCCAGCCTGACCAGTGTCAGGATCGGCAGCCCACGGTTACACCTCTGCACGTCCTACCTCCTCTCTCCCTCGTCAGCCACGGCACCTGCTTCTTGATTTTTAAAAGCACCCGTGAACCTTGCCATCAGGAATTCCTCCGGCGGAGTTGGAGCATCGTGGAGGCCATGAAGAATATCGCTAATATGCGAACAGCGTTTACTATGTGCGGAGTGGAGCACATTGATGCTGCCG
Organism: Scyliorhinus canicula; assembly: GCF_902713615.1. NCBI lineage: Eukaryota > Metazoa > Chordata > Chondrichthyes > Carcharhiniformes > Scyliorhinidae > Scyliorhinus > Scyliorhinus canicula. Next base: position 113,686,262 of record NC_052152.1, read on the forward strand.
TCAAGGCACCGGAGAATTGTGATTTGGTTTGAACCTGGCACTGGCCATGATTTCGGCGTCAAGACAAATTCTCCCCCCAATCACCTTTCCCGGTTTTGACGTGGCCGACAGAGAATCTCGCCCGCTTATCTGTTTTTACATTTCTCACTCGCTTGCCCTCACAGTTTATTTTCTCTGCCCTGATTATTTTTTTAGTCCATCTTTGCTGCATTCTGAACCTATCCACTCTCTGGCCTACCAATACCCTTTGCCATCTTATATGTTTCTACTTTTGGCTCGATACCCTCCGTAACCTCCTTGATTTTCCATGGTAGGCTTCCTCCCTTCAGAGTCTCTCCTCCTCATTGCGATGTATTTCTGGAAGTCATGAATTATCTCCCTAAATGTCAGCCACTGCTTATTGTCTTACCGACTAATCTATTGACCAGTCCACTTTGGCTAATTCCATCCTCATACCTTTGTAATTCCCCTTCTTTAAGTTTAACATGGATATTTCAGTCCCAGCTTTCTCACACTCAAGCTGAATGTTAAATTCTATCATACTGTGAAAACTACTTCCTGGGGGATCCTTAACCTTGAGATCATTTATTAAACATACTTCATTACACATTACCAGATCCAAAATAGCCTGATACCTAGTTGGCTCCATAACATATTGCTCCAAAACAACTATCCCGGAAGCACTCTATAAAGTTGTTCTCTTGGATGCTATTGCCATTTTGATTAGCCCAATCTGTATGAAAATTAAAGTTACCATGATTAATGCACTGCTCTTGGCACAGGCATTTGTTATTTCTGGATTTTAAACTCTTTCCTGCAGTGTGGCTACTTTTCGCAAGCCTATACAATACTCCTACCACTCCCTTCCTTTGGTAATACTCACTTCCACCAAAATTTCACATCCAATGAGCCTAGATTGTCCCGAAGAACTACACTTATTTCCTCTCTTAAAAGCACCCACCACTTTTCCCTTCCTCTCTGTCTTTCCTAAAATTCAAATAACCCTGAATGTTGATTTCCCAACTTTGGTCTCTCTGCAACCATATCTCAGTAATTGATATCAGATCATATCCATTTAATTCTATTTGTGCCGTCAGATCATTTATAATGGCCCGTAACTTTCTGCAGGATTCATGACTTCAGTCGCTGGTTTGCCGCCCATGGTGTTCAGGCATGCCGCTGAAAGTGTGCAGCATTTAAACTTCCAGCCATTTTTTCCCCCTGCTTGAAGCCCTGCACTGCTGAATGAAAAATCCAGCTGCAGCAGCCATTTACCTGGATTTCTGGCGAGTTTTTACACCTTTTTATTTACATGGACATTTTTCAGTCCAGCAGAGGCAGGAGACATTGGGAAACAGTTTTTTGGTAGGTTAAAGCTGTATATTATTAGTGCTTAGCGTTTATAAATATGTTGAAAATGCAAATAAAATGAAAGGAAGTTTTTTTTAAACTTTGGTTTGTCATGAGGCTGTTAATTCCATTAAAAGGGTACTTTACTGTATAAAGTGAGTTTGAAGTCACAGAAAGTGAAAGAATGATTTTTTAAAACTTTGGTTTGTCACGAGGATGTTAATTCCATTAAAGGAACTATAATGGGTAGAATGTGGTGGTCACTCACTAACGGATATGATTGTCCACCTGAGATACTCAATGTTACTGGCCATGGGTTCTGTGGGTCCTTGCGTGGCTGATGAGCCCGAGCTAGAGCCATATCTTCAATCACTCACTTGGCAGGAGTTTCCAAAAGGTGGCCTTGGACGCTAAACTGCGGGTATTCCTTATTCAGACTCCTTTTCCAGGCCTCCTCTTGCAGTTGGGTGTTCTCGAAGAATTGTGACCCTTCAGTCAAGATGTTCCTCCAAGTAGGAACTTTGCTTTTCTGAGCAAAGGTCTCCCAGACATTGATGTCTATGTTCCATTTCTTGAGGTAAGCCTGCAAGGTGTCTTTGAAGATCTTCGTATTGTTCTCTTGTTCGGGATCCTTTCTTGAGCTGAGTCAAAAAGATTTGCTTTGGCAGTCAGGATTTTGACATCCCAGGCAAATAGACGGCCCTGCGGAGTTGGTTTTGGATGATCATGGCCTCAATACTGGTTCTATTGACTCCTTCAAGGACACTAATGTTAGTACGCCTTTCCTCTCAGCTGATTTAGAGCTAAAGTACATTTGGGTTTTGCAATGTATTTTAAGCTGAGTTGTTTACGAGTCTCACTGATGTAATGTTCATCCTTAGAAGCCTCAGTGATTACTTCAAATACTTTAGTTTAATGACTTAGTTGATACATGCCAAATTCCATCAACATATCTCCTGCTTCACCAGAGGTGCAAACACCCTGGACCCCTGCTACATGAGCACCAAAGGAGCCTACCGCTCCATTTCCCGACCTCACTTTGGCAAATTCGACCACAAGTCGGTATTCCTACTTCCAGCTTACAAACAGCAACTCAAGCGTGCTGAACCAGTCGAGAAAACCGTGCAGTGCTGGTCCGAGGAATCTGAGGACATCCTCCGCAACTGCTAGGAGACTGTGGACTGGTCCATATTCAAGGCCTCGGCAGCTAACCTGGACGTGTACGCAACCACCGTCACAGATTTCATCAATAAGTGTGTTAAGGGCTGTGTACCAAAGAAGACAATACGGGTGTTCCCCAATCGGAAACCCTGGCTCAACCAAAAGGTTCACTCCCTGCTGAAGTTCCGGACAGAGGCGTTGAAGTCTAATGACCCTGACCTATATGAGAAATCCAGGTACGACGTACGGAAAACCATCAGGGACGCCAACAGACAATTATCGGATCAAACTAGAGTCCCAGGCCAACGACACTAACCTACGACGACTATGGCAGGGCCTGCACAGGATCACAGGCTATAAAGCAAGGCCAGGTGGAATATCTGGGGCTGGGGCATCCCTACCTGATTATTTGAACGAGTTCTATGCCCGCTTTGAGCAGTCAGCCAATGTGGCAGTGCCACCTGTCCCCAACAGCCCTGGACACACCCATCCCCACTATTACATCCTCGGAGGTAAGAGTTGCCTTCTTGAAAGTGAATCCGCGGAAAGCGACGGGCCCCGACGGAGTCCCTTGGCGAGCACTCAGAGCCTGTGCAGACCAGCTGGCGAGTGTATTCGCAGATATCTTCACCACCTCACTTCTCTGCTCTGAGGTCCCTACCTGCTTCAAGAAGACCACCATAATACCAGTACCAAAGAAGAACAAGGCAGCCTGTCTCAATGACTACCAACAGGTGGCCCTAACTGTGTTATCATAAAATGCTTTGAGCATTGTAATGAGACGGATCACTGCCAGCCTCCCAGACGGTCTCGATCCATTGCAGTTTGACTATCACTGCAAACGGTCCACAGCAGATGCTATCTCACTGACTCTGCAATCAGCACTCAAACAGCTCGACAACAAGGACACCTATGTAAGACTGCTGTTGATAGACTGCAGCTGCACCTTCAACACCATTATCCCAATAAGACTAATAACCAGACTCCGCAATCTTGGACTTGAATCCTCCCTGTGCAGCTGGATCCTCGACTTCCTCACCAACAGACTGCAATCTGTCAGGATAGGCAACAGCACCTCCTCCACAATAGTCCTCAACACCAGAGCCCCACAAGGATGTGTGCTTAGCCCTCTAATGTACTCTCTATACACCCATGACTGTGTGGCAAGATTTAACTCCAACTCAATCTATAAGTTTGTGGATGATATGACTGTGGTGGGCCACATCTCAAACAATGATGAATCAGACTACAGGAGGGTGATAAATTATGAATGGTTGCATGGTGTACCGAAAACAACCTCTCTCTAAATGTTGGAAAGACCAAGGAACTGGTTATCGACTTCAGGAAGCGCAGCACGACACACACTCCTGTCTGCATCAATGGCTCCGAAGTGGAGATGGTCGATAACTTTAAGTTCCTGGATTGTTACCATCACCAACAGTTTGTCCTGGTCCACTCACGTTGATGCAAGTCAAGAAAGTCCAACAATATCTCTACTTCCTACTGAAGCTAAAGAAATTTGGCATGTCTGCATCAACTCTCACAAACGTCTACAAATGTGTGATAGAGAGCATCCTATCCGGCTGCATTACAGCTTGGTATGGCAACTACTCAGTCCAAGACTGCAAGAAACTGCAGACTGTGGTGAACTCAGCCCAACACATCACACAAACTTGCCATCCCCCCATTGATTCTGTCTACAACTCTCGCTGCCGCAGGAAGGCAGACAGCATTATCAGAGATCCCTCTCACCCAGGCTTTGCCTTCTTCCAGACCCTTCCATTATGCAGAATGTACAGAAGTCTGAAGACTCGCACATCACATCGGAACAGGTTCTTCCCCACAACTACAAGACTCCTCAACGATTCCCCCTCGGACTGATCTGTTCCCTGTAAGAACACTATTTACGACCCCCTATGCTGCTCTTGCTCATGTATTTGCTTTGTTTGGCCTCTTGTTCCGCACTGTAACCAATCACTGTTTTATCGATGTACCATTTGTCAATGTTCTCTGTTGATTATTCTTGTGTCTACTATATACGTTCTGTGTACGTTCCTCGGCCACAGAAAAATACTTTTCACTGTACTTCGATACATGTGACAATAAATCAAATCAAATCAAATCAAGCTTCCTGTAAGCTAATGTGAACTATCTGTCTGACAGGTATTTCAGCAAACCAATTGCCCACTTCTAAGAGTGCACTGCCAAAGGACATTGCGAAATGATGTCAAAGGAGATGTGTGCCAGAACACTGCACCTCAGCAGCTGCTGCTTTCGGGAGTTGAGCTTATCAATTAACAACTGTCAAAAGCTTCATTTCCCCCCTCTTCCCTCCCTCATTCTCTCCCCTTACCCCCCCCCCCCCTCCCCTCCCCTTCACAAATAGACAGGACCATTGTGTTTAAGTGAAAATATATCTTATTGCAAGAAATTTGTAAAAGTTGAGGCAGTTTTATGTCATTGTTCAGCTGATAAGGTTAAATGTTTTAAATGTTAACTGGTTTCAAAGTTTTGTATTTCTAAAATAATTTTCATCAATAAATGTTTTACATTAAACTTTACAAGCTTCCACAAATGTCTTACTGAAGCATCACTTTTAACACAACATTTAATTGAGATAATTATAAATGAATAAGATAATTAATGTAAACAACGCAGAAACACATTTAACAAGGGTAATACAGTGTCACATTAGTTAGCACTGCTGCCACATGACACCAGGGACCCATGTTCAATTCAGACCTTGGGTGACTGTGCTGTTTGCACATTCTCACTATGACTGCACGGGTTTCCTAGAACCATGGAATAGAACCATAGAATTCCTACTGTGCAGAGGGAGGCAATTCAAGTCTGCATTGACTCTCTGAAAGAGTACCCTACCTAGGTCCACGACCCCACTCTATCCGCCAAACCTAACCTGTACATCCCTGGACACTAAGGGGCAAATAACATGGCCGACCCACCTAACTTGCACATCTTTGGACTGTGGGGGGAAACCAGAGCACTAGAGGAAACCCACGCAGACACGGGGAGAACGTACAAAGTCCACAAAGACAGTTACCCAAGGCCAAAATTGAACCGGGTCCCTGGCGCTCTGAGGCAGCAGTGCTAACCACTGTGCCGCCATGCCGCTGCCATTTCCTCCGGGTGCTTCGGAAGTCCCGTTGACAATGGCGGGACCAGTAGATTCTGTTGGCAGGCCGCCTCCCCCGCTGAAAAACGTGTGGCGGGATGGTCGGTAAATCCCGCCCCAGACGTTACAAGTACAGCAACAGCAAAAAGCCCTGGGGCGCTTTTAAAATCTTGTAACCGTAATCTAAATTAAAACATACAAACATTTGTAAGCATGCCACATGTAAAATTATATAATAATATGGTGCAGATTTAAATAGTTTCACAGATTTAAAACAAATAACCAAACCGATGTTTACTTACAAATAATCACCTTTAATCATAAAAAATAAAAATACTTGAAAGGAGTCATCAAAAATAGTAATGCCTGTTTGAAAGAAGGAGCAAAGCAAAGTGTTAAAAAAATGTCTACATACTTTTAAAGCATTTGTTAAAATAGTTGCCTGTTGTTTTCTATCTTTAAATGACTGCCTTCAATGGGCATTCCCAAGCTGGCCGTGTCATAAGGGGCGGGGATGCACTCCTTCAGCGCCTCGCTGGAGCCAGCGCACACCGGGGCGCTGGAGGCCCCAGGCTGCCGCAGGGAAGGAAGGTTCCTCGTAACATCAGAGCGCAGGTAAGGGTGCACATTTCTATTTCAAAACCAGTGGCTCGTGGCTTCCTGCCACAAGCAGGACGTTACGGGCCATTAAGATATAGAACTCAGAATTTTGTTTTTGTCACCACTTTTCCTTACACTAAGCCCAGAGGTGTGGCATCAATGAGCTCCAGAAAAACTGGAGTCAATGGGAATCTCTCAAGGGAAAACTCTCCATTGGTTGGAGTTATACCTGGCACAAAGGAAGATGGTTGTGATTGTTGCAGGTCAGTCATCTCAGTACCAGAACATCACTGCAGGAGTTCCTCAGAGTAGTGTTCTGGCCCCAACCATCTTCAGCTGCTTCATCAAATACCTTCCTTCTGACATAAAGTCAAGACATGGGGATGTTTGCTGATGACTGAACAATGTTTAGCACCATTCGTAAACTCCTCAGACACTGAGGCAGTCCATGTTCAAATGCAGAAAGTCCTGGATAATATCCAGGCTTGGACTGACAAGTGGCAAGTTACATTCATGCCACACAAGTGGCAGCCAACGACCATCTCCAATAAGAGAGAATTAAACCATCGCCCCTTGACATTCCATGCATTACCATCACTGAATCCCCCACTATCAACATCCTGAGGGTTACCATTGACCAGAAACTGAACTGGACCAGCCGTATAAATACTGTGGCTACAAGAGCAGGTCAGAGGCTAGGAATCCTGTGACAAGTAACACAACTCCTGACTCTTCAAAGCCTGCCCACCACCTCCAAGGCACAGGTCAGGAGTGTAATGGAATACTCCCCACTTGTTGGATGAATGCAGCTCCAACAACACTCAAAGAGGCTCAATACCATCTAGGACATAGCAGCTCGCTTGATTACTCCTCCTTCCACCTTCCACAAACATTCATTGCTTCAACCACTGACACATAGTGGCAGCAATTTGTACCATCGACAAGGTGAGCTGTAGGAACTCACCAAGGTTCCTTAGGCAGCACCTTCCAAACTCATGATCACTGCCATCTAGAAGGACACAGGCAGCAGATACATGGGAACACCACAACTTGGAAATTGCCATCCAAGTCATTAACCATCCTGACTTGCAAATATATCACAGTTCCTTCATTAGCGCTGGGTCAAAGTCCTGGAATTGCCTCCGTAACAGCGTTGTCGATGGACCTACACCAGAAGGACTGCAGTGGTGTGGAAGGCAGCTCACCACTAATTTCTCAAGGGCAATTAGGCGCCGGCAACAAATACTTGCAGAGCCAGCAACTCTGTAAAAAAAAGTATCCAGGAACAATAGAGCCACTGTTTGTTTTTTGCCTTTTATTGCCAAGTCTTCTTCTTTAGCTGTCACTTTTCTAGCATTTTGTTTCGAACTGAATCTCCATCTCCTCTAACTCCTTGCTGAGGTATAGAAGTGGGCCTTCTAACCTGCCCAGTTTGACATCAGTCCACCTTCCTTTCCACCTCAGGCCTTCTTCCAGAGGTGGTGGCCCCAACTCCTGGCTGTCCCTGCCACCCACCATGAAAATACCAATGGCAGACACTGTTGGGTCGGAGACGGGATTGTGATGATGGGAAGTAGTCTAACCTGTGCTTCCCGCCTCCAAGTTCAGAATCTGGCTTGGAGTGTGTTTGAATAGATTCAAGGATAGAGAAGCAGATAGGGGATGCATGAAAATCATGTACATTCGCTTCCCCTACAACCCTTGTCCCTTTGTTCATTTCCTCTCTAATGCTGTTAATCATTAATAAGATTTGGTGGCATAATGGTCAGAAAAGCAAACTAAACATTATCAGGTTATACAATTATCAGAAATTATAGATATTATGGTGGAGGCGAAGGAGTAGGTTTAGTGATTAAGGATGAAAGCACTTCAATGATAAGAGAGAATTGAAGAAGAGTTAAATAGGCAGTGGAGACTTTATGGGTATATTTAAGAAATAGAGGGGGATTTAAGACTTTAGTCTGAGCTATGGGTAAGGGTAAGTATGTGTAAGTATGGGCGGCACGGTAGCACAGTGGTTCACACTGTTGCTTCACAGCTCCTGGGTCCCAGGTTCGATTCCCGGCTTGGGTCATTGCTGTGTGTGCTCTGCACGTTCTCCCTGTGTCTGCGTGGGTTTACTCCGGGTGCTCCAGTTTCCTCCCACAGGTCCCGAAAGACATGCTGTTAGGTAATTTGGGCATTCTGAATTCTTCCTCCGTGTACCCAAGCAGGCGGCGTAATGTGGCGACTAGGGGATTTTCACAGTAACTTGGAAATATATCACAGTCCCTTTATTAGCGCTGGGTCAAATGTTAATGTAAGCGTACTTGTGGCAATAAAAATGATTTGAAAAATGAAAAGTGCCTGGTGGCAACTGAGAAGTTATAAATGCAGAGATCAGTCAAACAAGTAGCAATGACACAGAAACTTTAATGGAGAATTTTAAATTTCATATGGAATGGGACAAGCAGGCTAGGTGATGGCAGGCAGGTAATGAATTTTTTCTGAAGCAATATATTCTAGAATCAACAAACAGAATAGATGTGGATGTGTCAAGGGCATGGAGGAAGGAATGGGAAAGGCCTGGTGTCTTGGGTCGGGGGGGGGGGGAAGGGAGGGGGGGGGGGGGCGGGAAAGCCAATCAAGGTAAGAAAATGAGAGGCTTAAAGGGCACTGCCAGTGCTGTCCCCAATTGTGTGACTGTTTCAAGGTGTTGCCTGACAGACTTCTTCCAGGGCTTTCAGTTCATCGACAACATTTCAGTTACCCCTGCTGATAAAGACCTCGGACAATGTTCTTCACAGTGCATTGCAGGGATGGCTGACAATGCATTGAAGGGAGGGCCATAATGAGCCTGCAAGTTCAGCCACATCCCTCAGAGTGGCGAATACAACACTAGACACTAACATGAATATTCAGTAAAGAGTGAAAAAAAATACAACATTGATTCTTCCACAGTAAATGTCCCGAACTCCCCTGTTACCATCAATTCATACCAATCATGAGGCCTGACAGTATGTTTAGCACTCTGACTAAATTAGTCTCGACAAGTAACAATGACGCGTGCATAAACAACCAAAATTTTATTTAAAAAATTACCCGTGCCACCTTTACGTTCTCAAGTCCTATGTTTTTCTTTTAAATTTAGAGCACCCAATTAATTTTTTCCAATTAAGGGGCAATTTAGCGTGGCCAATCCACCCACCATGCACATCTTTTTGGGTTGTGGGGGCGAAACCCACGCAAACATGGGGAGAATGTGCAAACTCCACACAGACAATGACCCAGAACCGGGATCGAACCTGGGACCACTCGTCTTGAGGCAGCAATGCTAACCACTGCACCACCGTGCTGCTGAAATCCGATGTTAACGGCAATGGAGTTGGGCAGGAACATTTGGCCCATGATGCAAAGCCTCCCTGTTTGACCAGAAGCCTCATTTATTGCCCAGCCCGAGTTGCAGTATTGTCAGCTGATGGCAGTTTTCACTAATGAAAAGCTTCACCTGCTGTGTAATCGCACGGGTCTCCTATGCATGCTGTCGGCACTTTGAATTTTAATCAAACAGGAAATAGCAGGAATGTGGACACTTGTGGCAACACAGTTAGGAACGGCATGCTGTTGACAAAATTTACCCCCTCCCAGTCAGTAGAAATAGGAAATCTCAGCGTGTTGGATAATGACATCCATATCTACAAGAGAGGCAGGGTCAAGCATGCCAGAAATCCCCATGACATTAATCTTGAATCAGGGATAGGGGCTCATCAAAATTACTGTTAACATAATAACAACAATGAAGAAACTAATGGCACCCAAGTGCGACTAATTACCAGTACCAGATTGTTTCCATCCCTAGATTTTAAAGGGAGCAACTGAGAACATTGTAGATGTCTGAACTTTGTTCTCTAGACTTGGAAAACTTTCGATTGGAAAATTGCATATGCCACTTTGCTATTTAAGAAATGTGGGAGAGGGAAATCAGGAAATTATAGACCAGATGTTACAGCTTAACATCTAATTTGCAAAATGAGGGTAGGATGAGTGAACAGTTTGAAACATTTTCAGCTGGTCAGAAAAGGCCAGCATGAATTTGTCAAGGATAGGTCTTGTCTGATAAACCTGATTGAACTTTTTGAAGAGGTGACTAAAGTAGTGGGAGTGGCGATGTCTATGGATGTTGTTTATGTGGACGTCCAGGAGTATTTGATGAAAGTCCTCTTCAGAGACACTTAATAAGGTTGACACCCAAGGAAGTGAAGGCAAATCTTTCAGCTTGTTAGGAAATTTATTGAGTAGGAGCAGAGAGTAAGGATAATGGGCAGATATTCTAATTGGCAGGAAGTGACTAGTGATGTCCCATGAGGATCTGTATTGACTGTTTAGTTATTTTATTTATTTGTTTATTACTTTTAGATGATGGGATCAAAAGCCATATATCCAAATTTACTGATAAACAAAGATAGGAGGCATTATAAAGCAGTGTCGGAGAAAGCTTAAACTTACAGAGATATTGATGGACTAAGTGAATGGACAAAACTGTGGCAAATGGATTTCAATGTAAGCAAATATGACGCTACCCACTTTGGACCAAAAATTATAGAACAGTACTTTCTGAATAGTGGGAATCCAGAAATAGTGGAGCCCCAAAGAGATTTGGAGATATAGATCATTTTTAAAAGTCAAAGACAGAAAGTAATCAAAAATGCCAATGGAGTTCTAGCCTTTATATCGATAAGACTAGAATGCAAGGGTGTAGAAGTCATTCTTTATCAGAATGATACCTGGACTTCAAAGGCTAAATTACAAGGAGAGAATGTCCACATTTGGGTCATATTCCCTGGAATTTAGAATTCTGGGGGGTGATTTGATTTTCAAAATATCAAGGACAACAGATAGGGTAGATAGAAAGATACTGGGTGGATTCTCTTATATCGCCTGCAGTTAGCGTAGATCTCACATCCTATAGTGCATGGTTTGGGAAGCCATCAGTTAGGAAACTGAGATAGGCAGAGATCACATATCTGATGAGCTCTTTTCAGCCATTATTATCCCTTGAGGACTCGGGGTTGAGAACTCACCCGCCATAGACTCTGAGTACAGAATTACTGACATCTCCCTGACAACATACAAGGGTACAGCAACAAGTGGCATGGAGGTTGACATCACATCAAAGTTAATCTTAAAAGGGGACACTGATTGTGAGGAAGGTTAAACAGTGGATAAGGGGATGGCAAAGATCGGAAACAGAGTGCTTTCACCTGACCATTTCATCCACTCCACCCATGGAATACTTTTCCAAAAGTGCAATTTGTTCACAGTGATAGAGCACCCATGACCCTGAGGTGGCATCATTCATTTTAACTTTCCTAACCCTCCCACGAGGCATTGGTGCAGCCCTGACATCTGCAGCAAGGGCAGAGCCAACCTGCTAACTGCTATGTCCTGATGCCTGTCATGACCTTGGCAGACATCCTTTGGTAGACTAAGCCCAGAAGTCACCTGCTCAGGGACAGAAGTACCCTTGGCAGGTTGGGCTTTTGGACAGGCAAAGGGGAATCTGAGTCAGTGGAGGCGCCTGGAGTGTTCGGCTGACACACATCATTTCTGTGGGTATCAGAGGGCCCTGGCCTCACTCCTGCAGGAGATGGAGGGAGGCAAGGTGTATCATCCACTTGTGGCCTACGTTCCGATGGTTCTCACCAGAGTGTTTGTCACAGACCTGTCTTCATTGTGGCCTCGAGGCATGTGAGAGCCACAACACCAGACAGAATGCAGAGGGGCTCCTTCATCGTGCTCTGTATTGCGGTGAGTGACTGTCGAAGCTCTGCCCGACATTCCTGCCTCTGAATACTGTGGCAATCTGTCTGTGAGGCATGGTCCAGAAAGTGAGCCCGATTCTAAAGTTCAGCTCCACCCCATTGATGTGTACGTCTCTGTACTGGTGGGAGTGTGGGTGAGTGCTGTGATGGTTCTGCCTGAGCCTCCTCATCCTCAGATGTACTCTAGGGGCTTGGACATCTGCTGGGCTGGCTAGCCCTGCTGGTACTTGCACATGACAAAAGGATGGTTTTCGTGGATGAGCTGAAGCTGATTTGGACTTCATCGTACTCAGTGTGAATTGCAGGATTGGGTGAAGTAATGGAGCTGGGATCTGTACTGAGTTAATATGGGAGCCACGTTCTGCGTCACCAAGGAAGGGATCCTTGTCCTTGTCAGTGAGTTCTGCAGATCCTCCTCAAATTCAATGAGGCTGCTGATATTTTTCGCCCCTCCCCCAGTCTGGGCTCGCTCTCGATTGTTGTGCACACATTTAGCCTGTCTGGAGACAATAGAAAGAGATGTGGTCAGAGGAAATGGAACAGAGGTTGGGTGAAATTCATGTCCCCTGTGTGTGGTGAGCCCTTCCCAGAAGGGACAGAAATTGGAGTCGGCACAACAAGACTGATGGAATGGTGTTGTTGTGAAAATCCTGCTGAGAGATGCAGCGGGCGCGATTCTCCGCTCCCTGCGCGGCGTGGGAGAATCGCGGGAGGGCCCCCCAACAAAATCCACTCCACGGCGAAAATGTTTTCACGGCGAACGGCGATTCTCCAACCCGGATGGGCCGAGCGGCCTGCCGCTCGTGACCGTTTCACGACGGCGGCAAATGCACCTGGTCGCTGCCGTCATGAAACGGGAGTAAGAAGCTTGTAGGTGGCCTAGAAAGGAAAGAGCATCACGGCTGTGCTCGGGAGGGGACAGGCCCGCGATTGGTGCCCACCGATCGTCGGGCCGGCGTCCACATCGGACGCACTATTTCCCCTCCGCCACCCCGCAAGATGAAGCCGCCACGTCTTGCGGGGCGGCTGAGCAGAAAGACGGCCACCGCGCATGCGCGGGTTTGTGCCGTCAGCGTTATGATGTCAACCGTGCATGCGTGGGTTGGAGCCGGCCAACCTGCGCATGCGCGGCTGACGTCATTAGGCGCGCCGGTCACGTCATTCTCGGCGCGACGCCCCCGCGGCCGAGATATACGGAGCGCCGCTCCTAGCCCCGCCGGGATGGGAAAATAGGGGGCGAGGAGCGGCCTCCGAGGCCGGCGTGAAACTCGGCCGAGTTCACGACGGCCCTCCCGATTTTTCCCGGCTGCAGAGAATTCCGCCCTCGGTGTAGATATTTCTCCTTGTGACTGAATGTATGAGATCTATGAAGAGAGTAGCCATTTGCGTATATAGAATCATCGAATCATAGAATCCCTACAGTGCAGAAGAAGGCCATTTGGCCATCCAACGATGTGCAGGTTAGGTGGACTAGCCATGCTAAACTACCCCTTGGTGTCCAAAATAGATATGTAGGTTAGGTTAAGGGGTTATTGGATAGAGGAAGTGATCTTGGGTGGAACATTCTTTCAGAGGGCCAAATGGCCTCCTTCGGCACAGAGCTCAAGGCCCCGCTGGATGCCGTGGAGGAAAAGCGGGACAGCCCGTTCCCTGGGTTGGGAAGAAGGCTGCCAGCAACCACCGCCTGAGCGCAGGTGGCAGAGGCCGAGTGCGGTGGATCCCACCGTCAGGATCGGTCAGCAGTGCTGGAATAAGCTGCACAACCTACTCAGAGAGGCCAGGTTGGGCAGGCAGCATTGTGCCCCTGGTACCAACCCCTGTCCCAAATACTCGTATCCGCCCCCCAACCCAGAGGGTGACTGAACCCCACCCGCAATGTGCACATTTCCCACTCTGCACCACATGCCAGCACTCATACCGGCTTTCCCACTCTGCACCACATGCCAGCACTCATACCGGCTTTCCCACTCTGCACCACATGCCAGCACTCATACCGGCTTTCCCACTCTGCACCACATGCCAGCACTCATACCGGCTTTCCCACTCTGCACCACATGCCAGCACTCATACCGGCTTTCCCACTCTGCACCACATGCCAGCACTCATACCGGCCCTCATGGCCAGTCACCTGGCCATAAACGCCACCAGCTGCCCATCCCCGTACTGCCAACAGTCTAACACTGTGCACTTTCTGTCTCCATCCTATCTAGGAGAAGGTGGCACATAACTAGTGAGAGAGAGAGAAGTCCAGAGGGGGACTGCCAGCTGATCGGCCTCTCGCCATCGTGGAGCGGTGGGCACTGGACCTTGCCAGTGGGCTCGCAGAGAGGACAGTCGCCGAGGCAGAGGTTGGCATCAGGCAACCAAGTGAGACCCCCGCAGTGTTGCGGGTTCCCATGGCATGCGTGGCATGACCCCCAACCCACCTCTCCTTCACCACCCCCTCACCACTCCCTCACCAATCCCACACCGCCACAACCCGCGATCCAATCATGCATCATGTCTTGTGTGTTGCAGATTCACCTGGCAACGAGGCGGTCCCTTCTAGTGTCCTCCACCCTTGACCCCAACTGCGAGAAGAATCCAGGGACGAGGAGGCAAGGGACAGCACCACAAGCCCCCAAATGCCAACCCAAGACACCCCGGAGCACCAGTCCGGGGACGACACTGATGTCACAGCTGTCGTCAACACCCTCCACCATTCCGGAGACACTCACCTCGTTTGGCACTTTAGTGAAGAGGCTCCTGGTGCACACCGCACACGTAACTGCAGTACAACGGGTGGAGGTAGGAACCCCCGAGGGGGCGGATGGTTGAAGGGTGACCCAGCCACAGGGACTAGCTGCTGTCCAGACGGGTCCCATCGACAATGGAGATGCTGATACTGAGCCAGGGAGCACATGAGAGGCTGTCAGGAACCACCCAGTGCCTGCAGGCGCAGTTGGAGGAGACCAACCACCCCCATGCTGACCTCCATGCCATCCAGGTGGCGTGTGCGGTGGAGGTCTTGAGGGCCAAGGTACCGGCCATGGGTCAAGATGTCCAAGATCTGGGGCACTCTGTGCGGACGGTGGGTGAGGTACAGGCAGCTATGTACAGGGACACCAGAGCTTAGCCCAGTCACAAAGGGTTATGGCTGAGGTTATCATAGCATTGCCTGGGCGCTGCTGACCTCAGCCAGTCCCAGAGGGAGGTGGCCCAGTCCCCGTGCTCCATGGCTGCAAGCATGGAAACCCTGGTCAAGAAGAGAGCAGGCCTCCAGGACTGGCAGCGCCATGTGGCGGGGCAGCCCCAGGAATCTGTTCAGGTCGCACCCCGAGGGAGGAGGAAATGATGGGGCCCGTGCCAGTGACTAGTGCATGGGAAATGCCGGAACACCGCAGCACCTCAGACTCCTCCCCTCCTATCCCAGGTGCATCCGATGGGCAGCGGCTGGAACAGGGTGCCACCACACCACTTAGGACATCCGAGCAACTTTGGGGCTCCTCCAGTCCCGATTGCTCCAGAGGATGGCCGCCAAAGGGGACCCAGGCCATGGGTGGGAATCGCAGCAGGACACCTCCACTCCTAATGTACCGCTTGGAGACCCACCTAGATGTAGGGGTTAGGGCACAAACATTTACAGTGATGTTCACATATTATTTGTAAAATAAACACCTGTGCCCAAAAGTTCCATCCTGCCTCGGTGCTCCTTCAGCAGGCTGTGAGGGATGGACTGGGCCCGGCTGAGCTGGGCTGGCTGCGGAGTGAGTTCTGGGGGGGGGGGCGCTGTGGGGGTGGTGGAAGATGGGCAGACGGTGGAGGTGGTCACAGGCCGGGGCTCTCAGATTGGACCCCTCACCCGGCACCCTCCCCCACCTCCAGTGCCCTCTGGTCTGCTGCGGTGAGGGGCCACAGGTCCGGCAGTCCCCCTCCAGTCTTCCCCCACTCTTGGGGGAGGTGCGGGGGTTAAAACAGAAAACAAACAGTGTTAGACAGTCCAATGCATGTAGCCCAGGGGGTGGGTAGCTGGTGGTTTCAGTGGCAAGAGCACCAGGTCATGGCGGCCAGTATGGATGCTGGCATGTGGTGCAGGATGAAGGTTCGGCCACCCTCTGGGTATGGGTGGGGTATGTGGGATTTGGTTTGGTGCCAGGGGCACAATGCTGCCCCGGCCACCCTGAGCAGGTCATGCAGTTTCTCCTTGCACAGCTCGCCGGTCCGGATGGTGTTGCCCACGGTGCTGATAACCTCTGCCACCTGCGACCAGTCACAGCGAATGGCGATGGCAATGGCTGGCAGCCTCCTTCCCACGCCAGGACACAGGGTCATCCACGTCTCCACCGCAGCGTCCAAGAGGGTCTCCAGGTTGGCATCCGTGAATCTTGGGGTTGCTCCACTCGCTGCCATCTTGTTGGCTGGAATGGTGTATGTAGGGAGTGCAGTGTGTATATGCGGATGTATCTTGTCAGCATCCTGAGTGTCAATCGCGAATCCAGCAAATCCTGCACCATTTCTTATTGGAATCAATTGTGTTCCACGTTGTGCCAGTGCTAGCTCCTCAGCGGGCATTGAATCGGTCCAGATGCGGTGCCAGTTTTGTTGACGTAGAAGTCTGTGAATCCTGCCCCGGCGTCAACATTTAGTGTCAGGAACGGAGAATTCCGCCGATTATATGTTTAGCGAGGTCCGTTAATGATATTCACATTTATTAAACTTTATTGTAACGTGGTTCCCCACCTTTGTGGGCAGGAACCTCGTTACATCAGCAGTGAGGGACGGGAAATTAGATCTCACCGTCGAGAACCTTTTTTCCGACTCCCGCGGGATATTGCACCCATGTCACTGTACGCTCGCGGTGTACACAGGCACGAAGTTTTCCCCTCTTAACAGTAACTGCGGTAGAAGTTTGGAACTCCCTTCCCCAAAAATAAATTGATGTTAGATTAGGGCAGCACGGTAGCCCAGCGGTTAACACAGTTGCTTCACATCTCCAGAGTCTCAGGTTCGATACCCGCTTGGGTCACTGTCTGTGCGGAGTCTGCACGTTCTCCCTGTGTCTGCGTGGGTTTCCTCCGGGTGCTCCGGTTTCCTCCCACAGTCCAAAGATGTGCAGGTTCGGTGGATTGGCCGTGCGAAATTGCCCTTAGTGTCCCAAAAAGGTTGGTGGGGTTACGGGGATAGGGTGGTGGTATGGGCTTCGGTAGGGTGCTCTTTCCAAGGGCCGGTGCAGACTCGATGGGCCGAATTACCTCCTTGTGCACTGTAAGTTCTATGATTCTATGATTCGAACTACGATTTTAACTCTGAGATTGATAGATCTTTCTTATCCATGAGTAATTAAGAATTGTGAGGCAAAGACAGGCATATGAAGTGACGTTCCAAATCAGTCATGATAGCACTGAATAGAAGGCCAGGCTTAAAGGACTAAATGGGTTACAGCTGTTGGCTATGTTCTGAATGCTTTTCCATTCTGGCCAAGCAGCCAGAAATCTCAAACATTGACTTACATCCTCTACACAGATGCTGCGGGACCTGTTGAGTGCTTCCACTGTTTTTAGATTTCCAACATCTGCAGTATTTATGTCCTGCATTGATTAATGTCTTATTACATTCCAAACAGTGTGAACAGATATAAGGAATTGTGTAAAATGACATGAAAGAAGCAAGTCCTCTTCATGGATTGACTCGGGGCAATATGGTTTTAGAATCTGGAGAGACACTGAGATTTGAACGTGTTCTATATTCATTCAGTGACATGAACAATTGATTAGCAGCGTGGCACAGTCTCATGTCACCAGTGTAAGCACATTGTGCGAGTGGCTATATTCTTGCATTTCTACCTGTTGTTCCTAGTCTTTACATTGTGTAAACTTAAAAAAAAATGCTAACAACCAGCATTTCTTGAAATGTTCCACTATTACGTAGGTTAATCATCGGGATCATTGTCGGTGTGATGCTTATTTATGGACACAAAAAATAAAATACTACAGTAGTCCCCCGTTATACCGCAATACCGCGGTTCGCAATATACGGCGGGGGTGCTTATGGACCCCAACTTTTTTCACTCTTTTTGAAACAACACCTTTTTAAGCCGGTGAACTTGTTTGTCATTCCGATTAGCCGCGATGATTAGCCCGATTAGCCGCGATACTGTCCCAGATTAGCTGAAAGCCATCACCATCAAGGATGCTTTGGAGTGTCTCATATACTTAAAGTCCAACATATGAAGAGCAACTAGTGAGATATAATTGCTTATTGATTTTAAGTAGTCATTTGGAGGTAATAATGACGATTTTAACTCCATGTGAGCAAACTGGGGAGCGTCAGAATGAAAAGCCGATTCCCTGATAGTTGATTGGATTTTGATTTATTGTCACGTGTACCGAGATACAATGAAAAGTATTGTTCTGCGTATAGTCCAGGCAGATCATTGCATACACGAAAAAATAGGACATACGATAAATACACATTGTAGATACATAGGCACAGGCATCGGGTGAAGCATACGGAGTGTAGTATTACACAGTACAGAAGATATGTAAAGAGATCAGTTCAGCCCATAAGTGGGTCATTCAGAGTTTGATGACAGTGGGGAAGAGGCTGGTTTTGAATCTGTTAGTGCGTACTCTCAGGCTTCTGTATCTTCTGCCTGATGCAATAGGTTGGAAGAGAAGATAACCCGGGTGGGAGGGGTCTTTGATTATGCTGCTTGCTTTGCCAAGGCAGCGGGAGGCAGGTTTGCATGATGGACTGGGCTGTGTTCACGACTCTCTATTGTTTCCTATGGTCTTAGGCCGGTCTTAGGTGATGCCTAAGGGAATGTTCAGAATACAAAGGGTCAAAGTCATGTCATAATTAACCACTAGATGAAGCTAGATGCAAGACTATATAAAGCATTGACTCACAGGCTTCTGGGAGAGAGCTGGAGGAGAGCTAAAGAGAGCAGTGATAGAGAAGACAGTACAGTTATAGATAGAGTGGAGAGACTAGTGTTAGTTGAGTGTAGATTGTAGATTACTAGATTATTGTTTACTATAGGAGTAAGTGGTCGAGCTTAATTAAGTAGTGTGAATAAATATTAGCTTTGTTAATAAACAAAGCCTTTGTGGTCTTTGTGAACACGTCAACATTCATCCGGAGAACAAGAATCACAAAGAACACCACATAGTACTAGACGTGCGTTCCAAATAAGTAAACAGTGAGTTTAGAACGTGAGTTTAGCTTTTGGAAAGAAAAGAACAATCAAGCTGCTACAGAGATCTCGAAGGCAGCACCAGTTAATGAGTATAAGATGGAAGGTCTGAAAAAGCCAGAACACTTCAGGACAACTGGTAAACTAAGTCTAAACTGGAAAAATTTCAAACAGCAATTTGAAGTTTGTTTATTTGCCTCCGCGTTAGAATCAGCTCCTGATCAACAAAAAATTGTGCTCCTCCTCAATTTGGCAGGACTGCAGGCATTAGAATTATTTAATTCATTTGAATTCACAGACAGTGAGAATTTAAAAAATTTGAACGGGTGGTGGATAAATTTGATGTGCATTGCAAAGCGCAAGACAATTACAATTTCGAGAGGTACATGTTCAGAAAAAGGCTGCAGCTTAAAGGAGAATCGATAGATTTGTTTATTACTGATTTAAGGAGAGTTTTTCCTCCATTGTGGATTTGATGTTGTGGGATAAAATAGTGTTTGGTATCTATGATGAGCTATTGCAAGGAAGATAATTAAGAAGACCGATTTTGTCGCTAGAAGAAGCCATAAACCTGTGCAAAGCCAGTGAGCAATCCGCTAACGACTATGCAGAGCTCAGGACTAAAGAAAAAGGTGCAAACTCGGGAAACGTGGGCGGCGCCATTGAATCTGTGGCGCAGCTGGAAAACCAGCTGGCGGCCGTTTTGCGCGGGCGCACTTGAGAAGAAAGCGCAACCCGGACAATTGACCGTTCTGCAGGACCAGTTTGCGCAACCGCACTTGATAAAATACTGCGAGCCGGAAGTCGGCCGTTCTGCACATGCACATGGGATGTATGCGCATGGCGTCACCAGCTAGAAATAATTGTCCTGCGACAGGAAAAAAATGCTCACGATGCAAGAAGTTCAATCATTTTGCCTCATAATGTCATTTTCAACTTCAGCGATATAGGCAAACAACTCTAAAAAACCGTTCTGTACAAAGAAAAGGATCCAGAGTATACAAGGTGAAGGACATGAAGAGGAAACTTTAACTTCACATAATGATTCCTCTAACTTTACTCTGCAGGATAACTTCATGGTAGAAGCGACAACCAGAGTTAATGGACACTGATGATAAACAAATTTAGCAAATTTCCAGACATATTACCAGTGTCTGGCGCAAAGCTAAAGTTGAGACGAGATGAAACTGAAAAATACATAATACTTCAAAGAGTGATCAAAAACCCAGAGAAGGATGGTCTAATGACAGTTGTGACAGTTTTCAAAGCATCAGGGATGACCTGACTGTTATAAATGGGTTCCTGTTGAAAGGAGACAGAATTGTAATACCCTCCTGCCTACGAAGAAGTATCCCGGAAAAGACACATGAAGGGCTGTCAAAGACGTGCCAGGCAGTCAGTATATTGGCCGGGCATCAATAAAGATGTTGACAATTACGTGCAAGAGTTTAGTGTCTGTCAAAAACATCAACTATACCAGTGTTATGAAACCTTTGTAGCAAGTGAGATCGTCACAACCCATGGTCAAAGGTTTGGATGGACCTGTTCCATTTCAGAGGCAATAATTATGTAATCATCATTGATTACTATTCCAATTATGCTGAAGTCATAACATTGCCAGATTCGACTGCTCAGTCAGAGTGGCAAAGTCTGTATTTGCTCGCCACGGAATTCCATTTAAAGTCGTGACGGATAATAGACCCTGTATCCGTAGTTGGGAATGGTTGCAGAAGGATACAACTTCCATCACATTACCTCCAGTCCATTATATCCCAAATCCAATGGGAAAGCCGGAAAAGGAGTTGGAATAGTCAACCAACTGTTCAAAAAGGCATTTGATGCTAAAAAGGATTTGTCGCTAGTGCTGTTAAGCTACAGAGCTAGTCCTTTGTCGTAAGGATTATCACCTGGCCGGATGCTTATGGGAAAGAAGATTGGTACAACGTTGCTTGCCATAACAACTCCAAACATGGATCAGCAGTTCACTCATGAAAGAATGAAGCAACAGCAATTAAAGCAAAAAGCATACTGTGACAGGCATGCAAAACAATTACTGCCACACAAAGACGGTGATACTGTCAAGACAGGAAATCCAAATGATGGTTGGTTAGAGGTGTGGTGAATGTAACTCTGTAATTCACACTGTGATATATATATGAGACCGTACGATTGTAAGCGCAGTTGCGCTGCCCGACCACTAGGGGGAGTAGCTCTGGGAATGCTTAGGAGTTTGTACAGGGCTCCGCCCACGGCTCCTCCCCCTGGACTGCTGTATAAATATCGATGCCCAGAGCCAGCCGACCAGTTCATTGAGAGTTCAACGTGTAACAGGCTGGCTCTGTAGTAAGTAGATTAAAACCACTGTTCATATCTCAAAGCACGTGTCTAGTGAATTGATGGTCTCATCAATTTAATCTACTTAAGAAACAGTCAGGATCAATCATGGAATCAACCCTCAAGCCTGAGCAACTGGAACTCGACCCACAGGATGCAGAGGCAAAATAAATTTTTTCTCATTGGCTCCGGTGTTTTAAAGCCTACCTGGCGGAAGCAAGCACAGCCAAAACAACGGAGGAGCAGAAGCTGAGCCTACTGCACGTGAGGGTGAGCCACAGAATCTCTACTCAACTAAACTGTGCCGGTTCGTATACTGAAGCCCTAGCGCTACACAACAAAATGTATGTGAGGCCTGTTAATGAAGTCTATGCACGACACGTGTTCACTACTCGCCGCCAGCGGCCTACGGAATCGCTTGCAGAATTCCTGAGAGAGCTTAAAAGTTTATCTAGTGACTGTAATTACCAGGCGGTTACCGCGGGAGAACACAGAGAACTTGCTGTACGCGATGCCTTTGTTGCGGGCCTTAGGTCAAATTACGTGCGCCAGCGACTGCTGGAAAAGGGGGCCCTAAATTTTGAAGCGACTGTTGAACTTGCTACCACTATGGAGGTCACCTTCTGCAGCCTCACCTCGTTCCCCGCGGACCCTGCGACCCCGTCATGGGTCCCCGACCAGCGACTCCCCCAGGCCTGCGCCGCGCGGCCGCCCAGCCATAATGCTGCCCCAGCCTGCCACTTTTGCGGCCAGAATCAGCACCCACGGCAGCACTGCCCGGCCCGCAATGCGACCTGCAGCAGCTGTGGGCGAAAAGGACACTATGTCAGAGTGTCTGGCGAAGAAATCCCAGCCTCTAACACTCCCACGGCTCAAAGCACTCGTTCCGCCCCAGCCTCTAACCCTCCCACGGCTCAAAGCACTCATTCCCTGAATTCACAGGCCGCAGGCCCTGAAATGCTGCAGCCTGTATGCCGACTCCGCCCCCACCCGACATGTGCGACTCATGGGGGCGGCCATCTTGGCAATCCTCCTCCATGCGGTCGGCCATGTGCGACTCATGGGGGTGGCCATCTTGGCAATCCTCCTCCATGCGGCCAGCCATGTGCGACTCATGGGGGCGGCCATCTTGGGATCCATCCCCTTCAAACTCTGAAACTCACCTCGACGACTACGAACTCAGAGGGCAGTCATCACGGGGCCACTCCAGCATAGCTGATCGAGCCGTTGACTACCCGCAACTCAGCGCAGTCACTCTGGACCAAGCGCACCCGAAGCATCTGCGAAACACGATGGCGACGGTCCAAATTAACGGGTACAGCACGCCGTGCCTTTTCGACTCTGGGAGCACTGAGAGCTTCGTACACCCAGATCTGGTAAGACGCTGTTCGCTCCCCGTTTTCCCCGCACGGCAAACTATCTCCCTCACTTCGGGCTCCCACTCTGTCCAGATGCAAGGGCGCACCGCCGCGACGCTCACAATCCAAGGCGCTAGCTATGCCAAATTCCAGCTCTACGTCCTGCCCGAACTCTGCGCCCCACTCTTATTGGGCCTAGATTTTCAGTGTAACCTCAAGAGTCTCACCCTCAGTTTCGGCGGGCCCCTACCCCCACTCACTATCTGCAGCCTAGCTACGCTGCGCATCTACCCCCCGCCCTCCTCTCTTTGCCAATCTCACCCAGGACTGTAAACCCATAGCAACTCGCACACAGGCGGTACAGCCTGCAGGATAGGGTATTCATCAGATCAGAGGTCCGAAGGCTTCTCAGTGAGGGGATCATGGAAGCCAGCAACAGCCCCTGGAGAGCTCAGGTGGTGGTCTTCAAGACCGGGGGAAAATTCTGCATGGTCGTAGACTATAGTCAGACAATTAATAGGTTTACGTTCCTCGACACGTACCCCCTCCCCAGGATTGCAGACATGGTAAATCAGATCGCCCAGTATCGGCTCTTTTCCACAGTGGATCTGAAGTCTGTATACCACCAGCTCCCAATCCGCCTGGAGGACCGCCACTACACGGCATTCGAGGCCGATGGCCACCTCTTCCATCTCCTCTGGGTTCCCTTCGGTGTCACTAATGGGGTTTTGGTGTTCCAACGAGCAATGGACCGAATGGTAAACCAGTACGGGCTGCGGGCCACGTTCCTGTACTTTGATAACGTTACCATCTGCAGCTATGATCAGCAGGACCACGACGCCAACCTCTACCGTTTTCTCCAGACGGCTCAGAAACTAAACCTCACCTAAAACAAGGAGAAATGCGTTTTCCGCACGACCAGACTAGCCATCCTCGGCTATGTCGTGGAAAACGGAGTACTGGGTCCTGACCCGGACCGTATGCGCCCCCTCTTAGAACTCACTCTCCCTCATTGTCCCAAGGCCCTCAAACGGTGCTTGGACTTCTTCTCCTCCTACGCCCAGTGGGTCCCTCAATATGCGGACAAAGCCCGCCCACTCTTTAGGGCCACACGATTTCCCCTGTCAGCCGAGGCACGCCAAGCCTTCAGCTGCATCAAGGAGGACATCGCCAAAGTGGCCATGCGGGCGGTGGATGAATTTACCCCCTTTCAGGTTAAGAGCGACGCCTCAGAGGTAGCTCTTGCAGCCACTTTAAATCAGGCAGGGAGACCAGTCGCATTCTTCTCCCGTACCCTCTCCGCTTCGGAACTCCGACACTCGGCAGTCGAAAAAGAAGCACAAGCCATTGTGGAGGCTATTAGTCACTGGAGGCACTACCTCGCAGGTAGGAGATTCACCCTCATCACCGACCAAAGATCGGTTGCCTTCATGTTTTTTCTTTTTGTTTTTTTTTATAAATTTAGACTACCCAATTATTTTTTCCAATTAAGGGGCAATTTAGCATGGCCAATCCACCTACTCTGCACATTTTTGGGTTGTGGGGGCGAAACCCACGCAGACACAGGGAGAATGTGCAAACTCCACACGGACAGTGACCCAGAGCCGGGATCGAACCTGGGACCTCAGCGCCGTGAGGCGGTTGTGCTAACCACTAGGCCACCGTGCTGCCCTTGTTGCCTTCATGTTTGACAACTCGCAAAGGGCCAAAATTAATAACGATAAAATTCTTCGGTGGAGGATCGAATTCTCCCCCGATAGCTACGATATTACGTATCGACCGGGGAAGCTTAACGAGCCCCCAGATGCCCTATCCGTGTGCCAGCGCACAGAGCGACTGCCTGAAAGTCATCCACAACGACCTCTGTCACCCAGGAGTCACCCGGCTCGCGCACTACATCAATGCCCGAAACTGCCTTTCTCCACTGAGGAGGTAAAAGCGGTCACCAGGGACTGCCCGATCTGCGCGGAGACAGATATAGACCAGACAGGGCCCACCTGGTCAAGGCTTCTAGGCCCTTTGAACGCCTCGCGATCGATTTCAAAGGGCCGCTCCCCTCAACTAACAGGAACGTTTACTTCCTAAACGTCATAGATGAGTTCTCCCGCTTCCCCTTTGCTATCCCGTGCCCCAATATGACCTCCCACACAGTCATTAGGGCCCTGCATAGTATCTTCACCCTGTTTGGTTTCCCCAGCTACGTACACAGCGACCGGGGTTCATCCTTCATGAGCGACGAGCTGCGTCAGTACCTGCTCGACAAGGGCATTGCCTCGAGCAGGACAACCAGCTACAACCCCAGGGGGAATGGGCAGGTGGAGAGGGAGAATGCGACAGTCTGGAAGACCGTCCTACTGACCTTCCGATCCAGGAATCTCCCAGTCTGCCATTGGCAGGGTGTCCTCCCAGACGCGCTCCACACGATTAGGTCACTCTTATGCACCGCGACCAACCAGACCCCTCATGAGAGGCTCTTTATCTTTTCCAGGGGCACTACCACGGGGGTCTCACTCCCAGAATGGCTGAAGACACCGGGCCCTGTACTCCTGAGGAAGCACGTCAGGACGCACAAAACTGACCCCCTTGTAGAGAAGGTGCCTGCTTCACTCAAACCCCCAGTACGCCTTCGTAGAGTTCCCTGACGGCTGTCAGGACACCGTATCCCTCCGGGACCTAGCACCCGCTGGATCCAGCATCCCCACTATCACTGCAGAGGTACCCCTCACTCTACACCCCACCCAGCCGCCCCCTCATGCTCCTGAGCCCACTAGCTCGCTACATTTGTTTTGCGCACCCGCACCGGCTAAACCCCAGCGCTCCCAGTCCCCAGTCGAACCAGACGGGTATGGAGTTCGGACGGAATCACCCCCGGAGTCCGCCATCGTACCCCAACCCACAACACCCATCCAGTCAGCACAAGAGGCTGCAACCCCGGTGCTCCGCAGATCGCAGCGGACGATTCGACCACCGGACAGACTCAATTTATGAACCACCACCCCCGCCGGACTTGATTTTTTTGTAGGGGGTGAATGTGGTGAATGTAACTCTGTAATTCACACTGTGATACATATATGAGACCGTACGATTGTAAGCGCAGTTGCGTTGCGCGACCACTAGGGGGAGTAGCTCTGGGAATGCTTAGGAGTTTGTACAGTGCTCCACCCTTGGCTCCGCCCATCGCTCCTCCCCCTGGACTGGTGTATAAATATTGATGCCCAGAGCCAGCCGACCAGTTCATCGAGAGTTCAACGTGTAACAGGCTGGCTCTGTCGTCAGTAGATTAAAACCACTGTTCATATCTCAAAGCACGTGTCTAGTGAATTGATGGTCTCATCAAGAGGTTACAAAGGTTAAATGAGGTTGCACCACGACCGTATGTAGTACAAACTGCGGCTGGACTGATGTTTCTCAGAAATAGACGAGCATAACTCAAAGTTAAGAATTCACTGCAGTTTCAAGAGCCAAACATAACAAACCCAGACACCATGGGCTGTATTCTTAATAAGCTGGAGTGAAAACGGTGGTGTTTTACGACAGGAAAACTGGCGCAAAATGGCCACCGATTCCCTGCTCCAGTGGGGGGCTAGCAGCTAGGCAGTGTAGAGCTCCCAGCTCTTGCTGCCGATATGGCGCGGAGCATTGCCGGGTCCGTGGCTGCGCATGCGCATGGTGGGGGCCTGCAGAGGCCGTGCTGTATTTCATGGCAGACGCAGTCCTCGGACCCGGATCGCAAAAATAGTCCCCCCTTCGGCCGGCTCACGATCATTGGACCACTCCCCACACCCAGCCCCGATTAAAGCCTGCCTGCCCGCAGATCGGCCCTCCCCCTACTGTGGCAGCTCTGGGCTGAGTCCACAGCCGTCACGCTAAGTTCCCAATGGGTGAGGCTACACGTGTCCCACGCCGCCGGGAACTCGGCCGGTCAGGGGCGGAGCATTGCAGAGCGAGCCTCAGGAAATGACGTGGATACATCTTTCCTCAAATAAGGGGACTAAAACTGTGCACAATACCCCAGGTGCGGACTTACCAATGCCTTGTATAATTACAAGACTTCCTCTACCTTTGTACTCAATTCCTTTTGCTATAAATACCAACATTCCATTTGCTTTGCTTATTACCTGCTGTACCTGCATGCTCGTTTTCTGCGACTCCTGCACGAGGACACCCAGATCCCTCTGCACTGGAGCACCCAGAAGTCTCTCCCTATTTAGATAATAAGTTGCCTTTCCATTTTTTCGACCAAAATGCAAGACCTCTATGGTGTATCTGTAAAAATTGGTAAGAATCAATGTGGACATGCCGAATTTCCTTGTTTCCTGAGGTAGTGCAGGCGCTGTTGTGTTTTCTTCATCATAGCATCGATGTGGGTGGACCAGGCCAGATTGTTGGTGATGTGCACACCTAGGAATTTGAACCTGTCAACGATCTCCACCTCAGCACCATTGATACAGATAGGGGTATGTGTGATATTTGGCTTCCTGAAGTCGATGACCAGCTCCTTAGTTTTGCTGGCATTGAGGGAGAGATTGTTGTTGTTACACCACACCACTAGGTCCTCTATCTCCCTTCTATACTCTGACTCATCATTGTTTGAGATCATGTCATCAGCAAACTTGTAGATGGAGTTGGAGCCATATTTTGCCACACAGTTGGGGGTGTGTGTGTATTGGGAGTATAGTAGGGGGCTACATATGCAGCCTTGCATGGCCCCAGTATTGAGGGCTATCGTGGAGTTGTTATTTATCCTAATTGATTGTGGTTCAGGAAGTCAAGGATCCAGTTGCAGAGGGTGAAGCCAAGTCCTAGATTTTCGAAGAGGAAATTTATAATTCCTCTGGGAAAGTAGTTTCAATGAGGTAAGCATAATCAGATTCTTCAGAAAATTAAACCAGTTATCCGCCCTCTCAATCTTGCATTTTTGCAATCATATTTTGAAATAAGCAATAAAACATTTACGGCTAAGAGAACAGAGGAGCAATGAGGAGGTTAAGGCACAGTGACAAATGCACCAGTGAGGAGGGGCGGTGCAGAGAGAAGAGTGAGGATAAAGGAGGAGAGGAACAGAGAAGAGTGAGGAGTGGGGAGGAGAGGAACAGAGGGAAAAGCGAGGATTAGGGAGGAGAGGAACCGAGAGAAGAGTGTGGATTGGGGAGGAGAGGAACAGAGGGAAAAGTGAGGATTAGGGAGGAGAGGAACTGAGAGAAGAGTGAGGATTTGGGAGGAGAGGAACAGAGGGAACAGTGAGGATTAGGGAGGAGGAACAGAGAGAAGAGTGAGGATTTGGGAGGAGAGGAGCAGTGAGAAGTGAGGAGTACGAAGGAGAGGAGCAATGTGAAGAGTTAGGATTGAGGAGGAGAGGAGCAGATGGAAAAGTGAGGTTTAGGGAGGAGAGGAGCAGTGAGAAGAGTGAGGATTAGGAAGGAGTGGAGCCAAGAGAAGAGTGAGGATGAGAGAGTTGAGCAGCGGAGAGAAGAGTGGGGATTGGGAAGGAGAGGAACAGAGAGACGAGTGAGGATTTGGGAGGAGACGAGCAGAAAGAAGAATGAGGATTAGGGAGGAGAGGAGCAGAGAGAAGAGTGAGAATTAGTGAGAAGAGGAGCAGAGGGAAGAGTGAGGATTAGAGAGCAGAGGAGCAATGAGAAAAGTGGTATTTAGGGAGGAGAGGAGAAGGGAAAAGAGTGAGGACTGTGGAGGAGAGAAGTGAGAAGAGAGGTAATTGAGGAAGACAGGAGCAGTGAGAGGTGTGTCAGTTTTGCAGCACATGAACTTTGAGAATAATGAGACTGGGAGCGGAGTTTTGCAGTCAGAAGTCTGTAACCAATGGGGTTATTAGTTCTTGTCCCCAGCGATTTACAATATAGATCAAGGACCTAGAGCCTTAGACAGCCAAGGTTTCTGCCAGTAAATTCTAGGTGCAAGTTAAACTGACCAGTAAGTGAAAATGCTATGGAACACTTTCAATGTGTTGGCAAAAATGTGGCAGACAGTGTATAGTAATAATAATAATAATAACTTTATTGTCACAAGTAGGCTTATATTAACACTCAATGAAGTTACTGTGAAAAGTGTGAAGAACTTAGAAGTTATCCACTTGGGCCACAATAAGAGGAAAAGAAACAGACAGGCATGAAGAGTGGTTTGGAGTCCTTTGCACAAATCACAAAAGTTAACATGCAGGTACAGCAAGTAGTTCAGAAAGAAAAATGCCCATCCTTACTACAAAGGGATTGGAGTCTAAATGTAAAGTTATCTTACTGCCACATTTATTGGATCTTGGTGAGACCATACTTCTCGACCTGTAAATCATTTCAGTTTCCACACCTCAGGAAGGATAAACCTACTTTCAGAGCAAAGTTAATGGAGGTTCACTCGACCGATTCATGGAATGAAGAGATTTTCCTCTGATTTTATTTGTCTTGGCATTACTTATTGCAAGCAACCAGCAACAAATTGCCAATTCCTTTTTCTGGCTTCCACACTCTTGAACTTTCTCACTCCTGCGTAGATGGGGAAGCATCGTCTTCTTCCCATTTTCATCACCTTCAGCAGGTACGAATTCCTTCCACAATACAAAATTATACACCGCACAATAAACCACAATTAGAACGGACAAGCTTGGTAAAATATACTGTAGCACTCAATACGTGTTGTCTGGGCACCAGAAAATCTTCAAACTGCAAAAGTTTGGATGTTATGGTGGACATGACAAAAACCGTTCGGAACATCGGAATTAGGAGCAGGAGTAGGTGATTTGGCCCATCGAACCTTTCAAACAGATCATGGCACATCATCTGCTTCGCAACTATTTTTCCTCCACTATCACTTGATGTCATTAGTGTCCAGAAATCTATCAATTTCTGTATTGGACATGCTCAGTGATTGAGCCGCGACAACCCTCTGGGACCGCGAATTACAAAGATTCATCACGCTCTGAGTAAAGATGTTCCTTCTTGTCTCATTCTTACGTGGCCTGCCCCTTATTCGGAGACTGTGCCCCCTGGTTCTCGACTCACTAGCCAGGGAAACATCCTATCCACAACTACCCTGTCAGGCCCTGCAAAGATGTTTTACGTTTCAATTTGATAATCTCTCATTTTTCAAAACTCGAGAGAATACAGGCCCATTTTCCTCACTCTCTCCTCATAAGACAATCCCACCATCCCAGGGATTAATCTGGTGAACCTCCATTCCACTCCCTTTACAGGAAATATATCCTTCCTCAGATAAGGAGACCAAAACTGCACACAATGCTGCAGATGACATCTCATCAATCCATACAATTGCAGCAAGTCATCCTTATCTCTGTACTCTTGCCATGAAGTCCAACATACCATTTGCCTTCCTAATTAATTGCT
Organism: Scyliorhinus canicula; assembly: GCF_902713615.1. Classification (NCBI taxonomy): domain Eukaryota; kingdom Metazoa; phylum Chordata; class Chondrichthyes; order Carcharhiniformes; family Scyliorhinidae; genus Scyliorhinus; species Scyliorhinus canicula. The sequence continues at coordinate 113,716,528 of NC_052152.1, forward strand.
GCACTTGCATGTTAGATTTTAGTTATTAATAAACAAGGACACCCAGATCCCTTTGGGTAACAACACATCACAACTTCTCACCATTTAAAAAATACACTGTTTTTTTCTGAATCATCCACCAAAGTGAATCGTTTTTCACTTATCAACATTGTGTAAAGGTGCGTTGTAACCAATTGGTTGCAACAATGTCAACCTCTTCATCGCTTCACACCTGAAGCTTCACACAATTGTCCGCAATGACGTTCCTGCCACAGGTAGTGTTCACGGCGAGGTCTATGCCGACTGATTCAGTGCATCAGCTCCATGAGGACTTACCGGAGCTAAAGAAACTCCGGCGTCCTCCGTCTGCTCCTCCTTCTCTGCCTCATCGCTCGTCAAGGGATCTTTGGAACTTGGTGTGGCGGGGGGGGAGGAATGTAATATCTTACATGGAACCTAATGGGTGGGAATGCCTGTTTTTCCCGTGATCCTTGCAGATTACAAACTCCCCCACTGGGGGCGGGGTAACCCAATCACCCAATGTAGATATGGCCAGCCAATAAAGCACCAACCAGGAAGAGCCCAGTGGTATTTATCGGGTAGTGTATATATCGTTTGAATAAATTGAACTTTGTTCTTATTTTACTCAGTGTGGACTCTCCATGTTCTTATTAAACTGGGCTTCCCCTCCACAATTATAAATCACAAACCAGCTGCAGTCACAAGTCCCCTTGACAACCCCCCCCCCCCCTCCCCTCAGAGTGCCAGTTTGGTACCCACAGTTCTGGGTGTACATCGATATGAGGCATGCGCCTCAAAAGACCAAGACGCAAGCATGCTGCATGCCTACCACTTGCTGCATGCCTACCACTTGCTGCATGCCTACCACATGCTGCTTGCCTACCACCTGCTGCATGCCTACCACATACTGCATGCCTACCACCTGCTGCATGCCTACCACTTGCTGCATGCCTACCACTTGCTGCATGCCTACCATTTGCTGCATGCCTACTACCTGCTGCATGCCTACCACTTGCTGCATGCCTACTACTTGCTGCATGCCTACTACCTGCTGCCGGTCTACCATGTGCTGCATGCCTACTACCTGCTGCATGCCTACCACTTGCTGCATGCCTACCACTTGCTGCATGCCTTCTACCTGCTGCCGGTCTACCATGTGCTGCATGCCTACTACCTGCTGCATGCCTACCACTTGCTGCTTGCCTACTACCTGCTGCATGCCTACCACCTGCTGCATGCCTAACACCTGCTGCATGCCTACCACCTGCTGCATGCCTACTACCCGCTGCATGCCTACCACCTGCTGCCGGTCTACCACTTGCTGCATGCCTACCACTTGCTGCATGCCTACCACATGCTGCATGCCTACCACTTGCTGCATGCCTACCACCTGCTGCATGCCTAACACCTGCTGCATGCCTACCACTTGCTGCATGCCTACCACCTGCTGCATGCCTACAACCTGCTGCATGCCTACCACTTGCTGCATGCCTACCACTTGATGCATGCCTACCTCTTGCTGCATGCCTACAACCTGCTGCATGCCTACCACTTGCTGCATGCCTACCACTTGCTGCATGCCTACCACTTGATGCATGCCTACCTCTTGCTGCATGCCTACTACCTGCTGCATGCCTACCACCTGCTGCATGCCTACCACCTGCTGCATGCCTACTACCTGCTGCATGCCTCCCAACTGCTGCATGCCTATCACCTGCTGCATGTCTACTACCTGCTGCATGCCTACTGCCTGCTTCATGCCTACCACCTGCTGCATGCCTACCACTTGTTGCATGCCTACCACCTGCTGCATGCCTACCACTTGCTGCATACCTACTACCTGCAGCATGCCTACCACTTGCTGCATGCCTACCACCTGCTGCATGCCTACTACCTGCTGCATGCCTACCACTTGCTGCATGCCTACCATTTGCTGCATGCCTACTACCTGCGGCATGCCTGCAACCTGCTGCATGCCTACCACTTGCTGCTTGCCTACCACCTGCTGCATGCCTACCACCTGCTGCATGCCTACTACCTGCTGCATGCCTACCACCTGCTGCATGCCTACTACCTGCTGCATGCCTACCACCTGCTGCATGCCTCCCACCTGCAGCATGCCTACCACCTGCTGCATGCCTACCACCTGCTGCATTCCTACCACCTGCTGCATGCCTTCCTCTTGCTGCATGCGTACCACTTGCTGCATGCCTACCTCTTGCTGCATGCCTACCATTTGCTGCATGCCTACCATTTGCTGCATGCCTACCTCTTGCTGCATGCCTACCATTTGCTGCATGCCTACTACCTTCTGCATTCCTACTACTTGCTGCATGCCTACCACTTGCTGCATGCCTACCATTTGCTGCATGCCTACTACTGCTGCATGCCTACAACCTGCTGCATGCCTACCACTTGCTGCATGCCTACCACTTGCTGCATGCCTACCTCTTGCTGCATGCCTACCACTTGCTGCATGCTTACCTCTTGCTGCATGCCTCCTACCTGCTGCAGGCCTACCACGTGCTGCATGCCTACTACCTGCTGCATGCCAACCACTTGCTACATGCCTACTACCTGCTACATGCCTACTACTGCTGCATGCCTACCATTTGCTGCATGCCTACTACTTGCTGCATGCCTACCTCTTGCTGCATGCCTACTACTTGCTGCATGCCTACCTCTTGCTGAATGCCTACTACTTGCTGCATGCCTACCTCTTGCTGCATGCCTACTACATGCTGCATGCCTACCACTTGCTGCATGCCTGCTGCATGCCTACTACTTGCTGCATGCCTACCACTTGCTGCATGCCTACCACTTGCTGCATGCCTACTACCTGCTGCATGCCTACCACCTGCTGCATGTCTACTACCTGCTGCATGCCTACCACTTGCTGCATGCCTACCTCTTGCTGCATGCCTACTGCATGCTGCATGCCTACCACTTGCTGCATGCCTGCTGCATGCCTACTACTTGCTGTATGCCTACCACTTGCTGCATGCCTACCACTTGCTGCATGCCTACTACCTGCTGCATGCCTACCACCTGCTGCATGTCTACTACCTGCTGCATGCCTACCACTTGCTGCATGCCTACCACTTGCTGCATGCCTACTTCTTGCTGCATGCCTACTACTTGCTGCATGCCTACCACCTGCTGCCGGTCTACCACTTGCTGCATGCCTACCACTTGCTGCATGCCTACCACATGCTGCATGCCTACCACTTGCTGCATGCCTACCACCTGCTGCATGCCTAACACCTGCTGCATGCCTCCCACCTGCTGCATGCCTCCCACCTGTTGCATGCCTACCACCTGCTACATGCCTACTACCTGCTGCATGCCTACCACCTGCTGCATGCCTACCACTTGCTGCATGCCTACCACTTGCTGCATGCCTTCCACTTGCTGCATGCCTACCACTTGCTGCATGCCTACTACCTGCTGCATGCCTACCACTTGCTGCATGCCTACCACCTGCTGCATGCCTACAACCTGCTGCATGCCTACCACTTGCTGCATGCCTACCACTTGCTGCATGCCTACCACTTGATGCATGCCTACCTCTTGCTGCATGCCTACTACCTGCTGCATGCCTACCACCTGCTGCATGCCTACCACCTGCTGCATGCCTACTACCTGCTGCATGCCTCCCAACTGCTGCATGCCTATCACCTGCTGCATGTCTACTACCTGCTGCATGCCTACTGCCTGCTTCATGCCTACCACCTGCTGCATGCCTACCACTTGTTGCATGCCTACCACCTGCTGCATGCCTACCACTTGCTGCATGCCTACTACCTGCTGCATGCCTACCACTTGCTGCATGCCTACCACCTGCTGCATGCCTACTACCTGCTGCATGCCTACCACTTGCTGCATGCCTACCATTTGCTGCATGCCTACTACCTGCGGCATGCCTGCAACCTGCTGCATGCCTACCACTTGCTGCTTGCCTACCACCTGCTGCATGCCTACCACCTGCTGCATGCCTACTACCTGCTGCATGCCTACCACCTGCTGCATGCCTACTACCTGCTGCATGCCTCCCACCTGCTGCATGCCTCCCACCTGCTGCATGCCTACCACCTGCTGCATGCCTACCACCTGCTGCATTCCTACCACCTGCTGCATGCCTACCTCTTGCTGCATGCGTACCACTTGCTGCATGCGTACCACTTGCTGCATGCCTACCTCTTGCTGCATGCCTACAACCTGCTGCATGTCTACCACTTGCTGCATGCCTACCACTTGCTGCATGCCTACCTCTTGCTGCATGCCTACTACCTGCTGCATGCCTACCACGTGCTGCATGCCTACTACCTGCTGCATGCCTCCCACTTGCTGCATGCCTACCACTTGCTGCATGCTTACCTCTTGCTGCATGCCTCCTACCTGCTGCAGGCCTACCACGTGCTGCATGCCTACTACCTGCTGCATGCCAACCACTTGCTACATGCCTACTACCTGCTACATGCCTACTACTGCTGCATGCCTACCATTTGCTGCATGCCTACTACTTGCTGCATGCCTACCTCTTGCTGCATGCCTACTACTTGCTGCATGCCTACCTCTTGCTGAATGCCTACTACTTGCTGCATGCCTACCTCTTGCTGCATGCCTACTACATGCTGCATGCCTACCACTTGCTGCATGCCTGCTGCATGCCTACTACTTGCTGCATGCCTACCACTTGCTGCATGCCTACCACTTGCTGCATGCCTACTACCTGCTGCATGCCTACCACCTGCTGCATGTCTACTACCTGCTGCATGCCTACCACTTGCTGCATGCCTACCTCTTGCTGCATGCCTGCTGCATGCCTACTACTTGCTGTATGCCTACCACTTGCTGCATGCCTACCACTTGCTGCATGCCTACTACCTGCTGCATGCCTACCACCTGCTGCATGTCTACTACCTGCTGCATGCCTACCACTTGCTGCATGCCTACCACTTGCTGCATGCCTACCTCTTGCTGCATGCCTACTACTTGCTGCATGCCTACTACCTGCTGCATGCCTACTACTTGCTGCATGCCTACCACCTGCTGCATGTCTACTACTTGCTGCATGCCTACCACTTGCTGCATGCCTACCACTTGCTGCATGCCTACCTCTTGCTGCATGCCTACTACATGCTGCATGCCTACTACCTGCTGCATGCCTACCACTTGCTGCATGCCTACCACTTGCTGCATGCCTACTACCTGCTGCATGCCTACCACTTGCTGCATGCCTACCTCTTGCTGCTTGCCTACCACTTGCTGCATGCCTACCTCTTGCTGCATGCCTACTACTTGCTGCATGCCTACTACCTGCTGCATGTCTACCACTTGCTGCATGCCTACTACGGCTGCATGTCTACTACCTGCTGCATGCCTACCACTTGCTGCATGCCTACTACTTGCTGCATGCCTACCACTTGCTGCATGCCTTCTACTTGCTGCATGCCTGCTACCTGCTGCATGCCTACCACTTGCTGCATGCGTACTACAAGCTGCATGCCTACCACTTGCTGCATGCCTGCTACCTGCTGCATGCCTACCACTTGCTGCATGCCTACTACAAGCTGCATGCCTACCACTTGCTGCATGCCTACTACCTGCTGCATGCCTACCACTTGCTGCATGCTTACTAGCTGCTGCATGTCTACCACTTGCTGCATGCCTACTACGGCTGCATGTCTAGTACCTGCTGCATGCCTACCACTTGCTGCATGCCTACCACTTGCTGCATGCCTACCACTTGCTGCATGCCTACTACCTGCTGCATGTCTACCACTTGCTGCATGCCTGCTACTTGCTGCATGCCTACCACTTGCTGCATGCCTACTACTTGCTGCATGCCTACTGCCTGCTGCATGCCTACCACTTGCTGCATGCCTACCACCTGCTGCATGCCTTCTACCTGCTGCATGCCTACCACTTGCTGCATGCCTACTACCTGCTGCATGCCTACTGCCTGCTGCATGCCTACCACCTGCTGTGCGCCTTATGTTAAATTGCTCCTTTTGTATTGCCAAGTCTTTCCACATAAGAACATTGAAACCTGCCTTTTTATACTGCTTGAATTATTTGGTAAATGTAATTTGAGACTGCCTGGAGGGATGTAGCCGCAAAATCCTTCTGTACAATGGTCAGTTTTGCTGCTATGGATAAGTGCATTGCTTCTCAATCAAGTGAACTGCACGCTTTCAGCTAGTTTATCTCCACAGCAATCTTTAGCAGGGGATGTACAACATTCTAAGATACTGACAGGCTGATCAATCTAAAACCTTCTCGGTCTTTACATCCGACAAAGTGGACAGCAATCTGTTAAAAATATCAGTCTTCTGTGACACATTAATTGAAGTTCCTCCAATTTAGCCTCTTCCCTTTTCTCATCTTGCTTGTCATTACACGAGAAGAGAGGGATTCTCATAGAAATGTATTTCCACAGTCCAAAATGTAAACTGTTCCAGCCTTTAATTTAATGTTAGAATAATTCCTCAGTGAAACTTCAGGGAGCAACATAACAAAAGCTATTGTGCTGGGAAATGATCAAATAAAATACAGTGAGTTCACTGAAAGTTGCCTCCTCTACATGCATCTGCCTTGGGGATACTGTTTCTACAACTATTTATACAGTGGCATTTTTAGCGCAATTCTCCAAAGACCCGCCAGCAGATTTGATGGCCGGCATGTGGGGGGGGGGGGGGGGGGGGGGGGGGGAAATATGGAGGGTGTAAATGCAGGTGTAAATTTACAACAGGATCTTCTGCTTGGAACCGGCTGTGACAGTGGCCACCGTATACCCCATTTGCATCCCATTACTGGGATGGGGATAAAAGCCTGCCCTCTCCCACGTCAAATTCTCCATGGTTCAGATGTGAAACACGTTCGGAACAAGGTGACATGCAGATGTCAGGACTCATCTGACCAATGCCTGCAGCTTTCTCTGGACTTCAGGGTGAAGGCCGCCTACAACACCAGAGCAGTGGGTCGGGGCGTATCTGCTGGTGGACCTTCCAGATTAGGTGTACTGGAGGAGGTACACCTTCCCGGAGATCTATCTTCATTCTCAAGATGTGGCTCTTCCAGTATTAGAGCGATCCCAGAGATCCAGCTTCATATTCACGATGTACCCTTCCAGCTCCCAGAGATTCATCTTCATTCTCATGATGTCCAGCTTCCAGTATTAGTGCGCTGCTGGAGATGCAGCTTCATTTTCAGGATGTGCTCTTCCAGCTCTCAGAGATCCACCTTCATTCTCATGACGTCCAGCTTCCAGTATGAGAGCCCTCCCGGAGATCGAACTTCATTTTCAGGATGTCCTCCTCCAGCTCCCGGAGATCCACCTTCATTCTCAGGAGGTCTATTGTCTTTCTTCAATCAGTGATACTGGCCAATGTTTCAACATGGTACCCAAACACAATGGCAGAGTACGTACCATCCAGGCCTGCCCCACCACTGAATACGGCATGGAAAACACGGGTGTTAATGAATCAGTTCAGAGCCGAACGATTTGGCATGTTTTCCTGCCGGCCTCCGCAGCAGGCAACACTCCATATTCCCCGTTCCCCCAACGCGCCAAAACATTTACTCTCAAAATGGGAAACTTCTGCCTTTGCAGAAGTGGTGATGGTGTTGAGGCAGCCAAGACCTCCAGGACCACTGGCTCGGAGTCGCTTGACGGATTAATTGGGGGGAAATTACAAAGTCAATATGACTGCCTTGATCTGCCTCCTTTTAATTGACACAGCTCATGGAAGATGGAAACTGAACCGGCAAAGTGAGTTTAAATTTAACCTTGATGGCTGCAGCTCTTCAATAGTACGAGGCTGGGCATGGATATGGGGTCGGGGTGAGTGGGGGGAGGGCGCAGGGTACAGGTGATTGGGAGGGCATCTAGCAAAGCTTGTCATGGCGTTTGAAGTTTGAGACTGAAGTTAAACATTAAAACCAAAATTAGCTTTTGAGTGGCAGCTATCAGTGCAAGTTAAAGAAGAAGCGATTCTCCGGCCCGCAATGGGCCGAGTGCCACCCGTTTTCAGCCAGTTCCGCCGACTTATATTCCACCAAGTATTTGCCGGCAGGATCTGGCTGCGCGGGCGGCCTCCGGGGTCCTCGGAGGGAGCATGGGGGAATCTGGCCCCGGGAGGTGCCCCCACAGTGGCCTGGCCCGCGATCGGGCCCACCGATCCGCGGGCGGGCCTGTGCCGTGGGGGCACTCTATTCGCCCACGTCGGCCACTGTGGTCCTCCGCGATGGCCGACGCAGAGATGAAACCCCCCCCCCCCCCGCGCATGCGCTGGGATGATGCCAGCACACGCTGGCACTCTCGCGCATGCGCCAACTCGCACCGGCTGGCGGAGGCCCTTCACTGATGGTTGGCGTGGCGCCAAGCCTCTTCCCCACCGGCCGGTGCGGCGCAAACCATTGCGTCGCCGTCCTAGCCCCCGAAGTTGGAGAGGATTCCGTACCTTTGGGGTGGTCCGAAGCCGGAGTGGTTCACGCCACTCCTCAGCACCGGGACCCCTGCCCCACCTGGTTGGGGAGAATCCCGCCCCCTATGTCGTACGTGCAAATTCTCCAACGCACGTTTTACACATGGAGAATGGACCTTCAGCATTTACCCGCAGCGCCTTGGCTATGCCCACATTGGATTGGGAGACCTTGCCCAGAGACCATGATGTGCTGTGGAGAGTCTAGGCAATGCCCTCCTGAGACTGGGACATGCCCTGCAGTATGAAGGTCAACCACGTACTGGTCACATCCCCCAGCAACTGGGACATGCTGTCGAGACACTCAGCCATGGCCATCACCTACTGAGCCATGCCTTGAACACTTCCACTCATACTATCGACATCAGTGCACCAGGCTCTATCTACACTGCCGTCCCCACCCTAGCAGTGTTGGCCTCGGTGTCACGCATTGCCAGCGCCATCTCCTACCGCTGTAGCCTCTGGACCTGCTTGAGGGTCGCTGACATCCCCCTTTGAATATTACGGCCACATCCTACCGTCTGCAGCAGCTCTGGGTAAACCTGGTCCAGAGCTCAGCATCTGACTGGGACCCAGCTGGGTCCTGGGATCCAGCTGTCGCGCCTGGGTGTTCCTGTCCACCTGATGTGCACCTGCAACTGTGTGGTGCTGAGAAGAATGTTCTCTAGAAGCCTGACCACTACTGTCACCCACCGAGATGTATATCTCTGCGCTGGTGGTAGGTGGGGGTAACAGCCACAATGCATCGAAAGTAGCATCCTCGGAGCTCTCCTCTGACGTCTTCTTATGGGAGGCAGGTGTGGGAGGGGGAACCACCCCGGACAGGCCACACTCTCAATGAGGATCTGGCAGGAGAATGGATATGTTAACAGTGGAAGGGATGGATCAGTCTGTATGGCATTAACAACTCACGTTTGACAGGTCATCTGGTGGGAGGCCGAGGGATCCTCACCTTTCCGCCGCGCGCTGACCTTTCCGTTGGTTACAGATCGGTCCCCAGCTATCCCCGCCAATTCCAGGGCCCGTTCCTCAGAGTGGGATGAAGACTATGATGTCCGGTGTCCCGCCACCCACCTGGGCCCTCTCCTGTCTGTTGTGGGCCAAGTTCTCCTGCGAGGACACAGAGGGGGTAATGTGAACCGCACCCATCGTTCATCACAGGGGTGGGGTAGGAGTTCAGGGAGGGGTGTTTTGGCTGGCGTGGAATGATGGGCTGTATGCAGGGAGGGAATGGGCCATATGGGGGGGAATGGGCCACATTGGTGTGGGGTGGACCGTATGGGGGACATTGACCCTAAGAGGCCAATGTCTCTTGGGGGATGGGCCTTATGGGGGGTTTGTGGAGTATGTGGAGGACATAGGGGGGTGATGGAATGTATTGGGGGAGAGGGGTATGGGGATATGGGCTATTTGGGTGGGGGGGGCAGCGGCGTGGGCGGCACTGCTTGAGATGGATAGGATGGGACGGGGCACAAACAGTGCTGGGCATGGGCGGTGCCGGGCCCAATGTCGTGAAGGAGGGGTGGATAGGATATGCAGTGCCAACCCATTGCGGACTGGCGGAGGTGGTTGATCTTCTTACGGCACTGGGTGCCGGTCCTCCCGGTCATACTCCCCGAGCTGAGGGCCACTGCCCCCAGCACTGGCTGCCCTGTGGCTGACCCTCCGAGACCATCGGGGAACTGGGTATCCTGTCTGGCATCAACCGTGTCCGACAATCTGCCCAGGATGGTCTTCTCTTTTTTTTAAATTTTAGAATACCCAGTTATTTTTTTCCAATTAAAGGGCAATTTAGCAAGGCCAATCCACCTATCCTCACATCTTTGGGTTGTGGGGGTGAAACCCACACAGACACAGGGAGAATGTGCAAACTCCACATGGGCAGTGACCCAGGGCAGGGATTCGAACCTGGGTCCTTAGCGTCGTAGGCAGCAATGCTAAACACTGTGCCACCGTGCTGGCCCTAGGTTGGTCTTCTCAAAGGCATGGCTGTGAACTGCGTGGGGTTGGCTGTGCAGAAGCAGTTTAAGCAGGGGGCTGGCGAGCATAGTGCCGGTGAATCAGCTGGCAAGCTTCCGTTTCTGGTGAGAAGCCCGTGAGGCCTTGCTAAGTGGACCAATTAACGTTTTGTACCAGTGACGGCCTCATCAGTCTGAGCGTCGGGAAGCTCGCGGTAATTCTTGCTCACTACCACATTTAGAAACATTTTGGTTAAATCATGCCGAATGTTTTGCTGACCTTTTCATAGATCATAGAAGATCATAGAATGTCTACAGTGCAGAAGGAGGCCATTCGGCCCATCAAGTCTGCATCGACCCTCTGAAAGAGCATCCTGTCTCGGCTCACCCTCCCGCCCCATCCCCGTAACCCCACCTAACCTATTCATTCCTGGACATCAAGATGCAATTTTAGCATGCCCAATCCACTTAACCTGCACATCTTGGGACACCAAAGCATCTACTTTTGGGGCCGGATTTTGTTAATAAATCACAATGACCCATTTTACACAATTTGGAGCCTCCAAACCATCAGGAAATTGGTGGTTTTATCATCGAAATTCCAGGCCATGGAGATTAAAAAAAAGAAATGAGCTGCAGCCAGAATCCTGTCCCAAGCTTGTTTCAATTTTAATTCTGTTATCTGTAAAGCTGAGGGGGAGCCAAGCTATTTTTGAGCAAACATAAATTGCATGATTTATTCTTGTGACAGCCACTTATTTTCAAATGTGGTTTTGAGGGTATTCAAAAAACACTTGAAGTCCCAATCAATGATCTTGAGGATGAAAGGAAAGAACAGAGCTGATAATTAAGTTGAGCTCAGTGAAGTTGAGAGAGGCAGTTTGCTACTCTGCTGCAAATTGTATACATCTGCATTAGTTCCTTCGGTGCACAAACAATATACTGGGTGGGATTCTTCGTCCCGCCACATCCATTTTCTGGTGCAGCTCGCCCCCACCGTCAGCGGGATCCTCCGCCCCACCAGCTGGCCAATGAGGTTTCCCATTGTGGGCACCCCCAAGATGTTGGGAAATCCGCGGGCATGAGGATCCTGCCAACGGAGAAACCAGCTGTCCATATACACTGATGTGGAGATGCCGGCGTTGGACTGGGGTGAGCACAGTAAGAAGTCTTACAACACCAGGTTAAAGTCCAACAGGTTTGTTTCAAACACGAGCTTTCGGAGCACGGCTCCTTCTTCAGGTGAATGGAAAGGCTTGTTCCAGAAATGTTTATATAGACACAGTCAGAGATGCCCCGGAATGCGAGCACCTGCAGGCAATCAAATCATCAAAGATGCAGAGAGAGAGGTAACTCCAGGTTAAAGAGGTGTGAATTGTCCCAAGCCAGTTCAGTCGGTAGGCCTCTGCAAGTCCAGGCTTGTTGGTGGGGGCCGAATGTAATGCGACATGAATATCATGTCGCATTACATTCGGCCCCCACCAACAAGCCTGGACTTGCAGAGGCCTACCGACTGAACTGGCTTGGGACAATTCACACCTCTTTAACCTGGAGTTACCTCTCTCTCTGCATCTTTGATGATTTGATTGCCTGCAGGTGCTCGCATTCCGGGGCATCTCTGACTGTGTCTATATAAACATTTCTGGAACAAGCCTTTCCATTCACCTGAAGAAGGAGCCGTGCTCCGAAAGCTCGTGTTTGAAACAAACCTGTTGGACTTTAACCTGGTGTTGTAAGACTTCTTACCATATACACTGAGGTAGATTCTCAGTATCTCACGGAAGGACAAAATTCACTCATTCATAGTCATCTCAGAGCCAAGTATGCTAGCACTCATCAATCCAAGACAACATCACTGACTGTCACAAGATGGAAGATGGACGGATCCCCAAGGATATTCTCTATGGGGAGGTATGAGCCAGAAGACCAGTAGAATTCCCAAATCTCTATTGCAAGGGTGCCTGCAAGTGTGGCATTAATGCCCTGGACATGGCTTTTCACACAATGGAGACATCGGCCAACAGCAAAGGGAAATGGCCACATTACCTGGTGTGTGTCTCCATGGACATCAGTGGTTACAGAAGCTTGACAGCTGGGACCAGTGCCAAAAACAGCACACAAAATGACAGCTGATAACCACCTCAAATATACTACACTTAATAATAATAATTGCTTATTTATTGCCACAAGTAGGCTTCGATGAAGTTACTGTGAAAAGACCCTAGTTGCCACATTCCGCCGCCTGTTCGGGGAGGCTGGTACAGGAATTGAACACGCGCTGCTGGCATTGTTCTGCATTACAAGCCAGCTGTTTAGCCCACAGTGCTAACCTGCCTGTCCCTTGGCCAACATCACTCAATAAAAGCCAACTGCAAAAACCTTCACACAACAACTTTCTCCAGCAAGACGTCATTAATATAACTAATTATATTTGTGCATTCCCTTAGTACCTTTAAAAGTCCCGGTGCTCCTGCACAATGCTACCCCAGTGGCGGCAGCAGGACTGCTGGAAGGCCATTGACATTCTCTGGGAGAAATTTCAAAGTCCTGCAGGATTTTCTTGAGCAACTCTGATCCTTGAGCCCCTGGTTTCAGACTGCATCACCTTTGCAGGGTGCTCCATGACCAGATGGTAACAGTCTGATGCAGATGGCAGCAGTCTGAATCTGGATGACATCAGACTGAATCCGGATGACATCAGACTGAATCCAGATGGCAGCAGTCTGAATCTGGATGTCAGCATCCTAAATCCAGGTGTCAGCAGTCTGAATCCAGATGGGATCAGTCTGAATCCGGATGGGAGTAGCCTGAATCCATATGGCAGAGGCCTGAATCCGGATGACAGCAGTCTGAATCCGGATGACAGCAGCCTGAATCCGGATGGCAGCAGCCTGAATCCGGATAACAGCAGTCTGAATCCGGATGGCAGCAGCCTGAATCCGGATGACAGCAGTCTGAATCCGGATGGCAGCAGCCTGAATCTGGATAACAGCAGTCTGAATCCGGATGGCAGCAGCCTGAGTCCGGATGGCAGAGGCCTGAGCCCGGATGGCAGAGGCCTGAATCCGGATGGCAGATGCCTGAGTCCGGATGGCGGAGGCCTGAGTCCGGATGGCAGGGGCCTGAATCCGGATGGCAGAGGCCTGAATCCGGATGGCAGATGCCTGAGTCCGGATGGCGGAGGTCTGAGTCCGGATGGCAGAGGCCTGAGTCCGGATGGCGGGACCTGAGTCCGGATGGAAGAGGCCTGAATCCGGATGGCAGAGGCCTGAGTCCGGATGGCAGAGACCTCAATCTGGATGACAGAGGCCTGAATCCGGATGGCAGAGGACTGAATCCGGATGGCAGAGGCCGGAATCTGGATGGCAGAGGCCTGAGTCCGGATGGCGGAGGCCTGAGTCCGGATGGCGGAGGCCTGAATCCGGATGGCAGAGGCCTGAATTCGGATGGCAGACGCCTGAATCTGGATGGCAGAGCCCTGAATCCGGATGGCAGAGGCCTGAATCCGGATGGCAGAGGCCTGAATCTGGATGGCAGAGGTCTGAATCCGGATGGCAGAGGCCTGAGTCCGGATGGAAGAGGCCTGAATCCGGATGGCAGAGGCCTGAGTCCGGATGGCGGAGGTCTGAGTCCGGATGGCAGAGGCCTGAATCCGGAAGGCAGAGGCCTGAATCCGGATGGCAGAGCCCTGAATCCGGATGGCAGAGGCCTGAATCCGGATGGCAGAGGTCTGAATCCGGATGGCAGAGGCCTGAGTCCGGATGGCAGAGGCCTGAATCCGGATGGCAGAGGACTGAATCCGGATGGCAGAGGCCTGAATCCGAATGGCTGAAGCTCGAGTCCGGATGGCAGCAGACTGGGCGTAGCTTGCTGCAGACTGAGCGTGGCTGGCAGCAGCTTGTGCTTCCACTGTGGTATTGAGACATCAGGGGGCCTCAGCCTGTGCTGGTGTGGAAGCCGAGACAGCAACCAGCAAATACTCCAAGGATTGTTTTGGAAATGCAGCTGACATAGAAGTTCTCAACACTTCTATGAGGGAAAAAGTAGCTCTAAACTCGGCATGATACTCTGACACATTGGAGCCGGCGTCTCCAGGAGATGGTCTGACAGTCCTAACAATGCACAAAGCAACTCAATGTGCATGGCCACCAGTGTTTTCATACTGTCTGCATCAAGTTCTCATCTGAATCTCCTGCAGAGAACTTCACCCCCCTCGGTCCCCGACTGGGCTGCAGCCACTCGTGCCCGGTAACTCCCCACATGCCGATTCCAACTCAAAACTAGTCTTTAGTTCCAGTGTCTGAGTCAGTGGATGCAAGTGTCAAATATTGGCCCTCTTCTTCTGTTGCCATGCTATTACTTCTCCCTGACTGACCAAAACAATTATTGTGCATTGCTGGAGCTTCCTTTTTATTAGGGACTGTGCCTTTAAGTCGCCTGTTTCTTCAGAACACGACTCAGCCCCTTGGAGTTTGCGGAGGTTGCCTGCACTGAGGGGTTGTGCCAGAGCTGCACGTTGCCATACTACAACCATAACCATGAGGTGGGAGACAGGTTTTGTGGCTTACCACCTCCATTTGAAGTTCTGCCGTGAATCACATCCCCCACACCCAGACTTTAGTTTCAAGCCTGAAGTCTGCTATTGTGTTGCTCTAATCTTCACTGGTGACTAGGAAGTGACCCTATGCCTGTACAGTATGTCATAATATACATCCATGTATATTATGGAGTGCAGACAGGCAGTGATTGACACACAGGATGACCAGTGAGCTCACAGAACACAGCAGCCAATCACCAGACAGGACACGACCACTATAAAGCCAGAGGGCACCAGTTTTCCCGCTCTCTCGGGATCCAGCCTCTGAGACAGTCAGAGCTCATGAGCAGCAGCCTGTGCAAATACCATGTGGTAGTCAGTTAGTCTGGTCAGGCTAGCCTCAGGTCTCCAGTCAAGTCAGCATAGTGTCAACCCACAGTTAAGCATGTAATATAGTTAGATGTTAAATAAAATCGAGCCACAAATTCTAGGACTACGGAAGGTTAGGTAGGGCTAACTTAAGATTGGGCTCAACGTATATGTTTTAAATGATTTTCTGATTACACAGCAATGTGGCGCCTGATGAAATGATCGCTTATTGTCACACATAGACTTCAAATGAAGTTACTGTGAAAAGCCCCTAGTCACCACATTCCGGCGCCTGTTCGGGGAGGCTGGTACGGGAATGAGAGCTGATTGAAAGAAATAAACTTGAATTGGAGGAATGCTCAGAAATCTCAAGGCACTTGACTCCCTTGAAGAAGGTCATACAAGGCATACTGTCATTTCAGAGTAAGTAGGTGCACATTCTCACGCACAGTGATGCAAGCTCTGTGTGAAGAGCCATCATTCCAACGTGAGTCACTTTTCTGTCCTGAGAGAGATAGAAGAGCAGCCTGACGGCATTGTCAGAGCCCAGTAAGATTTGCATATACAAGCACAGTTCTACAGATCCTGGAGGGTATTGTTAGTAAGTATAAGGAGGTAAGTATGGTAGAGTGCACAGATGAGGTGGTTGCAAGGAAGGAGCTGGAATCTACTGCCATCAGTGCTTCCTTGAAGTGTAATTGTTCCCATTCGTCCTTCATGGGAAAATATATATTTGTGTGCCAATGCAATTTTAAAGTGGAATTAAATTGAAGCATAACCATAATGAAAGTTTTGGTACCTTTGGCTGCCACTGTCAATATATAATTCCAGTTTGACTGCAGATGTCTTGCAACAGACAGCACAACTCTGCAATCATTTTCCTTTTGAACCAAAGGCTGAAGAGACAGGCTTTCATGGATGCACCTAGAATTTTACAGCACAGAAAAGTCATTGACTTATGGGGCCCAATGCTGTCCTTCTGCTCCACACAAGCATTTTCCCATGTCATTCTCAGCTAGTTGTGCTCAGGACTGCTGATATGATTCAGGCTTCAATAGCAAGTGCAATAACTGCGGCTCTAGTGCCTGTTCAATTGCATGGAATATCTTCCTTCATTTCATAGTAAGGAGGGAACACATTAATTACATTGTCCCTCATGCATTTGAGTTGCAAATTTTGTTATTTGGTCACATTTATTTGTTATTTGAATCATGAATCACTTATACATTTTTTGTAACCATGTATACTCATTTTATCTAATGGATTACAATATTTTTTAATATGAATATTTTATGGTGATTGCTATTAATTGCCACCAAAAGCATTAATTCTTTGGAATCTTAGTCATAGATTCCAGGATTTCAGACACAATTATGTTGCTTGCTAATGATTCTTTTGAGGATCACTGATTTTTACGCAGTTACTGCAATCTCACACCTTCTTCAGTTAGCCACATTACCACAGATACAATTAAAGATCTCAGTCCAGTGATGCAGGAGCAACAGATCTGAGCAGCAAAATGGTCTGACCTCATTTCTTGTTATCGTATATTCTTTGATGTGTTCTTTATTTTAAATATATTTTATTTCAAAGACAGTTACATTTACAAACAGTAATCAACTTGCAACAGGTTACAAACAGTTCAAAAAGATGTCCCCCCTTCTTTCCCCCTCCTCAAAATAACACCTTATTTCCTCCTCCTACCCCGGAAACCACCCCTTCTCCCCTTACCTTATGCCAACAAAAATGTATCTAAATAGAGATAAAAAGAACTTCCATCATACCAAGAACCCTTCTTCCGACCCCCTGAGTACATATTTAATTTTCTCTAACTTCAGGAATTCGACCAGATCTCAAGCACAGGGCTAAAGATCTGGCGTTTAAAGCAGGCCAAGGCAGGCCAGCAGCACGGTTCAATTCCCATACCAGCCTCCCCGAACAGGCGCCGGAATGTGGCGACTAGGGGCTTTTCACAGTAATTTCCTCTGAAGCCTACTTGTGACAATAGGTGATTTTCATTTCATTTCATTTCAAACCCCCAGTGGCACCGCCAATCTCCAACTTAATAGGATTTGTCGCCTTGCAATCAATGAGGCGAAGGCCACCACATCAGCCCTCTTCCCCTCCAACAGTTCTGGCAATTCTAAAATCACAAACCACAAATATTGGGCGGTATTCTCACCTACCCGGCGGGCGGGGGGTCCGGGCGTACTGGAGTGGCACGAACCACTCCGGCGTCGGGCCTCCCCAAAGGTGCGGAACTCTGCGCACATTTAGGGGCTAGGCCTGCGCCGGAGGGGTTGGCGCCCCGCCGACCGCTGCGAGCCGCCTTTGGCTCCCCGCCGGCCGCCGCGAACGGCCTTTCCGTCCCGCCAGCCGGCGCGAACGGCTGGCCGAAATGCCTTCGCTGGCCGGCGTGAGGCCGCGCATGCGTTGGAGCGGCAGCGGCCGCTGACATCATCCCGGCGCATGCGCGGTGGGGGGGGTCTCTTCCGCCACCACCATGGTGGAGGCTGTGAAGGCGGCGGAAGAAAAAGAGTGCCCCCACGGCACTGGCCCGCCGGCCGATCGGTGGGCCCGATCGCGAGCCAGGCCACCGTGGGGGTACCCCTGGGGGTCCGATCGCCCCGCGCCCCCCTTCAAGACCCCGGGGCTCACTCACGCCGCCTGCTCCCGCCGGCATCAGAGGTGCTCCAATTCGCGACGGCGGGAGAGGCCTGTGAGCTGCGGGAATTCGGCCCATCGCGGGCCGGAGAATCGCCGCAGGGGGCCCGCCGACCGGCGCGGCGTGATTCCCGACCCCGCCGATTCCCGGGTGGCGGAGAATGCCGGCCACGGCGGGGGTGGGGGCGGGATTTACGAAGGCCCTGGGTGATTCCCCGACCCTGCGGGGGTCGGAGCATTCCGCCCATTGTGTCAAACACTGCAGCGGATAAACCGCTCAGCTTTGAGCACTCCCAGAACCAGATGTGAATAGTTTGCCGGTCCCCTCCTGCACTTTTCACACTCATCTCCTACTTCCAGGAAAAACCTGCTCATCCGGGCCCTCACCATGTGAGTCCCGTGCACTACCTTGAACTGGATGAGGCTCATCCTAGCACAAGGTGAAGTTGAGTTAATTTGGTGCATGATCTCACTCCAGATCTCCCCTCCAAGCTCGATTCCTGACTCCTCCTGCCACTTCTTCCTTATTTCTTCCATTGGCGCCTTATCAATTTCCAGTAGCCATCCACAATTGTCTCCAATCTTTCCCTTCCCCGGGTCCTCCTGAGTTAAAACCTTTTCCAGTCGTGTCCATTCCGGAAGATTAGGAAATTTTTGCGTGCAAAGTTTCGAACCTGAAGGTATCTAAATTCGCTCCCCTAAGCAATTCAAATTTCCCATGTAATTCCTCCAGTTCTGCAAACCTTCCTTCAATAAATAGGTCCGTCAACCATTCTACCCCTTCCCTATATGACCTATCATACGTTGCATTCATCTTTCCTAGAATAAACCGATGATTCCTACGTAATGTGTCAGGTGTCGTCATGCGTTTTAGCCCAAAGTGCTGTCTCAATTGGTTCAATATTCTGAGCAAAGATGCAACCACGTGATTTCTTGTATACTTGTCCAGAGAGAATGGGCCCTCAAACCTAATCTCATACAGGAGGCCTCCTCTACCTGAATCCACTCTGATTCCTCTTCCCCCCACCAACACCTCACCTTCTCTATATTTGCCACCAAATAGTAGTATAATAGGTTTGGGTGTGCTGCCACCTTCCGCCCTCTTTGCAAAAAGATCTTCCGAATCTTGGGAGTTTTTATGCCCACACTAATTCCAAAATGAATCTGTCCGGCCTATGAAAGAACACTTTTGGGAGGAATATTGGAAGGGTTTGGAAGATGAATAAGAATCTCAATAGGATGTTATCTGAACTATCTGCATCTTTCCTGCCAGGGACAACGGCAGAAATTCCATCTCTTCAGATCCCCCTTCACTACCTCAACCAGAACAGACAAGTTCCATTTTCTGCATCATGTGTTATTTTCATACCCAAGTATTTAAATCTTGTCCTGGCCCGTTTGAATGGTAAAACTCCCAGATTTGTACTCCTTCCCTGGGCATTAACTAGAAATACCTCACTCTTCGTCAAATTTAGCTTATATCCTGAGAATTTTCCAATTTTCCGAACAGATCCATTATTTTGTCCATAGACCCCAGCAGGTTTGATATATATAACAGTAGGTCATCAGATATTTTATGCTCTCTGTCTCCCCTAACAATACCCCTTTACTCTCTGGACTCTCTCAATGCAATGGCAAGGGGTTCAATTGTCAACGCAAATAACAAAGGTGACAACAGGCATCCCTGCCGCTTTCCCCTATGCAATCGAAAATACCCTGAGTCCATCCCATTTGTCCTCACACTCGCCATGGATGTGGTATATAATAACTGGATCCATGCTTTCAATGATGGTCCAAACCCAAATCTCCTCAGGTCTCAAATAGGTACCTCCATTTTATCCAGCCGAAGGCCTCCTCTGCATCCACCATATAATAACCTCTGGCTCTCTCCCCCTTGATGGAGTCATTACAATATTTAATCACTGCCTAATATTACTGGCCAGTTGCCATCCCTTAATGAACCCAGTCAGGTCCTCTGAGACCACCCTTCTAAACGTCTTGTCAGTACTTTGGCCAAAATCTTCACATCCGTATTTAGCAGGGAGATGGGTCTATAACACCCACACTGTCCTTTTTCGGTATCAACCAAATAGAGGCCTGTCCGAGCGTGGCTGGCAATTCCCCCCTGTGCCATCGATTTGTTGTACATAACCAGGAGATGAGGTGCTAGTTCTGGTAAACATTAGTTATAGAACGGATGACACAGTAGCACATTGGTTTGCACTGCTGCCTCACAGTGCTGGAGACCTGTGTTCAATTCTGGCCTCGGGTCACTGTCTATGTGGAGTTTGTACGTTCTCCCCGTGTCTGCGTGGGTTTCTTCCGGGTACTCCAGTTTCCTCCCACAGTCAAAAGATGTGCTTGTTAGGTGGATTGGCCATGCTAAATTGTCCCTTAGTGTCTTGGTATGTGCAGGTTAGGTTATGGGGTTATGGGGATAGGGGGCCTGGGCAAAGGGTGTTCATTCAAAGGGTCGCTGTGGGCCTGACGGGCCAAATGGTCTCCTTCTGCACCATAAGGATTCGATGATTCTATGA
This sequence comes from Scyliorhinus canicula, assembly GCF_902713615.1. NCBI lineage: Eukaryota > Metazoa > Chordata > Chondrichthyes > Carcharhiniformes > Scyliorhinidae > Scyliorhinus > Scyliorhinus canicula. Next base: position 113,737,079 of record NC_052152.1, read on the forward strand.
ACTCTACTGTGAATTCATCTGGGCCCGGTGCTTAGCCGGATTGCATCAACCTTACCTCTTCCATATCTCCTGCAGCCTTAGTGACTCCTCCAATTCTTGCCTGTTCACCAACCCATTCAAGAACCGTATTATCTCTCTTTCCTCCGCCTTGGGCTGTGATCTGTAAAATCTGTGGTAGAAATCTTCAAATGCCCTATTTATTTTTTCCCCCATTGTTACTAACCCTCCCACTGCATCTCTTACTTCTACCTTGGCAGCACTGTAGCACAAGTGGATAGCACTGTGGCTTTACAGCGCCAGGGTCCCAGGTTCGATTCCCCGCTGGGTCACTGTCTATGCGGAGTCTGCATGTTCTCCCTGTGTCTGTATGGGTTTCCTCCGGGTGCTCTGGTTTCCTCCCACAGTCCAAAGCTGTGCAGGTTAAGTGGATTGACCATGCTAAATCGCCCTTAGTGACCGAAAAAGAGGTTAGAAGGGTTATTGGGTTACGGGGATAGGGTGGAAGTGAGGGCTTAAGTGGGTCGGTGCAGACTAGATGGGCCGAATGGCCTCCTTCTGCACTGTATGATCTATGTTCTATGTTCCCTTGTGGCAGCCTACCATCTCAATTGATGGGCTAGTAATCGAATGGCCTTTTCCCCATATTCATATTGAAACCTTGCACGGCAAAGTTGCCTCATTGCATTCCCAGTTGTCAAAAGATCAAAACGCCCCTGAAGCATCTTCCGTTCAGCCAATAATTGCTTAGTTAGGTTAACCGCATACCACAGATCTACCTTTATGGTAGCACCCACCAACTGTGTTGTTCTACTCTCTTCCAGGTTATTCCTATGGGCCTTATAGGAGATAATCTACCCCCACCCCCGAACCTATGCCTTCAGAGCCTCCCAAATGGCCAAGGCAGAAATCTTCCCACTTGGGTTAAGGTCTACATAGTTAATCACCCGGGTCATTTTCGCACAGAACTCCTTCTTCTCCCGGAGTCCCGAGTCCAGCCTAATGGCTCATTTAAATATGTTAATGTGAATCTTGCCCAGTGAGAGATTTACCAGGATGTTGCCTGATATGGAGGGCATTAGCTCTGAGGAGTGAGGAGTGAAGAAACTCGGTTTGTTCTCACTGGAATGACGGAGGTTGAGGGGCGACCTGATAGATGTCTACAAAATTATGAGGGGCATGGACAAGGTGGATAGTCAGAGGCTTTTCGCCAGGGTAGAGGGGTCAATTACTAGGGGGCATAGGTTTAAGGTGCGAGGGGCAAGGTTTAGAGGAGATGTATGAGGCAGGTTTTTACACAGAGGGTAGTGGGTGCCTGGAACTCGCTGCCGGAGGAGGTGGTGGAAGCAGGGACGATAGTGACATTTAAAGGGCATCTTGACAAATACATGAATTGAATGGGAATAGAGGGATACGGACCCAGGAAATGTAGAAGTTTTAGTTTAGACGGGCAGCATGGTCGGCACTGGCTTGGAGGGCCGAAGGGCCTGTTCCTGTGCTGTATTTTCCTTTGTTCTTTGTTTGAGGACGAGATCTGGATTGTGATGTCTCGCAAAACCTCGATAAATCTTGTGAGATGTTATGAGCATCGAGAATCTCGCAAGAGGGCTCTCGTGAAGTACAACGGCCTTATCGTGTCCCCAAATCGGGCGTGAAGGGGCTATTGAATCACGGTCCTCATTGGAGCTTCACACTCTGATGTACCCAACATCCAAAGCACTCTTTTCACACTGCAGAACTCCAGCTCCTCTCACCCCTACGAACACCGGACTCCTCAGCATTTGTTGTCAGCAGGGGCTTTTTATCCCCCACTTAAGTTAGGAATGATCAATTCCGATTGGTACGTCCACACATGTTACCCGTGCGACAAGCTTAAAATTGCACAGGCAACGTTAAATTCCAGTCAATTGGGGTTTTAAATCCCCTTTATCACGTCTCTAATTGTTGGCGAGGGGGGGTGGCTACATTCGTCATCATTCACAGGTGCCCAGGCTTTTCACTGTTTCACTGATTGATATTTGGTTGATTGGCGACAAAGGTTATTAATGCCCAATCTGCGCCTGCACCCGCCTAGCGAGATATCAACAAAGAACAAAGAAAAGTACAGCACAGGAACAGGCCCTTTGGCCCTCCAAGCCTGCGCCGACCATGCTGCCCGTCTAAACTAAAATCTTCTACACTTCCGGGATCCGTATCCCTCTATTCCCATCCTAATCATGTATTTAAAACCCTTTTCAGTGGTATGACACCCCTCCTGTCATGTGGATTCCAGAGTGCGAGTGCACGATGACATCAGGATGCACGCCCAATGTAATCACAAGCTACCTAATTGACTTCCGGGTCGGGCACATGAAAATAGCTAAAGGTGGTTCACTAAATTATAGGACACAGAATGATGTTGCAGGATTAACAGTCTTCTAAAATTGCAACTTGTTTCCTGGCATTGAGGAAGAAGTGTTATGAACAGCATTTTTATTTAACAAATCTTGAAAAGGGGCATGAATAACGGTACACAATTAATCATAATAATAATAACTTATTGTCACGAGTAGACTTCAATGAAGTTACTGTGAAAAGCTCCTAGTCACCACATTCCGCTGCCTGTTCGGGGAGGACGGTATGGGAATTGAACCCGCGCTTCTGGCATTGTTCTGCATTACAAGCCAGCTGTTTAGCCAACTGTGCTAAACCAGCCCCTGCCATTCCTTCTGAGCAGGCAATTAATTTCATAGTTTGCTGCCCACAGCTCAATTGTTTTTATTCATTGACTGGATGTGGAATATGTTGCCCACCTCTCTATTTCACATGGTCATTTGAGAGTCTGGAGTCACATGTAGGTCAGACCAGGAAAGGGGAGTAGATTTCCTTCCCGAAAGTGCATTTGCGAATTGTAACAATTGTTTCATCATTATACTTTAGATTACAGATTTTCTTGCATTCGAATTTCGCCATCTGCTGTGGTGGGATTCGAACCCATGTTCCTCAGTCTTGCCCTGAGTCTCTGGATTAACTAATCTAGTGACAGTACTACTACACCATTGCCTCTCCTAATCACATCACTGCACTACTTTTATGGCTGCAAACCACAACAGAGGGCTCAAGCTCATACAACGCTAGCACCATGTCAAACTAACATTACTTAAAACTAGCATGTATTTCTTAAAGACAAGGGACGGGACTCTCCATCTCACCAGCCCCATTTTCCTGCACAGTGCGTCACCCGCCAGCAGTGGGATCCTCCGTTCCGGCAGCCTGGCAATGTTGTTCCCCATTCTGTTAATGAAAACATTCTGGGAAGGAAGGTGAGTGGAGGCGATGCAACAGGGCAGTGAACATGCTCCACAATTCTCTGACGCAGTTGTTGAGACCTTGGAGCTGGGAATGAACAGGAGGAGGGAGGTTCTTTACTGCAGGGGGTTGGGAGGGTCCCCAGAATGGGAGCAGATAGTTATGACTGTTAATGCAAGCAGTTTGATCTCGAGAACATGAATAGGGTTGTCATGGGAATGTCACTTCAAGAAATGTTTGTCTGCTCAAGTGGCTGCCGTGATGCCAGAGTGTGGGTGGAGCTGAGCTCTGGCTCTGCTTTTTAGCTTCACTTTGAGAAAAGCTTGGGTGTGTCTGTGTGTTTTGGTTTCGTTTTAGTGTTGGAGCTGAAGCCAGCCAAAGAAGGTGTAATTTTGACCTCTCTGTAATCTAAAGACTATCTCTAGATCATTTGGTGAATTCAGAGTGATAACTGCTCTCAGTAGAGAATTTAAACCTGATGTGCTTCTGTAAAAAGGATTTTTGTCTTATGGAGGTTAAAAGGAAAGTTTACGAATTACTTAGAGGGTTGTATTCTTCGGGGGTTGTATTTGAATTGATGGTTGCTAAGATGTTCACTGTGTGTTTTAAAAAGGTTAACTGAGTTCATAGAGTAAACATTGTTTTCTTTAAAAATTACTTTTAAATTACAGCTGCACCGCACCTGTAGAGTGGGCCGTGTGCTCCCCATAACACAATCTAGTAAAAGCTGTGGGTCAGGTGAACTCCATGATGCATTTTGGGGTTCTCTAAACCCTGGCCCATAACAGGATGCAGGAAGACGTTTAACAAGATGAATCAGGTGGTCAAGGTCTGTGAATGAACCTTCGAATGTCAGATCCTTACAGATGAGCGATGAGCCTCACACACTTCATTTCCAACACCCGCATCGCTTAAGGTCCAGAGATGCTACACGGCATCCTCCAAGACTATCTGCAGTCTCCTCCAGTTAAAGCCAGCAGCCTCCCACTAACCATGCTGTAGCCACTGTGGCAACACAGCCTAGGAGCACTTAGCCAGGTCCAGGCACTTAGAGGGCACTAAACAAATACAAGGAATGATTAATAGTTTATTTGTTCAAGGTGGTTTGGATTGGTTGTTTTGTGGTGGCTTTTATTTTAATATTGTGGCCAAGGTGGTCAGTGTCACAGGGGCACTAAGGTGTGGCTATTGCACAATCAGATTTTGGAGTTGCCTTTATGGGAACCATAATTGAATGAAGCGATCACAGTCAGCTCCCTTCCTCATTCCTTCCTCCTCTCTTCCTCCTCCTCCTCCCATCGTCCTCCTCCATTTCCTCCTCGCTGTTCACTGTATCCCTGATGGGAAGGGCTGATTCCTCGCTGTTCACTGTATCCCTGATGGGAAGGGCTGATTCCTCGCTGTTCACTGTATCCCTGATGGGAAGCCTGATCCCTCGCTGTTCACTGTATCCCTGATGGGAAGGGCTGATTCCTCGCTGTTCACTGTATCCCTGATGGGAAGGGCTGATTCCTCGCTGTTCACTGTATCCCTGATGGGAAGCCTGATCCCTCGCTGTTCACTGTATCCCTGATGGGAAGGGCTGATTCCTCGCTGTTCACTGTATCCCTGATGGGAAGGGCTGATTCCTCGCTGTTCACTGTATCCCTGATCGGAAGGGCTGATCCCTCGCTGTTCACTGTATCCCTGATGGGAAGGGCTGATTCCTCGCTGTTCACTGTATCCCTGATGGGAAGGACTGATTCCTTGCTGTTCACTGTATCCCTGATGGGAAGGGCTGATTCCTCGCTGTTCACTGTCTCCCTGATGGGAAGGGCTGATTCCTCGCTGTTCACTGTATCCCTGATGGGAAGGGCTGATTCCTCGCTGTTCACTGTATCCCTGATGGGAAGAGCTGATTCCTCGCTGTTCACTGTATCCCTGATGGGAAGGGCTGATTCCTCGCTGTTCACTGTATCCCTGATGGGAAGGGCTGATTCCTCGCTGTTCACTGTATCCCTGATGGGAAGCCTGATCCCTCGCTGTTCACTGTATCACTGATGGGAAGGGCTGATTCCTCGCTGTTCACTGTATCCCTGATGGGAAGGGCTGATTCCTCGCTGTTGACTGTATCCCTGATGTGAAGGGCTGATTCCTCGCTGTTCACTGTATCCCTGATGGGAAGGGCTGATTCCTCGCTGTTCACTGTATCCCTGATGGGAAGCCTGATCCCTCGCTGTTCACTGTATCACTGATGGGAAAGGCTGATTCCTCGTGGTTCACTGTATCCATGATGGGAAGGGCTGATTCCTCGCTGTTCACTGTATCCCTGATGGGAAAGGCTGATTCCTCGCTGTTCACTGTATCCCAGATGGGAAGGGCTGATTCCTCGCTGTTCACTGTATCCCTGATGGGAAGCCTGATCCCTCGCTGATCACTGTATCCCTGATGGGAAGCCTGATCCCTCGCTGTTCACTGTATCCCTGATGGGAAGCCTGATCCCTCGCAGTTCACTGTATCCCTGATGGGATGGGCTGATTCCTCGCTGTTCACTATATCCCTGATGGGAAGGGCTGATTCCTCACTGTTCACTGTATCCATGATGGGAAGCTTGATCCCTCGCTGTTCACTGTATCCCTGATGGGAAGGGCTGATTCCTCGCTGTTCACTGTATCCCTGATGGGAAGGGCTGATTCCTCGCTGTTCACTGTATCTCTGATGGGAAAGGCTAATTCCTCGCTCTTCACTGTATCCCTGATGGGAAGGGCTGATTCCTCGCTGTTCACTGTATCCCTGATGGGAAGGGCTGATTCCTCGCTGTTCACTGTATCTCTGATGGGAAAGGCTGATTCCTCGCTCTTCACTGTATCCCTGATGGGAAGGGCTGATTCCTCGCTGTTCACTGTATCCCTGATGGGAAGTGCTGATTCCTCGCTGTTCACTGTATCCCTGATGGGAAAGGCTGATTCCTCGCTGTTCACTGTATCCCTGATGGGAAGGGCTGATCCCTCGCTGTTCACTGTATCCCTGATGGGAAGTGCTGATTCCTCGCTGTTCACTGTATCCCTGATGGGAAAGGCTGATTCCTTGCTGTTCACTGTATCCCTGATGGGAAGGGCTGATTCCTCGCTGTTCACTGTATCCATGATGGGAAGGGCTGATTCCTCGCTGTTCACTGTATCCCTGATGGGAAAGGCTGATTCCTCGCTGTTCACTGTATCCCTGATGGGAAGGGCTGATTCCTCGCTGTTCACTGTATCCCTGATGGGAAAGGCTGATTCCTCGCTGTTCACTGTATCCCTGATGGGAAAGGCTGATTCCTCGCTGTTCACTGTATCCCTGACGGGAAGGGCTGATTCCTCGCTGTTCACTGTATCCCTGATGGGAAGGGCAGATTCCTCGCTGTTCACTGTATCCCTGATGGGAAGGGCTGATTCCTCGCTGTTCACTGTATCCCTGATGGGAAGGGCTGATCCCTCGCTGTTCACTGTATCCCTGATGGGAAGGGCTGATTCCTCGCTGTTCACTGTATCCCTGATGGGAAGGGCTGATTCCTCGCTGTTCACTGTATCCCTGATGGGAAGGGCTGATCCCTCGCTGTTCACTGTATCCCTGATGGGAAGGGCTGATTCCTCGCTGTTCACTGTATCCCTGATGGGAAAGGCTGATCCCTCGCTGTTCACTGTATCACTGATGGGAAAGGCTGATTCCTCGTGGTTCACTGTATCCATGATGGGAAGGGCTGATTCCTCGCTGTTCACTGTATCCCTGATGGGAAGGGCTGATTCCTCGCTGTTCACTGTATCCATGATGGGAAGGGCTGATCCCTCGCTGTTCACTGTATCCCTGATGGGAAAGGCTGATTCCTCGCTGTTCACTGTATCCCTGATGGGAAGGGCTGATTCCTCGCTGTTCACTGTATCCCTGATGGGAAGGGCTGATTCCTCGCTGTTCACTGTATCCCTGATGGGAAAGGCTGATTCCTCGCTGTTCACTGTATCCCTGATGGGAAAGGCTGATTCCTCGCTGTTCACTGTATCCCTGATGGGAAGGGCTGATTCCTCGCTGTTCACTGTATCCCTGACGGGAAGGGCTGATTCCTCGCTGTTCACTGTATCCCTGATGGGAAGGGCAGATTCCTCGCTGTTCACTGTATCCCTGATGGGAAGGGCTGATTCCTCGCTGTTCACTGTATCCCTGATGGGAAGGGCTGATTCCTCGCTGTTCACTGTATCCCTGATGGGAAGGGCTGATTCCTCGCTGTTCACTGTATCCCTGATGGGAAGGGCTGATCCCTCGCTGTTCACTGTATCCCTGATGGGAAGGGCTGATTCCTCGCTGTTCACTGTATCCCTGATGGGAAGGGCTGAGCTCTCGTGATGGTAGATACAGCAGGATACAGGACGATGAATCATGATCCATGCACTGCAGTGTGCTATAGGGCTCCCCCTTTAAAGTACAAGCAGTGGGACTGATGGTTGCGAGCCCCAGTGATCTGCTTGATCTTGTTTCGTGTGGCAGCATGGCTCTCATTACATACATGTTGACCATGTGTGGATGGGTTACATACAGGACACATGAGCCAGGTGGTCAATGGATAGCTGTTGTTGCCTCGCAACCATCTTCTGGTTTGAAGAGGTGGCTCAAATAACGAAGGAACAATTCAGTGGCACAGAATGAAAGCATTGTGATTCCCCTCAGAGTACCGGGCATTCATCTGTATGATAGCTGAGACTGGTTGCATACCAACTGCCTATTCTGGGAGTGGAAACTTTATGGCGTTGAACCTCTCTGCATTTAAATGTGGTGCACCTGCGACACTCCCTATCCTGGTGATGCCATGTGCATGTTCCACCTGCTTCTCTCTGGTTACGTGTACTCCCTTCTCCTGGCATAAAAAGTGCCAGGCACTTTCCTTATGCAGCAGTGGGCCATAAACTGGAAGATGGTCGAATGTTGCCTGGAACAGTTCCAAAGCAAACAAATTTGTGGCCTTGGTCATCTCCTCAGCCCCGGCAACGTTGTGCTTGCCCTGCTCTCAGGCTACAGGTTTGCCTGCCAGAAATGGCAGACTTCCAAAAGCACTTTCTTTGTAAAGCAACACACAAGCTGTTCCTGACTTAGTTTGAACGAATACAAATGGTCCCTGAAGATCCAAGGTGGATAAAGCCTCCTGCTGAGACCCCCTCTGCCATGCTTCCTGCTCGCTCCGCAAGGAGCTTGTTTACCTCTGTGTCGTCTCTGCCCAATCTCTATTTTGTTTTCTTGCTGCAGGCCAAGGGGATGGTATCTCCATCCCCAGGACAAAAATGAAGTGATCTGACAAGAATTCTTGGAGTCAGAACCAAGGCCTTCTCCATATGTCAACTTCTCCTATTTGTCAACTTGAATAAATTTAGTCAGAAACATTACAGGAATAGAAAAGACAGCGGGCGCGATTCTCCGCTCCCCATGCCAGATGGGAGAATCGCCGGAGGGCCGGGCCACTCATGACACGCCACCCTGGCACCCCCCGTGATTCTCCCACCCCCCGCTCGGAGAATCGGCGCTCGCCGATTTTCACGGCAACTGGCGATTCTCCGGCCCAGATGGGCCGAGCGGCCTGACGTTCCCCACCGGTTCACGCCGGCGGCAACCACACCTGGTCGCTGCCGTCGTGAACATGGCGCCAAAGTTTTGTTTGTGGCTTGTGGGGGGCGGAGAGGGGAGTGAGCATCACGGCCGTGCTCAGGAGGGGACCGGCCCGCGATCGGTGCTCACCGATTGTCGGGCCAGTGTCTCCAAGAGACGCACTCTTTCCCCTCCGCCGCCCCGCAAGATCAAGCTGCCACGTCTTGTGGGGCAGTGGAGGGGAAGACGGCAGCCGCGCATGCGCGGGTTGGAGCCGGCGAACCTGCGCATGCGCGGCTGACGTCACTTAGGCGCCGCCGTCGCTTCATTCTTGGCACGCCGCCTTGACGCAAGCGTCAAGGCCCGGTGGCCGAGGTTTACGGAGCGCTGCTCCTAGCCCCCTGGGGGGTGGTGAATAGGGTGCGAGGAGCGGACTCCGAGGCCGTCGTGAAACTCGGCCGAGTTCACGACAGCCTTTCCGATGCCGCGTGGGAGCGGAGAATTCCGCCCAGCATGTCTACGAACTCAGGCATATCCAGCAGAAATTAATCAGCAAGTAACCCTAAAGTAGTTGATCATCCCTTTAAATAATGCTGGTGTGTTAGGGGGCTGTGGGATCCTTCAGCTACATGTGTTTAAGACAGGGTGTTAACTCGAGTGACAAGATCGGAAATGGCAGTCATGGTCTATCTACTTGACATACATTTAGTGCATTAATACTGACGTTCATGCCAATGCACTCACTAAAATGGATGATCTCCAACAGAAGTGTGTGCACAGCACAAGTGACATTTTCAGAATCAAAACAGCCCTGTACCACAAACACTACAGATGCTGCAGAATGTGAGTTTTGAAAAACGCTAAATAGATTACATTGATATTTTTCAGAGTTAAGAAAATAACATTGGTTGTTAAATTTCACTAACACCTTTGTTGATAACTTCTGAACTTGTCTCCTAAAATTAAAATAAGAACCTCTTCTAAGGTCAGTGTCTTAGGGTGGTTCATTACCAGTGATGGCACTCCTAACTACATCAGTGATCTCACTAATCTAGTCAACTGGGCACTCGCGAAGGCCCACCTAATAACATCCCAGAATTGCAGAGAGAAGGGCGGCAGACAATGTATCTCTGCGGTCAGCAGACTGACTAGGCAGCCAACTTGTTATGTTGCTGAAATCATTCTGCAGAGCATCAGGGACATAACCTGAACATTCAGCTTACCCTTTGTCACCTGCTGTTTCACTATCGTGAAAACAGACAGAAGTAGAAATAAACATTACAGGCTGTGATTTATGTTGTATAATATGTTGTATTTCTATAAGTTACACAAGCTCTTTCGACAGGATTAATGACGGGAAATACTGAAAAATAACTTAGCGTTGCACCTGGAGGATGTGCTCATCTCCCCACTCATGAGTTTCAGAAACCTGGCTGTTTTTCTTTATCCAGCAATCAGCAATTTGTTTGGGGTGACAAGATTCTGCCCTTTCTTCTGCTACATGGGCATTTACCATGAATCAATTTCACCACTTCTGAATTTTCTACAATTCTTTGCATCAATGCTGGTTTTCCAAATTTTTAACAACTTGGAGAATTTCAGTCCCAGTATTTTAGCTTCCACTTGGTTTAGGCAAATGTTGATGGAGCCAACAAAAATAATGTGGCATATATAATACACTGGTTGGGAACAGGGTTGCGATACATTGGAAAGTAATGCTTTAAATTTTTCAAAGTACAACATAATTAGAGACCAAGGTTCATGATTTTGCAAAGGCAGGTTCCTGCTGTAAGTCAGTGATAGCTTTTTTAATTGTAAATGTCTCCGTTGTGTGGTTTCTTGGCTTACGGCTGCTGCTTTCTTCAGTAGGGTTGTCATTCCCTTGTGTGAATGCATTAATGAGCTTTATTTTACAATTACTGTTCGTATACTTGTGAAATTGCTAGAATTTGGGGAAAAAGGGAATGATTATATGTTTTAATTTTTTTAAATTACGCTTGCAGCTCATGCTCTGAATTAGAGTATCAAGTGCAGCAAAGGAGATGTCAAACTTAATATGTTCTGATTGGAATCTTCCCAAAGAAAATAATTCTCATGCATTCAACACTCACCACCCCGCGCAGTAATTTCTGGTAACTTTTTGTGTGTCACATTACGAGCGATGGAATGTTGAACATATTTGTGGCTTAGGCCATGGCAAGCCAATGTTCCAACACACTTTCAGTGTAATTCCTTTTCTTAGCATATAGTTACATCAAAGTTGCATTCACTGAAAATCAGGGATTTGTTTGGGGAAAGACATTTGACTGACATTAATGGGAATGAACCCAGCCATCATGGTTTAAGTCAATCTCCTCACTGAAATGGACTAGAATTAAGGCTCTTGTGTCTGTGTCAAAACTTGCGATCTCAACAGCAGGTAACAGAGGGGGGAACAATGAACACAATCTATCCTCGAGGCTCCTCCACAGTTGCAACTTTCTCCATGGGGCTCTGTAGGGTTTCCAAAACACTTTCAAAAGGCTTCATAGATCTGAGTAATACTGCCCTATGTTATCTGAGAGTCCATGCATGGAGTTCCAATTAATTTTAGGAGACTGCATGAAAATCTTCTGTTAATAAATATGTGCAGCATGATGTGCTGACTTTGTTGGCCCCAGAGTGGCCTTAATCTACTCTACCTCCTTGATCATACTCATTTCATTCTGGATTTTAACAGAATATTGAAGATATTCAAGATATTAACAGGAAAAGGCAGAGTAGATAAAGATAAACTGTTTTCACTGTTTGGAGATTTGAGAACCAGGGGGCATATTCTAAAAATTAGGGCCCGACCATTCAGGAGGGATGTGAGAAAGCCTTTCTTCATGCAAGTAGAGGTTTGAAACTCTCCCACAAACAGCAATTGATGCTCTATCAGTTATTATTATTATTTTGTTAAGCAAAGGTATTAAGGTATAAGGGCCAAAGGCAGGTATATAGAGTTAGGTCACAGGTCAGCCATGATTTCATTGAATGGCGGAGCAGGTCCGAGGGGCTGAAAGGCCTTTTCCTGTTGCTGTGTTCTTACTTTCACACGCTTCTCCACACCAGTGCTCGGTGCTAACTCCTGACTCTCTAACAACCATCTATTTCCCCAAAGCAGAGGTAGGTACCTGGATTGGTGCTGAGATCAATCCTGATCTACTCTGTGAAGGAGCAAGCCTCAGGGCTGAGCAACCTCCTAATTGTTCCTTGTGTTCCTTTGTTCCGCTGCTCGAGATTTGCTGATGTGGAGCTGACTCTCTTCCTCAACAAGAATCAAAAGAGAATATGTGACAGCACACATTGTTCAGCCAATGGTTGTTCACATCGGAGCAAAGCCATTACAATGTCTTGCAAGAGAGGAGTCCACTAATTAAGTGTTGGGGGGACTTCCAGTGCGACACGTAGGGGGGAGATCGCACTTTTGGGAGCTCCAATCGGGACCCGATTTTTAAAAGAATTTTCACCCATTTTTTTCGGAGGTCACTCACCAGGAAATTGCAGAGACCAGCAGAATAGCATCCCCTCGTGCCGATCCCATGCCCAAACAGAAAGGAAGAGAGTCCAGGAATCCTGAAATTGACCTGATTTTGACGGACTCGGGAGCCCCGTGGAAGGCCTCTGCACCAAAGATGGCAACCACAGAGAAGCAGTCAGCAGCAGTCTTGATCACGCTGGGCACACTCTCTGGCGTGTGGTCAAAGAATTCAGTGAACAATTCAACTTACACTTCAAGAAGCAGTGGAAGCCGATCGGCAACAAAATATGTGGGTCATTAGAGAAAGCGCTGGGAAAGGCCCTGGCAGAGCTTGGCAAAGCCGTTGGAACGGTAAAAAAACATGGCAAGACACTGAAAAGTGTTAGGGAAGCGCTTTCGAGACACGAGGACCAGCTTGCACTGCTCAAGGCTAAGATTGGGGTTGTGGCCAATGGAAATAAAAGGTTGAAGGCGAAGGTCGACGACCTGGAAAATCAGTCACGGCGGCAGAACCTCTGAGTTGTGGGATTGCCGGAGTGAATGGAGGGCCCGAACCCCACCTAGTATTTATTATGGATGATAGGGTAGGTGGCAGGTGATAGTTGTCTCTCATCCCCCTGGTACTCAACAGGACCCATCGGGCACTTTGGAATAGGCCGTAGCCAATTGAACCATCTCGCATGATGATCATTCAGTTTCATAGCTTCAGAGAAGAGGAGAAGGTCCTGCAGTGGGCAAAGGAGCACCGCAACGTGAAATGGTTAGGAAGCACTATACGAGTGTATCAAGATGTGGGGTGCAGAACTAGTGAGGAAGCGACAGCCTTTATCAAAGTAAAGGCAGTGCTCGACAAGAAGGGCATTCATTTCGGAGTGGTTTACCCGGCGCGGATGCGGGTTACGCACGAGGCCAAGGACTTTCTTTTTGAGACACCAGAAGAAGTGGAAGACTTCATCAACAAACATGGACCGGGATCCAATTAAACATGAGGTGTTATATGGGGAATTCCCTGCCCAGTGAAGCAGTTGGGTCTCCTTCCTTAAATGTTTTCAAGATAAAGACAGGTAGTTTTTTGAAGAATAAAGGAATAAAGGGTTATGGTGTTCGGGCGGGAAAGTGGAGCTGAGTCCACAAAAGATCAGCCATGATCTCATTGAATGGCGGAGCAGGCTCGAAGGGCCAGATGGCCTACTCCTGCTCTTGTTGGGCAATTATCTTATCCCTTTCAATGTCCTGTTGGGAGCTACATTGTCAGCAGTGTATAATGTTGGTGAACGGGAGTGAGGTGGAGGGAGGAGCTGCAGTCGTAAATCCAGTACTAACTGGTTTGGTGTGCTTAGTGTCTGGGTGGGGGAGGGTGGGGGTGATTCCAGTTTGGGGATTTCGGCAGCAATAAAGGAGGGGAGGGGTTAGTTAGCTGATGGTTGATCTAGAACATTCTTTGTGTTTTTCTGGAGGTGGTAATGGCTTCTTCTCGGGGGGTCCTTTGATCGATACCGCTTTAAGATTTATTTGCTTATTCCTGATGGTGGAAATGGCTGATTCCGGTAGAGTGGGGGGGGGCGGGGATGCGGGGGAACCCTTAATTCGACTGGTCACCTGAAACGTAAGGGAATTGGGTGGCCCAGTGAAACAATCTATATTGTTTTCCAATCTAAAGGACTTAAATGCTGATGTGGTGTTTCTGCAGGAAACCAATTTGCGGGTGAGGGACCAGACCAGACTCTGGAAGGAGTGGGTGGGGCTTGTACTCCATTTGGGCTTCGAAGGTAGAGCCTTAGCCACAGCGATTTTTGTTCATAAACGGGTACAGTTTTTGACCACTGGGATTGTGGCTGACTCGAACTGTAGGTATATAATAGGGAGTGGATCTTTGGAGGGTACTCTGGTAGTTATGGTGAATATAGATGTCCCTAATTGGGATGATGTAGCATTTATCAAATGTTTGCTGGCCTCCATCACTGATTTAGACACAAATGGATTGGGGTGGATCTTTAACTACGCGTTGGAACCCAAATTGGACCAGTCAAGCCCTAAATCTCTGTCTCTCTCTCTCTCTCTCTCTCTCGGATGGCGATGGTGCTTTGAGCTATCATGGGATAGATGGGGGAAGCGGACCCGTGGAGAATCCTGCATTTCATCACGTGTGCATAATGAGCTGGACTGGAGTGAGGGCGGATGTGCTCACTGATAGCCCAAAGGTGAGTTCTGCTGTGAAGGAGAGCATCTGCTCCACCTCGTGTCAAGCTTTTTAAGTGTTTTTGGAGCTGCACTCATCCCTTCTTCTTATGGTTTGGCACAAACCACCAAATACACCCTCAACCACTATGGTAAATGTAACTTTAGGTATAGTGTTAAAATGGGCAATATTATTGGAACTGAAAATCAAGACAATGGTGGCTGAAGAGATGTAACTTATTTTTATGCTATTGCCCAAGGCAAAACAATCCCCCTGATTTCTCAACAGTCTCCATCTCAGTGCTGAGGGATTGTATATTATGTCAGCTGCATTGTCACAGGTTAATTGGTCTGTGGCCAGTGCATTCTATCTGTTACTGAGAATACTTTTTTTGATTCATTTGCAAGATGTGGGCATTGTTGGCTTGGTGGTGTTGAAATGAATATTCATAAGCGGCGAGTGGAAACGCCCAACACTGAATTGTAGCTGATACGATGGGTGGGATTCCCCTGTCCCCCATAATGCCACAATGGAGAAATGCCACCCATAAACATACTGATGGAATTTCTTGACACAAAATATTGCCGCCAAGCCCTCCTTCTCGATTTGAGCGTAACATCGCTCTGCATCTTCCAGGGTCCTTGAAGCAAACACAATGATGCGTTCCGTGTCATCATCCCATCCATGTGCCAGCGCCACCCCATGCCGGGGGAGAGACATCGCATGTCAAGATTAGTGGCCAAGTCGGATCATAGTGCGTGAGGAGCTGCGTGGACAACAGATGCTTTTTTATCCCGACAAATGCTTTGTCCTGTGAAGCATCCCAGAAACACTCCTGGTCCTTCCTCAATGATATGTGGAACACAGCTAATAAAGTGGCCAGGTTTGCAATGAACATGCCATAATAGCTAACCAGCCCTCGGAACAACTGGAGCTCAGTCGTGTCCTTTGGGGTCGAGGCCCATTTTATAGTTAAAGCCTTGTGTTCAGCTGGGTGCAGACCATCCCTGTCCACCCTGTAATCTCGGAATACACACTTTCTCCTCTTTAGCCAGGCACCCATTTGCGAAAACTGCTGGAGCACTTCCGTGATGAGCTCACCACCCAGCTAGACGGCCACCTCCAGCAGACCCTGCAAGATATTCTCCATTATCCTCTGGAAAATCACCGGGGCCAATGAGACCCCAAATGGAAGGTGGGTGTATTCAAATAGATAAGGGCCTTGGCCCTCTTTATCCAACCCTGATCCTCCTGGAACACTTAGGATATTTGCCCAGTACATTGTACAGATTCCCGTTGCCCATCTGAAAAACCTGTTGCCAGTTGAAACAGAGGACTCGCAACCAGTCTCATCCCAACAAATTGGGACCCATTCCCTGCACCACAACCAAGGGAAGATGGACCGACTGCTGCCCTTGCGTTACCGGTGTCACGGTGGTCACCACGATATTCAAAGGCTCCCCGGTCTAGGTCCTAACCCTGCTTTTCTTTCGAGCAATGTCAGCGGCTTGATTCCTGCGCAGAGGCGCCAAAATGGGTGATGGTCCAAGCTGAAGATGGCAGCTCCAGTGTCCACTCCCATTATCATGGGGTGACCAATGACCTATAACGTGACCTGGATAGGTACTACCATCCGGGCCGCGACGCACTAAACAGTCCTCCTCATCCGGGGGGCCCACGTGTAATGCCCTAGTTTGTGGTGATCTCGGCAGCTGCCATGAACAGTGTTCTCTGTGCAAATGTGGCAGCTCTGACCATCACGAGTCATCTGAGCACAGATTTGGCAATGTGCCCGGCTCTTCCCTTCGACCTCGTGGGCAGAATCCCACCGGTCGGCGGTAGCTCCCGAGAGCCTGATCCGGCTGCGGACTTGCCTCTGGTGCTCCCCTTTCAGAGCAGGTCTGGTCAGACTGGCACTGTCCCATGATGCAGAGGAAATTCAAAACAAAAGGCGGGCCAAACTATGGACGCCATATTCCATGGATCCCTACAGCTCCTACAACCCTTTCTCCGCATGCCCACCGGACAGCGAAAGCTCGATGGTCCATTTCAAATCCAAAGTTAGCTCTGCCAACAGCTTCCTCTGAGTAGCTGTGTTGTTTATGCCATACATTAGTTTATCCCTCAACATTTCAGAGATGGACAGCCCAACTCGCAATGCTCAGCTAGATGTCTTAGGCGGGTGTTATGGGCCAGGGTTTAGAAAACCTCAAAGAACATCATGGAGTTCACCTGACCAACTGTTTTTGAATTTGGCTGGGATGAGCACAAGAGCCTGCCTTTCAGGTGTAATTCAACAGAGGTCTTAGGCGCTTTTAATCAAAAAACAAAATTTATTCTGCTAATTTGTTGACATTTATATAACCACATACATGCATGAATTTTTATCAACTGCAAACATAAATACCTCACACAGCTACAGTAATCTATTGATAATCCTTAATGAATCCCCCTTAATTGTTCCAATTTAATAACAAGATCCCATAAACCAAAAACCTTTTTTACCAAAACAGTAGGTAAATGTAATTATTGGTTTCATTCCTTGGAATGGCTCTTTAAAATTGAAAATAGAGACAAGCCAAATTACTTCTCTGTCTGATCCTGCAGCAGCCAAATGCGAAAACAAAAGTAAAAACTCCCAGAGCCACAAACCAGCTCCAAAGCTCAAAGAGAAAATAAAAACTCCCAGAGCCACAACCCAGCTCCACCCACACAATGACATCACTGAAGCCCTGTGATAAGACAAAAACATTTCTTAAAGGGACACTCTCATGACAGGGGTCAATAAATCAGCACCTAATTCACCTGGAGACCGCACCACCATATTAAAATGATACCGCTGCATAAGTACAGAAGGCCTGGGGTCATAATGTTCAAAAACCAAACCAACCAGCTCCTCAAATGATTTGGAGTCCGGTGTAAGTCAAACTGTTTCGCATCCCAAAAGTCGAGGCCCCGCAGGCGGTCAGGAGGATGACTTTCTGGCGGTTTCCCCCAAAATACCTCATGCGCTCCGAATACTGGTTCCAGTGTTCCAGGCCTGCATCAAAGGCTTCCAATATCCTGAATAGTGGGACCCTGAAATGTAATGCCCCTTCATTCTGGGCTAGCAAATTACCGGGCAGCTAGGCAGTTCCACGAGCGAGTCCAGGGTTTCCTTTTTCCCTCGTCGCCAGTTTAGTAACTTGAGGAAGCCAGCAGTAAGAGAACAGAGGTTTATTGAACTATACACAATATTCTGGTCAAGGCAAATGCTTCAGTCATACATTGTGCACTGACGTGCTGGGTGCCCCTATCACTAAGGATGAGCCTTTCATTGAGCCTTGCTCTTTGAAATTAATCAAATGAAGCGGTTTTGGTCTACATATTCAATCCAGCTGCCTTCCCTTTTGCAAATGTATATAATAGGTTGTTAGTATACATTTCATCTTGTGCCAGAAGTACATTGGACCGAGCTGCCCTACAGACCCTTTGGAATATTGGAAAATGTAATTAAAATAAGGGCCTACACTTGCTGCAGTAGCATTTTCTGGAATTTGACTTCTGCAGATCCCGATTTATCATTAACATGCCAGCACATCAAGATGTTAACAGTCAGCAAGGACTCTTCAGGTGCAATACTTGATGAAAAGTTGAGTTGTCCTCATGTTCTGAATAGCATTATGCCTTCAGCTAATGTGACCAAAAATAGAGGAAATGGTCAGTCATCTCATTTGTTTTATTTGAGACCTTGCTAAGTGTCGAGTTAATTGCTCTACTTCCCTATGTAGCAGGAACTACAAATCATTGACTCTGAAGCAGTTTGGGACTTTTTAAGGGAATGAGGTCTTTATAAATGCAAGTTATATATCATAATTAATTACACCCAGCTAGCACAAACTTGGTCAGGGTTCCAAGAAGTGCTGAAACTAGAATCTTTCTGAAAATGTTGGCTCAATTGCATGAATGAATTAATAAAAACACAAATAGTCCACTTAGCTGCGTGGGTTTCCTCTGGGCGCTCCGGTTTCCTCCCACGGTCCAAAGATGTGCAGGTTAGGTGGATTGGCCATGATAAATTGCCCTTGGTGTCCAAAAAGGTTAGGTGGGTTACTGGATGACAAGGGTAAGGCGGAGGTGTGGACTTAAGTAGGGTGCTATTGCCAAGGACCGGTGCAGACACGATGGGCCGAATAGCCTCCTTCTGCACTGTAAATTCTATGATTTTATGATCTATAAACAAAAATAATTAGAAACCAAGGTTCAGAATTGCCTCAGAATCGATTTTGCTTTGTCACCATACATTTGTCAGAAGTGTGGCTCAAACTTTATTTCCACTTATCTTCCAGCTAGGTTGCAGTGATGGTACAGGAACACCTCTGAGGAAGTTAAAGTTCCAATTGTTCAAGTCTTCATTCATTACTTTGACATTATTTTGACATTTGACTTTATTCCCGACAGTATTATAGTGAATTTTCATTGTACTCCTTCCATTCTCTAATAGTCAATTTGTGGCCTAATCAACGGCTTGCACCAATTCATATGAATAGAGGAACTGGAGCAGGCCATTCAGTCCCTCTATCCTGTTCCATCATTTAATTGGATTGTGTTCTGATCTGTACCTCAACCCATTTATCCATCTTCATATGGCTCATATCTGTGAAATCCATAACTAAAATCTCTCAATCTCTGTCTTGAAAATTTCAAATCATCCAACATCCGCAATCATTTGGGAGATAGTTCCACATTTATTAACCACTGGATGATTTCACAGCTGAATGGACTTCCAATGTATCATAAACCCCACAAGGACCATGGGGAAACAAATCATTGATCTCCCTGTGGGACTTGTGGAACATGAGCTCCCGAAGTAGGGGGGGAGGGGTGGGGGGGAGGCCAACCACCTGGGGTTCATTATGAGCAAAGGATAAAAGCAGACCCAACTCAGGACTGTTGTGTTCAATGGCGCTCCTGATCATTAAGGCACATATAGAAAGGGCAGCACGGTGGCCTAGTGGTTAGCACAACCGCCTCACGGCGCTGAGGTCCCAGGTTCGATCCCGGCTCTGGGTCACTGTCCGTGTGGAGTTTGCACATTCTCCCCGTGTCTGCGTGGGTTTCGCCCCCACAACCCAAAAATGTGCAGAGTAGGTGGATTGGCCACGCTAAATTGCCCCTTAATAGAAAAAATAATTGGGTAATCTAAATTTTTTTTTAAAAAGGCACATATAGAACACAAAGATATGATAGCTATGGCAGCATGGTAGCATTGTGGATAGCACAATGGCTTCACAGCTCCAGGGTCCCAGGTTCAATTCCGGCTTGGGTCACTGTCTGTGCGGAGTCTGCACATCCTCCCCGTGTCTGTGTGGGTTTTCTCTGGGTGCTCCGGTTTCCTCCCACAGTCTAAAGATGTGCAGGTTAGGTGGATTGGCCATGATAAATTGCCCTTAGTGTTCAAAATTGCCCTTAGTGTTGGGTGGGGTTGCTGGGTTATTGGGATAGGGTGGAGGTGTTGACCTTGGGTAGGGTGCTCTTTCCAAGAGCCGGTGCAGACTCGATGGGCCGGATGGCCTCCTTCTGCACTGTAAATTCTATGATTCTATTTATTCTTGAATGGCAGGATGGTAACCATGCATTTGTATGTACAAACAATTCTGTCTACGATACTGTGAACCTGAACATTTCTGTCCACGTTATGTGAAACTTGTCCATCCTACTACCAAGTGCACCCAGTCTCGTCCGTCCCCCAGTATATATATGTCTGTATGGGTGTCTGGTTCCACCTGCTGGCAGGAGGTTATAACTGTCACTATATGCATTGATCAGTGGCTCTGTACACTGGTGCTGTTATATATAAATATATATACATTGGTGCAACTATGTACAGTAATACATAGATATGCCTATGTGCATATCCCCACAAGGGCCTGGTGCAACAAATCCACCCATCTGGGATTGCACTGGGGTGAGATGCTGCAGTAGGCAGACATGAGTAAATATGGAAATAAATTAATCTTTGTTAACGACAGCTTCCCTCTGAGTAATTATACTATAATTGTAAGATTGTACCTCTGCTCTACTCAAGGTTTTGGTGTCTTTCCCACCGGCTCAGAGGAGAAGATTAAAACTGGAAAAGAGTGAGTCCTCAGATGGTAAGTGCCACTGGCATTTGTAACTGCTGTTTCACCAGTTTTCTGCTGGATAGGCTTAGTTACCCTTCCTGAAAAGAACATAGAAACAGGAGTAGGTCATTTGAATCCTTGAGCCTTAAAGCCCAGGATACCATCATGGCCATAATGGAGGCAGAATATTGAATAGCCCACCTCTGATGGTAAGATGGAACTGTACACTGCAAGTATAAAAGATATTCTTCCTTTCAATCGTTTTTCCCCTCTAATGTTCTAGTTACTTTCTGCAGCACTGAACCGTATTGTCAATGGTCCGCCGAGTCTGCTGAAGCGATATTCTTATATTGCTTCTTTATTCATCCTAAGAATTTGCCAATGCTCCATCAGCAATTTCAATATACCCCTCTACTTGTTTGATGGTTTACCATTAGAAAAAGTTAAAGTATAGCTTCAAGCAGAATTAAATGAAAATATAAATTGCATTGCCTAGCTTTGAAAGTGAACAATTGAGTATGTTCTTCTCAAGGTTCCAGAATGTCAATGTTAAAATACAAGAAGTTCATAGGAGTATATGAATAATATTTCAGTGTGCCACCAAAGCTGATGCTGAAGTGTCTTCATATAAAAATTCATTGGGAGGTCTCTGGTTCAATGTATCAAAACTGAACTTCAGAAGAATATTCACCACTGCTCCACTGTGATTTGACAGCAACAGCTTGTCTTTATATCGTGCCTTTAACATAATTAAATATCCCAAAGTGTTTTACATGAGTGTTATACAATAAAATTTGATATCATCCACGTAAGGACATATTGAAGCGGATGACCAAAAGCTTGGTCAGAGAAAGAGGTTTAAGGTTATGACTCAAAGAAAGACAGGGAGATGGAGAGGTTTAGGGAGGGAAACGTAGAGCTTCATACCTTGGCAGCTTAAGGTGGGGCCAACAGCCGTTGAACAATTAAAATTGGGATAATCAAGAGGCCAGAATTAGAGGAGAGTGGATATCTCAGGCGGCGTGGGGCTGGAGGAGATGATCGAAATAAGGAACTGCAAGGCCATATAAGAGTTTAAAAACAAGAATGAATTTTTTTTTTTACTTCTCATCAGTTTTATTTGACATATTTTTTGAAGAAACTGACATTACTAAAATTACAATAAATATATGAAGCGAAAATGCTTTAGTTGTTATCTGCGGTACTATTTAGTGTGATTTTCTTTAGTATGACTTGGGCACTGAATTGGGCAAAATTTTATCTAGGAGTACAGCATTGTCGAAGTGTGTCAGTCTGAGAAGAAGTGGGCTGACCCTGCCATAGTACGACCCTACACTATGACAGGGTCAGCCCACTTCTTCTCAGGCTGACGCACTTTGTAAAAATGGTTTTTAGTCAGAACCTGACACTTTGCCATTTTGTTGGAACATTCCACCCAATGTGATAGTTTACCTTTGCCTTAGTCATGCCTTTTGTGATTATGATAAAAAAGTGATTTTGTACTACTGGTAGGACAGATATCTGATTGGATTAGGGGGCAATGACAAGTACAATGATTTTGGGGAGGAAAGGGAGGTTGGCGATGGGGTGGTAGTCGGCACAGGTCAGGCCAGTGAGCTTATGGGTTGGTTTCCTGAGATGATTGTCATGTTCCTTGTATTGTTCTCCAAGATAGCCAAAGTCGTAGTGTTTACAAAGAATGTAGATATTATGTTTATACCAAAGATATTTTCATTTACACTACTTGAAATGGTTCCCACACTCTGCTGAGTAACAACTAACAAAATAATATTACTGAATCTATATTACAGTAATTAATTATCTCTTCCCAATATAACTTACACTCTAACTCAACCTGACACTATCCTTCTGCATCAGCTTCTCCCAGAATGCTTAGAGACGCAGCCTCTGAATAAGACTATTCAGTAATGCCATATAGTGTTCATATACATGAACATCATCTTGTTAACTCTTTACACTCCTTAGAATATACACATAATTACAGTGTAATACAGTATATTACATATCAGACAGCAGATTTCAAGGAGAAAAGGACAACACCTAAAGAGAGAGTCAACAATATCAGCTAACAAGGAGACCGAGAGGGGAAAGTGTATGATCAGTAGTTAAGTGGGAACATGATTGGGAAGCAAGAGGTGATTTTACCATTGAGCTGGCAGAGGGAATGAGGGTTTGATGACATCATTGGGCTCCCAATGACATTTGAACTTAGTCCTGAGTGTGGAAGCCACTGACACTCATGCACCAGACTGTAGAGTCAGAAGAGGATCACAACATGGACAGAGCGGGATGACATGGTGGCACAGTGGTTAGCACTGCTGCCTCACAGGGATCCAGGTGCAATTCCAACCTCAGATGACTGTCTGTGTGGAGTTTGCATGTTCTCCCTGTATCTGTGTGCGTTTCCTCCGGGTGTTCCGGTTTCCTCCCACAGTCCAAAGATGTGCAGGTTAGGTGGATTGGACATGCTAAATTGACCTTAGTGTCCAAAGGTTAGGTGGGGTTAGGGGGCTAGGATGTGGGTATGGGCTTAAGTAGGGTGCTCTTTCAGAGGGTCGGTGCAGACTCGATGGCCAAATGGCCTCCTTCTGCACTGTAGTGATTCTGTGAACATCTGCAGACCTGAGCTAAGTTTTTTCTGTCCCTTTGTGGAGTCTGTAAAATCAACAATGCTCCTTTAAGCGTCACAGGACTGTTTAGAACTGCCCTGCCCCAGAGTTTCCTCTCATTCTCTCCCACAAGATAATTTGGACCCCCCCCTTCAACCCCCCCCCCAATATATATCTACCTGTAATCTGGTAAGAGTTGGTTGGGGGCGGGGTTCCAAATTTTCATGGAGTCCAGCAGCCACTTACTTTGTGCATTCTGTCCTGCAGATAATAATAATCTTTATTGTCACAGGTAGGCTTACATTAACACTGCAATGAAGTTACCGTGAAAAGCCCCCAGTCGTCACGTTCTGGCGCCTGTTCGGGTACACTGAGGGAGAATTCAGAATGTCCAAATTACCTAACAGGACGTCTTTCATGGGAGGAAACCGGAGCACCCGGAGGAAACCCAGGCAGACACGGGGAGAAGGTGCAGACTCCATACAGACAGTGATCCAAGCAGGAACCGGACTTGGGAGCCTGGCACTGTGAAGCAACAGTGCTAAACACTGTGCTACCATGCTGCCCGTGAGCTAGTGGGCTAGTAGTAGATGCTAGTCAGGCCCAATGGCTAACATTTTCCAGACTTGATGCTGCTGTGGATGGGGAGCAACCTGACTTCTGCCAGAAGCCTGCTGCAAATTAAAATCAGCCCAGATAAATTTAGTCCCCCATCCCCCTGCTTTCGCGGATAAAATGCTCACACCTTGCCAATATTTCCTGTTAACTCAGACATCTGACACCACGGATCAACTTTGATGCTCTACGCCACATTACCTCTGATGATTGAATGTGTCCCTTGTTTCTTGACAACCAGAACTAAATACCGAGCTCAAGGTGAACCCTGAGCAGAGCACTGGGCAGCTTGATCGCTGCTCTTTTTGAAAGTCACATTCTATTGCATTGGTCTTATTGGCTTTGCTGATGCAGCTCTGAATTTGTTGGCATGCTGAATGTCAATTGACTGAGACTCCTTTGTGTGCGATTCAAGTTTAAGTCCGCTTTTGGACACGCTTGGTGGGGTGTTTCTTGGCAGCACTTTGCCGTTTTTTTACCCCGGGGAGTATCTCCCCATTGGAACCGCAATGGGAGAGATTTCCTGCCGGCAAGATAATTTGACCATCTGGAATGACTGTTCGCAGATCTGGGTGCCATTTTGAACAGCAGTCGTAATCTTCCTCCCCCTCCCCTGCTTTATGCCCCCCTCACTCCCCCTGAGAACCGCCCCTCTGATTGGCAAAGCCCCCCCCCCAGACTGACTCCTGGCACTGCCAGCCTGGCACCAGGGCAGTGCCCCGGCACTCTTTTAGTGCCATGTGGACACCTACCAGTTCCATGGTGGCACTGCCAGGGTGCCTGGGTGAAGCTACCAGGGTGCTAGGCAGGCAGTGCCAAGGTAGCTGGGGAGTGCAATGGTACCACCCTGCCCTGTCGCCGATCACAAAAGGGTCTCTACTGCCCCGTGAGACCCTCTGAGGTGCCGTTATGCCTGGTTCACGTTTGTGAACTTTTACCAAACAGCAACCTGGCGAGATTTTGCAGGCACGGGTCGATCAATCCCGGTCGCTGGGTGAGTCTGGCATCCGGGTATTTAAATTATCAATTACGCTGATTTAAATATGCAGGTAAGGCTCTCGTCCAGCAAGGGCGAGATCCAGATAGCACCGTGCGGACTGAGTCGGGTGATGCCCAATTTAGGGGCCTCCCTGGATTTACCCATCGCGCCCAGATCCGCACGGGTGCAATGTGATCGCCGAATCGCGCCCTGTATCTAACTTCATATTTAGACACCACTTTTGGCTCCAAATTTCCAGGTGGTGATTTGCCCATTGATGCTCTCCACGCCTGAATGTACCAGGTTATTTCCACAGCTGTTGAATGTTTTATGTGGTGGAATGCTTTGAAATAAGAGTGCTGGATTGAAAATAAAATCCTTGTGGAAAATTGCAGCAGCAGGGCAGAGGAGCAGCAGGTCGATAGTCCTTGGATTTCTCAGTTCACTGACAGGTAGTTGCACTGGGTGCTTCCCATGTGTGATTCTATTTTTTAAGTGTCTTCACTGAATGTTTTGCCACTGACAGACACAGAAGAGACAAGGGCAAAGTCAGGAACAAAAGAAGAGCAGATAATTTCAGTGACAGTGCCCTCCAAATCCTCTCTGAGGAGATTGAGCAGAAGAGAGAGAGACTGCTGAGTCTCCATCAGAGGATGCGGCAAGATAATGGGAGGAATCTTCCTAAAATTTGCCTCAGGGCGGAATTTTCTAGAAAAAATTGTGATTCCCGTCGACCCTGGCTGCAGGATTCGAATCGCAATTCTCAGGGACATAGAAGGAAAATAATTGTTCCCCACTTGAAAACCCCACGAGGCATCTGATTCGCCCACCTTGGGGGTCACTTCAGCATTTCAGTGACATTTAAATGGCTCCACAGCACTTGCTCCCTTTCAAACCAGGAGGATGACAGCAATTAAACCTGCTCCGCCATTCTCAGAGGGGGGCCCTGGATGCCATGGAGGAGAGGCGGGCAGCAATTTGATCTTTGGCTGGCAGGAGACCCTCCAGCAAGACGACAAACCCCACCTGGGAAATGGTCGCAGCGCTGGTCAGTGCAGCAGCCTTCACAAGAGGTTGGGGGGGGGCAATGCCACAGGAAGAAGAATGACCTCCTTTCTGCCAGGCTAAGTGCTCCCAGTCTCCTCTCTGCACTCCACTCACTCCTCAGAATGGCACCTCGATCCCACATACTGCCACCTCGCAAGGCCCCAGCACCCGACCTCCCACAAGGTTCCTCACACCCCCTGGCACTCCTCATCAGAACCACTCCCCACTTAGGTGCAGTGCCCACAAATTCCAGGTGTCGTTGTCATCTGACCCACCAGGCGGCCATCTCACATAATTCCCATTTTTGTTCCTGCAGGAGGAGCTTGCTCACAACTGCCATAAGCAACAGAAGATGGGCAACGGGATGCCTGAGTTGAAGATACTGACTCCATTCGAGGAGAGAGTCCTGGAGCTCACAGGGGAGGAGCAGGATCGGGCCTGTACTGAGAGTGAGGTGGGCCTGGGAGAGTAAAGTGAGGAGGTACTGCACGTTCATCCAGGTGACCAAACTCAAGCGAGTTCAGTGTATTCCAAACCCTTGACCAGGCCATGTATAAATACCAGCTCCCTTGTCTTGCAAGTACATCACCCAAACAGCTTGGCATATCCATCAGCAGTGTCCCATTGCCTACTCTCGACACGACCTCAGAGGAGATGTCAGAGGAGGACACTGAAGATGTGTCATGGCTTTCACCCTCACCATCCACCATCGCAGAGACACACACATCAGGTGTGACCTTAGCAGGCAGACCTCTGGGCCACTATCTGGTGATGAGGGTGTCTCTAGACCTCTTGCCCAAACCCCACCCCCGCCTGGCCTCTATCCTCTGGATCCTCAGTAACTTCTTCTTCGACTCCTCCTGCATGCCGTCCTCATCCGAGGACACGTGCCACTCCTTGAGGTTGTCCTCAGGAAGCCCCTTGCTCTGCTACAGAGCCAGGTTGTGGAGGGGCCAGCAGAGCATGATAATGTGGGAGACCCTCTGGGGATTGTATTGTAAGGTCCCACCGCTAAATCATGCCCAAAGTATCATTTTACGCACAAAAACCAGAGTGATTCCCGCCAGCGCAATCTAGACCAAAATTGTTAGACACTTCGGAAATGTTTTTTTATTGATAATAAAGTTCCGCCCTGGTGCAGTGTGTCAGAATCAGCTGACCGGAGGTCATTTGAGCAGTTCAATCAAGGGACACTGCATTTAAACGCTCCACAGCATTAGCTCACAGTCCAGCCGAGGAAATGGCAGCAAGAAAGCCAGCTCCAAGGTTGACGGACGGTGCCCTGAGTGTGCCCTGACATGGATGCGGGATGCTGTGGGGAGAGGAGGGCAACCATTTACCCACAAGCGGGCATGAGACCCTGGGAGTGTCTAATGCATCTGACTCACCCTTTCCACTGATCGAGGTACCTCTACCCTAGCGGACAGAACAGGGTGGCACCACAATACCAGTGCCATCCGCAAGTAAGTCCCGGCCCTCCAAAGGGCACCCACCAAGATCATCTCAGGTGTGGATCCTATGGCTACCCCTTGATGGTAGTGGTGGGGTTAAGAGGGTTATGATATTGCAGTTGCACAGTGTGGGCAGTTAGAGATGTAGAGCACTGACATTTGTACATATGTGATCTCACTATGTTATTGATATCACCTTTGTTAACCACTTTTAGGCGTCTCGATCTCCACTAACTTGTTACGTTAATGGTACATCTAACATTAGGGATGCATTTGATGACAGTGCTGCCTCCATCCCCTCTATGCAATGATGTCATCACAGTGCATGTATTTCCCTCACTGACAGGATTCAGTAATGACACAGGGAATTCTCTAACCAAACCCTCAGGCCCCCCGATACAGCATCAGGAGAGATGAGTGACTCCGTACATCATGGCTTTGAACTAACCAAGCCACAGGGACTCTGTGAGCTGCCGGCAGTCAGACACTCACTGAATCTCTGAGGAGCAGCACAGCCCTTTCCCCACTTCAGGTCATCATCACCCTCCTGCATCGAATGGGCAGCTATCATCTGGGGACTCCCCATCATCAGCTCTCTGCTTTGTTAGCCCTCACGACCCCTTGGGTGCAGAGGAAGGATCATGTCCAGAAGGGTCACGTAAGTGTCCTCCCTAATCGTGGACCCGTGGCATGATGAGGGCATTTCTCGCCCTCCTGCCCATGTGCATGTGATCACGGAAGGCTCTATCAGGAGGGACCTGGACACTCACATTTGGTCGGTGAGGTGGACATTGGGAAGGGGGAAATCCAATGGGACCACTAATGCAGGTGCTGGGACACTGGGGAGAGGTGAACCCCTTGGCCCTTGTTTCCAAGGCATGAGGTCTGCCAACCATCTCAATGAAAGCTGAGCCTCAGTCTTGGAAATATCGCTGTGGGAAGCTGATGGTGGAAAGGGTTAACACCTGAGGGCAAGTCAGTCACAAACATACATCTCAGCTAACTAACTGGCCACAATTGGTTCCGCTCTCAGTGCTAGGCTGCGCTCATAGCTCAAACAGCATCCATCAGGGAGTGCATTACTGTCATCCTTATGATAGTAAATCCTCAGCTGCAACAAGCTGCCCCCCAACCCTCTGCCCAAGGAGAAGGCTCCAACATGCATTACATAGACATAGAACATTACAGCGCAGTACGGGCCCTTCGGCCCTCGATGTTGCGCCGACCTGTGAAACCATCTGAAGCCTATCTGACCTACACTATTCCATTTTCATCCATATGTCTATCCAGTGACCACTTAAATGCCCTTAAAGTTGGCGAGTCTACTACTGTTGCAGGCAGGGCGTTCCACACCCCTACTACTCTCTGAGTAAAGAAACTGCTCCTGACATCTGTCCTATATCTACCACCCCTCAATTTAAAGCTATGTCCCCTCGTGTTGGTCATCACCATCCGAGGAAAGAGACTCTCACTGTCCACCCTATCTAACCCTCTGACTATCTTATATGTCTCTATTAAGTCACCTCTCAGCCTTCTCCTCTCTAACAAAAACAACCTCAAGTCCCTGAGCCTTTCCTCGTAAGACCTTCCCTCCATACCAGGCAACATCCTAGTAAATCTCCTCTGAACCCTTTCCAAAGCTTCCACATCCTTCCTATAATGTGGTGACCAGAACTGCACGCAGTACTCCAGGAGCGGCCGCACCAGAGTTATGTACAGCTGCAGCATGACCTTGTGGCTCCGAAACTCAATCCCCCTACTGATAAAGGCTAGCATACCATATGCCTTCTTAACAGCCCTATTAACCTGGGTGGCAACTTTCAGGGATTTATATACCTGAATGCCGAGATCTCTCTGTTCATCTACACTACCAAGAATCTTGCCATTAGCCCAGTACTCTGCATTCCTGTTACTCCTTCCAAAGTGAACCACCTCACACTTTTCCGCATTAAACTCCATCTGCCACCTCTCAGCCCAGCTCTGCAGCTTATCTATTTTCCCTCTGTATCCTATAACATCCTTCGGCACTATCCACAACTCCACCGACCTTCGTGTCATCTGCAAATTTACTAACCCATCCTTCTATACCCTCTTCCAGGTCATTTATAAAAATGACAAACAGCAGTGGCCCCAAAACAGATCCTTGCGGTACATCACTAGTAACTGAACTCCAGGATGAACATTTGCCATCAACCACCACCCTCTGTCTTCTTTCAGCTAGCCAATTACTGATCTAAAAATCCCATACTTCCTTATTTTCTGCACTAGCCTACCGTGGGGAACCTTATCAAACGCCTTACTGAAATCCATATACACCACATCAACTGCTTTACCCTCATCCACCTGTTTGTCACCTTCTCAAAAAACTCAATAAGGTTTGTGAGGCATGACCTACCCTTCACAAAACCGTGTTGACTATCGCTAATCAACTTGTTCTTTTCAAGGTGATTATAAACCCTGGGCGCGATTCTCCCAAAACGGGAGAAATCATAAGGCTGGCGTCAAACCCGGGCGGGTTTGACGCCAGCGCGCCCCTTCCCGACTGGGAACCGATTCTGGTCCCCGGTCGGGGCTAGCAGCCCGACGCCGTAAGGTCCGGCATCACGGGCTTAACGAATTTCGTTAAGCCCGCTTGCCGGAGTTAGCGCCGGCTAACGCGTCATATGACGTCAGCCGCGCATGCGCGGATTGGAAGACTCCAACCCGCGCATGCGCGGATGACGTCATCGCGTATTTGCGCGAAACCCGCGCATGCGCGGGCCGGGATGCCCCTCAGCCGCCCCGCGAATGGATACTGTGGGGCGGCTAAAGGACAAATAGTGCACGGGCATCGGGCCCGCTGCCCGCAATCGGTGCCCACCGATCGCGGGCCCATGGCACCCTTGGCACGGCCGTGGTACTGCCGTGCCAATCGGTGCCATGGTTATAAAAAGCGAGTTGTTCCCGCCGTTTTTACGAACGGCCAGACCAGGTCTGTTTGCCGTTCGTAAAAACAGCGTAAAGGGCTGGGACTTCGGCCCATCTATCATCTGTGAATCGCTGCCGGCCGTAAAAAAACGGCGGCAGCGATTCGTGTCGGGAGTTGGGCGGGGGGGGGGGGGGGGGGGGGGGGGCGGGGGGGGGAGAATAGCGGGAGGGCGGGAAAAATGTCGGGAAGGCCCTCCCGCTATTCTCCGACCCGTCGTGGGGGGCGGAGAATCGCGCCCCCTATCTCTTATAACCTTTTCCAACATTTTACCCACAACCGAAGTAAGGCTCACAGGTCTATAATTACCAGGGTTGTCTCTACTCCCCTTCTTGAACAAGGGGACAACATTTGCTATCCTCCAGCCTTGTCATGTGTGAACCCACCCATCCACCCAGCCTTAAAATAGTCTTGCTCTCCCACACTTTCCCTGTAACCCTACAACTATTTTGCCTATTTAGGTGTTTCACTAATTCCCTTTTGAAAGCCATGATTAAAATTGCCTCCATCACCCTTTCAGGCAGTGCATTTCAGATCCTTTTCACTTGCTGTGTAAAGACGTTTCTCGTAATAGCACTTTTGATTATTTTGCCAATCATCTTAAATCTGTTAACAGGAACACCTCTGTCAACTCTCCTCTAGAACTTCTGAGAAGAAGGAAACCACCTTCAATCTATTCATATCTGAAATCCTTATTCCTGGAATCATTCTCACAAAACGTTTCTGCTCATTCTCTAAAACCTTCCTAATTTTTCTGAAGTGTGATGCCCAGAATTGGACACAATACTTTAGTTGGATCAAATTGTATAGGTTCAATTTAGTTTTTGTACTGTGGAACTGGATTCGGCACCTCTAGCTCCATAGAAGCAAAGATTGTAGTTCTGGTGGTTAAGAGTGTGGTATTCTTTGTCCTGTTTTCCAAACACTGGCAACCAGGATGTAAGTTACTGTTGTTCAGATTTTTCAAGATCTTGATAGTGGCATTAGCACCAATCAGTCCATGATCCACATGGCAGAATAGCAATAACCAGAGCTGCGTGTTCACTTGTGATTTTGTTATATTAACAAATTGTGTCCTTATGGAGTGTTCTGTTAATGATGGTGATTAATCATGCAGGAAGGAGTTCACTTTACTTATTGTTGACTTATTCACTCAGATTATTATTGACATAGTCTCGTGTCGTCAAAGAGGCCTGATGTGTAGTTATA
This sequence comes from Scyliorhinus canicula, assembly GCF_902713615.1. Taxonomy (NCBI): domain Eukaryota; kingdom Metazoa; phylum Chordata; class Chondrichthyes; order Carcharhiniformes; family Scyliorhinidae; genus Scyliorhinus; species Scyliorhinus canicula. The sequence continues at coordinate 113,768,634 of NC_052152.1, forward strand.
GGATGGGTACTAGAATTAGGGAATGTTCCAAAATGTTCTATTATTTGAAAGTGGCAAAGAATGCTTCCTGGTCAATGGTAGGTTGTGTTACAGCAAAATAACAACTTCAGTGATGAATTACACTGAGATATTTCTTACACTGAAGAGTTGTTGAAGTGATTGCTTCCTTCATTTACTTCTGCCACTAACATAGCAAAGACACTCCCTCAGGAACATCAGAGTCCAGAAGCTAAATGCGGGACTCAGCAGATTGCAGTTATGGATAGCACACAACCTGCAGTGTAATGCCGAACCCATCCAAACTGCAACAAAAGTTCCCTTTAACTCTGCACCAATCTTCCTGATAATAATGCATGTTGAGGTACATGTCTCTTATGTGCTGCTGTTTGAGTGAGTCTCAGTGGAGTTATTATCCTTGGGTGTACAGGGGTTGCCTCATCACCTACACGCCCTGTGTTAACATGATCTTTTCTCAGAAGAGCTGAGGGAGGGATAATTCCCAAAGTATGAATGCTTCATGACAACTTGTTTTTTAATTCTTTAATGGGATGTGAGCACCTCTGGCTCGGCCAAACTTTTGTTGAAGGTGGGGATAAGCTGTCTTTTGAACCGCTGCAGTGCTTCTGGTGTGGCTACACCCACACTGCTGTTGGGAAGGGAATTACAAATATTTTAACCCAATGAAGAAACAGTGATATTGTTCCAAGTCAAAATCATGTGTGGCTTGGAGGGGAAATTGCAGGTTGCGGTGTTGCCACATATATTTGCTGTCCTTGAGCTGCTAGGTGGTGGAGGTCACGGTTTTGCAAAGTGCTGTTGAAGAAGGCTTGGCTAGTTGCTGCCACGCATCTTATATCTCATACATGTTGCTGCATTGTTGGTGGAGGGAGTGGATGTTGAATATGGTAAATGGGTGCTGATCAGGCAAATTGCTGTTTCCTGGATGGCGTTGAACATCAAGAGTGCTGTTGGAGTCACATTTATCCAGTCTAAGTGACATTTGTCTGTTGGTCATACGTTTGGTCATATGTGATTATAATGTGGCCTTACAGTGGGGCGTGAGATTCCTCAAGGGTAGGAGAGGAACTCTTTTGTTCTTGGAATTTTTGTGGGTAGCTCCAAGAATAGGTGGATTATCTTGTGAATCATGTGACTCCAAAGTATATCATGGAGTTTACCTGACCTACAACTTTTAATAGATTTTGGTTATGAGGAGCACAAGGGCGTACTTTACAGGTGAGATGCAACAGAGACCTTAATTCTATGTCTATTCTATGAATTCAGTTAACATTTTATAAATACACAGTAAACATATTATCAACTACCAACACAACTACTCTCTACAGATACAGTACTCTATATGTAACCCTTAATAACTTTCCGAACAACATCCATAAGCCAAACCCCCTTTTTAACAAAGCAGTAGGTATAAATTCTTTACATAAGACAGTTATCACTTTAAAATTATCAAGTGACCTGGACACCATTTAGCATACAGAGAGAGAGACAAAATGAACTTTCCTTGTCTGAATTCAACCTCAACTGCCTAAAACGAAGTAAAACACAAAGCCAGAAACAGCTTCCAGCTCAAAACGAAAGTAAAAGTAAGAGACACAACCCAGCTCCACCCACACAATGACATCACTGCAGCTATTTGATAAACACCCATTTCTTAAAAGTACACACCCATGATACCTCCCCCCAAGAAAAAAACCCATCAACTTAAAGATGGTTTCATTTTTCACCTTTTCACTTTACTTTAAGAAATATTGACAGCAAATATACCTTTTTTTTTTAATAAACAATTTTATTGAGGTAGTTTTTGGCTTTATATACAGTTACAGACATCATCAGAAAGCAAGCAAAAAGGCAAAAATGTGCAAACATCCACGTACTTTCAATACTTCCACCGTAACATATTGCACAAGCCCGCTCCCCTCCCACCGGTACTACCCGCCATATTTTCCCTCCTACTCTACTCTACCCCCCCCCCTCCCCCCACCCCCCTGCTGACGCTCACTCTCCCGCAAAGAAGTCAATAAATGGTTGCCATCTCCGGGTGGACCCCTGCACAGAACCCCTCAAGGCGAACTTAATTTTTTCCATCCCCAGGAAACTCGACATGTCCGCAAGCCACCACTCAGTCTTCGGGGGCTTTGAGTCCCTCCACGCCAATAATATTCGTCGCCGGGCTATCAGGGAAGCAAAGGCCAACACATCGGCCTCTCTCTCCCCCTGGACGCCCGGGTCTTCCGAAACCCCAAAAATTGCCACCCCTGGGCTCATCACCACCCTTGTTTTTAGCACCTGGGACATGACCCCCGCAAATCCCTCCCAGTACCCCCTCAGCTCAGGGCATGCCCAGAACATGTGAACATGGTTCGCTGGTCCTCCCGCGCACCTAGCGCATTTGTCCTCTATCCCGAAAAATTTGCTCATCCGAGCCACCGTCATATGGGCCCGGTGAACGACCTTAAATTGATCAGCCCGAGCCTAGCACATGTCGCGGTCGAGTTTACCCTACTCAGGGCCTCTGCCCACAGCCCATCCTCCATTTCCCCGCCTATCTCCTTCTCCCATTTAAGTTTCAGTTCCTCTGTCTGGGACCCTTCCTCCCTCATGAGCACCTTATAAATACCCGAGACTCTACCCTCCCCTTCATCCCTCCCAGAGACTATTCTGTCGAGGATCCCCATTGGCGGGAGGCACGGGAAAGATGGGACCTGTCTACGAACAATGTCCCGCAACTGTAGGTATCTAAAATCATTTCCCCTTACCAACCCAAATTTCTCCTCCAGGCTCCTCAAACTCGCGAAGCTCCCTTCCAGGAACATATCACCCACCCTTCCCGCCCCTGCTCGCCGCCATACTCGGAACCCCCCATCCATACTGCTGGGGGCAAACCGATGGTTGTCGCAGATTGGCGCCCAGACAGACGCCCCCATCTCCCCCACATGCCTCCTCCACTGGCCCCATATCCGCAGGGTCGCCACCACTACCGGGCTGGTGGTGTACTTGGCCGGCGGCAGCGGTAGAGGAGCCGTGACCAGGGCTTCCAAACTGGAGCCCCTGCACGAAGCCGCCTCCACCCGCTCCCAAATAGACCCCGTACCCACCATCCACTTCCTTATCATAGCGATGTTGGCCGCCCAGTAATAATTGACCAGACTCGGCAAAGCCAGCCCTCCCTCGCTGCAGTTCCTCTCCAACATCGCCTTCTTCACCCGCGACGACTTTCCCGCCCAGACAAAGCTCATGATCAGCCTGTTAACTCTTTTGAAGAAGGACTGTGGGATAAAGATCGGGAGGCACTGAAAAATAAACAAAAATCGAGGGAGGATTGTCATCTTTACAGTCTGCACCCTCCCTGCCAGCGACAGCGGGAGTGCATCCCATCTCCGAAACTCTCCCTTCATTTGCTCCACCACCCTGGCCAAATTTAACTTATGCAGCCTGCCCCAGTCTCGTGCCACCTGGATTCCCAAATACCGGAAATTTTCCTCAACCAGCCTAAACGGTAGCCCTCTCAATCTGTTCTCCTGGCCCCTTGCCTGGACCACAAACATTTCACTCTTGACCGTATTTAATTTGTATCCTGAGAACTGGCCGAACTCCCTCAGTATTCCCAGTATAGTTCCCATCCCGGCCACTGGGTCCGACACGTACAGGAGCAGGTCGTCTGCATAAAGAGAAACCCTGTGTTCAACCCCGCCCCTCACCATCCCCTTCCAACCCTCTGCGGCTCTCAGCGCCATCGCCAGCGGCTCTATGGCCAGCGCAAACAGCAGCGGGGAGAGCGGGCAGCCCTGCCTGGTCCCTCGGTACAACCTAAAGTACTCCGACACTTCTCTGTTGGTCCTGACGCTGGCCCTCGGGGCCTGATATAATAATTTGATCCAATCCACCAATCCCTCCCCGAACCCAAACCGTCCGAGCACCTCCCATAGATAGTCCCACTCCACCCGGTCAAAGGCCTTCTCGGCGTCCATTGCCACCACTACCTCCACCTCTCTACCCGCTGGGGGCATCATTATCACGTTGAGCAATCTCCTCAGATTGGCAGCCAGCTGCCGACCTTTCACGAACCCCGTTTGATCCTCCCCAATCACCTCCGGTACACAGTCCTCCATTCTCCCCGCCAGTACCTTTGCCAGGAGCTTGGCGTCTACATTAATCAGGGAGATTGGCCTGTAGGACCCGCACACCTCCGGGTCTTTACCCCGCTTCAATATCAGAGACATGGTGGCTTGTGACATTGTCGGCGGCAGGGTCCCTCTGTCCCTTGCCTCATTGAAAACCCTCGCCAAGACCGGGCCCACCAGCTCAGAGAACTTCCTATAAAACTCTACTGCGTATCCATCCGCCCCCGGGGACTTCCCCGACTGCATGGCCTTTAGGCCCCCCAATACCTCCTCTACTCTAATCGGGGCGCCCAGCTCTTCCACTCGCCCCCCCCCCCAACTGTTGGGAATGTTAACCCGTCCAGAAACCTTTTCATCCCCTCCGGTTCTTCTGGCGGCTCCGAAGTATACAGCTTACGATAGAAGTCCCGGAATACCCTATTCAATTCTGCCGGATCCTCCACTTTGCGCCCCCCCGCGTCCCTCACTCTACCTATTTCCCTGGCCGCCTCCCTCCTCCTGAGTTGCTGCGCTAACAGTCTGCTAGCCTTTTCCCCATACTCGTACACCACTCCCCTCGCCTTCCTAAGCTGTTCCAAGGCCCTGCTCGTGGATAGTGCCCCCAGTTCCGCCTGCAGCCTCCGCCTCTCCCTGAGTAAAACCACCCCCGGGGACTCCGCGTGCTCTTCGTCTATCCGGCCCATTTCCCTGACCAATCTATCCATCTCTGCCCGGTCTGCCTTGGCTCTGTGGGCCCCAATTGAAATCAGCTCCCCCCGCACTACTGCCTTTAGCGCCTCCCACACGGTCGCCGCTGAGACCTCCCCAGTGTCATTCACCTGCAGGTAATTTTTTATACATTTCCGAAGCCTCTCGCAGATCCCCTCCTCCGACAGCAGTCCCACATCTAGCCTCCATTGCGGGCGTTGATAACTCGCTCCCCCGAACTGCAGGTCCACCCAATGCGGGGCATGGTCTGAAATGGTAATTGCTGAGTATTCCGTGTTCTTTACCTCCCCCATACAGTCCCTGCTTATTACAAAGAAATCTATCCTGGAATATACTTTATGGACGTGCGAGTAAAACGAGTAGCCCCTGCCTGTTGGCTGTCCCTCTCTCCAGGGGTCCACTGCCCCCATTTGCTCCATAAACCCTTTCAGCTCCCTTGCCATTGCTGAGAGTCTACCCGTTCTGGGACACGACCGATCCAAGGTCGGGTCAAGGACCATGTTAAAGTCCCCTCCCATTATTAGCCTGCGAGAATCCAAGTCCGGGATCTTCCCCAGCACTCTTTTAATGAAGTCCACGTCATCCCAGTTCGGGGCATATATATTCACCAGCACCACCTTTCTCCCCTCCAGTCTGCCCCGTACCATCAGGTATCTGCCCCCCCTGTCTGCGGATATGCCCTCTGCCTCAAATTGCACGCGCTTGTTGATCATGATTGCCACCCCTCTGGACTTTGAGTCCAAGTCCAAGTGGAAGACCTGGCTAATCCAAGCCTTCCTTAGCCTGGTCTGGTCTGACACTTTCAGATGTGTCTCCTGCAACATAATTACGTCCGCCCTCAGGGCCCGCAAGTGCGCGAACACCCGCGCCCTCTTAACCGGCCCATTCAGTCCCTTGACGTTGCAGGTGATCAGCCTGGTCGGGGGGCACATCCCACCCCCCCCCACCCCGCCGGTCAGCCATAGCCTTTCTCGGGCCGTCCCCTGACCCGTGCGTTGCGCCATTCCTGGCCCGCCCTTTGGCTGCCTCCACCCTCGACCTCCTTTCCAGTGCCTATTTCAAGTCCCTCTCCCGTCAGCAGAACAACCCCCCCCTCCCCTAACCCCATCCCCCGATACCCCCACCCCCGCCATCTACTGGCTGTAACTTCCCCCCCCATCTGACTTCCTTGACTAGCCAATCTGCTAGCCCGGTGACTCAACACTCCGGCGCCTTCCTGTCCCATTCCCCTTGTTCCCCCGTCCTCCTCCCCACCCACTGGGGCAAGCCGGCTCCAGTGTCTTCCGCAAGCTGCACAAAAAGCCCAAACAGGAAAAAAAAAAGAAACAACAAAAAAAAAAGGGAAAAAACCACAGAAAAAAGAGAAAAAGCACATAAATGTCCATGAACAAAAGAAAGAGTCTCAAATGTTCCGCTTGGCCCCTTTGGCCCAGCAAACCGTTGAGCAGCAGTCCAGGCACATTCGGCATTCCTTCCCACAAAAATCCTCGGGCCCTAACTCGCGTCCTTGGGGCCTCCTTTCGGGTCCAGCCCCAGGTCCCTCACAAAATCCATCGCTTCTTCGGGCTCGGAGAAGTAGTGGTGTTGACCCTGGTGCGTGACCCATAGCCGGGCTGGGAACAGCAGACCAAACTCCACGTGCTTCTTGAACAGCACCTCCTTGACATTCTTAAAGGCTGCTCGCCGCCGAGCCACCTCTTGGCTTAGGTCCTGATAAATGCGGAGAACACTGTTGTTCCACGTGCTGCTCCTGGCGCTCTTTGCCCACTGCAGCACCCGCTCCTTGTCCACGAACCTGTGGAACCTAATCACCATCAGGCGGGGGGTCCGCTCGGCCGCCCCTGCCTTGCCTGCACTCTGTGTGCCCCCTCCAGCTCCAGCGGTCGTGGAAAGGCTTCGGCCCCCATCAGCTGCTTCAGCAGGTCTGCTACAAACGCTGCAGCATCAGCTCCCTCCGCCCCCTCTGGGAGGCCGACCATCCTCAGATTGTTCCTGCGGACTCTATTCTCCAGCTCCTCCACTCTGTCCAGCAGTCTTCTCTGCCGCTCTTTCAGGCCGTCCACTTCTATCGCTGCAACCGTTTGCGCATCCGCCTGCTCCTCCACCGCCTCTCCCAGCTCCTTAACTTTAACATCCTGGGCGTCCAGCCTCTGGTTCAGCTGATCCACCGCTTTCTGGATTGGGTCCAAGCTGTCCCGCTTCAGCGCTTCAAAACTGGACTTCATTACCTCGAGCATGTTATCCAGCGCCAGCTGGATTGCTGAGTCCGGGGTCCGTGTGTCCGCCATCTTAGGTCCCAGGTAATTTTCTTCAGGTCCTTGTCTCTGTCCCTTTTTCTCCTTCTTCTTCTGCCTTCTGGAATCCCGCTGTTCCATGTGCCGCAGCCCGCTCCTCCACGCCTTCGCTGCCGCTTTCCTTTGCCCAGCTCCTTAAATTTTTCCCCTCCTGGGCATCTGAAGCGGGTCCAAGCTGTCCCTCCTCAGCAACTCCAAACTTTTTTTTCCTTTGTCCTGGAGGAAGGAAGGTCCGTGGGTCCGCCATCTTACCCTTCAGGTCAGCTTCCTCCTTGCCTCCGTCTCTCTCTCTTTCCTCCTCACCTGCTGGCCTCCCACACTTCCATTTGCTGCAGCTCGCTCTCCTGTTCTTTCACGGCAGCTTTTCTGCCGCCCCCGTGGTCCCGCTATCGCGGGGAATCAGCTGTTCCACCCCGTCGGAGAGAGAGCCCGCCGAATGTGCGGCTCACTCGGTCATCGCCGCCACCGGAAGTCAGCAAATATACCTTTTTTTCAACAAAACAAAACACGCAAACATTTATGATAACATAGTGCATTTCCCTTCATCACATTCGTGACAAAGCATTGGCGCTCATGTTTTCTTGTCCTGCCACCTGTATTATTTTGAAATTTAATGGCTGTAATAATAAACTGCATCGAACACGGCATTGTTATTGCAGAATTGCTCCAAAAATGTCAATGGATTATGATCAGTATATATAATTGGTTGTAACAAATTGCTGGTCACATAAATGTAAAAATGTTGCCAAGCTAACACCAAGCTCAAAGTCTCCTTCTCAATCATTGAATACTTCTTCTGGTGCTTATTCAATGGGTGCGATTCTCCGCTCCCCACGCCGGGTGGGAGAATCACGGGAGGGCCCCCCGACTAATTTCACACCCCCCTGGTGCCCCCCGCGATTCTCCCACACTCCGCTCGGAAGAATCGCCGCTCGCCGTTTTTCACGGCAACCGGCGATTCTCCGACCAGGATGGGCCGAGCGGCCTGCCGTTCACGGCGGTTTCACGACGGCGGCAACCACACCTGGTCGCTGCCATCGTGAAATCACCGTGAGGTGCCCGTTTTGGGGCTTGTAGGGGGCCTGGTGGGGAATGAGCACCACGACTGTGCTCGGGAGGGGACAGGCCCGCGATCGGTGCCCACCGATCGTCACGCCGGCGTCTCAATCGGACGCACTATTTCCCCTCTGCCGCCCCACAAGATCAAGCTGCCACGTCTTGCGGGCGGCTGAGGGGAAAGATGGCCACCGCGCATGCGCGCGTTCGAGCTGTTAGCCATTGTGACGTCAGCCGTGCATGCGTGGGTTGGAGCCGGCCAACCTGCGCATTTGCGGCCGACGCCACATAGGCGCCACCGTCGCATCACTCTCGGCGAGCCGCCCGGTGGCCGAGAGTTACGGAGCACCGCTCCTAGCCCCGCCGGGAGGGGAGAATAGGGGGCGAGGAGTGGCCTCTGAGGCCGTTGTGAAACTCGGCCGAGTTCACGACGGCCTTCCCGATTTTTCCCGGGAGCGGAGAATCACGCCCAATTTCTTTGAAAAATAACCAATAATCTGCTCTATTCTTTTGTCGTCCTCTTGACTGAGTTCACAGCCGCCATGCCAGCTTCCTGACTGGCAATAGGTGGTTAGTTTCACGCCGTCGGGAACTCGGCTGGTTGGAAGCGGAAGTTTACTGAGCAGGCCTCTGTCAATGGGCCCCTGGCCGCGAAGCATATTCCGCGGTCATGCGATTTTCGCGCCCCGGAGAATCGGCAAACCGGCGCCGGGCCCAATTACGGTGAGAAAGTGAACTCTCCGCTGTTGCGCCGGCTGCGATTTTGCCGTGGGGCTGCGGAGAATCCCGCCCATTATATCTGAAGAGTGTTAACAACCACCAATTTGCTCTGAAGGGAATCAATGGATTTTGGCCAGAAGCACAGAAACTGCTTGAGAGGCTGCAATTAACTCCTTCATCCCCAAAATCACATGACCACATGCCTCTCTCATTTTGGAACATTGTACTTTTACATATATAGCTTCACAGCTTACTCTGCTGTTTAATACCAACCGTAAAAACTCCAACAGTTCTCGGCTAACCAAGTAGCCAGCCTACATCTCTTATCTCCTCAAAGCCTGTTTGATTTTAAAAGTCTCTGATCATCACCTGCCAAGCGACCTAAGCATAGAAACTCCTTGAATGCTGCAATGGCATTCGTTTCAAGGACTCTCAGAAATAGCTATAAATCAGGAAATGGGGAGGAGGGAAGAACTCAGGAAAATTACATTCACCAGAGAAGTGGTACTGAGTAAATTGTTGGCCTGCAGGATGACAAGTGCCTGGGTCCTGGTGGACTTCATCCTAAAAGAAGTGGCTAGTGAGTTGATGTATTTGTTTTAATTTTCCAAGACTCCCTAGATTTGGGGAAGGATCCATTAGACTGGAAGAAAACAACTGCAGAACAAAAACAAAGAACAGTACAGCACAGGAATAGGCTGTTTGACCCTCCAAACCTGTACCGCTCATGATACCAACCTTTGCCAAAACCCCCAGCACTTCTTTGTGCCGTATTCCTCTATACCCTCTACCCATCCTAGCCATGTGTTTGTCAAGATGCCTTTTGAATGGCGTTAATGCATCTGCTTCCACAACCTACCCGGGCAATGCGTTCTAGCCTCTGTGTAAAAAAGCTGCCTCGCACATCTTCTCTGAACTTTGCCATATGGACCTTAAACCTATGCCTCCTGGTGACTGACCCCTCCACCCTGGGAAAGAGTGCCTGCCCATCCACTCTACCTGTGCCCCTCATGATCTTGTAGACCTCTATCAGGTCGCCCCTCAACCTCCATCTTTCTAATGACAACAGTCTGAATCTATTCAACCTCTTCACATAGCTAACACATTCCAGACCAGGCATCATCCTGGTAAACCTCCTCTGCACCCTCTCCAATGCCTCCATATCCTTCTGCTAGTGTGGCGACTGGAATTGTGCGCAATATTCCAAGTGCGGCCTTACCAAGGTTCTATACAACTGTAGTATGACTTGCCAGTTTTTATACTCAATGCCCAGTCCAATGAAGGCAAACATTCCGTATGCTTTCTTGACTACCTTGTCCACATGTGTTGTCACCGTCAAAGATCTGTGGACCTGCACACCCAGATCTCTCTGACTTTCTATATTCTGAAGAGTTTTACCATTTACGGTATATTTCTCCTCTATGTTAGACCTACCAAAATGCATTACCTCTTATTTGTCCGGATTAAACTCCATTTGCCATTTCTCTGCCCAAGTCTCCAACCTATCTATGTCCTTCTGTATCTATCTGCCACTCCACTAACCTCGGTGTCATCCGCAAACTTACTAATCAGCCCACCTACATTTTCCTCCAAATCGTTTATGCATACGACAAACAACAGAGGTGCCAGCACCGATCCCCGTGGAACACCACTAGTCACAATCTTCCATTCAGAAAAACAACCTTCGACTGCTACCCTTTGCCTTTTGTCACCGAGCCAGTTCTGTATCTATCTTACCACCTCACCTCTGATCCAGTCTGTTATGAGGCATCTTGTCAAAGGCTTTACTGAAGTCCATGTAAACAACATCCTCCACCCCCCTCATCAATCATCTTTATGACATCCTCAAAAAACTCGATCTAGTTAGTGAAGCACGACCTTTCCTTTACAAAACCATGCTGTCTATCATTAATGAGGCCATTTGTTTCCAAATCGGTATAAATCCTGTCCCTGAGAACTCTCTCCCAATAATTTACCAACTACTGACGTGAGGCTCACCAGCCTATAGTTTCCTGGATTGTCCCTGCTACCTTTCTTAAACAGCGGTACCACATTAGCTATTTTCCAGTCCTCTGGGATCTCACCTGTAGCCAATGAGGATACAAAGATGTCAGTCAAAGCCCCAGTAATTTCCTCCTTTGCTTCCCTCAGCATTCTGGGATAAATCCCATCTGGCCCAGGCAACCTATCTACCTTAATATATTTTAAAAGACCTGTTACCTCCTTTTCGATGTTAACATGATCAAGACTGTCCACACACCCTACGCAAGAATCATCTTCCACAAAGTCCCTTTCTTTGGTGAACACTGATGTAATGTACTTATTTAGTACTCGCCCATTTCCTCTGGCTCAACACATAGATTCCCCCCACTGTTACTCCTTCATTCAAAAAAGGAAAGAGACAGAAAGTGGGAAACTACAGGCCAGTTAGTTGACCATCCATCACAGGGAAAATGTTACAAGCTATTATTAAGGAAGCTATATTAGTGGACTTGAATAAGTTCAGGGTAATCAGCCAGAGCCAACATGATTTTGTGAGAGGGAAATCATGTTTAACCAATTTAATGGATTCCTTTAGAAAAAAAGTTAGATGTGCATGGATAAAGGGGAACCGGTGGATATACTGTACCAAGGTTTCCAGAAGGCATTTGATAAAGTGCCACATTAAAGTTTATGGCCGAAAATAAAAGCCCATGGTGTGGAGGTAACATATTGGCATGGATTGAAGACTGGCTGGTTAACAGGAAGCAGGGAGTAGGCATAAATTGATCTTTTACAGGTTGGCAACATGTAATGCGTGGTGTGCCACAGGGATCATTGCTGGTACCTCAACTGTTTACAATTTATTTAAATGACTTGGATAAGGATGGATGGGAATGTTTGCCAATTTGCTGATGGCACAGAGGTCGGTGGGAAAGTAAGTTGTGAAGAGGACATAAGGAGGCCACAAAGAGACATAGATAGGTAAAGTGAGTGGGCAAAGATCTGGAAAATGGAGTATCATGTGGGAAAATGTGAAATTATCTATTGTAGCAGGAAGAATAGAAAAAGAAACATATTGGGTGAGATCTTCCAGCTGTTCATGCTGAGGGGTCTTCCGGTTCCACCGACAGAGCAACCTCAGCACGAGTTTCCCAGCGGTATGGGTGGATTCAATGGAAATTCCATTGACAGTGACGGGACCAGAAAATCCTGCCACTGACCAACGGCCTCTACCAAGAAACACACCATGGGGAGGCCAGAGAATCTCACCCAATATCTAAATTATGAAAGATTGCAGAACTCTGAGATGCAGAGGGACCTGGGTGTCTCAGTGCATGAATTGCAAAAGATTAGTATGCAGTTACAGCGCGTAATTAGGAAAGTTAATAGAATGTCATCATTTATTGTGAGGAGAATTGAAAAGTAGGGCGGTTATGCTTCAGTTGTACAGGGCACTAGTGAGACCACATCTGGAATACTGTGTACAGTACTGGTCACCCTATTTAAGGAAGGATGAAAATGCAGTGGGAACTGTTCAGAGAAGATTTATTAAACTAATACCTGAAATGGCTGGGTTACCTTTGATGAAAGGTCGGACAAGCTAGGCTTATAACCACTGGAGTTTAGAAGCGTAAGAGGACTTGACTGAAACATATCGGATCTTGAGGAGGATTGACAAGGTGGATGTGGAAAGGATGTTTCCTGTCGAGGGATAATCTGGAACTAGGGGTCACTGTTTAAAAATAAGGGGTCGCCCATTTGAAATGGAGATGAGGAGAATGTGTTTCTCTCAGAGGATTGGTAAGTCGGTGAAAAGATGGTGGAAGCAGAGTCTGTGAATATTTTAAGGCAAGGTGGATGGATTCTAGGTCACCAAGAGGGAGAAAGGTTATTGGGAATAAGCGGGGTGCAGATTTGAAGTTACAATCAGATTAGCAAAGTTGTTATGAAATGGCAGTGCAGGCTCGAGGGGCTGAATAACCTACTTCTGCTCCTTGCTAATATGTTATCATGTCTCCGACCAGAAATTCATCTGAACTGAATTGTGCCAGAAAGACAACACCCTCTGCACTTTGACTTCTCGGACTCGAGAAATAATGTGAACTTGTTGAATCTGCGGTCGGCCGAGCACGTAGACGAGGTTTATTTCGATATGATTACAATACTCCTCCACTCCCCTAAGGGTCTCCTTTCCTGACCTGCAGCTAGGTTGAGGTTTTTATACAACTGGGGCTCTCCTTGTAAAGGGGAAACCCCATCCCCTTAAAGGGGAAGGCCGGCCTGTCTTAAAGGGAAAGTTCACATTCCAGGAAGGTCATGGGAAATCACATAATCCTGATCCTGGGACCCCCATTGGGGTTATAACAGAACTTATATTCATTTTTATGCTTCTTTTCCTATTGTTGCCCATATCTCTGCCTTTTTAAAATCTCCCCTGTGTGTGTGTGCGTTGCAAACATTCCCCCCCCATCCCCATTTTAAAATCGGGTCACAAAACTGAGGGTTGAACACGCCACTTTAAGAATTAAAAAAAGCGCCTCTGCTTTCAGACAGATGGGAAGAGGTTAAAGAAGTCCAGTTTTTCTCTCTTCTGCCCTGAACACGCCTGACGAATGACACGAGCATTGAGCCCTCGGCAATTATTATAAAAATGTCTCCTGAATGTCTCCATTAACTCAGTACCATAAAAGTTGAATGCTGTTATCACCTTAATGGTGTCGGCAGATAATTGTGGCTGCAGCTTCTCAGGATGAAGCTGGCATAGCTTCTCTATTGTCTCTTTCATGGCTGGTTAATAACTCCCTAAAGTTTGCTCCTTGCCCTTTATCGTTGATTCTCTCTAGTCAGTAAGGACCCCTGAAAAGGTGAGTTAAAAGTAGTTTATTTACCACTCACAGCTGAGAAATACAGCAAGTAAGCAACAGTCCAAGTCCCAGCCGGGATCTTCCTTAGATGCTGACTTTTACCTGGGCCGGCTTTTATCTCGGGGAATTAAAGAGCCCGCTGTTGGGCCATCACCCCTTAGTGGGACAGCTCGTACTCCACGTGCCCTATGGGGGATCAATCAGATCATCCCCATGCGCCTCGTGGGTGTACATAACATTCTTCTTCTCCTTCGCCTCCTCTATGGTGAAAAATGAATAACATACCTGCTCTGGAGAAAGGTTCAATTTGTCGGAGGGGGTCACATTTGATTTGGTTGCCTCACACTCCCAAGGCAAACAGAGCAAGATTCAGCCTGTTGCCAGAAAAACAAAATGTAATTCTGAGCTGCAGTAATCATTACTCAAACTTTCAGCAATTTTCAACATCAAAAAACACTTGCATCATTTGCCAGCACACAGTTTATTCTGAGAATTGAGAGTGGAGATGATTTGGAAACATTAATTCTCTTTTCCTATCAGCTTGTTTTTAATCACAGTCTCTCATTTTTTTCATTATCCCTCCTGGCCTTTCAGTATGCCCTTGGACCTCCTGCCTAGCTGTTTGCCCACTCAGCCCATCGCAATCTCAATGTCGTTAAGCAATCACTTTATTTTAAATCGCCTCATTCACACTCAACCACCTGCGTCAACAAATAAATAAAAACTCAAGCATCTGAAAATTTGGGAATTTTACCGCTTCAACCCATTTATCTTTTTGGATTAACACTACCTTACATTAACGGGGAGGGCCCGGGAACATTGCATTCTGAGTTCTCGCTGGCGCAAATCCCGTTTTTGGCCTCTCATGAGAGTTTGTGGCCATTATGGGATTTGCACATATGGCGAATGTGCCCAAAAAATCGCGGCCACTGAACCTGGTGTGACCAAAGAACAAAGAACAAACAAAGAACAAAGAAAAGTACAGCACAGGAGCAGGCCCTTCAGCCCTCCCAGCCTGTGCTGACCATGCTGCCCGTCTAAACTAAAATCTTCTACAATTCCTGGGTCCCTATCCCTCTATTCCCATCCTATTCATGGGCAGCACGGTAGCATGGTGGTTAGCATAAATGCTTCACAGCTCCAGGGTCCCAGGTTCGATTCCCGGCTGGGTCACTGTCTGTGCGGAGTCTGCACGTCCTCCCCGTGTGTGCGTGGGTTTCCTCCGGGTGCTCCGGTTTCCTCCCACAGTCCAAAGATGTGCGGGTTAGGTGGATTGGCCATGCTAAATTGCCCGTAGTATCCTAATAAAAGTAAGGTTAAGGGGGGGTTGTTGGGTTACGGGTATAGGGTGGATACATGGGTTTGAGTAGGGTGATCATTGCTCGGCACAACATCGAGGGCCGAAGGGCCTGTTCTGTGCTGTATTGTTCTATGTTCTATGTTCTATTTGTCAAGATTCCCCTTAAACTTCACTAGCGCCCCTGCTTTCACCACCTCCTCTGGCAGCGAGTTCCAGGCACCCACTACCCTCTGTGTAAAAACCTTGCCTCATACATCGCCTTTAAACCTTGCCCTTCGGACCTTAAAGCTATGCCCCCAAGTAATTGACCCCTCTACCCTGGGAAAAAGCCTCTGATTATCCACTCTGTCTATGCCTTTCATAATTTTGTAGACCTCTATCAGGTCGCCCCCTCAACCTCCATCGTTCCAGTGAGAACAGATCGAGTTTCTTCAACCGCTCCTCATAGCTAATGCCCTCCATACCAGGCAACATCCTGGTAAATCTCTTCTGCACCCTCTCTAATGCCTCCACATCCTTCTGGTAGTGTAGCGACCAGAATTGAACACTATTGCCTTTGAGATTTTGTAAATATTCAGGCAATAGAAGCTGTAAATTTCACAAGTGATCTCACTTCTTGAATTTCTCTGCATTCTCCACATGAACATCTACATTTTAATGACTTTCCAGAGTTATGAGTTAGCTCCAGTCTGTACAGATATTACAAAAGGTCACCTTAGGCGCCGGACTCCATCTTGGGTCAAGGTAAATTGTCCATATTCCGTGCTGCTGTTTTTTAATTGAAAAAGGACTAAGTCCATCATCTTCGCATATGACACAAGCATGACAGCCTTCACAACCGAAACTGGGAATCAACAAATTTCTTACCCCACATTTAAAATTGACAGGGCAAAAATTGTCCCGAGGTTGCGGAAGGTGCTAATGGGAGTGTGGGGAATGTAGAATTCTGCCCATTGGTATCATCACAGAGACCTTGTGGAGATGAAGTCTCATCTTCCCTCTACCATGTTGTTGCACTACCTCTGTGCTAAATGGGATAGTTTCAGAAGAGAACTCGCACAAAACTGGACATCCATGAGGGTCTATGGGCAACCATCAGCTCCAGAATTGTATTCAACCACAATCGGTGACCTCATCGCCTGGATATCCATCACTCCACCATTACCATTAAGGCAAGGGATAAATGCTTACTCAATGAGGGGGAGAGGTGAGCTTGCCAGGACCAGCATCAGGCACACCGAAAAATAATGTGGCAACCTAATGAAGCTACAATGCAGCACTGCATGCATGCCAAACAGTGGAAACACTTCTATTGACAGAACCAAGGATTTCCACAGCTAATTGACCAGATGGGCTGGATTCTCCATTTCTGAGACGAAGTCTTGACGCCGGTGCAGAATTTGTGAAGTTCTACGACAGCAAAAGTGCCGCCTCACCTGGACCGATTCAGCTACTGTTAAGGGGCTAGCACTGGTGCCATGTGGAACACAATCGATTCCAATGAGAAATGGTGCGGGATTCACCGGGTCAGAGATTGACACTCATGAGGTTGACAAGCTACAGCCGCACATACACACTACACTCCCCACACACAGCAACCTAGCCAGCAAGATGGCAGCAAGGAGAGCAGCCCCGAGATTCACAGACACCGAGCTGGAGACCGTCCTGGATGCCGTGGAGGAGAGGCGGCTGACCCTGTACCCCAGCCCGGGAAGCAGGCTGCCAGCCGCCACCATTCGGTGTGCCTGGGCGCAGGTGGCAGAGGCAGTCAGCGCTGTGGGTAACACCGTCCGGACCAGCCTGCAGCGCCGGAAGAAATTGTACGACTTCCTCAGGCTGGCCAGGATGAGGAGGCAGCACTGTGCCCTTGGCACCAACCCCCGCCCCACACACCCATAATCTGAACCCCAACCCCCCCCCACCAGGAGGCCGGCCGAATCCCCACCCTGCAGCCAGCAACCATACTGGCCGCCATGGCAAGCTTCCCTGGTCACTGAGGCCACCAATTACCCACTCCCTGGGCTGCATGCGTTGGACTGTCTAACACTGTCGTTTTCTGTTTGCTCACCACCCCCCACCCCGGTGAAGGCCGCTCATAACTGCCGGGGGCAGGAGAAGACTGGAGGGGGACCGCCGGACTTATGGCTCCTCACCATGGCAGAACAGAGGGCCTTGGACGTGTTTGGCAACCCGGAGGAAAGGGTGGTCGCTGGGATGGAGTTCGGCCATGGACTTCCTTGCTGACGTTGCTGACCTGGAGACCTTGCTGAGTTGCGGTTCCCCGAGCTCAGAAGAATGAGGGGGGGGGAATCTCAGAGAGACTTAGAAAATTCTAACAGGATTAGATAGGGTAGATGCAAGAAGGAAGTTCCAGATGGTGGGTGGACCCAGAAACAGGGGTCACAGTCTGAGGATTCAGGGTAAACCATTTCGGACAGAGATGAGGAGACATTTCTTCACCTAAAGAGTGGTGAGCCTGTGGAATTCATTACCACAGGAAGTAGTTGATGCTAAAACATTGAATATATTCAAGCGGCGGCTGGTTATAGCACTTGGGGAGAATGGGATCAAAGGCTATGGGGAGAAAGCAGGATTAGGCTATTGAGTTGGATGATCAGCCATGATCGTGATGAATGGCGGAGCAGGCTCGAAGGGTCAAAAAGCCTCCTGCTGCCCCTATCTTCCTTGTATCTATGCAACACATGTGTCAACATCCCCTCCCCAACACTAACTCCACACCACCCCCACCCCCCCACCCTCATCCTACACCAATCATTCTCAAAGTTGGGGTCGCGACCCGCGGGTGGGTGGCGGAAGTGTGCCGGGAGGGTCGGGGATCCATCCAATGCGGCGTTCCTGATCGTGGGAATTAATGCTCCAGGACCTCTGATGGACAAGCCATACAGAAGTGTAACATTGACCGACAACGCAAGTGAGCTCAGGAGGACCAAGCAGGCTCACCTGTCGCATTAAAGGTAAGTGAAAATGGTGGGTCATGAAGGTCGGCTGGCATTTGTGGTATTATCATAACTATCAGAATTACAAGGGTTAGTGTAATTTAATGAATAGCCACCAGAGGGAGCTGCAGATACTACTACATAAAGCAGTGATGCTAGACCTTAGGGGAGGACTATATGCAGGAGACAGCTAGTGAAGATCATAAGAGCAGTTAGTGTGAGGTTAGATTATAGTTTATACCAGTAGTGAGACTAGCAGTAGATGAGTGCAGTTTGATGTTATTGATCAATTCTGTATTCTAAAGGACGAAGTGTTGAAACCCAGTTTAGTAGTGTAAATAAAATTATAGCTTTGTTTAAGTAAAAGCTATACTGTGGTTTTTGAGGCACACTGCACCAACCATCCTAAACAAACAACACAAAGAACACGACACCGTGATTCGCAAAAGTCGGCCGGCGTGGGTTGCGAAGGTAATCTGGCGTGGGTCACACCGGTTGGCTGGCGTGGATTGCGAAGGTCATCCGCATGGGTCCCGACAGTTGGCTGACGTGGGTCACAAATGTTGACCGGCGTGGGTCCTGATGGTTGGCCTGCATGGGTCCCGATGGTTGGTCCGTGTGGGACCCGACGGTTAGCCGGCGTGGGTCACGAATGTTGACCAACGTGGGTCCCGACAATTGGCCGGTGTGGGTCGCAAATGTTGACCGGCGTGGGTCCCGAGGGTTAGCTGGCGTGGGTCCCGACGGTTGACAGCTGTGGGTTCCGAAGGTCGGTCGGCATGGTGAAGGTCGATCAGCGTGGGGACCGAAGGTTGGCCAATTTCTAAAAATGGGTGCCCGAAAAAATAGTTTGAGAAACACTGCCCGACACCACCCCCACCCTCAGCCACATGCTCATCCCCACCATCCCCACTCCCTTTTCGGTTTGTGAATGCCATCCCCTCATGCGCAGGTGCTCAGGTGCTCCTGGGGGTCATGTACCCCGTTGATTACCCGCTGAACCTGGGGGCATCGCGGCGATGGAGGCGAACCCCGCTGCCCGGGCATCCTGGTGTACTCTGATATATTGGGCCGATTGGCCATATAGGGCCTCCATAACAGCACGGGTGCTGCTGTGCACCAAGCTTTGTGAGATTCATGACAGTTGCCCACTCAGTGCCTGGAAAGAACCCATCGCGAAAAAATTCAGAGTGATCGTCACCTTGATGGTTAACGGGAGTGAGTGTCCACCTACAAAGCCCTGCAGTTCAAGGTGCACCATGATCCGGCAGGTATGCCGTATGGTCCTCCTGTTCAGCCGGTGTCTTTGAAGGCATGCCCGTCCACAAATGACAGGTGATGCTGGTCTAGACGAGGCCTAATATGGCGCCAACTCCCCCTTGGTCTGTTTGGCGGCCTCGCTGGCTGACTCCTGTTCCTCTGGGCCAAGCTCCACTGCTGCAGGGTTATCTCCGAGAAATTCCTGCTTGCACAGCCTCAGTGCATCCCCCAGGGCTGCAGCAGCAAGACAAATCCCAACCATTCCGAATTGGACAGTAAAGTCCATTGTCTGCAGGAGGTGAAAGGCAGATATGTTAGCATGGTGTGAACCCCCGTGCCCAACCAGGTCTAACGGGCTACACGGTGGCCCCGGCCTGCACTGTAGCCCCTGCGCTCACATGTCCCACCCCCTCCTCCTTCATCCCCACACTCACCCCATCCCCCTGGCACTCTGCGCTCCGCACCGTACCCCTGTCCCATCGGTGTCTAGCACTGCAGGGGCCTTTGGCCCAGCACCCGTTGCTGCTGGCAGTGGCTCCTGTCCGATGCCCTCCTGTGGGGGCTACCGTGGGTGTTTCCCTTGGGAGGACTGCGGGGTGCCCCGCCTGTGAGTTGTGCCCGGTTGTGGGTTGGGCAGGGGTGTGGGAGTGAGTGTTGGTGGCGTGGACGGGTGGGGGTGGGGCGGTTGGTGGGGTTGACATGTGGTGGAGGGAGGGGTTGGGAGGCGCGGAGGGTGGGGTGGGTGCACCTGAACGGCCGGTGTCACTCTCCGCAATGAGGGGCCACGGTGGGCGGTCAGTGGGATGTGCAGCAGGGTGGCTGCCTTCTAGGCCATGGCAATGGCTGTCCGTGCTGGACCCCCAGTCTGAAGCAGAAATCGTAACCCAATGTCCCATCGTCTGGTTACCCCCCCCCCCCCCCCCCTTACCCGTTACTCCCAGCCCCTCGGCCCTGGTAGAGCCCCCCCCCCCCCCCGGTTACCCGTTACTCCCAGCCCCTCGGCCCTGGTAGAGCCCCCCCCACCCAGCCATGCCAGTGGCAGGAATGCCAGCCCACAGATGTGGTCTCTCTCCCTCAGGTGCGACGAGGCCGTTAAATTCCTGTGAGCTTTGCGACATTTGGGAGACCTCAAGAGTCCAATTAGATCTCGTGAGCCGTCGTCAAGTGTATCTTGCCCTCACTCGGTGGGCTGTTAACTTCACTTAAATATATCTACGCTGGATTCTCCCAACGCCCGGAATCAGAGATCTCGCCATGGCGCGGCACTGGTCCTATAAATATGCACCACGCATAAAGGCACCTGGAGGGTCTCCCAGGCGATTGGAGGCCCCCTGGCAGTCAGGCTCTGGGAGGACTGGTACCCTGACACTCCTTATGCAACACGGGCACCTTGGCACTGCCACCCAGGTATGCTGGCAGTGCCAAGGTGCCCGGGTGGCAAATTGCCTGTGCTGGGGATCCGATCCGGGGTTGCTTGTCCTTAAACGGTGTGCTGAGAGGAGGCTCGAAGACCCTCTAATCTTTAAATTGGGGTGTGCGAGGGGTTCCGGAGGTCGTGGTGGGGGTCAAGGGTTTGGGGCGTCATTCAAAAATGGCGCCCTGAGCTCTTGCTGCACTGATGAGCCGAGCTCCTGCAGGGGCTACAGTGGGTATCCTTGAGTGGCCCGCCTGTTGTCCCCCCCCCCCATTGGATGGCACCTGGTTGTATGTGTGTGTGGGGGGGGGGGGGGCGGTTTAGTGGGGTGGGATGAAGTGAGGGGGTGGTAGGGTCGGCCACCCATATGGCTGGTGGTACGCTGCGCAACTATGGACCATGGCGGGTGGTCAGTGGGGTGCACAGCAAGATGGCTGCCTTGCAGGCCACAGCAATGGTGCTCTGTGCCTGGACATCCCAGTCCTGGGGGGAGGGGGGAGAGGTCACTCCGGCTCCAGTGCCCCTCCCGTGGTCACCCCCCGCGACTCCCCCCCCAGCCCTGGCAGATGACTCCCCCAGCCAACCCTGCCAGTGGCACGACCATATCACACGGTCGCATCTCTGGGTACATGTCACACCCCCTCTCTCCCTCAGCATCCACGGCACCTGTTTCCTGATTTTTATTACCATGGGCAGGATTCTCTGCGCCGAAGTCGCAATTGGCGCGGGGGCGGAGAATGGGCATCAAACCCAAGCTCGGGTCCAATGCAGCTCCCGCGGTCCCCGGAGAATCGCCGCCAATCGCACATGCGCGGTCAACGTGGCGCCGGTCGGGAGCCATTGAAAGAGGCGATTCACTGAGTGCAGCTGGCCGCGTTCCCGATGGCGTGGTTCTCTCATGGTTCCACCTGTCGGGAACTCGGCGTGGCGGCTGCGGACTGATCCGCAGCTGCCCTGGTGGGGGGGCGGGGGGAAATCATTCACGGTGGCCGGGGGGGGGGGGGGGGGGCCTCCAGGATGGCCAGGTTACCGATCGGGGGCCACAGATCCGCGGGCTGGTGCGATCTTTGGGGGGGCGCCTATGTTTTCGGTGCCAGCCATGGTGTGTATCGGCCATGTCGTGCTGGGTGGCTGACACAGGCCTCCGCCGTATGCATGCGCGGACCCCTGACCGGGAGTGCAGGGCCCCGTATCGGCAGCCGGAGCTGAGAGGACTACTCCGGGGCCCGGCTAGGCCCCTGCAAATCGGAGAATCATCCTGGACTTTCTCCAGGAAAGTCCAGAGTGATTCGCCATCGTTTCTTCGCGGACGTGGGTCATAGTCCCATTATTAGCGAATCCCACCCCATATGTGAACCTCGCCGTTGGTAATTCCTCCTGGCAGAGGCCGAGCTTTGCGGGAGCCTCAGAAAAGAACCGATTGGGCCCGCTAATAATATGCCAACTCCGTTTACTTTATGTATGGAGTAGAATACATTGGCACTGTTGTCGAGGCACCGGAGCATGGCATTCTGTCAGGCAACCGGCACCGGCCATGATTTTCGGCTGACAGGCAATTCTCCGCCCAATCGGGTTTCTGAATCTGCTGTCAGCCAACTGAGTATCCTGCCCTTTGTGTTTTATGGATAGACTCGAGAGATTTCTGAAGGCAGCTTGGCATATCGCTTGGCACATTGCACAAAGGGTCATCTGGACTCGAAACGTTAGCTCTTTTCTCTCCCTACAGATGTTGCCAGACTTGCTGAGATTTTCCAGCATTTTCTTTTTGGTGGCACATCGCTATGTTGCTTTAACAGAGACAGGCTCACATATTTTCTTCAACTTGCAGTCGTTCCTGAGTGCAGCTTTGTGTCTCAAAGGTGAGGGATAAATTGCTTTGGTTTTAGCTTTTGAATAGTACAATGTACTGCAGAATCATATCCTTGGTGTGACAAAGGACAATTCTGCTGCTGCCACTAAGGACTCCTGGGCATTTTTCTGAAGCTGGCTACAGACAATTTCGGAATATGCTTTCACAAAAATCACATGTGAATTTTGAGTTGTTATTGGGTGAGAAAGGATGTAAATTGTTTTTGTGCGTTAAAAGCAATAGCGTAAGAGTGGTTTGGGGGATTTCCTTAAATAGAACCCTATAATCTTATTAAATATACATATCAAGCTGCAAACTGAATGCTTTGTCTTTGCAAATGTGCAGCCCTTTGTTTCTGTGCTGTATTGTGAGACTGTCAGCACAGCACTTTTCATACATACACATCTAAAAAGCATGTTGTGCTTTTCACTTCCATGGTCTCCTTGGGAAAGAAAAGCAATTACACTGAAAAAAGAATGTTCTGAGGGGCTGAGATTTATGAATAGGTTGTTTGTAGATGTGAGTAATTTTAGCTTTAAGATGTTTGTCTCAAGTTCTTTGTGCAACATGATGGTAAAAATAAACTGATTCAGGGAAATGGTGTAGTCATGTTAACTGCACATTGTCTGCCTGCAGAAAGAAAGCACTTAACGACACTTGTTTCAACTGAGATGAAAGATGAGATGAACCGGCTGCAATTCTTCGACTGTTGCGATTCAATTTTCCCATCGGCAGTGCACCCCTGCCAGCGCGTTTTCCAGCGACGTGGGGTGGTTTCAATGGGAAATCCCATCGACAAGCAGCTGGAAGATAGAATCCCACTGCCAGCGAGTGGCGCTCCACCGAGAGACCCGTGACTGACTAATCGGAGAATCCCGCCCACTCTCCGGAGGATGTCAAAGTTGAATTGCCTGAGAACTCCCTCAAAGCTGAATAAATGGTTTTGTCCAGAGAGTACCTGAGCCTGACAACAGCTTATATAGTGGGCGAAATTCTCCGCCCCCCACGACGGGTGGGAGAATAGCGGGAGGGCCTTCCCGACATTTTTGCCGCCCTCCCGCTATTCTCCCCCCCCCCCCGCCGAAGTCCCGACCCGAATCGCTGCCGCCGTTTTTTTACGGCCGGCAGCGATTCTCAGCTGTTAGATGGGCCGAAGTCCCAGCCCTTTCCGCCGTTTTTACGAACGGCAAACACACCTGGTCTTGCCGTTCGTAAAACCGGCGTCACAAACTCGCTATTAATAACCATGGCACCGATTGGCACGGCCGTACCACGGCCGTGCCAAGGGTGCCATGGGCCCGCGATCGGTGCCCACCGATCGGGTAGGGGCAGCGGCGTGCAGAGGAGGGGGGCGACGGATGCCCGGGGCCAACGCACCGTCGCCCCCCCTCTGCACGCAGCTGCCCCTACCCCAACCCCCTCCCTTCACCACCCCTACCCCCTTCACCACCCCTACCCCCCTCCAACGCCGCACCCCCACACCCCCACTAACGCCGCACCCCCCCCCCCCACTAACAGAGGAAGGAAGGGGGGGGGAGGAAGGAAGGGGGGGAGGAAGGAAGGGGGGGGAGGAAGGGGGGGGGAGGAGAGAGGGGGGGGGGAGGAGGAGGAGAGAGGGGGGGAGGAGGAGGTGAGAGGGGGGGAGGAGGAGGAGAGAGGGGGGAGGGGAGGAGGAGAGAGGGGGGGAGGAGGAGAGAGGGGGGGAGGAGGAGAGGGGGGGGGAGGAGGAGAGGGGGGGGGGGAGGAGGAGAGAGGGGGGGGTGTGGGTACCGGCCTTCAGAGGGAGGGGGACGGGGTGTGGGTACCGGCATTGAGGGGGGGGGGGACCCGGCATTGAGGGGGGGGGGGGACCCGGCATTGAGGGGGGGGGGACCCGGCATTGGGGGGGGGGGGGGACCCGGCATTGAGGGGGGGGGGACCCGGCATTGAGGGGGGGGGGACCCGGCGTTGGGGGGGGGGGGGGACCCGGCGGTGGGGGGGGGGGGGGGCCCGGCGTTGGGGGGGGGGGGACCCGGCGTTGAGGGGGGAGGGGGGGGACCCGGCGTTGGGGGGAGGGGGGGGACCCGGCGTTGAGGGGGGAGGGGGGGGGGACCCGGCGTTGAGGGGGGGGGGACCCGGCGCTGAGGGGGGGGGACCCGGCGTTGAGGGGGGGGGGAGACCCGGCGTTGGAGGGGGGTAGGTGTGGTGGGGAGGGAGGTAGGGGTGGTGGGGAGGGAGGTAGGGGTGGTGGGGAGGGAGGTAGGGGTGGTGAGGGGGGGTTGAGGTAGGGGTGGTGAGGGGGGGGGGTTGAGGTAGAGGTGGTGAGGGGGGGGGTGGGGTAGGGGGCAGCGGCCGCCGCTGCCCCAAACCCCCCCCCCCAAATGCCGGAACACCCCCCCCCCCCCAATGCCGGAACACACACCCCCCCCCCCCCAAAATGCCGGAACACACACACCCCCCCCCCAAAATGGCGGAACACACCCCCCCCCCCAAAATGCCGGAACACACACACCCCCCCCCCAAAATGCCGGAACACACACACCCCCCCCCCCCCCAAAATGCCGGAACACACCCCCCCCCCAAATGCCGGAACACACCCCCCCCCCCCAAAATGCCGGAACACACCCCCCCCCCCAAATGCCGGAACACACCCCCCCCCCCCAAATGCCGGAACACACACACCCCCCCCCCCCAAAATGCCGGGAACACACCCCCCCCCCCCAAAATGCCGGAACACACCCCCCCCCCAAAATGCCGGAACACACCCCCCCCCCCCCCAAAATGCCGGAACACCCCCCCCCCCCAAAATGCCGGAACACACCCCCCCCCCCCCCCCAAAATGCCGGAACACACCCCCCCCCCCCAAAATGCCGGAACACACCCCCCCCCCCAAAATGCCGGAACACACCCCCCCCCCCCCCCCCAAAATGCCGGAACACACACACCCCCCCCCCCCAAAATGCCGGAACACACTCACCCCCCCCCCAAAATGCCGGAACACACCCCCCCCCCCAACTGCCGGGTCTGTCTCTCTCCTCCTCCTCCTCCAAAATACGCCGGGTCTCACCACTTCCGCAGCTGGAGAAACTGACGCGTATCGCGTCAGTCAGCTGCTAGCCCCTCCGGGAACGGAGAATAGCGGCCTTAAAGAAGGCCCCGACGCCGGAGTGATTAACACCGATTTTTTTCGCAGGCAACCCGCGTTACGAAGGGCTACGGAGAATCCCGCCCAAGGGGTACAGGAATAGACAACCACAAGCTTAGTTAAAGAGGGAGAATTTAAGGAGAACCTTAAAGGGGAAGAGGGAATTAATGAGGCGGAGAGGTTTAGGGAGAAATTTCCAGAGCTAAGGACCTAGAGCATAGGACCATAAAATCCCTACAGTGCAGAAGGAGGTCAATTGGTCCATCGAGTCTGCACCCACCCTCTGAAAGAGCACCCTACTGAGGTCCACCCCTCACCCTATTCCCGTAACTCAGTAACCCCAGCTAACCTTGGGACACTAAGGGGCAATTTGGCATGGACAATCCACCTAACCTGCACATCTTTGGACTGTGGGAGGAAACCGGAGCCACCGGAGAAAACACACGCAGGACCGGGAAGAACGTGCCAGCGCCACACAGTCATCCGAGGCTTACCACTATGCCGCCCTGAATATGGCTGAAGATATGGCCGCTAGTGGTGGGGTAAGAGAGTGGGGGATAGATAAGAGCAGAATTAGAGGCATGCAACATCTCTTGTTGGGTTGCAGAAGGTTACATTGGCCCTTCCCTCAGGCCAGCCGACCATGCCCAGGGCCCTCTGCTCTGCTGCGATGAGGGCCCTCAGGTCCAATGATCCCACTCCAGTCTTTTTCCGCTCCCGGCGGTTGTGGGGGGCCTTCTCCTAGTGCTGGGGAAACAGAAAACAGCAGTGTTAGACAGTCCGACTCATGCAGTCCAGGGGGTGGGTAGTTGATGGCTTCAGTGGCCAGGGAACCCGGCCATGGCGGCTGATACGGGTGTCGGCATGTGGTGCAGGGCGGGGGATTCTGACGCCATCCTGATCGGGGTGGGTGTTACAGGTGTGTGGGACGGAGGTTGGTGCCTGGGGCATAGTGATGCCTACCCACCGTGGTCGCTCTGAGGAGGTCATGCAGTTTTTTTCCTGCATTGTTGGACAGTGTTGCACGTGGTGTTGATGGTGTTTGCCACCTGCACCCAGTCCCGGTGAGCGACGGCGACTGGCAGGCTCCTTCCCGGTGTACACGGTCTCCCGCCCCTCCTCCACGGCATCCGTGAACTTTGGTGTCGCTCTCCTCGCTGCCATCTTGTTGGCTGGGATGGTGTGTGAAGGGAGTGAAGTGTGTATATGCGGATGCAGCTTGTCAGCCTCCTGAGTGTCAATTTCTAAACCCACACCATTTTTCATTGGAATCGACTGTGTTCCATGTGACGCCCGTACTCGCCCCTCAATGGCCGCTGAATCAGTTTTGCTGTCATAGAAGTCCACAAATTCGACCCCATTCTGACCAACTCTATTAGAAAACTTGCGGACATAGCCATGAAGCACATCTGATGATCGATGCCTCAGTTTCCTTTGCAGCACCAAAAGAAGGCAGTGAACCTCTGGCAACCTCAGTGGAAGGTCAGACTGCAGTAATGCAAGATGATTGGAACCTGAGTCTCAGTATCCACTCTTGGACAGCCTGTGTGTCCCAGATCCCGTCTCCTTCTTCCTCAGCCTCCTTTTCTTCCTTCACTTCTTCCTCCTCCCTCTCCTCTCAAGGTGACCTCTGAATGCCTGGTAAGGACTGGGCTGCACCATCATGACAGCTAGCTGGTGTAGGATACAACAGGCCACGATGAGCTTGGACACATGCTTTGGTGAGCGCTGGTTGGAATCTCAAACGTGTTGCGGACAGCAGAATTGTTGTCTTTGATGGTTTTTCCTTGATGTTTTGTTTTATAGGCGTGTGTCCTTATGTGGTTGGGCGGCTGAAGGGAGCCATTAACCAAGTGTATAATGGATATCCCTTGCCACCCAACAACCAGCCTCTAGTTCTTTGTGTTGGTACAAAGATGGCATGTATGCCGGACAACTGCAAGATGCAAGTATTGTGGCTGCTGCCGCCAAGATAATCCGTCTGCACAAAATGTCCTACTGGCCATGGTTGCACACCAGCTGCACATGGATACACTGGTAGTTCCTATGGTTATAAGACATCCCATGTTAGTTTGTGGGACCCTCAGAACCATCAACGTGCAGCTGATCGCACCGTGCACCATTGAAAATACCTGGCAAATCCATGTGCCCTCTCTCCTCCATCTTCTCTCTGGTCAGTGAGGAGATGATGAAATCCCCTCCTTTTCTATACAGGGTTTCTATGATTTCAATGTGATGCGGCAATGGATAACAAACTGTGAGGTTTGTGTATGTCAGCAACCCTTGCCCAGAAAGAATCTCCAGAGTAGAAATTTAGGATGATGTGACCTTGCCGGCCACTTGCATTGTCTTCCTCACACTACTACCTGACTCTCTGTCCGGTAACCATCTCCTTGTTGAAAAATAGGCACCTCAGACACTGTTCCTGGGGTGGAGGGAGGAGAATTATTCCGTAAAGATCCCGGGTAGGTCAGGCCTTTTATTGTGAACCCTCCTCCTCCTCCTCTGTGTGTGCGCTATCCCTTTCTGCTGCTTGAGCTCCATTTTCATATTATCCTTCAGCGAATGACTGCATCTACAGGTTCCGTATGTAAGGTTAGGAATCCTGCAGTAAGTAACTCTTCTCCTGACTCCCCAAAACCTGTCTGCCATCTACAAGGCGCAAGTCTGGAGCAGGATGGAATACTCTCCACTTGCCGAGATGAATGCAGCACAAAATCAAGGACAAAGCAGTCCACTTGATTGCTCCCCCTTCCACAAACCCTTACTCCCTCCACCATCGACGAACAGTGGCAACCGTATATACCATCTACAAGATGCACTGCAGGAACTCGCCAAGGTTCCTCAGGCAGCACCTTCCAAACCCTCAACCGATACCATGTAGAAGGATAAGAGAAGCGATTACCTGGGAACCCCACCACCTGGAGGTTCCTCTCCAAGTCACTCACCACCCTGACTTGGAAATATATCGCAGTTCCTTCACTGTCGCTGGGGCAAAATCCTGGAACTCTCTCCCTAACAGCACAGTGGGTGTACCTACACCACATGGACTATGGACTGCAGAGGTTCAAAGAGGCACTCAAACACCACCTTTCCAAGGGCATTTAGGGATGGGTAATAAATGCTGCTCTAGCCAGCGACATCCACATCCTGTAAATGAATAGCAATCAACTTACAAACCTGGAACCCGCTTGCACCACATCAGGTCACTTCCGCTGATGTCTCCTGGATTATGTCCAGCCAGAGTTGGCAACTATGAATACATGTTAAAGTACAGGGCCACGATATGATAATCGATTAGGAACATGGATTTAGATTTTGTAATCTTCCAAGTATTTTCTGACAGTGGATACCCACTATCAGCCTTAATTGGAAAATTCAGACATGTGTAAAGGTCCTTCCTGTTGTTCCTTTTTATTGCCTTATTTCAACTTTCTTTTATTTTTGCCTTTACATTCTTGATCCATGAATAATTAATGGACATGACCCTTTAAGGCAAGCAGCCTGTAAGCAGTTGTATATTAGTGTATTAGTGACAGAGAGATGGGTTGGGACTTGGTTTGATTGATTAGTTGATGGTCAATGAATTGGCTCACAGGGTTATGCCCTGCCCCGTAACAGGTGGTGATTGGATCTGATCCCACAGGAATTCTTTTCAGACCAAGGTTTGAGTTTGGTTTCAGTTTTGATTCTGGCAGCAAGAAGGATACAAGAACCTCTTTGTTTTATTCCCAGAAAGGGAATGGGTCAGATTTTACGTTAGCTGACACTGAAATTGGGAAAGGCGATTGAGAGGAGAATCGGTTCCAATGCCAAAATTGCGGCAGGCACAGATTTGACGCCAAATTGCAATGCTCCAGCACCTTGGCAATGGTGTCAATGCATTCCGGAATGCACATACAGTAAACACTGTTTGCATATCGTTAACAGGCTCGACCTGGCATTCTCCGGGTCTTCCGCCTCCAATGGGCCAAATTCCCGACGGCGTGGTTCACTTGTGCTTTTAAAAATCAGGAAACCGGTATGGCGGCTGCTGAGGGAGAGAGAGGGATTATGGAATCTATCCAACATTGCCATAGTGCACTGACAATTGTGCCGCTGGCCGGGTGGCTTCTGCCAGGGCCAGGGGGAGCAGTGGGGGGGGTGGCTAGGAGATGGAGTGTGGGGTCGGGGTAGACAGGCAAGGAACACGATTGCCGCAGCCGGCAAGGCAGCCATGCAGCTGCGCACACCGTTAACAGCCCACTTTGAACTTAGTGCTACGGGTCATTTAGGTGTCTACTCAGGGTACCCCCCACCCTCCCCGCCGCCCCGGGTGCCCTCTGGTCCCAGCCGACCCATCAGCTGTATGGGCACGCCAGCACAACAGAACCATATTGTTAGCGGGGAAAGCGTGTGTGGGAATTATAATGTGTATATGCGGCAGCAGCCTGTCAGCCTCCCGAATATCATTACGGACCCGGAGAATCTGGCACCATTTTTCATTGGAATCAATTGTGTTTCATGCGGCACCGGTGCTAGCCCCTCCAGGTGTGGCCCCAGTTGTTCTGTCGTGAAAGTCCACAAATTCTGTGTTGGCATCAACACTTAGTTTCAGAAACGGAGAACCCCACCCTATGTTTCTGAACTGCTAGAGAGCCTGGCTGAATTTACTTACAGGAGAACCATTACAGTGTGTGCAAGCAAACTCCAGACTCTGCTAACTCTCTCCAGAAAAAGCTGATGTGAACCAACCAACACACTCCAGAAAGACAGATGCCTAAAGTCAAACCATGAACTGAAAGTGCAGTTTGATACTCGGTAGGGTGCTCCTTCAGGGGAAGCAGTGAGTATTGCATTTCTAACCTACAGAGTACCTGAATGAATGAATATAAAAAGAAGATTAATACAAGCTGCAAACCAAAGTCTTTAATCTGCAAGCTTGCTGTGAAGAAAAGTGCGTTAAGCCCAACATCTGAAACCGAGACTCTTTTCTTCCCTCCATTTATGATTTTTACCCCTTTCCACTCATCTGTGTTTGTCTGTCTTGTGTATGTAGAGGGTGGGGGCAAGTTAAATTTGGAAATGGGTATTTGCTTGTTTTAACCAGTTGTATTTACTGCATATTTCACGATAGATCTTGTTATAAATAAACAATAATTGAGTTTTCATTTACAAACCTGGTGACTGTGATTATTGGGCAGCCAAGGGTCGCAGACTAAGGGTATTTTTACAAGAAATATTGGTTAATTCACTTGTATTGTGATTCAAGGGCACATGGGGTTGGAATTGACCGTGCCCAGAATGTTGTCACACTTGTACGTAGCCTGGAGAACGGATTATGAAGATGAACACCCAAGACAATACTGTTTAGCATTTCATTTCTGCCAGACACAGAAAAAGGAGAAAGCAGTGAGAACATGAAAGGGAGAAAATAATATGCATTTACAACTCAATTTTCCACTTTTTAAGCTATGCCTTCAGTAGCTGAAGACTCTCAGGAACATGAAAGTTCTTTTTTTAAATAACTCAGGGTGAGATTTTCCAGGCCCACCCACTTGTCGGATCGTCCATTTCCGCTGAAAGTCAATGGGTGTTTGGCTGGACCGTCGAATCCCCTGACAGGTCCTGCCACAACAGGGCTGGAAAATCCTGGCCTCAGTGTTTCAGAAAGATCCTTTAAAGTTCCTGAAACTGATGGGCCTCAGTTTTTCAGATGGCGGAGTGTCAGTTACTGCCATCCGAGAATGCCTCACAGCCATCTCAGCTTGAACGTGTGTCAATTAGGGCAGGCGGAACCTTCGGCCCACACTCAGGAGAAAGTCCTGCCTTAGACATCTAACCTGTATGGTTGGAAGCTCTCCTGTCCCTGCAGCAACAGAGGCTCAGGTAAGCTCAACGGATCTAAGAGTGGGAAGGGTAGTGATGGCCTGGGATAGAGGCGAAGAGGATGATCAGGGTCTTAGGAGAGAGACTGGGGGGGTGGGGAGATGGAGGTTCAGAAGTCTTTGGACCTTAAGGGAGTGGTGCCTGACTCTAGGAAGGGGCTTCTGATGGAGCCCCCTTCCCCCATCCATCCCGCCTGAGATCTAAGATTTTCGGCCTTCTTCTATGTCAGCCAAAACCTCCCGCTAGTCTGAAAGTTGAGTTTGGGTGGGAAGCGGTCCTTCAGGAGCCAACAATTGGCCACCTAATGGTCCCAACGGGGAAAAGGGGGGCTTCATTTCTGAGGCCTTGCCCATCACAGAGTAAAACTGTTGTGTGGTCATGGCGGGCAGGAACCGTCTTCCGCTGGCGGTGATGACGTAGGAAGCCGCACATTTGGGAGCTCCCGTTTCAAACGGACTTTTCGGCTCTTTTTAGAACCCAAAACGGAAATTTTTCGACGTCTCCCGGTGGGAGAAGGTGTGCTGATCGACTTTCTCCGCAGTTCATGACTCGAACTCGGAGTGGAAAGGGGGAAAAAACGGCAGCAGCTCCCCAGAAAAACGGGGGAAGGAATCCAAGATGGCAGCCGGCGGAGCTCCAGAGGAGTGGAAACAGTGGAGCCAGGAGCAACAAGCTGCTCTCCTGCGCTGTTTTGCAGATTTCAAGGCTGAGGTACTGAGCTCTCTGCAGGAAATGAACAAAAGGCTATCGGAGATTCAGACGACCCAGGGTGCTGCCATCAAGGCGTTGCAGATGCAGGCCACTGAACGAGAGGAGGAGGCCGTGGTCCTCGTGAGTAAGGTGGAGGGGC
The DNA here is from genome assembly GCF_902713615.1 of Scyliorhinus canicula. NCBI lineage: Eukaryota > Metazoa > Chordata > Chondrichthyes > Carcharhiniformes > Scyliorhinidae > Scyliorhinus > Scyliorhinus canicula. The sequence goes on from NC_052152.1 coordinate 113,801,023, forward strand.
ACGAGGCACTCCACAAGAAGTCCAAAGATGTGCGGGTTAGGTGGATTGGCCGTGATAAATTGCCCGTAGTGTCCTAATAAAAGTAAGGTTAAGGGGGGGGTTGTTGGGTTACGGGTATAGGGTGGATACGTGGGTTTAAGTAGGGTGATCATGGCTCAGCACAACATTGAGGGCCGAAGGGCCTGTTCTGTGCTGTACTGTTCTATGTTCTATGACTATAAGTGGCAGGACCGCTTCGAGGAGCTTGATCACCGCATGAGGCGGAAAAATCTGCGGATCTTGGGCCTTGCGGAGGGGCTGGAGGGGTCGGACCTGACAGCCTACATGGCTATGATGCTGAACTTGCTAGTGGGGGCCGGGTCTTTCCACCTGCCCCTGGAGCTGGAGGGAGCCCACAGGGTACTGGCCAGGAGGCCTAAGGAGAATGAACCCCCGCGTGCGGTGCTGGTGAGGTTCCACCGGTTCAGTGATCGGGAGTGTGTGCTGCGCTGGGCCAAGAGGGTGAAGAGCAGCAACTGGGAGAATGGGGTAGTACGGATCTACCAGGATTGGAGTGCGGAGGTGGCTGAGCGGCGGTCCGGGTTTAATCGGACGAAAGAGGTGCTTTACAAGAAGAAGATAAAGTTCGGAATGTTGCAGCCTGCGAGCCTGTGGGTAACTTATTTGGACCGGCATTATTATTTCGATTCCCCGGGGGAGGCGTGGGCCTTCGTGCGGACGGAGAAACTGAACTTGAACTAGGGGTTGGGGGTTGCGGGGTCGGTTGTAATGCTTTATTGCTGGTTTCTGCTGTTGCTGTGTTCTCTTTTTCTGTACTTTTGAAATTTTGATATGGTTATTTATGGGGGTGTTGTTCTGTTTTTTTTTGCTGTGGGGCATTGTTTGAATTTTGTATCTTGCGGGGAGGGTTGGGGGGGTTTGTTATATTCTATGTCGGGTTGGGGGTATGGAGTGGGGCTGGTATTTGGGAGCTGCGTCAGAAGGGTGTGGTGGGGCAGTGCAAATGCGCGGGCTTTCCTCTGGTTTCCCGCGCTGCGGGGCTGGGGGGTGGAGACGATGACAGGGGGAGGCGGGGCCTTAACTGGTTCTTCCCCGCGCTGGAGCGGTGCCTGGAGGAGGGATAGGATGGGGGATGATCCCACTTTGGGAGGGGTCGGTTCATTGGCGGGAGTTTCCGGGGTCAGCAGAAGTTAGCTGACCCACCGAAGTAGCCTGGGGGGGGGTGGAGGGAGGGGGGGAAAGGGGAATACCGGGTTGCTGCTGGTAGGGTCAGGAAGGAGCTGGTGGGGGCCGGGGAGACAGAGGTGAGGTGTTGTTGCTGTGGGGATTGGGTCGGGCGGGGGGTGCTGGCCTGGGGCGGGCAGTCGACGGGCTATGACTAGTCGACGGGGGAGGGGGGCGGGACGCCCTCTGATCCAGTTCGTCACCTGGAATGCGAGAGGATTGAATGGGCCGGTGAAGCGGTCGAGGGTACTTGCTCATCTGAGGGGGCTAAAGGCAGATGTGGCAATGCTTCAGGAGACCCACCTCAAGGTGGCGGACCAGGTCCATCTGAGGAAGGGGTGGGTGGGGCAGGTTTTCCACTCTGGGTTGGATGTGAAGAACCGGGGAGTGGCGATTCTGGTGGGGAAAAATGTGTTGTTTGAGGCATCGGAGGTGGTGGCGGATAAGGGGGGTAGGTATGTTATGGTTAGGGGCAGGCTACAAGGAGAGAAGGTGGTACTTGCTAGTGTGTATGCCCCAAATTGGGACGATGCGGGCTTTATGAGGCATATGTTGGGACGGGTCCCGGATCTAGAGGCGGGAGGTCTGATCATGGGGGGGGACTTCAATACGGTGTTGGATCCTTCACTGGATCGGTCCAGCTCTAGGACGGGTAGGAGGCCGGCGGCGGCCAAGGTACTGAGAGGGTTTATGGACCAGATGGGTGGGGTGGATCCATGGAGGTTTGTGATGCCGAGGGCACGGGAGTACTCTTTCTTCTCCCACGTACATAGGGTCTACTCTCGGATAGACTTCTTCATGGTGAGTAGGGGACTGATTCCGAGAGTGGAGGAGGCCGAGTATTCGGCCATTGCAATCTCCGACCACGCTCCGCATTGGATAGAGTTGGAGATGGGAGAGCTGCGGGACCAGCGCCCGTTGTGGCGGTTGGATGTGGGGTTGTTGGCGGAGGAGGAGGTGTGTAGGAGGGTCCGGGCAAGTATTGAGGGGTACCTCAAGGTGAATGATACGGGGGAGGTTCAGGTGGGGGTAGTCTGGGAAGCCCTGAAGGCAGTGATTCGTGGGGAGCTGATATCCATCCGGGCACACAGGGAGAGGAGCGAGAGGAGTGAGAGGGATAGACTGGTGGGAAAGATGCTGGAGGTAGACAGGAGGTACGCAGAGGCACCACAGGAGGGACTGTTGGGGGAGAGGCGCAGCCTGCAGGCTAAATTTGATTTGCTGACCACTAGAAAGGCGGAGGCACAGTGGAGGAAGGCACAAGAGGCAGTGTACGAACATGGTGAAAAGGCGAGTAGGATGCTGGCTCATCAGCTCCGTAAGCGGGATGCGGCTAAGGAAATTGCTGGAGTGAGAGGCAAGAGTGGGAATGTGGTGCGGAAGGGGATCGAGGTGAATGAGGTCTTCAAGGACTTTTACGGGGAACTGTACCGGTCGGAGCCAACGGGGGAGAGGAGGGGAATGGAGAGGTTCCTCGACGGGCTTTCTTTCCCGAAGGTGCAGGGGGAGCAGGTGGAGGGGTTGGGTGCGCCAATTGAGCTGGAGGAGCTAGTTAAGTGGATCGGGCAGATGCAGTCAGGGAAGGCGCCGGGGCCGGATGGGTTCCCGGTGGAATTTTATAAAAAGTTTGTGGACCTAGTGGGCCCCTTGCTGGTGCGGACATTTAATGAAGCGTGGGAGGGGGGGACTTTGGCCCCGACGATGTTGCAGGCGCTGATCTCGTTAATCTTAAAGAGGGACAAGGACAGTGTGGTTCATACAGGCCCATATCTCTCCTCAACGTAGATGCCAAGGTGCTGGCAAAGATCCTGGCCACCAGGATAGAGGACTGTGTGCCAGGGGTTGTACATGAGGACCAGACAGGTTTTGTGAAGGGAAGGCAGCTGAACATGAATGTGCGGAGATTGTTGAATGTCATCATGATGCCGGCGATTGAGGGGGAGGCAGAGATAGTGGTGGCGCTGGATGCGGAGAAGGCCTTCGATAGAGTGGAGTGGGGGTACTTATGGGAGGTGTTGGGGAGGTTTGGATTTGGTGAAGGGTTTATTAGATGGGTGAGGCTGCTATATGAGGCCCCGATGGCGTGCGTGGCCACGAATGGGAGGAGGTCGGAGTACTTCCGGCTTTACCGAGGGACCAGACAGGGTTGCCCCCTGTCCCCCTTGTTGTTCGCACTGGCAATCGAGCCGCTGGCGATGGCGTTGAGAGATTCAGAGAGGTGGAGAGGTTTGGTGCGAGGTGGGGAGGAACATAGGGTGTCGTTGTATGCCGATGACCTGTTACTGTATGTGGCGGACCCGGTGGGAGGGATGCCGGGGGTGATGGAGCTGAGTTTGGGACCTTTTCAGGTTATAAACTAAATTTAGGAAAGAGTGAGGTGTTTTGTGGTGCACCCTGGAGACCAGGAGGAAGGAATTGGTAGGCTCCCGCTTAGGCAGGCAGGGGAGAGTTTTAGGTACCTGGGGGTGCAGGTGGCCAGGGACTGGGGGACTCTTCACAAACATAATTTCACCAGGCTTGTAGATCAGATGGAGGAGGAGTTCAAGAGGTGGGACATGCTGCCATTGTCATTGGCGGGGAGGGTGCAGTCCGTCAAAATGACGGTGCTTCCGAGGTTCTTGTTCCTCTTTCAGTGCCTGCCCATCTTCATCCACAGGGCCTTCTTTAGGAGAGTGACTAGCAGTATCTTGAGCTTTGTGTGGGCACATGGGACTCCAAGAGTGAAGAGGGTTTTCCTGGAGCGAGGGAGGGATAGAGGCGGGCTGGCACTGCCCAACCTTTTGGGGTACTATTGGGTGGCCAATGTGTCAATGGTGCGTAAATGGGTGATGGAGGGGGGAGGGACGGCATGGAAAAGAATGGAGATGGCGTCATGTAGAGGTACGAGCCTGGGTGCCATGGTAACGGCGCCGTTGCCGCTCTCCCCGAAGAGGTATACCACGAGCCCGGTGGTGGCGGCGACCCTAAGAATCTGGGGACAGTGGAGACGACATAGGGGGGAAACAAGGGGCTCAATGGAGGCTCCATTGGGTGGCAATAATCGGTTCATCCCGGGGAACAAGGATGGGGGATTTAGGGGGTAGCAAAGGGTGGGCATCAGTAAATTGAGGGACCTGTTTATTGGCGGGAGGTTTGCGGGCCTGGGGGAACTGGAAGATAAATTTGGCCTTCCCCAAGGGAACATGTTCAGATGCTTGCAGGTAAAGGCGTTTGCTAGGCGACAGGTAGAGGGATTCCCTTTGCTGCCCTCGCGGGGGATGATGGACAGAGTGCTTTCGGGGGTGTGGGTCGGAGAGGGGAAGGTGTCTGACATCTATAAGGTAATGCAGGAGGTGGAGGAGTCGTCAGTGGAGGAGCTGAAGGCTAAATGGGAGGGGGAACTTGGGGAGCAGATAGAGGACGGGACTTGGGCAGATGCCTTGGAGAGAGTCAACTCTTCCTCTTCATGTGCGAGGCTTAGTCTCATCCAATTTAAGGTGCTGCACCGGGCCCACATGTCCGGGACTAGGATGAGTAGGTTCTTTGGGGGTGAGGACAGGTGCACCAGATGTTCGGGGAGTCCAGCGAATCATGCCCATATGTTCTGGGCATGCCCAGCACTGGAAGAATTCTGGAAGGGGGTGGCGGGGACGGTGTCGAGGGTGGTTGGATCCAGGGTCAAACCAGGGTGGGGACTCGCGATTTTCGGAGTTGCGGTAGAGCCGGGAGTGCAGGAGGCGAAAGAGGCCGGTGTCCTGGCCTTTGCGTCCCTAGTAGCCCGTCGAAGGATCTTGCTGCAGTGGAAGGATGCGAGGCCCCCAAGTGTGGAGACCTGGATCAGTGACATGGCGGGTTTTATAAAGTTGGAAAGGGTCAAATTTGCCCTGAGAGGATTAGTACAAGCGTTCTATAAACGGTGGCAGCCTTTTCTGGACTTCCTGGCTCAAAGATAGCTATCTTGGTCAATAGCAGCAGCAACCCGGGGGGCGGGGGGGGGGGGGGGGGGGGGGGGAGGAGGGAGAGAGAGGGGGGGGGGGGAGAGAGGGGGGGGGGGGTTCCTTATTATAGTTTCTATTTTTTTTTCGCTACGGTTATGTAACTTAACATTGTGTTAATTTAAGTTGTTGTTAATATGTTGGGTTGTTCATTGAGGAGGGGCGAAGGTTCATGATTGTTGTCATTATTGTTATTGTTGGTATTTTTGTATGGTTTGATGATGTATAAATTCAAAATTTTTCAATAAAAATTATTTTTAAAAAAAAATATGGCGGGCGGGAACCCAGAGGGAACCCCATCCCTTCAATTTGACACTCCCTTCCTGCCAATGGTGGAGGGTAAAATTCTCGCCCATGGGAACTGCTTTTGGGTGCGTCATTGGCTGAGCGGCAGTTTGGCTGAGGTAAAAAAATGTTTCAGAAGAAAAATGCCGGTTTTATTGTGAAGACTAAATTATTGAATAAAAAATACATTTTACCCGGAAAAGCAAAAGAGGAATTAAAATTCAAAAGATGTTGACCTTGAATATTGAAACTCTTTAACATAGTGTAATGTGAAGATTCTGAATCATTGGTCGCTCATGATATGCTTTGTAGCATCATTCTGACTCATTGAAATTTATTGGAAGCTTTAGTATCAGTCGGTGCTACAATGCAAATGCAGTCTCCATGAATCATTCAGGTGCTTTTAAGTAAATGACACTACTAAGGAATCACAGTTTTAGGAATTTTATCCTCCAACAGCAAACCAAGGGCTGATTCTTCATGATCAAAGCAGAATACTGCGGATGCTGGAAATCTGAAATAAAGTCAGAAAGTGCTGGAAAATCTCGACAACAACTAAGAGAGAAATGGGGTTAACGCTTCGTTCCAAAGAAAACTCATATTGAGCTGGAAATGTTAACTTGGGTGTGAATTTTAGATCTTTGAATCATCTGGCAGGACTGGAAGTGGGTGAGCAATCGCTCCCTGCCTCCATTACAGGCTGACTGGCCAACTAACTGGCGGCCAGCGTGGAACTTGTGTTGAGGGAGGCTCAGCGCTGAGAGCGGGAGGAGAGTGGGCGGTGGAATGATTGAAAAATATGAAATGAAATGAAAATCGTTTATTCTCACGAGTAGGCTTCAATGAAGTTACTGTGAAAAGCCCCTAGTCGCCACATTCCGGCACCTGTCCGGGGAGGCTGGTACGGGAATTGAACCATGCTGCTGGCCTGCTTGGTCTGCTTCAAAAGCCAGTGATTTAGCCCAGTGAGCTAAACCAGCCCCGAAGCTGTAGCTGTGGGCTGGAGACTGTTATGCTTGGGGATATGTTATGTCTCAGAGAGGTGCGTTAATCTTTAAAGGGGCAGACAACTGTGAAGATATACCGTGCAGTAAAGAGTGGCTGAGACACTCTGGGCGATATCCTCTCAACCCGGGGCCGGGCCAGAGAATCGCCACGACCGGCGCGAATTGGGCCACGCTGCCCCGTCACCGGGACACAATTCTCCGGAGAACAGAGAATCGGCGCCATTGGCGCCAGCGCAATCGGTGGGGCGCCAGTCGGGGGCCGCTCTACGGGCCCCCCCCCCCCGCCGATTCTCCGCACGGGATCGTTCCACGCCGGCCCCTGTAGCCCTATGCCATGTTGCGTCAGGGTCGGCGCGGAGAAGGGAGACACCGAGCATGTGCGGAAATCGCACCGACCCACTGCGCATGCGCAGGCCCGCGTCGCCCATCTGACTCCAAGATCGGCAGCTGGAGCGGCGTGGGTGACTCCAGTGTCGTGCTGTAGGGGTCAGAATTGCTGATCCTGAGGCCATGTTGACGCCGTCGAGAAACGCGATGGCATTTACGATGGCGTCAACACTTGGCTTCAGGATCAGAGAATCCCGCCGCCTGTCTTCTGAACCTGGAACCCATGCTGGGCCTGGTGGAAATGGACGCAGCTACTTGGCACCTACCACCACAGAAAATCTATGGTGTAAAGGAGGCCACTTAGCCCATCAAGCCTGCCCCAACACTCTGAAAGAGCACCCTACCTCGGCCCAATCCCCGCCCTATCCCCATAACTCCATGAGCCCACCTAACCTGCACATCTTTGGACACTAAGGGTCAATTCAGCATGGCCAATCCACTTAACCTTGGACTGTGGGAGGAAATTAGAGCACCCGGAGAAAACCCACGCAGACACAGGGAGAAATTGCAAACTCCACACAGACAGACACCCGAGGCCGCAATTGAAACAAGGTCCCAGGAGCTGTGAGGCAGCAGTGCTAAACACCGGGCCATCGTGCTAACCCTGAAGAAGATGTGGACGGAGGTGGCATCTTTGGTTGGCAGTCATGGGGTGAGTATTGAGTCCCCTGTGTAGGCGGGGAGAGATGTGTTTGTGTGTGACTGCACTTGTTGGGCACCCAGGTGTGAAGCTCCGGGCTTCATTTGGTACATCTTCTTGTCCGATAAAGACTGAATGTGAGTGAACAGGATGGCTGGCGTGGATCAAAAGGTGAAGTGCAGCAATGTGAGGGCACCTATACTGGCTTTGAGGAGAAGGAATATTCTGGCTTGTAGAGGGAGATTCAATGAAAGCACTATTGGCTTTACAGGAGAAAAGGAACCACAATGCAAAGGAGCGAGATGCTGGTGTCCCTAATCTGTTGTTGCTATGTCAGCAGAGGAGCAAATCCTGGAGATGGCTTGTGAACATGGATAAAGATCCAATGGTTGCAAACCGGCAGAAGCCTTGGAGGATAGTCAGAGTCCAGTGGATAAGGGATTGGGGGAGGGTCTGAGAGCTGAAGGGCAGCAGTTGTAAGACTGACAGGTGAAATCCACTCATCCCTATTGCTTGTCCATTCATAAGTCTCAGCCAGATGTCCATTCTGAGAGTCAACCAGCCTGCCTGCACTCTGAATCATCAATGTTTCTGGATACTTACATATGTGGAACAACCTCCCGACCGCAGAAGTACCCGAAAGATCTTCCCTTGACATCAGAGGATAATCTACACCTGCATTACATCCTCTCTCTGCACCACGCACCACCACAAGGTATAGGCACATAGGTGAGCATGGGTCTTCTGGAGCAGAGGGTAATGCACACTGGGAAAGGCATGTCACAATGCCTTTGGAGGCAGAGAGTGCACAATGCGCTGACAATAGGATTGCTGGAAACCAGGGCGATGTTGAGCCCAAGGCAGATGGTGACCCTCAGGCATCGCCCATAAGGTGGAAAATGCTGGATGATCAATGGGATGCATGCGAAGATCTGGTAGATTTCCCTCCATGCCATAGTCTCTGTATTGGAGGAGGCCATGCAGAGCGTGAGCACCACAGTAGCCCACAGGTCTGAGCACACAGCATCCTCCATTGGGAGAGTGGTGACTCTGTCAGTCCATGCAACAGTTCTAGGAACTCAATCATGGATTTCTGGGGGTTGCGTTTATACCTGCGAACCCATACACTCACAGGTTTATGTTTCCTCAGCGGGTCACTGCCAATGTGAGAGAGAGATGGATGAGGCGCCGAGTGGCTCTGTTGGCACTCTGTCTATCTCTGGTGAGCAGAGACGCTCAAATACATCTCATGTTGGCAGATGACCTGCAGCCCACATCTGGGGGTTCCTGTCAGGACACCCCTAAGGATGGCAGCAGCTCCTCTGCTCCTCTGCCAATGACCGTTGCATCTGAGGAGACCGCGATAACTGAGATTTGCCCAACTCTGCGCTGGACTCTCCGTCCCATTTGGGACCCTCACAGTCCTGGCCACCAGAGTTTGGCTGCCAAAGTCATCAGAGCCAACAGGGCGTCAGTGTCAGCAGCCAGCCTCCAATCCAGCTGCTAGTCAGCAGGAAGCCCATGTAAGTGGAAATGTGAGTCACTGTGATCACAGAAGGAGTTTCATGGTGAATCATTCCTCATTGTCACTTGTGCAATGGTGTATTCATATGTCACAAATCACTCTTAAAAAGAGCCATCATGTCAAATGGCCTGATTAGCACAATAAAGTACTTATGTAACAGTTGAGGAGCGTTAGAAGTTGTGTGCAACACAATGATTAGTCTGCAAAGTTTATTTCTGAGGGAGGGACTGGAGAGCATGGTGTCAGAAGGCCTGAGCACAAATGTGGTGGTCTGTCCACAGTCATTAGGACTCCTAGGGTCCTATTGAAAAGGGCCTCCCTGGTTTCCCTGGCTCCCATAAGTATCCTCATTGCTGGATATTGTTCATCACTCTGGAGCTGATCAGGTTCTTCCTCAGGTTCAGCACTGAGTCCATCCCCTGCGGCTTCTGGAACAACATTACCGTCTTCACCCTCCATAAGTTCTCCTCTAGATTGTGTAGGGCATAGCAGACTGCCACAATAAGGGAAACATGTTCTGGAGGGGTTTGCAGTGATCCTCATGAGCAGTACAGGCAGCGATACCTCATTTTCAGTAGGCCCATCAATGCTTGTCCTTGTGGAACATAGAACAGTACAGCACAGAACAGACCCTTCGGCCCTCGATGTTGTGCCGAGTTTTGTCCGAAACCAAGATCAAGCTATCCCACTCCCTGTCATTCTGGTGTGCTCCATGTGCCTATCCAATAACCACTTGAAAGTTCCTGAAGTGTCCAACTCCACTATCACAGCAGGCAGTCCATTCCACACTCTAACCACTCTCTGATAAAGAACCTACCTCAGACATCCCTCCTATATCTCCCACCCCCAACCTTATAGTTATGCCCCCTTGTAATAGCTACATCCACCCGCGGAATTAGTCTCTGAACGTCCACTCTATCTATCCCCCTCATCATCTTATAAACCTTTATTAAGTCGCCTCTCATCCTCCTTCGCTCCAATGAGAAAAGTCCTATCTCCCTGACCTTTCCTTATAAGAACTATCCTCCAATCCAGGTGCATGACTCCAGTTATAGCTCTCCTCAGCAGGCATCCTAGGTTGTCAGGGTAAAACTGGCTTTTGCTATTCTAAGTATAGTGCCCTAAATACATATGAATTCTACCAATTTATTTGTGTATTTCCTTCACACTTAGTCGAATCTCTGTGCTGGGCACTAGACCAATGTGCCCAGTCTCTATACTGCATGATGGCGTTTCTTTCAGGAAAGTGCTGTCCATGATTCGTTGAATGGTTGGCAGGGTACCTGGAGGAAGAAATAGCAAAACTTGCGAACGGGGCAAGTTTTGCTGAGTTGACTTCCTACCCATCCTGCTTGATAACAGGACCTGGGCGTGAAAATTAATCCGACTGACTCCCCTTGGGGAAGGACGACAGGGAGAGAGTGACTACTGGAACATCCCACTTGAGTCCCAGAATCAGAAGAGTGGACCCAGATCACACACTGTCCTCGAAGGAGCAGAGGAGCAGCACCTGCCCGACTAGGAAAGTAAAACATCATTGCAAAGCTCAACCCTTTGGCCTCTTCTAGTCCACATTCACTTTGTAGCTGGCTTGGACTGGAAGGGAACCCAGTTAAAATTGCAGTCATGTCCAGACATCATCATCATCAAGAGCCAACATGCATGTGTGAAAAAGGACCCTTGGTACACTAAAGGCAATTGAAAGCAGGTTTGGCTGATGGGTGACTGATCTAAATCCCCCTATATTTCTCTTACCCCCAGTTTTGAACTGCAGAGCACTCAGAGACCCTGTCACACTTTCAGACCTCCATTTGCCAACCCACCTTTTCTTACTAAATATTTTCAGAACAGTTGCACAATCTTGTTGATTTGCATTTCTGAGGGCATGCCATAGAGCTGACAAAAAATTTTGCTTTGCCTAAATTTAGATTTAGAATTTAGATTTAGAACAGTGCAGCACAGAACAGGCCCTTCGGCCCTCGATGTTGTGCCGAGCAATGTTCACCCTACTCAAACTCACGTATCCACCCTATACCCGTAACCCAACAACTCCCCCTTAGCCTTACTTTTTAGAACACTACGGGCAATTTAGCATGGCCAATCCACCTAACCCGCACATCTTTGGACTGTGGGAGGAAACCGGAGCACCCGGAGGAAACCCACGCACACACGGGGAGGACGTGCAGACTCCGCACAGACAGTGACCCAGCCGGGAACCGAACCTGGGACCCTGGAGCTGTGAAGCAATGATGCTAACCACTATGCTACCGTGCTGCCCCTAATGTTGAAACCTAATAAGTTGGAGGTGTCAGAATCCTGCACAGTTCCTGTGGTACAAGGGAAAGGTAAGACAGATTGCAAAGCAGTGATAAAATTACAGAGAATGCAGTTTACTGATGTTCTATTTGACTCATGCCATGAGCTGAGGGGCAATACATTCCGTTGTTAAGCAACTGATTGCTGTTTTCTGTTAATATTTAAACATGCCATGCTGCTTTGTTATGGTCCTGATTGTTTCGACGTTGTCTTAATTGTTTTGTTCCATTTAATGGTTACAAAATTGCTCTTTTAATTACTGCTATCTGTGATCTCATATATCATCTCCAGCACACACTGCTCTGACCTAACTTCTCTCACTGTGTGGGGTTAGTGGAAAATAGGAACATTTGTTGCCATCAAATTTGTGTTGCTTAATGATGTGGATACGAGTATATATTTAAAAATCACCTTCCAACTAACCATGATTCCCATGTCACCTTAAAATCATGGTTATTTTCTTTCTAAAACATTACCATTATACCATTGAATATTACCCTTTAATTTAAATACACATGTTTGTATCCTAGATATATTTTGCCGAACTATTAAACAGAGTAGATAAAGGCTCCAGATTTACTCAGGGCCAGTGAGGGAATATCAAATTATAATGAAACTGGTGTAACATTGACAACCTACCAGGATATCCTGGGAATATTCAGGGGCCGGGTTTTCAAAGTGGGCTTTGGAACTCAACACCCAGATGAATTTTGCGTCCCTACCCTATGCCTCAACTTACTTTTAAAGGTAGATGTGATGTTCTTTGTGTTGCTTATTTCAGGATGGTTGGCGTAGTGTTCACAAAGACCACAAAATAGCTTGAACTTAAACAAAGCTATAAATTTCTGAACACTACTAATTTGGATCCGACATGTACTCCGAAAGAATACACAGTTGATTAATAACATTTAACTACATTCATCTGCAGCTAATCGTAATACTGATATAAACCATGATCTGCTCTCACTTACACTATTGGTATCTCTGACTCACTCTAGCTAACTCCTGCATTCACTCTCCCCACAAGGCTTAGCAAACTGCATTATATAGTGGAACTGGAGTGTAACTGTAGCTCCCTCTAGTGGCTACTCTGGACACTTCATTAACCCTTGCAGTTCTTACAATTATGAGAATACCACAGTAGATGCCTGAATTCAGCAGGATCTCCCCTTACAAGCACTTTTAAACCATCCCAGAGGTTTCTGGAGCCAGATACAAAGGCCAGGACTTTCCTTCTCGGGGCAGGCAGGGGGGAGTTGGGAAAATTCCCGGCCTACTGGCCTCAGGAGAAAGCAGCCGCAACATGATCTTCATTGCTGGAGGCTGGGTGTCGGCTGGGAAGAAATGCAAGGCAGCCACCGGGTATGCAGGTTATGGAAGTGTGCAGTTCAAAAGGCCCACTTCAGTGCTGTGGGAATTTATGGGAATTTAGGGCAGCACGGTAGCATGGTGGTTAGCATAAATGCTTCACAGCTCCAGGGTCCCAGGTTCGATTCCCGGCTGGGTCACTGTCTGTGCGGAGTCTGCACGTCCTCCCCGTGTGTGCGTGGGTTTCCTCCGGATGCTCCGGTTTCCTCCCACAGTCCAAAGATGTGCGGGTTAGGTGGATTGGCCATGCTAAATTGCCCGTAGTGTCCTAAAAAAAAATTAAGGTTAAGGGGGGGGGGGTTGTTGGGTTACGGGTATAGGGTGGATACGTGGGTTTGAGTAGGGTGATCATTCCTTGGCACAACATCGAGGGCCGAAGGAGTGTGAGATACCTATATCCTCAATGGAGCCGGCCAAGTCGGATGTGTTGAATGTGGGTTTCTGACAGGGAGCAGCCCGCTCCCAAATATTACACAGCCTGAAAATGGGTTTGGGAATCCAAGAATCGGGACCTACTCACCATTTTTAAAGGTCTTCCAGTCAACTCAACTCAGTGATAAACCAAGTCGACCTCCGGGACAGAAATATTTGTCTCGCGCTCATACCAGGTTCTGCTCCTGTTGGAAATTGAAAATCCTGCTCCAAGAGCGTCTTGCACTTTGCTGTAAGCAACCCAGGAGAAACAATCGCGGAAACATAATTTTAAAGAAATGTTTCTTGCACATTCTTTTTTATTAGTTATATAAATGTCAGCCAATCCTATCATCAGTTTTCATAGGAACCATTTAAGCACTGGATGTTCTGAGATGTCCAATAATATGGACCATCTAACTAGAAACATGGATTTGGAGTTATCTCTGATATATACTGTGAAGTACTGACTTCCTTTCATATAGCACTTTCAGAATCTCAGGATACCCCAAGGGTACCATTGGCTGGCGCTGCCCTTGCCAGTGGTACACTCCGCGTCCATAGCCACCATCCGGCACCCCCCCCCCCCCCCCCCCCCCCCCCCCCCCCCCCGCAGGTGCTACTGTGGGCTTTGCCCTTGGGCGGGCTGTATGATGTCCACCGGCTGGTGGCGGTTGTTGGGGCGGGGTGGTATGGTTGAGGGTGGGTTGCGGGAGTGGGGGCTGGAGTGTGGGAGTGGTGGGTTTGAGGTTGGGGGCTGGGGTGCGGGGATGGTGGGGTGGGGGAACCCTTACGGCCTTTGGCACTCTGCAAAACCAGAGGCCAAGATGGGTGGTCAGTACGGTGCACAGCAAGATGGCCGCATTGCAGGCCTTGGCAATGGCGGTTCATGTCTGGACACTGTCCCAGTTGCATGGAGGGGTCACCCACGGCCCATCCTTCCCTTCATCCCCCCTCCCGGCCCTTGCAGGCCCCCCGCCACCCAAGCTGTCCCGGCCAGAGGCAGGACCGGCAGCCCACGGTCGGGCCTCTCCATGTCCTGCCTCCTCTATCTTCCTCATCAGCCATGGTGTCTGTTTCCAGACTTTTAAAAGAAAAAGTGAACCTCACCGCTGGGAATTCTCTGGGGGAGGCGGGGAATTGAAGAGGCTCCTAAGAATACCGGATCAGGCGCGCTAATGATACGCAAAGGGTGTTTACTGTATGTGCGGAGTGGAATGCATTGGCGCCGGAGATTTGAGATTTGGCGTGAACCTGGCGCCGACCCTGATTTTGGCATCAAAACCGATTCTCAGCCCAATCACCTTTCCCAATTCCGGCGTCGGCTGACAGAGAATCCTGCCCCTTTATCTGTAAGATGGCATCTCTGACGATACATTGTCTCAGTACTGCATTGCAGTGTCAGCCTTGTGCTTTGGCCTCTGGAGAGGACCTCAAGTCCACAATCCCCTGACTCGATCAGAGGCGAGAGTGCTGCCCAGTGAGTCACAGCTGCCTGACAAATTTCAGCAGCAGTTTCTGAGAGATACAATTGCCAGTTTAACACCCGCCTGTGAGAGGCTGTCAAAACCTTCGGAAGTGAAAGGAGAACTTAATTGATGCAAATGTTCCAGCAAACCCAAACCCTTGTCCTCTGCACACAGGATTCCATAATTAGCACTCATGCTGGAGTATCTTCTTTGCAGCCGTTCACTTTGTCTCGTCAGCATTGGTCTCAATCCTTGTGGGAAAGAAGCACAACAACCTCGGCAGTTCCTGCAGCTGGTGTGGAGTCGTTTGTACGCAGCGACAGAGATGACTTCTTGATCTGACAACCCACAGGCTGCAGTAAATATGCCTTCAAGCAGGAAAGCACTTTGAGGTAGAACTGGGGCTAGGGGAGTGCACAAGAGAGATGAGGCTGTACACCTTGCATTACAACCTGTGTAGCTGAAGCATTTTGTGTCCCTCTACATTAACCTTAACGCACTCACGTTGTCTGCAGTCACGACATATGCCAGACACCGTGCTGGTTTCTGAGCGAGATAGTTGGCTATTGACTGTCAATAAAAGCTTCTTAAAAGCAACCAGGAGCCAACAACTTCAATAGTATTCTACTGGAATTCTCCCTTCGATTGCAGGCAAACACTTGGCAACCATAAACTTCAGTAAGAAAGCCTCGCTTTCCTGTAAACTGCATAGCTGCATCAGCATTGGAAACAGCAGAAGGGATAATCAGTGATGGAGCTCAGGTGAAAATGTTGTAATTGTCTAACACTGCTGGTAGCCTGCCAGTAATACCGCATCAGTCAGATCACAAAGTAAATTGTGATGAGGAAGTCCCATCCAGACAAATTCTGCAATACCCCCAATTATTTCTTCAATAATTCTAAATATTTGTCCCCATGCATCTCTGAACCCAGAAATTTATTCTACACGTCAATCACTTATTTTGAGAACACATTTCTTTTTTTTAAATTTTATACATTTAGAGTAGCCAATTCTTTTTTTTTCAATTACGGGGCAATTTAGCATGGCCAATCCACCAAACCTGCACATCTTTGGATTATGGGGGTGAAATCCACACAGACACGGGGAGAATGTGTAAACTCCACACGGACAGTGACCCAGGGCCAGGATTCGAATCCAGGTCCTCAGCGCCGTAGGCTGCAGTGCTAACCACTGTGCCACGTGCTGCCCCGAGAAGACATTTCTAGCATGTGTTCCAAATTTACTTTTTTTCAGGTTTGATCCTGTGTCCTCTCAGAGTTCAGTGTGAAGTAATTTTCCAGTTCTACTTCTTCCATGCCATATTGTGTACATTGTACCGTACAAGGTCACCGGCACAAATGCCCTTTCACAGGGTGGCACGGGTGGCACAGTGGTTAGCTGAGGCCCCGGGTTTGATCCCGGCCCAGGGTCACTGTCCGTGTGGAGTTTGCACAGTCTCCCCGTGTCTGTGTGTGCAGGGAAAGTGGATTGGCCACGCTAAATTGCTCCTTAATTGGGAAAAATAGAATCGGGTACACTAAATTTATTTAAAAAAAGAAAAAAATGCCCTTTGAGTCGTCAGGCCTTGTTTCCTTGGTCTCTGATCATATTTCAGTCTGTCACATATTTTCCCCTGTGAGGCCCTTGATCTCCCCCACAATCCTCATCAACATGTCTGGGGTGGGATTCTCCCCTACCCGGCGGGGGGTCCCGGCGTAGCAGAGTGGCGCCAACCACTCCGGCGTCGGGCCTCCCCAAAGGTGCGGAATTCTCCTCACCTTTGGGGGCCAAGCCCTCACACTGAGGGGTTAGGCCCGCGCCGAAGCGGTTGGCACCACACCGACTAGCGCCAAAACCGGCACCAGCGTACTTTGACGCCCAGCGCCAGGGCTGGCCGAAAGGCCTTCACGGTTCGTGCATGCGCCGGTGGTGACATCAGCGGCAGCTGCCGCTGACGTCACCACTGGCGCATGCGCGCCGGGGGATTCTCTTCCGCGTCCGCCATGGTGGAGGCCGTGGCGGTAGCGGAAGAAAAAGAGTGCCCCCATGGCACTGGCCCGCCCCCTGATCGGTGGGCCCCGATCGCGGGCCTGGCCACCGTGGGGGCAACCCCCGGGGTCCGATCGCCCCGCGCCCCCCCAGGACCCCGGGGCCCTCTCGCGCCGCCGATCCCACCACCACCAGAGGTGGTTCAAACCTCGCCGGCAGGTGAGGCTTCCCAGTGGCGGGACTTCGGCCCATCGTGGGCCGGAGAATCGCCGCAGGGGGCTCGTCGCTCGGTGCGGTGCGTTTCCCACCTCCGCCAATTCCCGGGTGGCGGAGAATTTCTGCTACGGCGGGGACGGGATTTTCGGCGGTCCCGGACGATTCTCCGACCCTGCTGGTGGTCGGAGAATTTCGCCTCAGATCTCCCAGATTTCCCCATCATAATAACCCTCAAATGCATGCCCCCCATACCTCTTCACCCACCCTGAGGCTTTCACTTCCCCATCCTCAAAAGTCTCCAATTCTGCCCTACTGCTGTCCAAACCATTCCCCAGGCTGACTCCATCTTGCTCCCCCTCTCGACTTTATCCTTCAACCCTCCTCCCCTCCTGCTCAACAGCTACTGCTGCAACAGGCTCATAGCATCTGGATGGGCTTTATTGTAGTCAATGTGGAGCCCTGGAGAGCTAGGTCAAAACTTGTTTATTTCCTGCTCACTGGAGCTAAGTAACAGTCGAAGTCCCAGCTGGGATCATCCCGAGATGCCAGCTGCTTCCTGGGCCAGCTTTTATGTTGCGGGATGAACGAGCCCTGCTGTTGGGTCTCCACACCTCAGCTGGGAGCTTGCACTGCACAGGAGATCAATCAGGTTGTCAGCCTTCTCAACCAATTATCATGAGCAGGCGTGATGGTGACTGGATGCAGTGTTGTAAGAGGTATGATGACCTATTCAGGGCAGGGAAGTTGGGTGCAAGGACCATTCAATACATCCTGATGTGCACCTAACTCCAACCTTCCTCACTTTGCATTCCCAAGTCTAATTCTGCATATTACCCCTCTTACCAAGTTACCTTGCCTTTGCACACATCCCTCACTTATGTGCACTGCCTCACATCTCCATCTGAACGTGCACCACTGACTCTCACCTTTAGCATATTACAATGTCACAATTAACACTCATGGCAATCATCAACAAATGTCCATCCATCCAATCAATACATTCCATCACTCTCACAAGTATCCAGATAGTCGTTGTATTATTTCATGCGATGTGGCTATTTCTGGCAAGGCCAACCTTTTTTGCCCATCTCTAATTGCCCTTAAGAAGGTGGTGGTGCGCTGCCTGCGTGAACTGCTGCAGTTCATGTGGTGTAGGTACACCCACAGTGCTGTTAGGGGGGATGTTCCAGGATTTTGACCCAGCATCAGTGAAGGAACGGCGATATATGTCTAAGTCAGGATGGTGAGTGGTCTGGAGGGGAACCTGCAGGTGGTGGTGTTCCCATGCGTCTGCTGCCCTTGTCCTTCTAGGTTTTACAGGTCATAGGATGGTATGCTGCTCTTAAAGGTAGTTTGGGGAGTTGCTGCAGTGGATCGTGTATATGGTACACGGTGGCACAGTGGTTAGCACTGCTGCCTCACAGTGCCAGGAATCTAGATTCGATTCCCGCATTGGGTGACTGTGTGTGTGGATTTTGCACATTCCCCCCATGTCCAGGTGGGTTTCCTCCGGGTGCTCCGATTTCCTCCCACAGTCTAAAGATGTGGAGGTTAAGTGGATTAGCCATGCTAAATTGCCCCTTAGGTTGGGGTTGCAGGATTAGGGTGGGGGATTGGGCCTAGGTAGTGTGGTCATTCAAAGGATTGGTGCAGACTCGATGGGCTGAATGCTCTTTCTGCACTGTCGAAATACCACAGTGCATCGTTGGTGGAGGGAGTGACAAGCTGATAAACAGACCACTTTGTTCCTGATGGTGTCCAGCTTCTTGAGTGTTGTTGGAGCTGCACTATTCCAGACAAGTGGAGAGTATTCCATCACACTTGATTTGTGTCTTGTAGATAATGGGCAGACTTTGGGGAGTCAGGAGGCGAGTTACTCACTTCACGAGGTTGATGGTGGATGTTTCAGCGTTTTTAATGCTGTTGTCAGGGGGAGATGGATGGATTCTCTCTTGTTGGAGATGGTCATTGCCTGTCATTTGTGTGGTGAGAATGTTACTTGCCACTCGTCAGCCCAAGTCTGAATGTTGTCCAGGTCTTGCTGCATATGGACGCAGACTACTTCAGTACTTGAGGAATTATAATACTGAACATTGTGGAATCATTAATGAACATCATCACTTCTGACCTTATGATGGCGCGAAACTCATTGATGAAGCAGTTGAAGATGATGAGGCCTGGGACACGAGGGAGGTGGGATGACTGATGAGGCCATATCCTATGTGAAGCAGGTGAGAATGAGGGCCTCCCTGGCTCTCTAGTCTTTCCAGACGCTCTCTGATGCCTTTTTGTCTTCCATCCTCCAGCTGGTCCTGCTGGTCGACCCGGAGCTCGTCCTCCTGTCCCTCCTGATCTGGCACCTCCTCGTCTTTCTCCTTGGAGGTGGCCAAATATTCCACCCCTCCCCCTCCACCTCCAACACGTCATCCCGCTGCTGTGCCAGGTTGTGGTGGGCACAGCCGACCACCACAAAGTGGGCGATTCTCTGGAAGGTGTACTGCAGGGCACCACCAGACCGGTCGAGGCATCGGAACCATATTTTGAGCAGTCTGCTGTACTGCTCAATGATAGCCCAGGTGGCTGCATGGGCCTCGTTATATTGGGTCTCCGCATCGGTCACAGGCCTCCATACTGTCGTCACAAACCAGGTCCTCAGCGGGTACCCATATCCCCCCAAGAACCAACCGGCCATCCTGGAGTGGTCCTTGAAGAGGCCAGGGATGTCCGACTGCCCCAGGATGTAGCTGTCGTGCACACTCCTTGGGAAGTGTGCACACATCTACACGATCTTCATGTGGTGGTCGCACACAAGTTGTATGTTGAGGGAATGGAACGCTTTCCTGTTAATGTAGGGCATCAAATCGGCGCCCGCTACAATTTTGATGTTGAAACCTCTTCTCCGCTCAACCACATTTCACGATTTCGGAGTCAGTGAACAGAGAATCCCGCCCCATGTGTTTAATCTCCCACAAGTCCATTAATCATCAAACAGGAGGTGGTACAAAATGAGGAAGAAGTACCCTCAAAGGATGTCACTCACCATCACAGAGCTCATTAAAATGATTTGTCAGCTCAGATACCCACATCTGAGGGGACCAGCAAGGCAAGTACTGCAGTTGGGTCCGACACATGTTATAGCCCACATCAAATGAGCAGGAGCAGGCACTGGAGACAGCTAGGGGCAGCAGAGGCCACTCGGAAATTAGAGGACACTGCTTCGCTGGGTGTAGATGCTAAACTGTGGTGACCATCAATGAAGAAGATGATTCTGGAGCAATGGGAGAAAATCCGTGAGCTGTTGGCAGCTTTGCCAGATGCACTATGGATGTTTAGATAAAGACTAGAGGAGTCTCGCTCAGTCATCAGTGCCAGAATGTCACAGGCCACCTTCTTTATGAGTAGAAAGAATAGCCATCTGCAAGAAACATCAAAGTATCAATCACGTCATACAGGCCCCCACCAATGGCCTGCATACTCTGATTGCCATCTTAAACAGCCTTTGTGGACGACAGCCATCTTCCCAACACCCTGCAAATTTCAGTACTTTTAACCAATCTCTCGTTCCCCAACTCACACTTTTTGAGTTTAAAATTTCCCCACCTTTTTCAAAAGAATGATCAGAGAAGGAATTAAAAGTCACAGCATTTACATAGCAGTGAGCCATAGGTGTTGCAAGACTGGATTCAGACACTTGTTTATTGAAATTAACCAAGCTGTGCCCAATCAGCTGCAAGCAATTGACTGCTGAAATCATATGCTTAGTGAATATTAAACATGAATGTGGTAATTTGGCAGACCAGTACTCGGTTAGTACTGAGTGTGACTTTGAAGATTATTGCTTCAGTCTTGTTGTCCACGGTCTATTATTGTCGTCAGACTAACTCTGCACAAAGAGTGAAGCCAAGCAGAGTCCCGAGAGTTTTATTCATGATCTGAAATAAGACAGGCATTTCAACCCATCATAATGCATTCAAATATGAGAAGGTGATATTGTGGATTGAGTGCTGCACTTTCTTAATTCATTCATGGGATGTGGGTGTCACTGGCTAGGCCAGCATTCATTGCCCTTCCCTAATTGCTCCTTGAGAAGGTGGTGGTGAGTTGCTTTCTTGAACCGCTGCAGACCCTGAGGTGTAGGTACACCCACAGTGCTGTTAGGGAGGGATATCCAGGATGTTGCCCCAGCGACAGTGAAGGAACAATGATATAATTCCAGTTCAGGATGGTGAGTGGTTTGGAGGGGAACTTTGAGGGGTAGTGTCCCCATATGTCTGTGGCCTTTGCCTTCTAGATGTTCACTATCATGGGTTTAGAAAGTGCTGCCTGAGGAGCCTTGGTGAGTTACTGCAGTGCAGCTTGTAGATGGTACACACGGCTGCCACTGTGCTCCGGTGGTGGAGGTTTGAATGTTTGTGGAAGGGGGAACAATCAAGCGGGCTGCTTTGTCCTGGATGGTATCGAGCTTCATGTGTGCTGTTGGAGCTGCACTCATCCAGGCAAGTGGAGAGTATTCTATCACACTCCTGGCTTGTGCCTTGTAGATGTTGGACAGGCTTTGCGAACTCAGCAGGTGAGTTACTCAATGTGGATTCCCAGCCCTGGCCTATCCTGGTAGCCACAATATTTATATGACTAGCCCAGTTCGGTTTCTGGTCAATGGTAACCCCTGGATGTTGATAGTGGGGAATTCAGCGATGGGAATACCATTGAATTTTAGCAGCTTGAAAAAATCAATTACTGTAAAAACTAAGGGATGCAATGAATTTGCAATCCATGGGCATAACTGTCCTGATGGCTGAAAGCAAATTACTGCAGATGTTGGAAATTTGAAATAAAACCAAAAATGCTGCGAAAAACTCATAAGGTCTGGCAGCATCTGTGGTGGGAGAAACAGAGTTAACGTTTTGAATCTATGTGACTCTGTACAAGACACTGGTTAGGCCTCAGCTGAAATATTGTGTATAGTTCTGGGTGCCACACCATAGGAAGGATGTGAATGCATTCACTTGAGGGGTTTGGTGGGTCAGCCACAGAGCAGCCAGTGTCGCCTGGGAGGAAGTGGCAAGTGGAGGAGCATCACCAGGAGGACCGACACCCAGCATCGTAAGAAAATCAATGGCCTACACCATCCACACGGCTGGGTTGGTACTGGCCCCTTGGCACTGGCCATGCCCACCGCCCCCCATCTCCCACCCCAATGTCACACACATGGCACTGCCTTCATCCAACACCGTACCCTGCCCCAGCCCACCCATGTCCAATAGTGCCGCCCACACCGCACCCCCCATCCCGCCATACTCCCCACTCTCCCCATTCCCCCAACCCCCCACCCCCATACTTCCCATCCCCCATTTCCCACACAGCATTCGCCCCCCCGCTCGCCCCTCTCCCTCCCCACACCGCAATGAACAAAACGTGCGGCTCATGATGCCCCTTCTGTAGCCCCGCAGGAGAGACTGGCCCACAACAGATGGAAGAGGGCCCAGATGGGCGTCAGAGTGCTGGACATCAGAATCCTCACCCCCAATAAGGAATGGATCCTGGAAATCACGGAGGTGGCCGATCGGTCACCAACGTAGAGGTTGCCGTGCGTGGCGGAGGTGAGTATCCATCAGCTGTCGCCCAGATGACCTGTCACACATGAGTTGTTAATGCCATATAAAATGACCCATCCTTCCCACTGACCACATGTCCATTCTTCTGCAGGATCCGCATCCGATGGTGCCAGCCCATCCAATATGGTCCTACCCCCCCCCCCCAACTCTCATGAGAACAACTTGGAGAGGAGCTCTGAGAAGACCACGGTATTCACAGCACAGCTGTCATCCCCACCCTTCACCAGCGCAGACACACACACCTCGGTGGGCGACAGTAGTGGACAGGTTTCTGGGGCATAATCTGGTGAGCACCTCATAGTTGCTGATGCACATCACGTGAAGGCAGGAACGTCCAGGCGAGACAGCAATCGGAGGTCTGCTGGATCCCATGACCCAGCTGGGTCCCAGTCAGATGCTGAGCCTCTGGAACAGATTTACCCGGAGCTGATACAGTCGATAGGATGGGGCCGTGAGATTCAGAGGGGGATGTCAGCGACCATCCAGCAGGTTGATAGCTGATTGGAGGAGTCCCAGAGGCTACGGGTGTAGAAGGTAGCGCCGAGGCTCAGCAGGTTGAGGATCACTGAGAGGGCATTGGGGAGAATGGGTGGGGTGAGGGGAAGGGTGGGGTCAGGGGAAGGGTGGGGTGAGGGGAAGAAAGGAGTGGAGGAGGGGTTGGAGGGGTGTGAAATGTTGGGCGCCACCATCGGGGCTAGGGGCAGCTGGGGACACAAATGTACATCATTACAATCTCTGGCAATGGGTAGCACCGAGGCCAACACTGCTAGGGTGGCGACCGCACTGAAGAGCCTGGTGCATAGCGTCGGCTGGCATCCAAGGCGTGGCTCAGTCAGTGATAGCCAGTGGCTGGGCTGAGGGTCTCAACAGCATGTCCCAGTCTCTGGGGGATGTGTCCCAGTCCCAGATGGACCTCTCTAAGGTGCTGTGGAGCATGTCTAAGCCTTAGGTGGGCATTGCTGAGGCTGTCCAGACCATGTCCCAGTCTAAGGTGGGCATTGCCGGGGCGCTGCAGAGCATGTCACAGTCGCAGGTGGGCACTGCTGGGGTGCTCCAGAGCATGTCCCAGTCACTGAGGAGCATCGCTGAGGGAGTTGATACCATGCTGCAGACATTAGGGAGCTGCCAGGGTTGGCAGAGCCAGATGATGCAGAGGCAGCCGGGGCCTGAACCAGCTGCCCCTCCGTCCTGACATGAATCCTGAGCTCTATCTGCACTGACTCAGAGGAGAGGGCGCTGCGTGCACATGTGGCATGGTGGTCATGGGTTCCCTCCCCCCCCCCCCACCCCCACCCCTCCTCGGAAGGCACAGCATGTGCAGGTGATGGATGTGAGTGAGTGCTCAGCAGACAGGCAGAGGTCAAACTGTGGCATAGATTAAGGAGCACCTGTGCTCAGTTCTCAGCAGATTATCATGATCTCTGCCATCGATAGTGAGCCATTGACAGCGCCGATGATGTCACACAGATCCTGGGAGGGTGGGACAGAGTGACGCTGGGGTGGGAGCAGGGGCGGTGGGAAATGGGTGTAGGGGAGTGAGGAGAGGGGTGAGCTGATGGATGACGCCACATCCTATGTGGGACAGGCAATGAAGTGGGCCATCCTGGTCCTCCGGGTTTGCTGGACCCTCGCTGCTGCCGTCTGTCCTCCATCCTTCGGCTGGTCCGGCAGGTCCTTCCTGGGCTCATCATCCAGACCCTCCTGGTCAGGCGCATCCTCGTCCTCCTTCCCTACTGCATGTTCTCCCCCCTCCACCTCCAGCACATCACCCTGCTGCTGCGCTAGGTCATGGAGGACACAGCAGACCACCATAAAGCGCGCGTCCCTCTGGGTGGGGGAGAGGGGGTGGGGGGGGGGGGTGTACTGCAGGGCACCACCAGAGTGGACGAGGCATTGGGACCGTATTTTGAGCAGTCTGATGCACTGCTCAATAACAGCCTGGGTGGCTGCGTGGGCTTCATTGTATCGGGTCGCTGCATCGGTCAGCGGCCTCTATACTAGTGTCATTTGCTAGATCCTCAGTGAGTATCCCTTATCCTCCGAGAGCCAACCGACCATCCTGAAGTATATACCTGGCTTGCACACTCCCTGGGAAGTGTGCACACACATGCATGACCATCATTTGGTGGTCACACAGGAGCTGATGTTCAGGGAATGGAACCCCATCCTGTTGATGTAGGACACTCCCTAATGGTCCGGTGTGCTCACGTTGACATGCGTGCCCTCTATTAGCCTCCGGACCTATGGCATCCCATCGATGGCGGAGAAACCTGCTTGGTCAAAGTTGATGCGGTTAGCTGCCCGGGCGAACATAGCGTCTGTGACGCTCGTGGTGTTACTGGTGCTATTCCTCCCGTGCAGAAGTGCATAAATTTATCTCATGCTGCAGTGAAGGAAGATAGCAGGAAAGTTGAGATGAAAGTTGCTGAATGATATTCAATATTGTGTTGTTGGTATGCTCAAATTACCCTCCGCCTCAACACTGCTCCACATTTCTTGCCGCAACTTCTAAGCCCGTCTTTCCCAGAAATGAGGAGCTTGAACAGCGACCCTTGGAAAATTCCATGCATGGAATCCCTACAACGAAGCGGGAGGCCATTTGGCCCATCAGGTCTGCACTGATCCTCTGAAAGAGCACTCCACCTAAACCTACCCCCTGCCCTGTCTAGTAACCCTGCCAATCCACCTCACCTGCACATCTTTTGGACCGTGGGAGGAAACCGGAGCACCCAGACAAAACCCATGCGTACACAGGGAGAAAGTGCAAACTCCACATAGACAGTCACCCAAGGCCGGAATCAAACCCAGGTCAGTGGTGCTGTGAGGCAACAGTGCAAACCACTGTGCCACGGTGCTGCCCTTGATCGTAGAAGAGTTGGGGGAAGACAGGGCATGCCCCCTTTTTACACCACCAGCTGCCATATGGTAACTTTAAAGCCCCCATGTATATGTTAGTGTATGGGTGAGTGAATGAATGGGGGGGTAGGGTGGTAGGCTGAGTAGCTGGGTGAGGAATGTTGGTCGGGTGAGTAACGTGCTAGGTGGGTAGGGTGGCAGGCTAGTAAGTGGGTGAGACAACAGGTGGATACGGTGGCAGGTGTACAGAGTGGCAGGTGGATAGAGTGACAGCAAGGTAGGGTGGGTGAGGTGGGGTCATGGGAAGTTGGGTCAGGGAGGTAACTAAGTCGTGGAGTACCCAGGTCAGATCAGAGTGGTAGTCAGCGGGTGGGGGTGTTAGTGAAGTCAGGAGGGTGGTCAGGTCAGGTTTGGTGGGTAGTCGGGGGCGCATAGTTGGGAGGATCAAGGGTAGATGTGTGATTGGGTGTTAGGAGGGTGATTGGGGTCGGAGGGATCATCAGAAGTTCGGTGTGAGTGACTGTGGGGGTCAGTTCTGGAGTTACCCATAGGTTAGATGAGGTTTTGATCTGTCCAACATTTCTTAGGTAACTATTCAGATAAGTACATTGGAATTGTGCCTCCGACTCTAACTAATATCGGACATAATAGGTGGGTTTACGAGGATAGGGTGGAGGTGAGGGGATAGGGTGGAGGTATGGGCTTAGGTAGGGCGCTCTTTCCAAGGGCTTGTGCAGACTCGATGGGCTGAATGGCCTCCTTCTGCACTGCCGATTCTATGATTATATGATATTTACAAGGGCTCCCGGAGAGCATCAAGCCATCTGCTGGGGCCCAATACACATCTCAGTCATCATATGTCCAGTCTCTGACGCTCCAGACCATGATGTTGATGAATCATAAAATGAAACATCTTCACTCTGTTACATCCGAATCGTATTCTAGTACTTTGTGTCATTCAGTTGGTTGAATAGCAAAAGAAAATGGGACAGAAACCACAACTGCCAGGCAGATTTCTTTTCAAATCTGCCAATAAATACATCTTTCCATTTTAGCTGAATTTCAAATTGTGCTCGCAACTCTGTCTGTATTGCATCTTTCTTTCAGCCACTATTTCAGAGCAGTGTTGCTCACAATCTGTTGCATTGCTAGTAAGCTTTTTCTACATGTTAAACTGAGAAATTGTAATTATTTGAATTAACTTATTACCCGGGCAAGGTTACAAGGTGGTCCGTTGCATTAGTGCATTAATTATAGACTATTATCATTGAACATGCCTTTCACCTGCAGGTCTAGTAGGATTTTGTATTATAATGTTAAGTGTTGACTACAATTGAGGGAAATATTCAATAAATTTGACTCACTTCCTTTTATTACAGAACACAGTCATTATCTAAAGTGCAAACCTTTCAGGTGTACAATTAAGGGTTATCTGACATTAATTGTTTCATAGAAGCACTGAGATTGCAACACAGAGAAAAGCAATTCAGTTCATCTCACCTGTGCCAGTGTTATCTCTTCGTCTGGAGCTGTCTCAAACTCTATTTCCCTGCTCTCTCTTGCAATTCTTAATATTCCCCCTTTTGAAAAACATAACCAATTCCCTTTTAAATTATGTTATTATCTCTGCCTCGACAGCCATTTGTCATGAAGCGAATTCTATTTTCTAATAATGCTCTTTGTGAAAATAATTACTAACTTCGTCTTCATATCCTTCAAGTGATTAAATTGAGATTATGTTCCCTTGGTCTTGAATCAGCCTTTGGTTCCTTATTTTCTCAAAACTGTTCATAATCAGGGAGTCTTTTAACCTTCTGTGTTCCAGTTAAAAACCTTTAATTTTTCAAACTTCCTTTGTATTTTTAAAATAAATTTATAGTACCCAATTCTTTTTTTTCTAATAGAGGGGCAATTTATCAATAATTCAAAGATTAAGCAAATTCAAAATGTGAGTTCAAAATAAACATGAGGTTGCACTGAGTTAGCAGCATCTTATGGTAATGAGGAAGTAAACCCAGAATATTACTTGGTCAGTCAGACTGGTGGACCAAGAGGGCAAAAATTTAAATTAAATAGCGTTTTAAAAACGGACCTCAGGAAAGAAAAGACTTTGCAAATGTTTATCATACTTTGAATTAATGTTTGACCATGTAATGCCACACATAATAATAATAATCTTTATTTGTGTCACAAGTAGGCTTGCATTTACACTGCAATGAAGTCAGGGTGAAAATCCCCTCGTCATCACACTACGTCGGGTACACAGAGGGAGAATTCGGAATGTCCAATTCACCAAATTCAAACAGTTCAAGGAATGCAAGATGCAAGATTTAGCATGGCCAATCCACCTACCCTGCACATCTTTTTGGGTTGTGGGGGGACGGGAGTGAGACCCACACAGACACGGGGAAAATGTGCAAAATCCACACGGACAGTGACCTGGGGCCGAGTGTCATGGGAGTGTCCCTTTAAGAAATGTTTTTGTCTTATCACATGGCTTCAATTATGCCATTGTGTGGGTGGAGCTGGGCTGTGGCTCTGCGTTTTACTTTTGTTTTGGTTTGGGCTTGTTTTCGTGGCTCTGAGTTTTTTGCTTTCATTTTCACATTTGGCTGCTGGATTCAGAAAGAGAAGTATTTTGAAGTGTCCTTCTACCTGCAGTTTTAAAGCTGTTTCCAGGCTGCTTGGTAACTTGAAAAGAAATAATTGTTTTCTAGAAGGAATTCAAACCTGCTGTTTTGAAAAGGAAACAAGAGCATCCAAACCAGGTATTGATTGCTGTGTGCTGGGCCACATCTTTGAAAGGGTTTTCTGGTTTATGGGATCTTGTTATTAAGTTGGAACAGTTTAAGGGGGAAATGTATTAAGGGTTATACATGGAGTACTGTAACTGTGTGGAGTATTTATGTTGGTAGTTCATAAAAATGCTTATTGTGTGTGTTTATAAAAATGTTAACTAAATTCGTAGAATAAACTTTGTTTTTGATTAAAAGTGCTTAAGGTCTCTGTTGAACAACACCTGAAAGGCAGGCCCTTGTGATCATCGCAACAAAAATCAATAAACAGTTGTAGGTCAGGTAAGCTCCATGATACACTTTGGAGTTTTCTAAATCCTGGCCCATAACACGAGATCGAACCCATGTCCTTAGCACCGTGAGGCAGCAGTGCTAACCACTGCGCCACCATACTGCCCCCAACTTTCTTTGTAGCTGGAGGGCAGGATTTTCTGGAACCTCTGCAGCGTATTTGGCGATGGGTGGAGGCGGCCACATCTTTCAATCCCACCAATATGGCGGCACGGTGGTTAGCACTGTTGTTTCACAGTGCCAGGGTCCCAGGATTGATTCCCGGCTTGGGTCACTGTTTATGCGGAGTCTGCACATTCTCCCCATGTCTGCGTGGGTTTCCTCCGGGTGCTCCAACTTCCTCCCACAAGTTTCGAAAGACGTGCTTGTTAGCTGAATTGGACATTCTTAATTCTCCCTCTGTGTACCCGAACAGGCAGCTGAATGTGGCGACTAGGGGCTTTTCACAGTAATTTTATTACAGTGTTAATGTAAGCCTGCTTGTGATAATAATAAAGATTATGGGCGCGATTCTCCCCTACCCGGCCTGACGGGGGGTCCTGGCATAAGGGAGCGGCGCCAACCACTCCGGGGTCGGGACTCCCTAAAGGTGAGGAATTCTCCGCACCTTTGGGGGCTAGCGGGGCTGGCTGAAAAGCTTTCGTGATCGGCGCATGCGCGATGTGGGTTTCTCTTCCGCTTCGGCCATGGCGGAGGCCGTGGCGGCCGCAGAAGAGAAAGAGTGCACCCAGGGCACTGGCCCGGAGCCCGGGGGGCCCCGATCGTGGGCCTGGCCACCGTGGGGGCACCCCCCCGGGTCCGATCGCCCTCCGTGCCCCCCAGGACCCCGGGGCCCCGCTCGCGCCGACGATCCCGCCGCCACCAGAGGTGGTTCAAACCTCGGCGGCGGGAGAGGCCTCCCAGCAGCGGGACTTTGGCCCATCGCGTGCTGGAGAATCGCCGCAGGGGCCTCACCGATCGGAGTGGCGTGATTCCCGCCGCCGCCACTTCCCGGGTGGCGGAGAATATCTGCCACGGCAGGGGCCGGATTTTCGGCGGCCCCAGGCGATTCTCCGACCTTGCTGGGGGTTGGAGAATTTTGCCCTATATTATTATTAGCCACCCTGTTTTGTGTGGCTCGCTGGTCCCGCCACAGAGGAGACCTTCGACGGGACCGGAAGATTCCACCGGTGTGAAGGCCTGAAAATTCAGTCCAACCTGCTTCCCGTCACCTGCACCAGATACTTTGATAAAATTGAAGAGAGTACATCATCATGAATTTTCCTTGTACGCTTTCTGTGGCTCTAATAATTCAGGTCCCACCACCTACACAAACTGTGGCTTCAATCAATATGTTGAACACATTCAGTTTCGCTTCCTACTGTTGCATTCAGTATACCATATTTCCAACCCAGGATCCCAATTTGTCTTTTTATGGCCTGCACTACCTGCACTTCAACTTTAGAAGATTTATGGATCTGCACTTCTAGGCCTGTCCTTTTCCCATTATTATAAATCCTACTAGAACCGGGGGCTGGTTAGCTCAGCTGGTTACCATATTGTTCAGAATAACACCAACAGTGAGGGCTTGATTCTTTTTTCAGCCGAGTTAACTTGGATAACTCGCCCTGCCTCTGACAGGCAACAGCAAACCACTACTGGGCAGCACGGTAGCACAAGTGGGGGCAGCACAGTAGCACATGTGGATAGCACTGTGGCTTCACAACGCTAGGGTCCCAGGTTCGATTCCCCGCTGGGCCACTGTCTGTGCGGAGTTTGCACGTTCTCCCCGTGTCTGCGTGGGTTTCCTGCGGGTGCTCCGGTTTCCTCCCACATCCCAAAGACGTGCAGGTTAGGTGGATTGGCCATGATTAATTGCCCTTAGTGACCAAAAAAAAGGTTAGGAGGGGTTATTGGGTTACAGGGATAGGGTGGAAGTGAGGGCTTAAATAGATCGGTGCCGACTCGAATGGCCTCCTTCTGCACTGTATGTTCTATGTTCTACTGACAGAAACTACCAAGAAAACAGAGCATCAGCAGACAACAAGCCCAAAGGACCTGCCATCAGGTACATCACGCATGTATCAATGAACCATTCCGCTGTTCTTCTCCCCCTGTGGTGATATGCATCACTGTAAATACACAAGGGGTTAATGTCAATACACGTAGACTAGCTAGACACTAGAGGGAATACCAGAGACATGAAACACAGACATTCAACCAATAGGCCAGCAAGATAGGACACGACCAGTGGGCATTCACGACACACACAGAGGTGACACTACTACAGGGGGGGCATTACACCAACCCATATAAAAGGACACAACACACGTCATCTTCCTCTTTCCAGTGGAGACACAGGGTTGATTTGAAATACATCACACCCGCCACCTGGATTGTAGCAGACTGGTTCGTCAGTCTGAGTAGCTGTAGCAGGATTAATAGGAGAGTCGAATCCAAGTAGGAGAATTGTTAACAGTTTAATAAATGTGTTAAAGCTATCTCCAAGTCTGAACCTTCCTTTGTCAGAGTGCACATCAAGGAAGCAGCTTATGCTACGTCAAGGGCATAACAAAACATGGTACCCAGGAGTGACCTGTTTAAATCCATATCGTTACATCTCAGCAAACAGTGACAACCAGCAACAACAGCCAGGCAAGATGATGTTCAAGATTCCGGTTCCACAGCAGCTCAGGTACCAAGGCAATCTCAGTGAAAACTGGCGTTGGTTCCGGCAGAGATTCGAGATCTACCTGGTAGCGTCCGACCTAGATGGCGTAGCGGATGCAGAGAAAATAAAGCTTCTACTTACCATCGCGGGTCCAGAAGCAGCTGAAATCTTCCAGACCATCAAATACCCAAAGGGGCAAAACAAGAGCGACTTCCAGGCATTCCTGGACAAATTCCAAGAATTCTGCCAGGAACATACAAGAAAAAACAGTAAAAGAGGCGCCAAAACCCACCACGTGGCAAAGGTAGACTTTCCATTGAAGAAAACGGCAGTTTTGAATTGCAGCCATCTTGGAAAAGGAGCTGCACATGCGCAGTTGCGCGAAGAGCGCATAAAACCGAAAGGTCCGTTCATGCGCATGCGCAATTGAGAAAAAGACCCCAAGTACAGGAACAGCGATATGCGCATGCGCAATCGCTTCCTACGCTCTACGTCACAAGCTTCGTGGCGTCAGAGGCCCCGGACCACGCCCACTTAAAGGGGAAATGTCCCAAAACACAAAAAAAAAAATTAAAGCTGTAAAACCCAATTCTTTCACCTGGAACAACAGCGCAATGCCTGAAATTCGACCGGTAGCTGAAAGTAACCTCCGCAGAACCCTGCAACAAGCAGTTAGCACTGCCCAAAGAGATGACACAGTCCTTGAAGACTATGACTCAGACCTTGAATTCTTCTTTGGACATCGCGAGCCCAATGCCAGCTCCGACACAAAAAGGGATGATATGGTCTTGGAAGATAACGACTCAGACGAAGATTTCACCTTGGGAGGTGGCTACCCCAGTACCAAATCCGAACCGCAACTAGACGTGTTGTACATTGACGACCCCGACGACGAGTTCTTTGGATTGGGGAATCTTCAGCCCAGCATATATGGCATCCCGACACGTGAGTGCAGGATTATGTTGCGGCCTGACACCAAGAGATATAGAGCGGTACAAACCCACAGAGAGCGGCCTGCTGCCACACAGAGAGTGGTCCACGCACTGCAAAGGATCCCCGACTCCACACAGAGAATGGTCCACGCACCACGAAGGGTCCCAGCCTCCACACAGGAAGCAACGCAAGTCCCCAGAGCGCAGTCCTTGCATGAACAAGAAGTGACTCGAGTTACACAAGGCTCCACAGCGCGTTCGTGGACAACCTCCACGATAGAAGCAACGCAAGACTCCAAAGCGCAGTCCTTGCATGAACAGGACCATGAGGGTCTAGCAACCTCCTCTGAGCAACCAGTAGCAGACGATGCAGGTCTGCCATGCACAAGTGCACAGCAAGAAGACTATGACAGTCTACCCAGCTCAAGTGAACGACAAGAAGACACTGAAGCTCTACCTACTGTCTGTGAGACAAGTGACAATGACAATGGCATCCCACTTCCCATACAAGATGTGCAACGTGACAGACCTCAGCTAGTGTGGACAGAGGCACTCGACAATCACAGTGAGACTATTGGTGCCTCCGGTGACACCACGTTACTTCAAACCTCATTCGCTCGAGCCTCTCCACAAGCAAATGCATTCCTGAATGTTTTGACTCCGGACGGGGAGCATCAAGAAATCTCAGCTGACTCAAGTGAACCTGCAATGTCTTCGGACGGGGAGCATCAAGAAATCTCAGCTGACTCAAGTGAACCTGCAATGTCTTCGGACGGGGAGCATCAAGAAACCAAAGCAGATTCAGGTAAACCAGCAAGGGCATCAGGCGGGGATTATCAACAAGCCAAAGCTGATTCAAGTAAGCCGGACATGACTCCAGACGGGGAGCATTGACAAGCCAAAGCTGATTCAAGTAAGCCGGACATGACTCCAGACGGGGAGCGCCGCGAACTCAGTGACGGCACGCTCAAGGAAATAGCAGATGCCACGAAGGACGCAGACATGAGTAACTGTGTGAAGGAGTCGTATTATCCACAGAGTGTGGTCCTTGAGCGCAGCAAACACGACAACAAAACAACCAAACACAACAACAACATCAAAGACAATAACAAGAAGTGTACCAGCGGCAACCACGTTGACAACAAGCACGACAAAAAGAACACCTATGGAACAACGACTGGTACAACATGGTACAACTCTGCCCATGAGGAACACTGTCACTGCTCAGCTCAGTACAATGACATACCATGGCAGGACGACACAGATTGCATACATCGCTACCACAAGCATCGGAAGAAAAAAAGACTCCAAATCAGACGACAAAGTGATGGGACCACTTCTTGGTTCCTTACGCACACGGACACTGATGGCGTTCACAAGGACATGCCACCATCAACATCACCACCTCACCAATCAAACAAGAAAGACACTCGACCATAATAATTAATGAATTTTGGACTCATACATATGATTTGGACTTATTGTTTAATGATCACTGTTATCATGATTTGTACATATCACCACTTATCTACCTAGTTTGTTCAATTTTCTTTAACACTGTACAGAAAACATGTAACACGAAAAAAGGGGGGATGTGGTGATAAGCATCACTGTAAATACACAAGGGATTAATGTAAATACACTTAGACTAGCTAGACACTAAAGGGAGCACCAAAGATATGACACACAGTCATTCAACCAATAGGCCAGTAAGATAGGACACGACCAATGGGCATTCAAGACACACACAGAGGTGACACTACCACAGGAGGGCATTACACCAACCCATATAAAAGGACACAACACACATCATCTTCCTCATTCCAGTGGAGACACTCAGTGAGTACAGACACAGGGTTGATTTTAAACACATCACACCCACCACTTGGATTGTAGTAGACTGGTTCGTCAGTCTGAGCAGCTATAGCAGGATTAACAGGAGAGTCGAATCCAAGTAGGAGAATTGTTAACAGTTTAATAAATGTGTTAAAGCTATCTCCAAGTCTGAACCTTCCTTTGTCAGAGTGCACATCAAGGAAGCAGTTTATGCTACGTCAAGAGCATAACAAAACACCCCCCAAATGTATAGTTGACAGGTTTGATTTTGCTCTCCATTAAATCCTGATTTTGAAATCATGTGCAATCAATCATGAAGTATGGAAGGGATGAATCCCACTTTGGTCTCTGTCCAATGTTCTCATGGGTTTTTGTGCATGGGAAAATAGGCACTGTAAATATCGCGCAAGTCCTAGATGACCATAGGCTGTTCTCCCCATTTGAGAGAGACAGAGCTGACTGGTGGTGATTTAACCTGAGAGTCACCACACCTCAGGCGAAGGGAAGGTTGAGAAGGCAGGTACGGAAATTAAACCCGCGCTGTTGGCGTCACTCCACATCATGAACCAGCTGTCCAGCCAACTGAGCTCACCGACCTCCCCACGCCCTGTCAGTTTTACTTGGTCAATATTTAATGGAAAATAAAAACTGGTGCAGTGTATAACAGGCTGCTGATTTGGTGCAAATTACATAAATAATTTGGACACAGACAACATTTTTGGGGGGTGAAAGGATCTATGCTAGCAACATGAAATGTGTTTGGTAGTAGTCAGTGGGCCGACCTATGCGCTCATAAAGAGCCAAACCCACCTGATTCCTGGACACTCGCCACATTGGTAGCCTTGGTTGAGGAGCATTTGAATCCAAAAGCCCCCAATTATCATCCGCAGATTTCACTTCCATATAGTTTCCCAGGCCCAGGGAGAGTCCAGTAGTGACTTTTTGGCGGGCTTAAGGAAACTCACCGAAACATGCTAATTTGGGCCCACATTAAATGAGTCTTCGCGAGACCACTTTGTTTGTGGCATTCACGATGCTGCCACACAGTGGAAATTGCTAACAGAAACTTAACCCTCCAGGGGGCAATCAAAATTGCCGTCTCCTGTGAGAGCACAGAGCTCGTGGCCCAAGAGCTCGAGGAATGGCAGACCTAAACCTCGGCCAATGAGTTGACCGCCGGCTGAGTGACACTAGAACTGAGGAGCATAACCCCCAGCAGTGGGGGACCACCACAAGGATAGAGGCTGTCATCGCAGAGCGTCCAAGGCCCACCGGGACAGCTCTCCCGAACTGGGTATCAAGATGGCGGCCGTAGACAACAAGCACTGGGACAAAGGCACTAGAGGGCACCCTCATTCCCCCAGCTTGCTAGGAACTATTCCTGACTGCCTGGTCGCCATAGCCAGTGGCCCTGAACTACCAGACACCTCGGGGGCACTTCTCCGAGCCCCGCACCGGGCCGGAGAATCGGCGCAACCGTGCCACGATGCCCCGACGCTGGCGTACGATTCTCTGAGATGTGGAGAATCGGCGCTATTTGCCAGCCGCGTGGATACGACAGAGTCCCGCCGGCGCCATTCACCCCGGTCGCTGCCGGCAGGGAACTCTACGCGAACGGTCGGAGGGGGGAGGGGGGCTCCTTCACCTAGGGGGGGCCTCCGATGGGGTCTTGCCCGCAATCGGGGCCCACCGACCTGTGGGCATGCCTCTCCCCCCTCGGGCTTACTTCTGTGCGCGGTCGGACCCTGAACACCGACGCCATGTTGAGTCGGGACCGGCGCGCTAAAGAAGTCCCCCGTGCATGCGCAGGTTGACGCGGCACCGATTTGGCACCGGGAAAGGAGGCTGGAGTGGCGTGAACCGCTCCACCGCCGTGCTGGCCCCCTGTGGGGGACAGAATAGGTCGTACCCGGGCCCGGTTCGCGCCATTGTGAAACGCGACAGCGTTCACGACGTGCGAACACTTGGGCTCCATTTGGGAGAATCGCCCCCCTCATGTCCTCAGGCTTCACAGGACTGCCCGAGTGTGGGAGTTCATTCTCGCTCCAGTCATCCTCCCCACTGTGTGAGGGTCTTTAGGTCTCATGAGATTGGAAAACAACCGTTCTCAGAGACCCCACTCTTCCCATGCAATCTGCCTCTCATGGAGCCCCACCCATGAACCTCACAGTCACCCCCACTACTGACCTTATGGATTCACCTGCTCCCACCCACATTCCAGCTGTCACTCTGGAAGGGTAATTCCTCAGCGGTAATATTGCCACAAGCCCAGTAAGGAGGACACGGGAAGCACTGCCTGCATACCAGCTGCCAGATCCTCTTACACCTAGAGGCTCATAGGCATAAAAGGCCATTAGGGCCTGCAAGTGACTCTCGCTCTTGAGATGCCGGTACTAAATAACCCTCCACCCCGCCCCGAGTTGAACTTATCTGGATCCCCTGCATCCTCTCTGGTGCCCCCTCTGCAACTGGCATCCTGGAGGGTGATGGTGACTTGAGCTGTTTTTATTCAGCTGTTGTAATTTGCGCTGGTGTGATGTCACGCCAGTGACCAATGATCATCTAGCAATTGGGGAGGAGGGAAGGTCGCGGCGGGAGGGCTCGGGAATGATATTCTACTCTATCTAAATGAGGTTCCCGGCCTTCTGTGGCTGGATTCTCATTATGCCACTGGTGAGGGCCCTGCAAAAATCAGAAAATGAGATTTCACCGGCGAGAATCGAGTTTCCTAATTCTCGCTGGACTTTCTACCTGTGTCATCGTTCTCACTGACAACTAACACGGGCTCCCAATGACGCCCACTATTTGTAAAGCCAAGGAACGTGTATGGTCCTTTGAACAAATTGCTACTTTGTTTTTGCCATCTTCAAGATTTGCATATTTATTCCCCAGATCTCTCTGTTCCCGTACTCCTTTAGTTTATATTGTCTTCCCGCATTCTTCCCGACAAAATACAAATTTAATCTGATGTCTATCTGTCTATGTTATTTCTGAAGTCTGTTGTTAGCCTCCTTGCTGTTTAATGCATTTCCAAATTTCATACCATCTGAAATAATGCTCTGTGTAATGCTCAGGGCCATATCTCAACACCAACACATGGGGCTCACAATGCACCACCCTCCAGTCTAACAAGCATTCACCACTCTTCTCTACTTTCTGTCATTTGACTAAATTCATATCCATATAATAATAATCTTGATTAGTGTCACGAGTAGGATACATTAACACTGCAATGAAGTTACTGTGAAAAGCCTCTCGTCGTCACACTCCGGGAGTGCCTGTTCGGGTACACCGAGGGAGAATTCAGAATGTCCACATTACCTAACAAGCACATCTTTTGGGACTGTGGGAGGAAACCGGAGTACACAGAAGAATCCCACAAAGACACAGGGAGAAAATGCAGACTTCGCACAGACAGTGACCCAAGCTGGGAATCGAATCTCGGGTCCCTGGCACTGTGAAGCAATAGTGCTAACCCTGTGCTACAGTGCTGCTCACAGCCATTACCCCTTTAATTCCACAAGCTGTGAAGAGTCCGCACAGACAGTGACCCAAGCTGGGAATTGAACCTTGGGTCCCTGGCACTGTGAAGCAACAGTGTTAACGACTGTGCTACAGTGCTTCCCATAGCCATTGCCCGTTTAATTCCACAAGCTTCAATTTTAGTGAGAAATCTACGATCTGGCACTTTGTCAAACACTTTTAAAAAGTCCATATGGTGTGGTGTTACAGTTCACTCAGGAAATATAAGTTGCTGTGGCAACGTGCATTTTTACATACATGTTTTAGTCTGGAGCTGTGAATAATGATGGTTGAAGGCTCCAGTTTTCTTTTCATCCCATGGATGGTCAGGAGTCCCATTCTTACTGTCATTATCGTGCGTTGGAAGGATTTGTAGATTGTTAATAAACCTGTATGGGCACATGATGCAGGCACCTTCCTTGGCCACCTAATCCTAGGGTGGGCCTCAACCCAGAGCTGCTAGTTCAGAGTAAGTGACCCATTGCACCACAAGACCACACAAAAAAAGTGCACATACATAACATCAAATTTAATCGAAGAATTCAATCAAGCACAATTTGCCTGTGCTGTACTGGTTTTTTTTATTAAGGCACATTTTTACAAGTGCTAATTTATTCTGTTCAGCATATGTGTCTGGAAAAGCTTTCCCCGCACCAGCATTAGG
The DNA here is from genome assembly GCF_902713615.1 of Scyliorhinus canicula. Lineage (NCBI taxonomy): Eukaryota > Metazoa > Chordata > Chondrichthyes > Carcharhiniformes > Scyliorhinidae > Scyliorhinus > Scyliorhinus canicula. The sequence continues at coordinate 113,838,996 of NC_052152.1, forward strand.
CTGACTAGTCTGTAGTTCTCAGATTAACCCCACTTGCCTTTTTTGGAAAAGGGTGTAACATTTGTAATCCTCTAGTCCTCTGGCGTTACTCCTATGCCTAGGGAAGAGAGCCTCAAAATTGCCATCCTTACTTCCCTTGGTAACATAGGATGCACCCAGTCTGGATCAGCTGCCTTTTCTACATTTGGCTGCTTTGAATATTTTAAATACCTCCTTTTTAGTTATTAGGTTCTACTCAAATTCTCTATTACTTTTCCTTTACTGTGACATTGATAGGTTTCATAGAATCCCTACAGAGCAGAAGGAGACCATTGGCCCATTGTATCTGCTCCGACCCTTCAAAAGAGCACCCTACACAGGCTCACTCCACCCCACCCTATCCCAGTGACCCAACCTAACCTACGCCTCCCTGGACACTGAGGGCAATTTAGCATGGCCAATCTATCTAACCTGCACATCTTTGGACTGTGGGAGGAAACCGGAGCACATGGAGGAAACCCACGCAGACATGGAGAGAATGTTCAAACTCAACACAGGCAGTCACCCGAGGCCGGAATGAACCCGGGTTCCTGCCGCTGTGAGGAAGCATCTCGTTCTCAACCAGATGCAGCCTTCCTTTGATTACCATTTTATTTTATTGCAGTGTTAATGTAAGCTGAATTGTGACAATAAAGATTATTATTAATTAAATTATTTGGGTTTGCTTTTATGTTAACCACTAATCTATTCTCTTACTCGCTTTCCTGTTCTTATTTACTTCTTCAGGTCTCATCTGTACTTTAGTGGTCAGCTTGGTTCTCTATTCCATTATAAGCATGGATTTATCATGGTTCCTGTTCCTGTTTTGTTTTGGTCTCTATATCATTGCAGGAACTCTAATATTGGCTGCCCTTCCTTTCCCCTTTGTGGAGTGTGTCTACCCTGTACACAAACTCTACTTTGTAGGCCTTTCAGTGCTCATCTGCTAACTTTTGATTCCAGTCAACCTGGGTCAGATCCCCTTTTCCCTCACAGAAAATTAGCACTCCTCCAACATTTTCACATTTGGTTGTTTCATGGCATGTTCTATAGTTCCTCTGAATCTAATGATATTGCAATCACCATTTCCCAAATACTCCCCTACTCCACACAGAATCAAAGAAAGTTTAGGCCACAGAAAGAGGCCACTTGGCCCATCATGTCTGTCCTGGATACAAACCAGCCCTAATTCCATTTTTTAGCATTTGGCACGTAACTCTGTAGGTTACAGTACACCTGGTGCACATCCAGACACTTCTTAGATGAGTTGAGTTTCTACCCTTTCAAGCAGAGAGCTCCAGGCTCCCACATCCTCTTAGTGAAAAAAGGTGGCCTCATCTCCCCTTTAATCTTTTCACCAATCTCTTTAAAATCTGTGCCTCCTCGTCACTGACCTACCTATGAAGGTAAATAGGCTCTTCCCATCCACTCTCTCCAGGCCTCTCACAATATTGCACACCTCAATCAAATTTCCCCATAGCCTCCATTCCAAGGAGAACAACCCCAGCCGATCCAATCTTTCTTCATATCTGCAATTTTCCAGTTCTGGCAACATCCTTGCCAATCTGCTCTGCACCCTCTCTAATGTAGTTACATCCTTTCTGTAATGAGGTGATCAGAACTGCATTCAGCACTCAAATTGTGGGCAAAATAACATTTTATATAGCTCCAGTAAGGATCTGTGAACATTTACTCAAAAGTCCCTCACTTCCTCCACACCTCTCAGTACCCACCCATTTATTGTGTAATCCTTTGTCTTGTTTGACTGCAAATGTATCATCCCACACTTCTCTGGATCACTTGACTCACTTCCTTCCCAAGAATCAAATCCAGTACTGCTTCCTTCCTCATTGGACTGGAACCACACTGACCAAGATGATTCTTCTGTACACATTTCATGAATCCCTCCTCCTATTTGTTCTTTACACTGTTTTATTTAACTAGTCTATATTAGGATAATTGAAGCCTTCCATTGTCATCACTGGTTTCCATTTTCCTGAAATATGCCTGTAAATTTGCTTCTTTCGCTCCCTCCCACTAATTGGTGACCTATAGCATACACCGAGCAACATAATAACTCTTCCTCTTCCAATTAATTTCCGTCAGTGGAAAGGGGATTTGACCCAGGTGGATTGGAATCACAGCTTCGAGCTAAAACAGTAAATAAGCAAAGGGCGGCCTTCAAAAGGAAGGTAGTTCCGGTACAGATCAGTCACGTTCCAAAAAGAGAAAGGCATTCAAGACCAGAGCTTTGTGGATAATATAGAGGTTAAATTGAATTAGGAAAATGGGGTTCATGATAAATCCCAGGCTCATAATACAGTAGGGAACCAAAGCTGACTATAGAAGGTGTAAAGGAAAACTGTGCAAGGAATGTACATAGAATGTACAGCACAGAAACAGGATATGTGCACAATATTATCTCTGCCGGTATTTATGTTTCACATGAGCCTTTCCCACTGCTCTTCAACTCAGTATAATTTTTCACTGCTCGGAGGTTTGACACGAAGATGCACTTTATGCCAAATAATGATTTTTAATTCCCTGCTGGAAACGTGAATTAAACTTTTAAAAATAGACTTTTTCCTACACAGAGGCTAAAGTAAGTTTAGCTCACAGCCAAAGATGGCTACGCCAATTTGCATTACCGAGCATTCCACATTCCAACCCATTACAATGGAGATAGCCAAGTCTGCAAAACCCACCAAAGGGAGGGGCAAGGTTGAAAAGACAGGGCCTTCATGGATAACCTCAGTGGGTACAAGAATTGAGCCCATACTGTTGGCCTCACTCCACATCAGGAACCAGCCATCCAGCCAATTGAGCTAACCAACAGCACATAAGCAACTAAGTATTCAACTGAGTTGGCAAATATACCCTTTAACTTCAAACAAAAAGAATTTGTGGTCAAATGAAAAAAAGGAAAAGAGAGGAGCCATTGAACCTCTCCTCACCTGGTTATAACAGTGTCAACAATATTATATTAAGGGCTAATATAAAAGGGAACTCAAAAGTCTATTTTATAAACATATAAATAGTACAGGGTCAGTGCAGACTCAAAGGGCCGAATGGCCTCCTTCTGCACTGTAGGTATTCTGGGCGCAATTCTCCGCACTCACGACGGTGCGGCGAATAGCGGGGTTCGTAAAATTTTACGGCCACGCTAGTCTGACGCCCTCCCGCTATTCTGCCCCCCCACGCCCGACTCCCGATACGAATCACTGCCGCCGTTTTTTTACGGCCAGCAGCGATTCACAGCTGGCCGATGGGCCGAGTTCCAAGCCCTTTACGGCTGTTTTTACGAACGGCAAACACACCTGGTCTGGCCGTTCGTAAAAACGGCCGTAAAGTCCCGATTTTGAAAACCATGGCACCGATTGGCACGGCAGTACCACGGCCGTGCCAAGGGTGCCATGGGCCCGCGATCGGTGGGCACCGATTGCGGGCAGCGGGTCCGATACCCGCGCACTCTTTGTCGTTCCGCCGCTCCGCTGTATCACTTCGCGGGGCGGCTGAGGGGCATCCCGGCCCGCGCATGCGCGGGTTTCGCGCAAATGCGCGATGACGTCATCCGCGCATGCGCGGGTTGGAGTCTTCCAATCCGCGCATGCGCGGCTGACGTCATGTGATGCGTCAGCCGGCGCAAACTCTGGCAAGCGGGCTTAACAAAATTCGTTAAGCCCGCGATGCCGGAGTTTACGGCGGCGGCATGCTAGCCCCGACCGGGGACCAGAATCGGTTCCCGGTCGGGGAGGGGGGGGCTGGCGTCAAACCCGCCCGGATTTGACGCCAGCCTTACTATATCTCCCTCTCTGGGAGAATCGCGCCCTCTATGTTTCTAATGTGTAATCAAAGGAAGATTGGAGTCAATTAGGGACAAAATGAGCATCTTCTTTAGCAGGTGGAGGACATGGCTGAAGCACTATATTAGGACCTATAATAATAATCTTTATCATTGTCACAAGTAAGTTTACATTAACACTGCAATTAAGTTACTGTGAAAATCCCCTAGTCGCCACACTCTGGCAGCTGTTTGGGTACACTGAGGGAGAATTCAGAATGTCCAGTTCACTAACAGCATGTCCTTTAGGACTTGTGGAAGGAAACCAGAGCACCCAGAGGAAACCCGCACAGACACAGGGAGAATGTGCAGACTCCACACAGACAGTGACCAAAGCAGGAATCGAACCTGGGACCCTGGTGCTGTGAAGCACAGTGCTAACAACTGTGCTACTGTGCCGCTCTTTGCCTCTCTCTTCCGCAAAGAAGATGCTGCTGTTATCGTCACAGTAAAGGAGGAGGCAGTAAAATAAATAGTGTAGAATTAAATAGATAAAGAGGAGAGACTTAAAAAGTTTATAGTGGTCAAAGTAGGAAAGTCACTTGTCCAGACCGGATGCATACTAAACTGTTCAGGAGATTAAGGCTGGATATAGACACAGCATTAGATCTGACCACAATCTTCCAGTCCTCCTTGGATATGGGAGTGGTGCCAGAGGACTGCAGAATCGTAAATGTTACACCCCTTTCAACTATAAACCACACAGCTCAATGTCAGTGAACAAAGAACAAAGAACATTAAAGGACAGGAACAGGCCCTTCGGCCCTCTAAGCCTGTACCGGTCATGGTACCACTCTTGGCCAAAACCTCAGCACTTCCTAGTGCTGTATCCCTCTATATCCATCCGATCCATGTCGATAAGCCTTCTGAACGCCATTCATGTATCTGCTTCCACAACCTCCCTTGGCAACGTGTTCCAGGCACTCACCACCCTCTGTGTAAAAAATCTGACTCGCACATCTCCTCTAAACATTGCCCACATTGACCTTAAACCTATGTCCCCTGGTGACTGGCCCCTCCACCCTGGGAAAAGGTGCCTGCCCATCCCTCTATCTATGCCCCTCATAATCTTTTAGATCTCTGTCAGGTCACCCCTCAACCTCAATCTTTCTAATCAAAACATCCGAGTCTATTCAGCCTCTCCGCATTGTTAACACCCTCCAGACCTGCCAACATCCTGGTAAACCTCCTCTGCCCCCTCTCCAAAGCCTCTACATCCTTCTGGTAGTGTGGCGACTAGCATTGTGTGCAATATTCCAAGTGCGACCTTACCAAGGTTCTATACAACTGTAACATGACTTGCAAGTTTTTATATGTGATGCCCAGTCCAATAAAGGCAAGCATTCTGTATGCTTCCTTGACTACCTTGTCCACTTGTGCTGCCACTTTCAAAGATCTGTGGACCTGCACACCCAGATCTCTCTGACTTTCTATATACCTAAGAGTTTTGCCATTTACTGAATAATTCCCCTCTATGTTCGCCCTACCAAAATGCTTTACCTCACATTTGTCCGGATTAAACTCCATTTGCCATGTCTCTGCCCAAGTCTTCAACTTATCTCTGTCCTGCTATATCCTCTGATAATCCTCAACACTATCTGCCACTCCACCAACCTTGGTGTCATCCACAAACTTACTAATCAGACCAACTACATTTTTCTCCAAATCGTTTATGTATATTACAAATAACAGAGGCCCCAGCACCGATCCCCGTGGAACACCACTAGTCACAACCTTCCATTCTGAAAAACACCCTTCTACTGCTACCTTTTGCCTTTGCCTTCTGTGACCGAGTGGTGGGGAAACTTTGGGCGAGATTCTCCCAAAACGGGAGAAATCGTAAGGCTGGCGTCAAACCCGGGCGGGTTTGACGCCAGCGCGCCCCTTCCCGACCGGGAACCGATTCTGGTCCCCGGTCGGGGCTAGCAGCCCGACGCCGTAGGCTCCGGCATGACGGGCTTAACGAATATCGTTAAGCCCGCTTGCCGGAGTTAGCGCCGGCTGACGCGTCATATGACGTCAGCCGCGCATGCGCGGATGACGTCATCGCGTATTTGCGCGAAACCCGCGCATGCGCGGGCCGGGTTGCCCCTCAGCCGCCCCGCAAATGGATACCGCGGGGCGGCGGAAGGAGAAAGAGTGCGCGGGCATCGGGCCCGCTGCCCGCGATCGGTGCCCACCGATCGCGGGCCCATGGCACCCTTGGCACGGCCGTGGTACTGCCGTGCCAATCGGTGCCATGGTTATAAAAAGCGAGCTTGTGACGCCGTTTTTACGAACGGCCAGACCAGGTGTGTTTGCCGTTCGTAAAAACGGCGTAAAGGGCTGGGACTTCGGCCCATCGAACAGCTGTGAATCGCTGCCGGCCGTAAAAAAACGGCGGCAGCGATTCGGGTCGGGAGTTGGGCGGGGGGTGGGGGAGAATAGCGGGAGGGCGGGAAAAATGTCGGGAAGGCCCTCCCGCTATTCTCTGACCCGTCGTGGGGGTCGGAGAATTTCGCCCTTTATGTGTATATATGAACTTTCAAAAGATGGTTGGTAAAGTACCATGTCATAGGCCTGTTAGCATTGAAGCATATAGGTTTAAAGTGACAGTGGCTGCATGGATACAACATTGGATAAGGGACAAAAAATAGAGAGTAGTGGCAAATAGTTGTTTTTTGAACTGGTGGGAAGTACATAACAATGTTCCCAAAGATCGATATTAATAGCACTTTGATATATATTAATCACCTGGATCTGAGTATACAGGGCATAATTTCAAAACTTGAAGATGACATGAAACTTGAAAATGTAGCAAACAGTAAGGGCAATAATAATAAGTTCAGGAGAAACTGGTGAAATGGGTAGATGCATGTCAGAAAGAATTGAACACAAAACTGTGAAGAGATGTGTTTTGATAGAAAGAGGCAAGGTATATTGAATAGTACAGTTTTAAAAGGGGTATAGATAAAATGAGATCTGGGAGTGTGTGTCTACAAATCTTTGATGGAGGCAGGACAAGTTGACAAGGCTATTATATAACAGGATTCTTGGCTTTATAAACAAAGGCAAATTAAAACAAGCAAGTAAGTTGTGCTTGTTATACTCCAGAAAGCAAGTTTGAACCAATCATTATACACTTTTTAAAAATAAATGTTTCCAATTTAGGGCAATTTAGCGTGGCCAATCCACATACCTCTCACATCTTTTTGGAGTGTGAGGTTGGGTCCAGTGGTGATATGGTTCCAGGAGAGTCTAAAGCAACTCTGTAATAACTGGGTTTGTATAAGATTCGTATCATTACTTCACTACGTGTACATTAATAAATCATTGTTCTGGCTAAGTCATCATTCTGTGGAATCATTGCGAGACAAGATCACAGAATCGATAGGGCTCACGTAGACACGGGGAGAATGTGCAATCTCCACATGGGCAGTCACCCGGAGCTGGTATCGAACCCGGGTCCTTGACGCTGTGAGTCAGCAATGCTGACCACTGCATCACCGTGCCACCCTGTTTTATAAATATGTGTTTACTGAGTTAAACATAACACACAAGCATTTCCTAACCCACCTAATTCGGTACCTATTATTAAGGACACAAGCCTCCCAGTTAATGTCCACCACTTGCCTCAAATTAAACACAATTAATATACAGTCAGGAATGCTCAACCCTTGTTTAGATCCCCCTGAACATAGAACATAGAACATACAGTGCAGAAGGAGGCCATTCAGCTCATCGAGTCTGCACCGACCCACTCAAGCCCTCACGTCCACCCTATACCCGTAACCCAATAACCCCTCCGAACCTTTTTTGGTCACTAAGGGCAATTTATCATGGCTAATCCACCTAACCTGCATGTCTTTGGACTGTGGGAGGAAATTGGAACACCCGGAGGTAACCCATGCAGACACAGGGAGAACGTGTAGACTCCGCACAGTGACCCAGCGGGGAATCGAACCTGGGACCCTGGCGCTGTGGAGCTACAGTGCGAATCACTTGTGTTACCGTGCTGCCCAAATATAGGTTCCTGGGTGCCACACTATAGGATGGCAACCAAGGCTTCAGAGAGGGTGCAGTGAAGATTTAGTAAAATGGCAGTGTGGAGGTGAGAGATTAGAGAAACTGGGGTTGTGCTCCTTCGAGCAGTAAAGGTTAAAGGTAGTGATGTTCAAAGTTGTGAATGGTTTTGTTAAGTAAGGAGAAGCTTTTACTCATGACAGATGGTCAGCTGCCACCCAGATTGAAGCTATTTGGCGGAAGAACCAATGGCGAGGGAGCAGAACTCTTTTACATCGAGAGTTGCAACAATCTAAAATGCATCGCCTGAAATGACGGCGGGAGCAGATTCAATGATAACTTTCAAAAGTGAATAGGATAGGTACATGATGGGGAAGAAATTCTTGGGCTGTGTGGAAAGGATGGAACTCTTTGGATAACTCTTGAAAGAGCCATTACGGGCATATTTGGCCAAATAGCCTCTTTTTGTGCCGTATTTGTCTATTATTCTACCTTCTCATAGAATCCTATAAACTTACAGCAGAGAAGACAACCATTCAACCCATCATATCTTTGCTGGATCTTTGGAAGAGTGCTCATCGTGAGTCTCTTATCCCTGTTTCTTTTGTCCATAATCCTAGAAGTTCCTCATTCTCAAGTACCCTTTGAAAATTACTTTTAAAATAAATATCCGCAACTTCTTGAAGTACAGCGTTCTCATCCTAATAATTCTCTGACAAAAAGATTCATCTCCTGTGGATCTTTCGTCAATGATCTCTGTTTTCTGTTTGGGCCTGACTTTCAATCCATTCTGTCACATGGCTTCTATCTCAACATGTCCTAATATTGTCATGCATCTTTTAAATGCCACCTTATCAGAGATCTTCTGAAAATCTGTGCAAGCCACAATCATGGTTTGCTCTTGTCTTATACTTACTGTGACTCTGACAAAGAAATTTGTGACTTTCCTTTCGGTATATCAGTATTGACCTTTTTTATACATTCCCCGTCTCTAGACATAAGGGGCGGGATTCTCTAATCCTGAGGCTAAGTGTTGACACCGTCGTAAACGCCTTCACGTTTCTCAACAGCGTCAACATGGCCTCAGGAGCAACGATTCTGGCCCCTACAGTGGGCCAGCACGGCAGTGGAGTGACCCACGCCGCTCCAGCTGCTGATCCCCGGCATCAGGTGGGTGTCGCGGGTCTGCGCCAATGCGCGCATGCGCGGTGGCTCCCTTCTCTGCACCGGCCCGATGCAACATGGCGTAGGGCTACAGGGGCTGGCGTGGAACAAAAGAGGCCCCCAGCCCGAGAGGCCGGCCCGCCGATCGGTAGGCCCTGATCGCGGGCCAGGCCACAGCGGAGGTCGCCCCCGGGGTCGGACCTCCCTGCCCCCCACCAGGCCGCCCCCAGATGCATGCACGCCGAAGTCCCATGGGTAAGACCAGGTATGAACGGCGCCGGCGGGACTCGTGTTTTTTTGAGTTGCCGCTCGACCCATCTCGGGCAGAGAATCGCCGGGGGGGGGGGGGGGGGGGGGGGGAGGGGGGTGCGTAGAGCAGTCTCCGACCAGCGCCACGCCGACCACGCCCGCACCAATGACGCCGATTCACTGCTGGCCGGAGAATCAGCGGACCAGCGTCGGGGCAGCGTTGCGCGATTTGTGCCCATCCCGGCGATTCACCAGCCCGGCCTGGGCTGAGAGAATCCTGCCCAGGATTTAGGAAACAGGAGCAGGAATTGACCATACGGTCCCTCGAGCCTGCTCCACCGTTTGATATCATCATGACTGATCTGCGTCGGCTCCACTTTCCTATCTGCTAACCCTTGCTTTCCTGAGGAATCATGAATCTATCTCTGCCTTGAATATTCTCATTGAAGGCCATCTGTGTGAGAGAAATACAAAGGTTCATATCTCTCTGAGTGAAGTAATTTTTCCTCATCTCAGCAATTGTCCCCTTACCTTGAGACTATGCTGCTTTGTTCTAGATTCCTGAGTCAGCGGAAAGAATCTCTCAGCCTCTACCCAATCAAACCCTTCAGAATCTTTTATATTTCAATGAGAATGCCTCTCTTCCTTCTAGATTTCAGACAGCATAAGATCCATTTACAGCCCTCTCACCCCAGGAACCAATCGAATTAACCTTTGCTGTACTACCTCCAAGGCAAGTGTCCTGAGAAATAGAGACCACAACTGCTCACAGTGCCCCAGGCATTGTATCACAAAAGGCCATTTTGTAGCAATTTGTCCTTATTCTTCAACTTTAATTCCCTTGTAATGAAGTTGTCGGTGGGATTTACCGCGCAACCCACCACGAAAGGTGGCCTGCCATTAGTCAGTGGTGGAATCTTCTGGTCTTGCCATGGTCAACGGTGTTTCCTGCTGAATACACCTCTCACCGCTGGGAAACCCACAGCGGGGTGCGCCATCGACGGGACCAGAAGATCCTGCTGGCGGGAACGGCCAGAGAATCCCGCCTGTTTTGTTATCCCACTGTTCAGCTAATATTGAAGCATCTTTCCTCTCATTGACAATGAGCCAAGTTCTCTGACTCCATTTCCCTTTTTGAATATAGAAGTGGCATTCGCCTGTCCCATGGCACTATTCCTTCCTCTAAAGAAGGTTTGTATCTGAACACCCATCTCCCTATAGCTTCTCTAAGTATCTGTGGCTGGAATTCACCTGGGTCCAGGCTCTTGAGCTCCATTAGATTGGATTGGTTTATCCAATCCAATTCAATCCAATGGAGGACAAGAGCCTGGACCCAGATAAACTCCAGCTACAGATCCTCAAAGAAGCTATAGGGAGATGAGTCCAGGCTCTTGTCCTCCATGAAGATTACTCCTATGATCCCAGCTGCTACGAGAAGGGTTTCCCTCCATCATTCTGGAGTAGGGCCTTGGCTTCCATGTGGAATACTCCCATTGTGGCTCGACTGAAGTTTGCATGCCAGCTTGTGAAGGATAACTGGCTTAAGCTCATATCTCACCACTTGATGGCAGTATCTTGGTGCTATGAGCGTGCTGCATGATGAAATCACACCCACTCCTTGCAGCCTTCGATTTCACTGTTGTTGAGCAGTGTAACTAAGTTAGTACCATGCACCTGTCACCTGAAGGAGTTTTTATGACTGAAATACAACAGCTACTTTCATTCGGTTGTTTACTGCAATGGCAGTTTTAGCTGTGTGGTATACCTGCAGTCTTCCTTTGTAAGCATTACCACTGCCTATGTGGCTAATAACTAAAAATTATTTTAAAAACATGGCCTATTCATTCAGAAAATGACTGAAAGTTGGTCTGTTTTTTGAAAAGGCATTTATACTTCCTGTACTTATGGAATTTTGTCATAAATATAAAAGCAGGAGATATGGGGCGGGATTCTCCCGTACCCGGCGGGGGGTGAACCATTCCGGCGTCGGGAATCCTCCACACCTTCAGGGGCTAGGCCGGCGGCGGAGTGGTTTGTGCCCCGTCGGCCGGCGTGGAAGGCCTTTGGCGCCGCGCTAGCCGGGGCCGAAGGGACTCCACCAGGCGGCGCGCGTCCTCACATGTGCGGGAGCGTCAGCGGCTGCAGACGTCATCCCCGTGCATGCGCAGGGGGGTTCACCTTCGCGTCGGCCATCGCGGAGGACCACACGGTAGGAAAAGAGTGCCCCCACGCATGGGCCCGCCCGCGGATCGGTGGGTCCCGATCGCGGGCCAGGCCACCGTGGGGGCACCCCCCGGGGCCAAAATCCCCCGCGCGCCCCCCCCCCCCAGGACCCCGGAGCCCGTCCGCGCCGCAAGGTCCCGCCGGTAAGGGACCTAGTCCAATTTATGCTGGAGGGGCCTGCATAGAACAAGCGAGACTTCGGCCCATTGCGGGCCGGAGAATTGCCGGGGGGGGGGGCGCTGTGAGCGAACAGCGCGGCGTGATTCCCGCCCCTGCCGAGTTTCCGGCGCCGGAGAATTTGGCGGCTGGCCGGGGGGGGGGGGGGGATTCATGCCACTCCCCCGGCGATTCTCCGACCCGGCGGGGGTTCAGAGAATCCCACCCATGATTGTTTTGGGAAATATCTCACTAGATTACAAAGTTACTTATTTACTCACCAAGATTGTTTCCACAAATCATAAGATCATAAGATATAGGAGCAGAATTAGATTGTCAGCTGCGGTTTGCTGACAGTCAATCCGGCTGCCTGAAGGGGAGGAACCTGCAGTGACTTATTTAATTGAGGTCCTACGATTAGGGACGGCAAGTCCTCCATGTTCCTGGCTTTGCTGGGTTCTCCATGTGCGATTGTGCTGCCTCGCACCCTTCACTCCAACCCTCCAGCTCACCCCCAGGTGAAAGTGAGGCGCATATCTCCAATTAACTTTATGAAATTAGAGGATTTTTTTTGATCCGGCGGCACAATGGCGCAGTGGTTAGCACTGCTGCCTCACAGTGGCAGGGACCTGAGTTTGATTCTGACCTCGGCGACTGTGTGGAGTTTTCACTTTCTCCCTGTGTCTGCATGGGTGTCCTCCCACAGCCCCACAGGTTAGGTGGGGGTTGCCAGGATAGGGCAGGATTGTGGGCCCAGGTAGGGTGCTCTTTCAGAGGGTCAGTACAGACTCAATGCGTCGAATGGCCTTCTTCTGTGCTACAGGAATTATATGCCTCTAATCATTATTTTGATACATCACAGAAATTAATGCTGGCAGTTTAGGGTTCTGGATCAAAGTATAAAAAGACAATGGTCTGGATTCTCCAATTCCTCAGCCATGTGTTACTCGGCGACGCACGGTTCCCTGGCGACAGGATTATATCTTCCTGCCTCTTGTCAACGGGATTTCCAATTGAAACCAGCCCACAAAGAGAGTGTTGGTCCTATAGAAAGCGAGTCTGCACAATGGAAAGCAAGTAGATGGCAAATGATTTGAACAGGTATTTTGCATCAGTCCTCATTATACAGGATAAAGTAACATCCCAGAGGCAACTATGAACCAGGAAATGGAGATGAGGGAGCAACTCAGGAAAATTAGTCACCAGAGAAGTGGTACTGAGTAAATTGTGAAGCCACAGTGCTACTGTGCTGCCCGTGCTGCCGTAAAGACTAGTCTTTGTCTCCACAAGGACTGTACGATGATCAGTGCTATTGATACCGTCATGGACAGAAACATCTGCAGCAGGCAGGTTGGTGAGGATGAGATCAAGCATCTTTTCCTTTTTGTTGGTTCCTTCATCACCTGTCGTGAGCCCAGTTTAGTAGCTCTGTCCTTTATGACTCGGCCAGCTCGGTCAGTAGTGTTACCGAGCCACTCTTGGTGATGGACATTGAAGTCCCCCACCCACAGTACATTCTGTGCCTTACCACCCTCAGTGCTTCCTCCAAATGGTGCTCAACATGCATGAGTCGAGGGTGGCATAGTGGTATTGATGCTGGGCTAATAAGGTAGAAATACGGTGATGGGATTCGAATCCCGCCACTGCAGATGGTGAAATTTGAATTCAATAAAATTTGGGAATTAATAGTCTAATGATTTTTGCCGATTGTTGAAAAAAAACATCTGGTTCACGAATGTCCTTTCGGGAAGGGAATCTGCTGTCCTTACCTGGTCTGGCCTATATGTGACTCCAGACCCAAAGCAATGTTGTTGACTCTTAACTGCCACAAGGGAAATTAGGGATGGGCAATAAACGCTGGCACACCCTGTGACACCCACATCCCATGAAGTAATAAAAAAAGAATTTCCACCAGCTATCACGGTGAGATTTGAACTCATGTTACCACAACATTAGTCTGGGACTCCGCATTGATCATCATAGAATCATAGAATTTACAGTGCAGAAGGAGGCTATTCAGCCCATCAAGTCGGCTCTTGGAAAGAGCACCCCACCCAAGCCCAACCTCCAACCTATCCCCATAACCCAGTAACCCCACCCAACACTAGGGGCAATTTTGGACACTAAGGGCAATTTAGCCTGGCCAATTCGCCTAACCTGCACATCTTTGGACTGTGGGAGGAAACCGGAGCACCCGGAGGAAACCCACGCACCCATGGGGAGAACGTGCAGACTCCGCACAGACATTGACCCAGCCGGGAATCGAACCTGGGACCTTACCACAATGCCAAAGTCCAAGAGCTGAAAGTTGGATCTGATACCAGGAAATAAAGTTCTTTTCTCCAGTTCAGTAGTGTGAGAAAATACCAAAGGAGCCTCCATGGTTTGAATATTTCAATCATGGACCTTGGACAGATTTGAGGTTAGTCAGAAGGAGATGCTTTTGAATAAAGTGTGTTTTTGGAATGAAAGAAGAAACTGAGCTTCTTGCAGGTAGTTTTAGCAATGAGGCGGTGTGGTTGAGCAGAGGAAGTAATTAGGCCAAAACTGCCAACAGATGAATATGTTAATTCAATTTCCTTACACTACTCTATTCAAGAACACAACTCCCATTGATGATAGAGCAAAGAACAAAGAAAAGTACAGCACAGGAACAGGCCCTTCGGCCCTCCAAGCCCATGCCGACCATGCTGCCCGACTAAACTAAAATCTTCTCCACTTCCTGGGTCCATATCCCTCTATTCCCATCCCATTCATGTATTTGTCAAGATGCCGCTTAAATGTCACTATCGTCCCTGCTTCCACCCCCTCCTCCGGCAGCGAGTTCCAGGCGCCCACTACCCTCTGTGTAAAAAACTTGCCTCATACATCTCCTCTAAACCTTGCACCTCGCACCTTAAACCTATGCCCCCTAGTAGTTGACCCCTCAACCTGGGGGAAAAGCTTCTGACTATCCACTCTGTCTATGCCCCTCATAATATTTGAGACCTCTATCAGGTCGCCCCTCAACTTCCGTCTTTGCAGTGAGAACAAACCGAGTTTATTCAACCTTCCTCATAGCTACTGCCCTCCATACCAGGCAACATCCTGGTAAATCTCTCCTGCACCCTCTCTAAAGTTTCCACATCCTTCTAGTAGTATGGCGACCCGAATTGAACACTATACTCCAAGTGTGGCCTAACTAAGGTTCTATACAGCTGCAACATGACTTGCCAATTCTTATACTCAATGTCCCGGCCAATGAAGGCAAGCATGCCGTATGCCTTCTTGACTACTTTCTCCACCTGTGTTGCCCCTTTCAGTGACTTGTGGACCTGTACACCTAGATCTCTCTGACTTTCAATACTCTTGAGGATTCTACCATTCACTGTATATTCCCCACCTGCATTAGACCTTCCAAAATGCATTACTTCACATTTGTCCGGATTAAACTCCACCTGCCATCTCTCCGCCCAAGTCTCCAAAATGATCTAAATCTTGCTGTATCCTCTGACAGTCCTCACCGCTATCTGCAATTCCACCAACCTTTGAGTCTTCTGCAAACTTACTAATCAGACCAGTTACATTTTCCTCCAAATCATTTATATATACTATAAACAGCAAAGGTCCCAGCTCTGATCCCTGCGGAACACCACTAGTCACAGCCCTCCAATTAGAAAAGCACCCTTCCATTGCTACTCTCTGCCTCTATGACCTAGCCAGTTCTATATCCACCTTGCCAGCTCACCCCTGATCCCATGTGACTTCACCTTTTATACCAGTTTACCATGAGGGACCTTGTCAAAGGCCTTACTGAAGTCCATATAGACAACATCCACTGCCCTACCTGCATCAATCATCTTTGTGACCTCTTCGAAAAACTCTATCAAGTTACTGAGACGTGACCTCCCCTTCATAAAACCGTGCTGCCTCTCACTAATACGTCCATTTGCTTCCAAATGGGAGTAGATCCTGTCTCGAAGAATTCTCTCCAGTAATTTCCCTACCACTGACGTAAGGCTTACCGGCCTGTAGGTCCCTGGATTATCCTTGCTACCCTTCTTAAACAAAGGAACAACATTGGCTATTTTCCAGTCCTCTGGGACATCACCTGAAGACAGTGAGATTTCTGTCAAGGCCTCAGCAATTTCCTCTCTAGCCTCCTTTAGTATTCTGGGGTAGATCCCATCAGGCCCTGGGGACTTATCTACCTTAATATTTTTCAAGACGTCCAACACCTCGTCTTTTTGGATCTCAATGTGACCCAGGCTTTCTACACATCCTTCTCCAGACTCAACATGCGCCAATTCATTCTCTTTGTTGAATACTGATGTTGAAAGACAAATACAAAAGAAGAATTAATAATCAGCCTGCTATTAAGAGGGATCATTCTAATTATTAATTGGACTGTTATATGGTAGAAGTCCCCGAAAGCCATTTCTATTGGTTATGAGCAAAATGCAGAAAACAATCTGATGATGAACATATGAAGTGGAATTAGAAGCGTAGCTCCCTATCATAATATAGCAAAGAAGTATGTAATTTGGCGCATAGTGTGTTTGAGGTCAGTTGAACCCCTTATTCAAAACTTTGTTACCTCTAGACTTTTCTATTACAATGCAATCCCATAAAGCCACGGTTATTCAAACCTCTGCTATCCATCACCTAACTTACATCATGTCCAGTTCCTTCTCACCTCTGGGCTTGCTGACTTAGCTCTTGGTTAAGCAATGTCTCGATCTCAAAATTCTCATCCTTTTCAAATCCATGGACTTCCCCCCTCCCTATCTCTGTAATCGTCTCCAGTTCCACAGTGCAGTAGATATCTGGGATATCTACACTCCTCCAATTCTAGTCTCTTGAACATCCTTGATTTTACTCGCTTCATCTCTGGTGGCTCGAACTTCAGCTGACTTGGCTCTAAGATATAGAATTCCATATGTCATGTTGCTATTCTGATATAAGCACCAATCACTCATTAGAGATCACGTAAGTATGTTGTGGGTACATTTCTGGAGACTCGGCACATGAGAATATTTATACAAAGGTAGAAAGCTTGAAGCTGTATGTATATGCTCTGCACAAAACCAAAAGTGAAACCAAGACTGGATCACACGACACACTTCCCTTCTAGTGATGTCATGCTGCTATTTATTAAATGTGTGTTACAACACATACCTCAACTTCACCTTCTCTCTATCTCTCTCTCCTCTTTTAAGATATTCCTAAAACCTACCTTTTTAATCAAGCCTTTGGAATCTGCCCTAATATTATCTTATGGGACTTGGGTGGGACTTCCTTGCCCCACCCATCAACAGGATTGTCCTGGCCTGCTGAAATGGACCTTTGCCTGGCCTGTCACATCCCTCGTGGCACGTTCCGCCATGTTGTAACTGAAAAAGCGTGGTCTTGTGTCACATTTTGCTTTTATTACACTCCTGTGAAGTGCCTCGGGATGTTTAATTGTGTTAAAGGTGTGATACCAGGTGTTATTGCTGCTGCTGAAATGCTAAATTGGGAACCGAAAGTGGTTAAAAAGCAGAAGTGTGACTCACAGGAGAAGAAAAGGAGGTGTCGTTAAAGGACTGACAAATTAATCTCATTCCCTTGCCCTTTCCCCATCACACTTACTCTACTGTTTTTTGAAAGGTTGATCAGAGTAGGTTGATATTGCAAATTATAAAATGCCACACTGCTTCTATGGGGGTACTCTTCTGACATTGGGCTGGAGGATACTGCTCGGGTTGTACAGTGCCTGATCTGGGATTGTTTGATGCTGACAAGACAACCCCAATATTTACTGGGGAAGATTTTCTGAGGTTCATTTTTAATACCCACACAGGATGTGAGGGTCGCTGGCTAACGTAGCTTTTTGTTGCCTATCCCTAATTGCTCTTGAGAAGATAAGGAGTAGAAGTTTTGTTCAAGATAGCTGGAAGCTCATGTGGTGCAGATCTAACATCATGGCCTGTGTCTTTCTGTTCCCAATGGTTCACTGCCGAAAAGCCAGCCGGATTAACAGGATTTGCTCCCTGGAGCAGGTTGGGGAATTGCTCATGTGATGGCATTGGGGAGAGGTGGCAGAGTGTGAGTGGGGTATTGGGCCTGTATTTTGGAGTGCTGGCTGCTGACCTGGACCCAAAAGCATCTGATCTCTGACAGTGGGGCATCCAATATCTCCAACCCTGGTGCGACCTGACTTCTAATCCTAGGGATGGAGGAGGGACAGATTGTCAAACTGGGTGCGTGCATGTGGGTGGGGGGGGTGGGGGAGGGGGGGGGGGGAGGTTCAATCACTGATTCCAGGATTGGGGTCAAACTCTGATCCAAGAGGCGGGGGGCTATCATGCAATACGTCTTATTATTGTATTTTTACTCTGAATTCTCTTATCATGCCTGGTTTAGCTCAGTGGGCTAGACAGCTGGTTTGTAATGCAGAACAAGGCCATCAGCGCAGGTTCAATTGCTGTACCAGCTGAGAATTCTGAATTCTCCCTCTGTGTACCCGAACAGGCGCCAGAATGCGGTGACTAGGGGCTTTTCATAGTAACCTCATTGCAGTGTTAATGTAAGCCTACATGTGACAATAAGGATTATTTATTTATTTTTTCATGCATTTCTTTCCTTCTTTTCCCATCACTTATTTCCTTTAACCATAACCTGATTTCCATCTTCACACTTTGAAGGTTATTCTATGGCTCTTCTTGTGTGTTTTTCCTATTATTCCCTTATTGCCCTCCTTAAATCCTGTTCATCGGCAATGGTGTTCATTTCTGAGAGATCTGAAACACCAACTGCCTCATATTTCCCGCACAGTTACGAACAGATCTGCCGGTGTCTCTCTTTCTATGTTTGGTTCAGATTTCCAACACCCGCAGCAGTTTTTTTCTAGCTGTTGTTTAATTGCCCGACCAATCATTTAAATGCATGCCCTGGGCATGTTACCTGTAAAATTACCTTTAATGTATTTTTGCCAATGCTTTTTCTTTGCTCAATGAGGTTGTCAACATCATGACTCCCTGGTCAAGTATAACATGGCGAGATTTGAAATAGTGCTCCCTCTGCTCACATTAAGCAGCATGTGCTAACTCGGGAATGAAAGCAGAGAATGCTGGAAATAGACAGTTGATTCATCAACATTTGATGGGAAAAAGATGTTACTCTTTTGGCTGGAGCCAGAAACAACCAATGAAGGTAACCAAGATTCTTTGAAGATGCAGACAGAGCGACGTCAAGGTAGTGGGTCAATATTGATGTAACATGTAGTTAAAATGTCAAAAACTCCAGTGTTCAAATCCACCACCTTTGTTATTTCTGTTCTGGTAAAATTATTACCCCTAATAGTGAATCCAACAACCAATTTTCCACTATTTATCCTATTAACAGCAACACACCACATCAATAAGTGGAAATTGCTGCCTCTAGTCATAAAACATTTCAATCTCTGCGCATTAATGATCTCAATCACAAGTTTTAAAATGTGTAGAGCTTGTTCAGTTGCAGGTTGCAATCAGTCTGAAGGTCCTGAAGTAGACCACCTTGGATATGGCTTACGGATAGAAGAAGCGTTTTGTCAGTTTTGAGAATACAGTAATCTCAAGCTGAGTTGCTGTCTGCAGCTGAACTTTAAGGTTGCTGCTGTCTAAAATGTCTGCAACCTGTCAGAACATTTAGTCAGGCCATACATTTTGTTGTGGCACATCAGATTTCATTGCATACAAAATCACTTTCTGAATACTACGTGTGTGAAGTAAAGATTTATATAGTTGGTCACATTGCAAGTTGTAAGCAGAGGACAATAGGTGCGTGAAACACACGGAAAGCTATTTTAGATTGTGCTGACAGATAAAGACATCTGCAATTCCAGGGATCTGAATCAAAGTGTAAGTTATGTGGGCTTGAAAATTACATTTAACCTCTATAAGTGCCTTTTAATTTTATTTTGAAGTTTGTGAAAATTACCATTTGAAGATATATCCCTAGTGATTTCACAGTCATACTTCTCCATCAATATTTCAGACTTTGTGTTTTCAATTGAAATCCATTATGGAGCATTTCCCTTGTGGAATTTCTGTAATTATACTGCACACTGATCATTTTTTAATGTGCAATTGTTCCAACAAAGCATTTATTTATATGGTGTATTTTAACAACACAGTGAGCCCAGGGAACTCATGGCTGAATATCCCCAATTGATAAGATACTGAAAGGAAAGATACAGCATCAGACCCATGGATGGTCAAAATAACTGTAGTGGTGACTTTAATGCGAATGCTAATGGCAATAAACCACTGCTGAGTCAACTTTTCTCTCACTTCCTTCTGATATTCATCAGCAAATTGAAAGACCAAATGTAATTTCCTCAACTTAAGATAACGTGAAAATAATTATACAACATGATCAGTTTTTGTACATAATCTTGTGGTGGTGTCAGTTCTTCTCTGTCACTGCATGGCATACATTTTCAGAGAACATTATCTTCAGACCAATTTCTAGTGAATGATACTTACTGCACGTGGATTATATGCTTCCATCAATGTACGATAATTGTACAAATGTGGTCTTACCTGAAGTACATCGCACATTTTTAAATCAATGCTTTGGCCTTAGTGAAATAGCTTGTATTTCAACAGAGGGTGGGGTAAGACCATAAGACCACAAGACATAGGAGCAGAATTAGGCCACTCGGCCCATCGAGTCTGCTCCGCCATTCAATCATGGCTGATATTTTTCTCATCCCCATTTTCCTGCCTTCTCCCCATAACCTCTAATCCCCTTATTGATCAAAATCCTATCTATCTCTGTCTTAAAGACACTCAGTGATTTGGCCTCCACACCCTTCTGTGGCAAGAGTTCCATAGATTCACCACTCTCTGGCTGAAGAAATTCCTCCTCATCTCTGTTTTAAAGGATCGTTCCTTTAGTCTGAGATTGTGTCCTCTGCTCCTAGTTTTTCCTACAAGTAGAAGCATCCTCTCCACGTCCACTCTATCCAGGCCTCGCAGTATCCTGTGGGTTCCAATAAGATCCCCCCCTCATCCTTCTAAACTCCATCGAGTACAGACCCAGAGTCCTCAACCGTTCCTCATACGACAAGCTCTTCATTCCAGGGATCATTCTTTTGAACCTCCTCTGGACCCTTTCCAAGACTACCACTTCCTTCCTTACATACGGGAGCCAAAACTGCTCACAATACTCCAAATGGGGTCTGACCAGAGCCTTATATAGCCGCAGAAGTACATCCCTGGAATTGTATTCTAGCCCTCTCGACATTAATGTTAACATTGCATTTGCCTTCCTAACTGCCGACTGAACCTGCACGTTAACCTTAAGAGAATTGTGAACAAGGATGAATGATTTTAGATTGAATTAGACTTTTGAACTATCTTTTATTGCATGTGGGAACATGGCAGTTGGATGTTTGTGTAAATTTAAAAATTGGATTAAAGTAC
This sequence comes from Scyliorhinus canicula, assembly GCF_902713615.1. Lineage (NCBI taxonomy): Eukaryota > Metazoa > Chordata > Chondrichthyes > Carcharhiniformes > Scyliorhinidae > Scyliorhinus > Scyliorhinus canicula. The sequence goes on from NC_052152.1 coordinate 113,860,080, forward strand.
CAGATAATATCAAATGGTGAATTTCATGCCTTAACGCCCATGCATTGGAATAATGGTGAAAATTAGTGCTGTGGTTCATTGGATTTTAATTTTAAGGTAGAAGATGGAACTGCAAGGGTGTAAACCAGTAGCAAGAGTAGTTGGGATGAAGTGCCGTTTATCTAATAGGACAAATATACAAAATGGAAACTATCACAATGTGGACCAGGGGTTGAAATACTGTTCTGGGCACACAGGCACCATTTCCCTGTGCAATGGGGACCTGTCCAGTTTCTCTGATGTCCCTTTATTTAAATCATCACACTGCATGCCCTGCATGATTTGTGCCATGTACTGGGCATATAAATGCTGGGAGAATTGCAAAATTCCTTGAAGAAATACATGCATTTCCAGTTGGTTTCAAAGCCTTGACGATTTTAATTCTACTCCCTCTTGGTCATCTCTGCTTTTTGAACTTTGTGATCTTTCACACTTGCCACTGCTTTATTCTTAGCTTTTAGTTTTGTTGAATAAATTCTTCTGCTGTGCTTTAATGTGGTGATGCAGGAGCAAACAATTCCCAAGGGGAAACTGAAGTGCATGTAATTTGTTCAAGGGCGTTGGAAGCATGCTAAGGTAGAAATGGGGAGGGTTCCCAACTTTGACATCAGGGACAACCTTTCCAGTTGGCTGCCGTCAGAGCTGCCTGTGAATAAGTGAATGCACCTTTTGGATATCTCTCTGGATGAAACATTTCAACCCTTTAGAAATTTACCAAAACAAGTGAGACTGGGATCTTACTGTGCACAATTGGGCTTCTGTATTTGTCAACAAAAAACATTTGTTACAGATCAAAAAGAGTAATAACTTGGCTGTGAAATAACAAGGATGTGAAAGCCACTATATATAGTTTTTTTTTCCTTTGAGCTTCAATATAACGCAATAGTAATTGTTAATTGCTTAAGCAGATAAGAATTCTCTGAATTATCAACAATGACCTAATGTGTGGTGGCAAAATTCAACATTTAACGTTCAACTTTTCAACCCCCAAGAAGGCCTAAATTATTTGTCCTATAATTTGTCCTACAAAACTCCTACAATACATTATGTGTAAGATAGCACTCATCCACCACCATGGAGGCTCCTGAATTGTCTTTGGAGGTAGCAGCACTGACTCAATAAGGCCCCCTACCCCCCAGAACAAAAATTGTGTCTGCACAATTGATTCCCATGGAGATAGGTCTTCCTTGGCATAATTCTGGCTCTTATCTCAAAAACTAAGGGATGGATTTCAACTAAACTTGATGCACAGATTGGGCATGGCCCAGGGAAGAACTGATTTATTTTTGGCAAAGGTGCAGGTCTGAATCGTGGAATTTTTAAAGGATCATTTAATATTCAGAGATAGGGTGAATCAATATGCGTTTAAAATGTTGTGTGCTATGTTGTTTTGAATATTGTTGACTGTCTCAGCTGCTGTGGTGGAACTTGTCACAGCCATCAAAATGAGTGCCGAGTTTTCAGAGTAAGTTGCTGGATGTGGATAGGCCTGAAACCTCTTCAATGAGATGACAAGCCTTAATAAAAATATTTCTTTTTTCACCTTTACAGCAATAGAGCATCAACCAGGCATGGAAAAGCCTCAAAGAAGAGCTATGTAATTGTAATGTTCCATTAACACCTAGGTGATGGAGGTATATGCTCTCCTGAGTGCCCTCGTCACTTGTTATGATCTGTGGCTAAGCCTACCTCCCAGCTCCCTTCTATCCTTATCCTATAAAAACAGAAAGACAAAGAGAGCGACAAAACAACGTTGTTGGAATCTGAGAATGGGAGATTGTAGAGTGATAGTTTCAGCAAGAGAGGGAGATAGCACATGGTTTTAAATTGTTGTTCATCAGCAATGGAACTGTCCACCAGTGAGTACAAATGCGAGCACCAGGGTTTAAATGCAAAACCTTAATGAAAAATTATTGAACGGTACTTCTACAGATACAATCTATATATAAATGAAATGCCCAGTGCAGCTTAGTTCTGCAAAATGACAGTACTTTCCGAATTAGGCTACACAGTTATTGCAAAATCAGGTATCCGTCATTTAAAACAAATGGACACCCAGTTTTTTTGTGATGGTATAGCAATGCTGAAATAGGAATCATCCTGAATACAACTGTCTGCATTGTACAGATGACAAGCTGGTTCACTGGGTTGCATCTGGACGGTCGTCTAGGAAAGTGAACAGCTGCTACTAAGAAATAATTTGCTTCACCAGTAGGCTTTTCGATCTCAATTAAAGCATAATGGTATAAGGCTGGTTTATACTGCTGCCAATAAAAATGGAACTGATTGAAAAGAATAGAGAAACTTTATTCAGAAGGGTTGATTGCTGTTAGCTGATGAGGAATAATCAGCATTTCCTAAAATAAATTTGGAAGTGTACGTTGTAGGAACTAGCACGCCCTCTTGTACATCAGCGTCCGGAAGATGAGACGTAGCTTTAACTGGCAATTTAAGGAGTGTCTTCTTTGTAACATAGGTCTGCAAGCAATACATGCTAATTTTGAGAATGCCATTGCCCACTTCATCCCGAGGTCATCCAGACAGGACAAATGAGCTGTGTGCAGTAATGACATTCAGTAAATCCTTGTTGTGAGAATGCACCACTGTGCATGCTCCCTGCTCCATTTCATTGCTTAGCATGCTTCCTTTGTCAGGAATTTGTACGCTCGAGTCTTGGACATTTGGCACCGCATAACTGTACACATTGTTTTATTCTCTCTCGGCGTGTCAACTCTAAGTAGCAATGTCAAAACTTCTCATGGGAATAAAGTGGAGCTGATCCAAATGAATAATCTATTCTCATAAAAACACATTCCTTTTAGCTGGTTAAGCAATTTGTGAATTTAAGTGGGCTATTTCACCGAATGATTTCCCCGTTGTCCTCGCCATTTTCTACCAGTGAAGTCATTTTGTGGGCTGCCTTGTTTGCATAATGGTGGAACATCATAAGGATTTCTCTCCGCTCACCTGACTGACAAGAGATGGAAACAAACAGGAACTGACATTAATGGAGAAAGCAAATGTTCTGAGGTTGAGCTGCTCACTTAAAAACAATATGGGTGTAATTGGGATTTATGAGGAAAGAATATAAGAGGTGATCCTTATTCATTGAAGCAGGCGATTAGTTAGTTCAGAATTTTTTAAAAAGTGGGTTTCAGTCTTCTGTAAAAGCTGACACAAATCCTAAACTAATTCAGTTGGAAAATTAGATTATGAATAGGGTGACCACAGTTGTGAGTGTATGACATGATTTTTTTTTAAAGCCATTGAAAATTCACCAAGTTACATATGAAACAGTACCCTGAACCTCAGAGCAACCTGGCTCTCTCCAACAGTCCTTTGCAAGTAGTAATCATATTATTAATTAGATCATGACTGGAATTCTCTGATCATTGTGATTCACTTTTCCCGCTGCCAGCGCACCCCCTGCCCACGCGTTTCCTGGCGGCATTGGGTGGCTTCACTGGGAAATCACACTGACAAGCGGCGGGAAGATAGAATCCCGCCCCCAGCGAACGGTGCGCCGCCGAGAGACACATGGCTGGGGGACAAGAGAATCCCGCCCTATTTTGGGTGGCTGTGCTCAATCTTATGAATTGACATTTTTTTTGTTGGGCGCTGAGATTTACTCCACAATTTCAACCAGTGCACCTAACTTGCTGCGCATGAAGAGCATCTTTAGTTTTGTTGTCAGATTTCATGCCATTTGCCTCCATTAATCCACATTCCACGGTTGTAGATAACTGAGTCTTTGCTGAGATATCACTTCCACTAGTGCCACCTTTGTAGGGATAGACGAGGAGGAATAAAGAGGCCATTTGACAACAGCAGATAGCACAGCTGAGCTGAATCTTGTATTCACCCACATCCTTAAAAAGCACATTTTAAACAGGAATCACTGAACGGTCACCACAAGTCGGAGTCCTAACCAATGGCTAATCAGCACATTCAACTGCTCTGATCAGCTAACCCAGAAAAGACTGCAAACTGTGCCTGGAACATTTCTGGTCTGCAGAGCTGGATAAAACTTGTTCCACCATTCGAAGAAATTATCCTCTTATTAATTTCATGCATGCTTGAAGAAGATAGAAGTGCCTCACTATATTTCACTGGTAGATTGATAAATATAAGTCAAGAACCTTAAGAGAAAAAATGTGCTCATGGCCCCTAAAACTCTCAGCTGCTTGGCAGCTGTTAATGTAAGATCATAAAACAGGGCAAATTTAAATAGCCATGACAAATAGAAATTGTATGCATGAGAGATGACACAAATTGGAGTAATCAGTACTGCTGCATTATTCTAAAGATTAAGGGCGAGATTCTCCCAAAACGGGAGAAATCGTAAAACTGGCGTAAAACCCGGGCGGGTTTTACGGCAGCGCGCCCCTTCCCGACGGGGGACCGATTCTGGTCCCCGGTCGGGGCTAGCAGCCCGACGCCGTAGGCTCCGGCAAGACGGGCTTAACGAAAATCGTTAAGCCCGCTTGCCGGAGTTAGCGCCGGCTGACGCGTCATATGACGTCAGCCGCGCATGCGCAGTTTGGAAGACTCAAACCCGCGCATGCGCGGGCCGGGTTGCCCCTCAGCCGCCCCGCGAATGGATACTGCGGGGCGGCGGAAGGACAAGTAGTGCACGGGCATCTGGCCCGCTGCCCACGATCGGTGCCCACCGATCGCGGGCCCATGGCACCCTTGGCACGGCCGTGGTACGGCCGTGCCAATCGGTGCCATGGTTATTAATAGCGAGTTTGTGACGCCGTTTTTACGAACGGCAAGACCAGGTGTGTTTGCCGTTCGTAAAAACGGCGGAAAGGGCTGGGACTTCGGCCCATCTAACAGCTGAGAATCGCTGCCGGCCGTAAAAAAACGGCGGCAGCGATTCGGGTCGGGACTTCGGCGGGGGGGGGGGGAGAATAGCGGGAGGGCGGCAAAAATGTCGGGAAGGCCCTTCCGCTATTCTCCCACCCGTCGTGGGGGGCGGAGAATTTCGCCCTATTTTCTTGATGTTGAAACTAACAGTTTTTTTTCACAACTCTATGGCATTGTCATAACCACAACAGTACTTTGTCCCCAGGAATGGGGAATCAAACCATCATGCAAGGTCATGTTTTCTGTTTCCACAGATGTGTAGGCAGCTTTGAAATGTGTCTTGAGAGATCATTGTAATTAATTAGCTTCTATCTCTCAGCCTGGATAACCTTCTGGATAACTTTCCCCCCTTTTATTTCAAAAAGCGTTCCCAGAATGTGAGTTCCATTGATATTTATTGCCCATGTCTAGTTATCCTGAGAAAGTGCTGGTGGAATGTCCTCTTGAACATTTTGATCGAATCGAATAGGCCATCCTGGTTCCGAGTAGAGAGCCACATGTGCGCCATTGTAATGAAAGTAAACTCCTGCGGATGCTGGATATCGAATCTAAAAGCAGAAAGTGTTGGAAAACTCAACAGGTCGAGCAGTATCTGTGGAAAGAGAAACGGAATTAAACGGTGGGATTTTCCATTCCCGTCTGCACAGGACTGGAAATTCCCGCCTGAAGTCAACGGACCTTTTGCTGGTCTGCCAAATTATCCATCTCGCTAGCTACAACTCCCGCGTTGGGCAAGGCCAGAAAGTTTAGGCCAACATTTTGAATCCAAAATGGCTGTTCTGTGGAATATATGAGCTGGACGAGTAAGGCTGGCAGGTTTCCTCAGTGAATCAGGTGAGTATTTATCACAATCCATCAATGTCACGGTCGCTATACTGATACCAGTTTTTCGGTTCCACATTTTTAAGACACCAAATACATAAACTGTCTGTGCGTGATTTGACTTTGTGGAGCCCTGACATCAACCCAGAGATGGGAATAGAGTGTAGGCAGCATAGATGACGAGTTCGTATTTCACCCAATGTGAAAGCTTGACTGATTTTAATGGCCTTTTGTCATTTACCAATGCTTTTGGATTTCTCATCATGTTCATATGCCTGCAGGTGTACTGTCCACCTGCATGACACAATTCATGGTGACTACTTAAAGCATCAGGGCAGCTCTAAGTCCTGTTAAGTAATAGGAGAAAGGTCCCACTCCTTACGAAAGCTCGCCTCCCATTTCCTGATTGTGGTGGTATGATTAGCATATCTGCCTGCCATTGGTGCAGAACACCGGCTTACCATTGGCCCTGGTCGATCATGTGCCTCTCGACCGGAAGGTTGAGACCAGTCATGTGACGGCTCCCCGATTGGTCGAGAGGCTGAGTTAACCCCGCCTCCAGGGCGGGGTATAAATACCCAGTACTCCCGGCGGTCGTCCTTATACTGTAATTGACCGCAGGGCTAACATCTAGCTCAGGGGTGGGCAAACTTTTCCGTGCAAGGGCCACATTCAGAAATTCACAATTCACAAAGGGCCGCATAGTATATTAAGTAAAATAATTACTTCACCCGGTTATGATTCTGGGCGCCTCATATAGAACATAGAACAGTACAGCACAGAACAGGCCCTTCGGCCCTCGACGTTGTGCCGAGCAATGATCACCCTACTCAAGTCAACGTATCCACCCTATACCAGTAAGTAACCCAAAAGCCCCCTCCCCCATTAACCTTAAAAAAAAAATTTTTTTTAAAAAATAATTTTTTTTTAAAACAAATTTCTTTTTTTTTTTTTTTAATGACTTGGTGGGCCGTAGAAATACCTTTGGCGGGCCGCATGCGGCCCGCGGGCCGTAGTTTGCCCACCCCTGATCTAGCTGATTAAAGCCATACTTTTGTCCAGCAACTCATTTCGCGTTCAATTGATGGTACTTCACTGATTTCATTGCTGTTGATAACTTAATGTCACATCACATGTGATCTGCTCAGCGAGCATGCAGCCTCATCAGGCCGACTTAAATGGCAGTGTAGCCATTTTCCACAATGCACACCATCCTCTGCTCCATTTAGATCTGCCTGATTTGCAATTTCATTCCATCCACTACATCTAGAGGAAGAAGGCATTCTTGCTCGTCACTCATAATGCTGCCTTAACTTGTTTGAAGGAGAAAAGAGTGCTGAATGTCAGGGAGAGTGTCAGCACCAACAGAGGATCATCAAATATCAGAATAGGAAGAGGAATTAGAGGAAAGCTCAAACACCATGGGGTGCAATTCTCCGCACTCACGACGGTGCGGAGAATAGCGGGGGTCGTAAATTTTTATGCCACGCTAGTCTGACGCCCTCCCGCTATTCTCCCCCCCCCCCACGCCCGACTCCCGACACGAATCGCTGCCGCCGTTTTTTTTACGGCGAGCAGCGATTCTCAGCTGGCCGATGGGCCGAAGTCCAAGCCCTTTACGGCCGTTTTTACGAACGGCAAACACACCTGGTCTGGCCGTTCGTAAAAACGGCCGTAAAGTTTGGATCTTGGCAACCATGGCACCGATTGGCACGGCAGTACCACGGCCGTGCCAAGGGTGCCATGGGCCCACGATCGGTGCCCACCGATCGCGGGCAGCGGGTACTTACCCCGCGCACTCTTTGTCCTTCCGCCGCCCCGCTGTATCCATTCGCGGGGCAGCTGAGGGGCATCCCGGCCCGCGCATGCGTGGGTTTCGCGCAAATGCGCGATGACGTCATCCGCGTATGCGCGGGTTGGATTCTTCCAATCCGCGCATGCGCGGCTGACGTCATGTGTCGCGGCAGCCATCGCAAACTCTGGCAAGCGGGCTTAACGAAATTCGTTAAGCCCGCGATGCCGGAGTTCACGGCCGCGGCATGCTAGCCCCGACCGGGGACCAGAATCGGTTCCCGGTCGGGGGGGGGGGGGGGGGGGGGGGGGGAGGCTGGCGTCAAACCCGCCCGTTTTTGACGCCAGCCTTACGATTTCTCCCTGTTTGGGAGAATCGCGCCCTAAGTTATTGGCGGTGGCGAGTTTACTGGAATAGCAGATCTCATCTCCCACAAAACTGCGGCCTCAGCCTACTTTAATAGATCAACCAATCTGATTGGTTGCACGGTGACACAGTGGTTAGCACTGCTGCCTCACAGCGGCTGGGACCCGGATTCGATTCTGACTTTGGGTAACTATCTGTGTGGAGTCTGCACATTCTCCCTGTGCCTGCGTGGGTTTCCTTTGGGTGCTCTGGTTTCCTCCCACAGTCCAAAGGTGTGCAGGTTAGGTGGGGTTACGGGGATAGGGCGGGGGAGTGGGCCTAGGTAAGGTGCTCTTTCAGGGGTCCGTGCAGACTTGATAGGTCGAATGGCCCCCTTCTGCACTGTAAGGATTCTGTAATAATATGATCAAGTGTTTCATGTGCACATTAACATCTTCTAAGTACCATGACTAAGTATATGCGCATTGCAAAATGGTGCAAAGTCGCTGACTGGACTTCATTGTGCTTTGATGAATGGTGTATCTCAGTGTTTATTCTGAAATCTTTGTCACTCGCTGTAATTATAGGATGAAATTTGTATTTTATTCACTGAGAAGAGTTACTAGTGTGATGTCACATTGCTGATGTTTTAAAACCTGTTCCATATTGGTGCATTATCAATTAGAACAATGTTATAAAGCAACTGAAATCCATTCTTGGTGATAAATAAACTTTACAACTTTGCTAAACATTAACTAGTAATCGGCTCCCAGTGTGTATCACTGCTAGAAAGCATTATAGACCAGAGATAGGGTGAGCATCCTATAGGGTAAATTAGGTGATACATGCTCCAGACTTGTGTGGCTCCACACTGGGAGCAGAGCCTGCCAAAATTATCACTTGACTGTCAGCAAAAAGCAGATACATGAAAATGTTAGATCGTGTCCTGCTGTTGAGTGGTTTGATCCTGGATGGTGATTGTGCTTGCAAGATCCTTATTAGCTTACATGTCACGTGGTCAACGTCATTATTGATGAGTTCTGTTTCAACAGACAGTCATTGCAGTATTTTTATGCTGTACGGAATTTACAATTAGATTCTTACTCATAAAAATTGGATCTACCGACTGTATTAATTTGAACTTATTATAATTGAGCAGGATGAAATCAAATGGAATTTTTGTGTGGCATTTTCTAATTATCAGAGTGAAATTACATCCTTGGTTCCAGCCCTAGCTTTTAAATGTCAGGTTCGTAATAGCAACACACTCCTTCTTTGGCGATCACTCACTAATGAGTATGTTTGTCCACCTAAAAACTCTATGTTACTGCTCATGGGTTCTGGGGGTTCATGCATGGCTGATGAGCCCGATCCGAGAGCCGCATCTTCTACCGTGCACTTGACAGGTGCTTCCAGGAGGTGGGATCGATCCTTGGACTCCAGATCGCATGTATTTCTTTCCCAGATTAGAATTAGAATTAGAATTAGAACAGTACAGCACAGAACAGGCCCTTCGGCCCTTGATGTTGTGCCGAGCAATGATCACCCTACTCAAGCCCACATATCCACCCTATACCAGTAACCCAACAACCCCCATTAACCTTATTTTTTAGGACACTAAGGGCAATTTAGCCTGGCCAATCCACCTAACCCGCACATCTTTGGACTGTGGGAGGAAACCGGAGCACCCGGAGAAAACCCACGCACACACGGGGAGGACGTGCAGACTCCGCACAGACAGTGACCCAGCCGGGAATCGAACCTGGGACCTAATGAGTCTGGCCTCCTCTTGGCTGTTGGGTATCCTCGAAGAATTCTTCCCTTCAATCAGGAGGTTCCTCCAAGCAGGTCGCTTTTGAGCAAGGATCTCCCAGGCGTTGACATTGATGTTGCATTTCTTGAGGTAAGCCTTCAGGGTGTCTTTGAAGGGCTTCTTTTATCCTCCTCTTGCCCGGTAGCCTTCCTTGAGCTGGGTGTAGAAGATTTGCCTTGGCAGCCGGGACTCTGACATCGTAAGATCATGGCTGGCCCAACGGAGTTGGTTTTGGATGATCATGGCCTCAATGCTGGCTGCTGCAAGGAAACTGTGTTAATACACCTGTCCTCCCAGCTGGTGCAGAGAATCCATCTCAGACAGCGTTGATTGTACCTCTCCAGGGCTTTGAGGTGCGTCTGTATGTAGTCCAAGATTCTGAGCCATTTGGATGAGTTGGGGGGATGTCTGATTTATACACAAGGATCTTGGTGTCAGCACAAATGTCTCAGTCATTAAAGACTTTCATCCTTAGGCGTAAGAAGGAGATGCTCATGGATCGGATACAATGTCAGCTTTTGATGGGAGATGGCTGCCCAGGCAGGGGCAATTTTCCATTTTTGGTAGGGTTTCTCTGTGGATCTTGATGGAGGGAGAGACTGGAATATGCCGTGGGGCAGATTGGTAGAGGACTTGAATCTTCTTGGGGTTGAGGCCGATTCTTTGGTATGCTTCTGTGAAAGTGTCAAGCATGGCTTGGGGATTCTCTTTGGAGAGTATGGAGATGGCGATGTCATCTTCATACTGAAGTTCAGTGCGCTAAGTCAGTGTCATTTTCTTCTTGGATTTCAACTGGTTGAGGTTGAGATGTTTTCCATCCACCCTGTAGACGATGTTCGCTCCACTGGGAAGCTTGGTCTTGACAAGGTGAAAAATGGTGGCGATGAAGATAGAGAAATAGATGGGGGCGATGACACATCCTGTTTGACTCCAGTCTTGATCACAAAGATTTCTGTATTTTTCCGTCAGTGAGAGTTGTTGCTGACATCTTGTCATGGAGGAGCCCGAAGATGTTGATGAGTTTCTCTCGACATCCGGGGCGGGATTTAATGGAAAAGTTTCGAAGTGTGGTAGTGAGAGGGAACTGCCACGAGCTTCCCGATGCTCGACCCACGAGGCTGTCACTGGTATCAAACATTATTGGTTCACGTAATGAGGCACCATGTGCTTCACGTCGCAAAACATGGTCCCACCGGTTGATTCATCAGGAGCACTCCTGCTCACTTCTCACCAAAGAAGGGAGCTGCACTTAAACCAATCCTGCAGACCAAATCTCACACAGCTCACAGCCACGCCACTAAGGAGACCAACCCAATGATTCAGGGATGCCGGATGTTGGACTGCGTCGAGACCAGGTCCCACGAGGAGCTCTGGGGGAGGTGGAGGAGGAGTGTGCCAGGGAGGTCGTGGAGGCTGCCACAGAGGAGTGTGCTGCAGAGGGGCAGGTGGCAGCAGCCCAGGCTGGAGGGCCGCCCACCTGACAGGACGAGGAGGAGGAGGAGGATGGGGAGGAGGAGGTTGTGGCGCCACGGCGACAGAGACGCATGAGGAGGCTCCGGGTGTACCGTCCCCGCTCAGCGTACCAGGACCTCACGGACCGGGAATGCAGGAGAAGGCTCAGGATGAGCCGGGAAACCGTGGCACACATCTGCCACCTGATGGCACACCTGTCACCGCGTGGCAGTGGGGGAAGGACAGCCTCTCCCTGTGTCCATCAAGGTTACGGTGGCCCTGAATGTTTATGCCACGGGGTCATTCCAGGTGCCGAGTGGGGACCTGTCCGACATCCCGCAGACATCGGTGCCCCGGTGCATCCGGGCAATGACAGACGCCCTTTGTGCAATTGCAGACCGCTACATCCAGTTCCCCGTGGACCGGGCCAGCAAGGATGCCCGGGCAGTGGGCTTCGCTGCTGTGGCCGGGTTTCCCATGGTTCAGGGCGCGATCGATGGGATGCACGTCGGCGTGCGGCCACCTGCAGATAATAGGGCCGTGTTCACCAATAGGAAGGGGACCTATTCCATGAACATTCAAGTGGTCTGTGACCACCGCATGATGATCCTGCACGTCTTACATCCCCGGCATGTTCGAGGGATGCCCCCCCCAGCTGAGGGGCTGGTTGCTGGGCGACAGGGGTTACCTGTTGTGGTCGTGGCTGATGACGCCTATACGGAGGCCACAGAGTGACGTGGAGAACCGCTACAATGATGCCCATGCAGCGGCCAGGGGTGTGATATAGAGGTGCTTTGGGCTGCTAAAAATGCGTTTCGGGTGCCTGGACCACTCTGGAGGGGCCCTCCAGTACCCGCCAGATAGGGTCGGCCACATCGTTGTGGTGTGCTGCATCTTGCACAATGTGGCCCAGCAGATGGGCGATGTGCCGCAGGCAGAGGAGGGGGAAGTGGAGGAGCAGCAGGACGAGGCGCAGTCCTCCCTAGATGAGCAGGATGGGGGCAATGATCAGGACAGATGGGCTGGACATGGATGGGCACAGGACAGGCTGATAGCCGCCCGGTTCACTGACAAGGGGGGCATGGGAAACGCCAAGTATGGGCACAGACCGTACACCATGGCACCAGCCGACCGCCCTCACACCCTGCACCCACCCACCACAAACATCCTCACCCCCTCCACCCACCCACCACCAACCACCCCCACCCCACCCGCACGCACACCACCCCTCCATTGCACATCCACCTGTGGCACAACGGGCTGGGCTCACACGGTCGCCGGTGGAAGCGTGTCTATTGCAGGCAATGGAGGATGAGGACGACCCGCTCTGCGATGAGCTCCTGGCTCCACATCGTTGGACAATGTCTGACCCATGGCCACAGTACCACCCTCCACCCGGACTATCCCTGCATGCGGCTGTGACACTGCAGCACACGGTCCCGTCCTCTGCCCGGGGGGATGGCGAGTGCGACCCGGGGGGAGGGGGGCACACTCACCTGGGGCCGACGTAAGACCACCCCTCACACACACACTGGCGCTCAATGCACACGACACCCCCGCACGCTTCGGACAGAGCACAAAGGCAGCTTCTGTAGGTGTGAAAGTGATTTTAATAACTAATAGTCCATACACGTGCCCTAGCCCCTATAACTCGTCTGTGCCCTGCACCCGTGCCAACTTACTCAGTGTCTAATTGTTTGGCATTACGGGCCCTTTGACTACATCTAGGTAGTTCCCCAGACGGTACAGCAGAACTGGAGGTGGACTCCTGTGATTCCTGCCCTGTGACTCGGGATCTCTTTGGCGGCCGTTTCCTGGGGCGGCCCGGCCTAGATGAGCCAGGCTGCGGCTTGGGCGACTGGGATGGTGAGCTGCCAGCCTGTCCTGCCCGTTGCCCACCAGATGCACCTGGGATGGAAGGGGAGGAGTCCGAGGTGTTGCGGTGTTCCGGGGCCTCCCCTACAAGGGGACCCGGAACAGGCCCCAGCACCTCCTCCTCCCTCGGGGTGCCCGATGGCCCCCGGGCCTCTACATTGGCCGGGGGTGCGAACGGATCGGCCATCCGACTCCCCCCCGACACCTGGCACTGCCAGTCCTGGAGGCTCGCCCTGGTATTGACAAGCGTCTGCAGGTTTGCAGCCATGGAGCTCAGTGAGTTGGCCATCCCTGTCTGTGTCTGGGCGATGCCGGCCACCACCTGGGCAATGGTGCCGATGCCCCCAGCGATGGCCTGCTGAGACTGGGCCACTGCTTGCAGAGACTGGGCCACTGCCTGCTGAGACTGGGCCACTGCCTGCAGAGACTGGGTAATGGCCTGCTGAGACTGGGCCACTGCCTGTTGAGACTGGGCCACTGCCTGCAGAGACTGGGTAATGGCCTGCTGAGACTGGGCCACTGCCTGCTGAGACTGGGCCACAGCCTGCTGAGACTGGGTAATGGCCTGCTGAGACTGGGCCACTGCCTGCTGAGACTGGGCCACTGCTTGCTGAGACTGGGCCACCGCCTGCTGAGACTGGGCCACTGCCTGCTGAGACTGGGTAATGGCCTGCTGAGACTGGGTAATGGCCTGCTGAGACTGGGCCACTGCCTGCAGAGACTGGGTAATGGCCTGCTGAGACTGGGTAATGGCCTGCTGAGACTGGGCCACTGCCTGCTGAGACTGGGTAATGGCCTGCTGAGACTGGGCCACAGCCTGCAGAGACTGGGTAATGGCCTGCTGAGACTGGGCCACTGCCTGCTGAGACTGGGCCACAGCCTGCTGAGACTGGGTAATGGCCTGCTGAGACTGGGCCACAGCCTGCAGAGACTGGGTAATGGCCTGCTGAGACTGGGCCACTGCCTGCTGAGACTGGGCCACTGCCTGCAGATACTAGGTAATGGCCTGCTGAGACTGGGCCACTGCCTGCTGAGACTGGGCCACTGCCTGCTGAGACTGGGCCACAGCCTGCAGAGACTGGGTAATGGCCTGCTGAGACTGGGCCACTGCCTGCTGAGACTGGGCCACTGCCAGCTGAGATTGGGCCACTGCCTGCTGAGACTGGGTAATGGCCTGCTGAGACTGGGCCACTGCCTGCTGAGACTGGGTAATGGCCTGCTGAGACTGGGCCACTGCCTGCTGACACTGGGCCACTGCCTGCAGAGACTGGGCTATGGCCTGCTGAGACTGGGCCACTGCCTGCAGAGACTGGGCTATGGCCTGCTGAGACAGGGCCACACGTTAAGCGTCTCTGCCATCTGCCGCTGGCTCTGGCTCATGGCTTCCTGTGAGAGGGCAGCCATGTCCTGGGCCACAGACGCCGCTGGCATGGAAAGCCCCAGGCCTTGCATACTGCTCCCCATGTCTGACACCGTTGTACCCATTGTCTCCATCGCGGACGCCACCCGTGCGGTGTCAGCCTGGGTGGCACGCATGACCGGCACCACTCCCAGATCCTGTACGCGGGTGGACTCCTCCACCTGCGTCTGCAGGCGCCGCAAGCCGGCCGTCACCCCCTTCGATCATCCCTGGTTCCGTGACTGCATCGGGCCTATGGGTGGGTGTGGTAACTCCAGGAACCCGGGTCCCGTCTGGGCGACAGATGGTTGCTGGGGGCGTTCTGCCCTCCGACCGACCAGCCCCTCCGCTGTTCCTACCTCTACCTGCTGTACTGGTACGGCTGTGTTGTGCGCACCGGTGACTACCAGAAGCCTCATCGCTAAAGTGAGTGTCTCTGCGATGGTGGAGGGTGTTGGAGAAAGCAGTGGCGTTGTGTTGTGATCATTGCCTGACCCAGAGTCCATGGTCCCCTGGGGTGGCAGATCCTGTCCACCCGTCCCCTGTGTGTCAGTGTCCTGTGTGTCGATATCACGTGCGTCAGTGTCCCGGGTAGGGCTGTCCTGGGTAGGGCTGTCCTGGGTAGGGCTGTCCTGGATAGGGCTGTCCTGGGTAGGGCTGTCCTGGGTAGGGCTGTCCTGGGTAGGGCTGTCCTGGGTAGGGCTGTCCTGGGTAAGGGTGTCCTGGGTAGGGCTGTCCTGGGTAGGTGTGTCCTGGGTAGGGGTGTCCTGGGTACGGCTGTCCTGGGTAAGGGTGTCCTGGGTAGGGCTGTCCTGGGTAAGGGTGTCCTGGGTAGGGGTGTCCTGGCTCGGCTGCGACGGGGGCCTGTGGCTGCCCCCCCTCGTCGCTGGGTGTCGCACGCCTGCGTCGCCGCACACGCACAAGACGGGGGGGGGTCGTCTCCCTGTTGCTCCGGGCCTGTCCCTGTCTCGTGGCCATCCTGGGACATCCTGGGGGCGTTGCATGCCGGAGGGGCCGGGTCTCTCCCGCTCTCTCTCTCGAGGCCGCCCTGGGGCATCGTGGGGGCGTCGGTATCCGCTGGGACGGGTGCCTCGACATTTTGTCCCGTCATACACAATACAGCATGCATAGTTAGACACGCAGGCGGTGATCAGGGGATATGGGGGATGGGGGATATGGGGGATATGGGGGAGGGGGGATATGGGGGATATGGGGGAGGGGGGATATGGGGGATATGGGGGAGGGGGGATATGGGGGATATGGGGGAGGGGGGATATGGGGGAGGGGGAAATGGGGGTGTGGGGATATGGGGAAGGGGATATGGGGAGGGGGATATTGGGGAGGGGGGATATTGGGGAGGGGGGTATGGGGGATATGAGGGAGGGGGAAATGGGGGATATGGGGGAGGGGGGATATGGGGGAGGGGGAAATGGGGTGTGGGGATATGGGGAAGGGGGATATGGTGGATATGGGGAGGGGATATGGGAAGGGGGATATGGGGAGGGGGATATTGGGGAGGGGGGATATGGGGGAGGGGGGAATATGGGGGATATGGAGGAGGGGGATATGGGGAGGGGGATATTGGGGAGGGGGATATGGGGGATATGGGGAGGGGGGATATGGGGGAGGGGGAAATGGGGGTGCGGGGATATGGGGAAGGGGATATGGGGAGGGGGATATTGGGGAGGGGGGATATTGGGGAGGGGGGATATGGGGGATATGGGGAGGAGGATATGGGGAGGGGGATATTGGGGAGGGGGGATATGGGGGAGGGGGTATGGGGATATGGGGGAGGGGGGATATTGGGGAGGGGGATATGGGGGATATGGGGTAGGGGGGATATGGGGAGGGGGAAATGGGGATATGGGGGAGGGGGGATATGGGGAGGGCGATATGGGGAGGGGGTGTAGAGCGGGTATGGGGTGGGGGATATGCGGGAGGGGGGATATGGGGAGGAGGGTACGGGGAGGGGGATATGGGGGACAGGGTATATGGAGGAGGGGAATATGGGGGAGGGGGTATATGGGCGATATGGGGAGGTGGGATATGGGGAGGGGGAGATGGGGATATGGGGTATATGGGGAGGGGATATGGGGGAGGGGGTATATGGGCGATATGGGGGAGGAGGGATATGGGGAGGGGGAGATGGGGAGGGAGATATGGGGGAAGGGGGATATGGGGAAAGGGGGAAGGGGGACGGGCCGTGGGGGTCTCACATGGTGGTGTGGCCCACACCTCTGCATCGGCTACCTCCCGGTCCTCGCGTCCGCCTGCCAGTTCCAGGGCCCTCTCCTCATAAACAGTGAGTGGTCTCTCATCAGCTGGGCCCCCTCCGGTCCTCTTAAGCTCCCTGTTGTTGTGTGCGCGCTTCTCCTGTGGGGGGCGAGCGGGTGGGTAGCAGGGATAAAGGGCAACAGTGTTAGGCAGGAATATCCATGCAGGCCAGCGGTTGTGTGTATATTGGCAGAGTTGCGCAGCACATTAGGGTGAGGGTTAGTTGCACCTGGGGGTGTGCCGCACATAGGGGGGAGAGGTTGGTACTCACCCTGGCTGCCCTGACAAGGTCATTCACCTTCTTGTGGCACTGGGCACCTGTCCTTGGTGTCACAGCCACAGTGCTGATGTCCTCTGCCACCTCCCTCCACAGGCGTCGGCTGAGGCGAGGGGCAGCCCTGCGGCTGTGTCCAAGATACAGGGCCTCCCTCCTCTGCTCTACTACGTCCAGGAGCGCCTTGATGTTGCGCTCCTGGAACCTCAGAGCTGCGCGGCGGGCGGCCATCTTGTCGGGTCTCCGGGGGGGGGGGGGGGGGGGGGGTCTTTTGTGCTGTGACGCTGCGCGTCCGCGGCGGGTGACGGCGTTGTGAAAAGCGTCATGCCGCTACTGGCCCATTACGGGCCGGAGAATTTGCGCCGTTTGGGGGTGACCGACGCCGGAGTGATCCACGCTGTTTGTGGCGAAGGGTTCCGGCGATTGAGCCGATTATGGGAGAATCCCACCCCACATGTCCATTCCCCGCATGATCTCTATCCGATGGTGCCGGCCCACACTGCCTCCCATGAGAACACCTCAGAGGGGAGCGCTGAGGAGACCACTGTATTTGTGGTACAACCCTAATCCCCACCCTCCACTAGAGCAGACACGTCCAGCTCAATGGGCAACAGCAGAGGTCAGACTTATGGAGCAATACACATCTGCTGGTGTACATCAGGTGAAGGCAGGAACGCCCCGGTGACACAGCAGTCAGAGGTCTGACTGGGTCCCAGTCAGATGCTGAACCTCTGGATCAAGTTTACCCAGAGCTGATGGAGACATTAGGGAGCAGCCAGGACATGCAAGGAGGGATGTCTGCAACATTCCTGCAGGTCCATAGCCGACTGGAGGAGTTCTAGAGGCCACGGGTGCAAGAGATGTCGCCGGCAATACGTGGCACCAAGGCCAACAGTGCCAGGGTGGCGACCACAGAGGAGAGCCTAGTGCAGGGCATCAGCAACATGAGTAAAGTTGTCCAAGGCGTGGCTCAGTCAGTGTTGTCCATGGCTGAGGGCCTCGGTAGCATGCTGCAGTCACTGGCAGACATGTCCCAGTCACAGGTGGGCATTGCCGGAGCGCTTCAGAGCATGTGCTCGTCACTAAGGAGCATTCTCGAGGGTGTTGAACCATGCTGCAGTCGCTGGGGAGCTGCCAGCGCTGGCAAAGCCCAGATGGTGGAGGGACAGCCGGGGCTTGATCCAGCTGTCCCTCTGCCCCGAGGTGACCCCCAGGGCCCTATGGGCACCAATCGGGTGGAAGGGGAGCTGGATGCCAACCTGGAGCCACCCTACGGAATGGCGGGGGTGGCCACCAGCTTCCCCGAGTTCCACCCCTCTGACAATGGTGCGTCTCGAAGTCAGCACACAGAGCAAGGTGGCATGACGGGGCATGTGCCGCCAGCAAGTGGGCCAGTGCCCTTCTGCCCCAGAGCCACCAGAGAATGCCTGCCAGGGGCATCGAAGGCCACAGAACGTTGTGGGCAGCAACTGCCTCCGCCTCTGTTGTGCATCCTGTGGACACACCTCAATGCAACGGTGGAGCATGGAAAGCTAAGCAAGTTGAGGATCACTGAATGGGCACTGGAGGCTAAAGGGGGAGTGTGCGGTGAGGGGGGGGAAGAGGTGGGGGGAGGGTTTGGGAGGGGTGGGAAAGGTGGGGCAGCACCATTCAGGGGCTGGGGCAATTGGGGACACATATGTATAGCATTAAAAATGTTGCATCCAAGAAATATGATACCTCTGGCACTTTCATCCACAATGCGGGCCGGTGACCAATCCCCCGCCCCAGCCCACCGGTCATGGAGCTCCTGCATTCTCCTCCCCCCGCCCAGGCACAACACTTGCCGGCGATGGGTGTGAGAGAGCACTCAGCAGATAAGCAGGAGTCAGACTGTGGCATAGATTGAGGAGCACCAGTGCTCAGCTCTCAGCGGGTTATCATCACCCTCTGCCCTTGACAGTAACCCGCTGGCAGTGCCAACACAGGTCCATCAACCTGGTGTGGCATTATACGACTCTGGGAGGATTGAGCAGTCTACTTGGCAGGGTGTGGGAGGTGGGGGAATGGGTGGAAGGGAGAGGGGAAAGGGGGAGGAGAAGGGGATCGGGAATGGAGGAGGGGATGAGGAGGGGGAAGGGGCGGAGTAAGATGATTTTGGGAAGAGTGAGCGAAGTGGGGGAGGGAATGCAATGATGGATGAGGCCACATCCTATGTGAAGCGGCTGAGGGTGAGGGCCTCCCTGGCCCTCTGGGCTTGACGGACCCTCGCTGCTGCCGTCAGTCCTCCATCCTCCTGCTATTCTTGCGGGTTCTCCCTGGGCTCGGTCTCCAGCCCTTCCTGGTCCAGCCCTCCTTGTCCTCCTCTGCCTCGGAAGTGGCCACATGTTCTCCCCCCCACCCCCCTCCCTCCAGCATATCACCATGCTGCTGTGCCAGGTTGTGGAGGGCACAGCAGATCACGACAAAGCGAGTGACCCTCTGGGAGTTGTCCTGGAGCGCATAGCCAGGGAGGTCGAGGCATCGGAACCACATTTTGTGGAGTCCGACGCACCACTCAATCACAGCCTGGGTGGTTGCATGAGACTCGTATCTGCTCTCCGCATCGGTCACCGCCCTCCATACTGGCATCATTAGCCAGGTCCTCAGCGGTTATCCCTTATCCTCCAAGAGCCAATCGGCCATCCTGAGGTGGTCCTTGAAGAGTCCGGGGATGTCCAACTGCCCCAGGATGCAGCTGTCGTGCACACTCCCTGGGACGCATGCACACACGTGCACACACGTGTTGGTCGCTCACAAGCTCAACCTCCAAGGAGTTGAACCCCTTCCTGGTGATGTATTGGGTTCCCTGATGACCCGTTGTGAACAAGGAGACATGCATGCCATCCACTACCTTCTCGACTTGGGCCATTCCGGCCATCGCAGAAAATCCTGCTGCCCGGACATCTTGTTGGCCTGATCCTTGTCAAAGTTTATATTGTTCGCTACCCGGGCAAACAGGGTATCCATGGCGTCATGGATGCACTTGTGTGGTGTGGCCAGTGAGATGCCACACAAGCCTTCACTCGAGCCCTGGAATGATCCCGAGACATAATGGTTCAGGGCTACGGTGACCTTTCGGCCACTGGGGAGTGGGCATCCTCCTCTATGTGGTGCCACGTGCACGAAAACAGGGCACACTGCCGCACTTTCTCCTTGTTGAGCCAGAGACTCTTACGGCACAAGCTGTCTGTTTTCTGTTTGGAAGACCAGCAATGCCTGTACAACTTGGGCCATTGCAGGACTCCCCCTCTGGGTCCGTCCCTGGCCATTTGGGCAGACGGATCCTCAGGGTGTTAGGCAGGGCCCTGCCGCTCAAGTGTCTGTCGACGCTGCTGCTACTGCGTCCTCAGGCATCTGGCCGCCTGGCCTGCAACCTCCGCGGGGTCCAAGAAATAATCTATCTCATGTAATATCTGTAAGGAATTGGAGAGGATGTGAGACTGACAACCAGTGGTGTCCCCCACCCTGGAACCCTCCATTCCCCCATTGTTCCCCCTCAGGGTCCCAGGTTCAGTTCCCGGCTGGGTCACTGTCTGTGCGGAGTCTGCACGTCCTCCCCGTGTGTGCGTGGGTTTCCTCCGGGTGCTCCGGTTTCCTCCCACAGTCCAAAGATGTGTGGGTTAGGTGGATTGGCCATGCTAAATTGCCTGTAGTGTCCTAAAAAGTAAGGTTGGGGGTGGGGGGTGGGGGGGGGGGGGGGGGGGGGGGGGGTATAGGGTGGATACGTGGGTTTGAGTAGGGTGATCATTGCTCGGCACAACATCGAGGGCCGAAGGACCTGTTCTGTGCTGTACTGTTCTATGTTCTATGTTCTCCGCCCCCCACATCCCCTGCATCCAACATGCGCTGCCCATGCACCCCCGGCCGCAGTGAGGGTCCCTGGTCACCAGACACCGGCACATAACGTTACCTGGACTGGCACAAGTCCCTTCTCTGGTTCACTCACCCACTCTCTGGTCATAGAAATGTCCGCGGTGCTGGGGCTCAGCCCCTGGGTGTTTGGATGTTGGCCGCTGCATCTGTCGTGATGCCTTCTACAGTGTTCAAGCACAATGTCCAGGCATCACAGTCTGATTGGGATACTAGGCAAGACCGCCCACATGCTACATGTCACGCCACCCACAGGAATCCACTTGGGAGCTGTGAAGTGCTCATTTAACTACGACTGCCAATTTGCAATCAGCAATAGCCTTCAGCCGCGTGGCCAGAGACCTCCACGGACAGTGGGACGTATGGGTGGTTGGTGGGGCAGACAGGCAGGGGCTTGGGTTGCCCCCATAATGGGTACACACAATCCAGGAGTAACATGGCAGACCCGTGGGCGCTGAGAACCCCATCTTCCCCCGAGCCCAGGGGCGACCCCTCCCCCACAACCCCACCTCACCCACCTCCCCTGTCCACCAGAGAAGCAGCCCCAGTGCCCCCGTGCTCTGTGCTTGTGAGCGAAGATGGTTACCCACCTCCTCGGGTCCCCACAGCAGCCATTCCGCCAGCTTCATGTTTTTAAAAAGGAGCTGTAATCGGCACCCACGTGACCACTTGCTGGGGAGGCCGTTAGATCATGGGAGGCTGTTAGATAGGGGGTCGCTCCCGTTAATTGTATCGAGATTGGCCTTAAGTGGTGATTATTGGTTTCTCACCATGGCGGGATCCTGATTTTGCCAACGGAAGCAGGCCAGTTAGATCACAAACCTATCGACGCCCAGTGCGGTTCTCAATTTTGGCTTCTCCTGTGATCGAATGGCAGTGTCGTACTCTTGCTCAAACAGAACACGGCCGTTAAATTCCACCCCCGGTCTTTGACAGTGTCTTCCATAACATTTCCTGATTGACTGAGTCACAAGCCTTGGTTCAGATGGATGAAGGCCATGTAGTGTGGTTGATGTTGCTCCTGGCATTTGTCTTGGAGTTAGCGAGCAATGAAAATCATGCCCGCTGTTCCACGGTTTGCTCAGAAACCGCACTGGCTTTCCGGAAGGATTTCTTCAGAAACTGGGAGAAGGCGGCTGATGAGGATTCGGTTAATGATCTTCCCGGCGGTGGGATATTCCTCGGTAGTTACTAGAGTCTACTTATACCCTTTCTTGAATATTTTAGAAAATGTCAAGTTAAGTAGAACATTTATCACATAAATTATAGTTACACTAAGCAGCGGTTGTACTTTTGATTAATCACGTTATTCTTGATGCTGTTTGCTGTAACAGGTTTCATGTGATTAATCAAATTAGAAAAGCTTTAAATAAAACATTAAACGAACAGACCATTGCATGCTGCATATTTATTAACACTATAGAAACACTAAGGCAGAATCTTCCATCCTGAAGTCTAGCTTTGTGGCGGGCACGGAAGTGGGGGGGTGATTGCCGCCATGGGGCAGGATGAAACACGTACGATCTTGCACTGTTCAGCACATTACTTGTGCATCCGTGTAGAGTATAATGAATTTCCCGTGCAGAGCACAATGAATCTCATGGTGGGGCCCACAGGAAGTCGCTCTCCCTGCAGTTGCTTCATGGGGACAAATGTCCAGGCACCATGTTTAAAGGGTACCCAGGCAGCTATTGGCTTACTGCAGGCCAAAAGGTCTGGATTCTATCCACAAAATGACAAAGAGAAGACAGTAACACACAGCCCCAAAGTTTAACCAAGCCTCCCTGGACTCTCCTCCAGGCTGTCCAGGAAAGGCATGAGGTTCTGTTTCGCTGGGATGGCAGCTGGATGTCCTCCTGTCTGACCGCAGCAGCCTGGGCGGCGGGTGCAGTGGAGGTTACCCTATGTGGGGTCCAGCGCAGTGGCGCCCTGTAGCGCAGGAAGAGGATGAATGATCTGCTGCACTCCACAAGGGTAAGTGCATCATTGACTCACTGCGAACTGACACTTTCATAAGCAATCAGGCAAAGTACGCGAGTGCACAGGGATGTCACATCTGAGTTTGGGTTGTGGCAGTCAGCAACAGATGGGACACCTTTACTGAATGTGAGCCAGCCACTATATGTTCTCAATCTCATGCCAGTTACAGAACAAGCAGCTTCTTGATCACTTACTGGGGAGGGCTCAGCAACTACCATATATGTGCGTATTGAATAGTTCATGCCACCATTGGCATGCCATTCAATCCTTCTGTCTTTCTGCAGGACAGGAATGCCCACAATAGGGCAGCACGGTAGCACAAGTGGCTAGCATTGTAGCTTCACAGCGCCAGGGTCCCATGTTCGATTCCCCAATGGGTCACTGTGAGGAGCCTACACGTTCTCCCCGTGTCTGTGTAGGTTTCCTCCGGGTGCTCCGGTTTCCTCCCACAGTCTAAAGACGTGCAGGTTAGGTGGATTGGCCATGATAAATTGCCCTTAGTGGCCAAAAAAGATTAGCAGGGGTTATTGGATTACAGGGGTAGGGTGGAAGTGAGGACTTAAGTGGGTCGGTGTGGACCCGATGGGCTGAATGGCCTCCTTCTGTATTGTATGTTTTATAAGCAGAGGTGCACACAGATTGGAGGGGAAATTGCTTGTATTTGAATTCTCACCCCATTTAAGGTGATAGAGCCAACAGCTGGGCAGAGGGCAAAATAGGACCTTCCCAGGAAGCCAGTGAGCCTTCAGTCTGTAGTTGTCAGCTTCACACACTGAATGTAAGATACATTAAATTAAGGAGCCTGCTTAGTCCATCAGCAAATCTTTCTCTTCTCTATTCAAGGTACCAGCAAGAAACGAGGGACCAGTCAGCGCCACAGCCCTAAATCCATGTCTGAGGAGAATGCACCATCACGGCATTCACCTCCACCCTCCACTTGTGCAGATACACTCACCTTGGTTAGTCCAAATTCTAGAGTGGGGTCAGGGTAGGTCAGATTTCACTTGTGATGAGAGCTCCCTGGGAAATGAGCACAAATATGCAGAGCTTGCCTTCTGCGATCATATATCAGCTGCATGTTCATAGAGTGGAATCCTTTTTTATTGATGAATGTGACTGACTGTTAGGGAACTCTCAAGGCCACATGTGTACAGTTTTAGTTCCCCATACCCTTCATTCCCCATGCCATTCCCATAACCTCAACCTACTCATCTGGTATCCACTATGAAGAGAGCGCACAAGCCCTATAATAACATTGGGAAGCATTTGACAAGATCATAAACCTGTCAAAACAAACAAATATTACTTGATTATCTATTCAAATACATAACCCTCATAGCAGCATGACAAATCTGTCAAAAAACACAAGCATTATTTGAATCTCCAATTAAAAAGCATCGTCCTCTTAACAACTCAAATCTGTCAAAATAACCAGGCTCACATTCCCTTGACAGCTGTGTCAACAGCCCCTGCTGAGCAGTATCCATTATTGAGTTTGGAATAATTCATAATGAGATACCACTGCACAACTATATAAAGAACGTATTGTGCGCTGAATCCATTAGCGTGTTCGGTACTCAGTTAGGCATTTGTTGTGATTCCATTTGTTAAATATGTTAAAGCCTTTGAATACAGCCAGGTGTTCAGCCATCTATCAAGTGGTTTGAAACAGCCAAACAACAAATTGAGACTCTGCACAATTCACAGGCTAATTCTTCCTTGCCATAAGTTGCTGGTCAATTTTAGCCATGCATCATTTTTATGCCATTTCTTCAGCAAATCTGGCCATTGTGTTTAATTTGGACCAACATTTTATCCTGCAAAGATCTGGTTAGAGTAACAATATTCAAAATTGAAGGATTGATGTCTTCTGGAAAAGGTTGAGGTTGAAGTGCCTATGTTGATGTCTATGTTTAGGGGAGTGGACCTAATGACAATAGTGGGGTGTGAGGGGTAAGGTGCCTGTCCTAATGAGAAGATATAATTCTCTATTTGAATGCCAAGTTTGAAATGTGTGTCTATGCTACTATGTTGCAATATGGTTGTTTTCAGTGGCTGCAAATGAGTCTAAATTAATGGGAGAAATGTGAATTGGGAGTGTCTGTGCTAATAAGAGGCTGCAAGGTGCCATGTCCCTGCTACCAAGTATGCATGTCTTAGTTAATAAGATACTGTGAGTTGTATTAGCATACTAATACAAGGGTGTCAGGTTGGAATAAAGATATAAATAAGATGGTAAGAGGGAAGATTGGCTCTGGTGCTGAGGGTATGTGAGGTGGGGAGATCTGTTTTTTAAAATATTTTTATTCAAAGCATTTCCAGATTTTTTACAAAACACAAAGGGCGCGATTCTCCGCCCCCCACGACGGGTCGGAGAATAGCGGGAGGGCCTTCCCGACATTTTTCCCGCCCTCCCGCTATTCTCCCCCCCCCCCGCCCAACTCCCGACACGAATCGCTGCCGCCGTTTTTTTACGGCCGGCAGCGATTCACAGATGATAGATGGGCCGAAGTCCCAGCCCTTTACGCTGTTTTTACGAACGGCAAACACACCTGGTCTGGCCGTTCGTAAAAACGGCGGGAACAACTCGCTTTTTATAACCATGGCACCGATTGGCACGGCAGTACCACGGCCATGCCAAGGGTGCCATGGGCCCGCGATCGGTGGGCACCGATCGCGGGCAGCGGGCCCGATGCCCGCGCACTATTTCTCCTTCCGCCGCCCCGCAGTATCCATTCGCGGGGCGGCTGAGGGGCATCCCGGCCCGTGCATGCACGGGTTTCGCGCAAATACGCGATGACGTCATCCACGCATGCGTGGGTTGGAGTCTTCCAATCCGCGCATGCGCGGCTGACGTCATATGACGCGTCAGCCGGCGCTAACTCCGTCAAGCGGGCTTAACGAAATTCGTTAAGCCCGTGATGCCGGAGCTTACGGCGTCGGGCTGCTAACCCCGACCGGGGACCAGAATCGGTTCCCGGTCGGGAAGGGGCGCGCTGGCGTCAAACCCGCCCGGGTTTGACGCCAGCCTTACGATTTCTCCCGTTTTGGGAGAATCGCGCCCAAAGTACCCATTTAAACCAAAACACCAAAACATACACAAAAGTATCCACAATACAGTAAAACTAACAACCCCAACCCCCGCTCCCCCCCTCCCCCCGTCCCGCTGACATTTGTCTTTCCTCAAAGGAGATGATGAACAGCTTCCCCCTTAAAAAGAATCCCTTCTCTGATCCCCTCATGACAAATTTAATCATCTCCAAATAAAGGAATTCCCACAAATATGGTGGCATGGTAGCACAGTGGTTAACACTGCTGCTTCACAGTGCCAGGGTCCCAGGTTCGACTCCTGGCTTGGGTCGCTGTCTGTGCGGAGTCTGCACGTTCTCCCTGTGTCTGGATGGGTTTCCTCCCGGGGGCTCTGGTTTCCTCCCACAAATCCCGAACGACGTGTTGTTAGGTGAATTAGATATTCTGAATTCTCCCTCTGTGTACCCGAACAGGCGCCTGAATGAGGGATTAGGGGGTTTTCACAGTAACTTCATTGCAGTGTTAATGTAAGCCTACTTGTGACAATAAAGATTATTATTATTAAGTCATTCACTCACCTCACTGCTTTAGGTGGCTCTGGATCCCGTCGCCCTTACAAGAGCCGCCTCCACGCTATCAGGGAGGCAAAGGCCAACACTTTGGTCTCCCTCCCTACCTGCACTCCCGGATCCCCGACACCCCGAATATCGCCACCCACGGACTCGTAACCACCTCGCCTTCAGAACCTCCGACATTGTCCCTGCAAATTACTTCCAGAAATCCTTAACCTTTGGGCACACTCAGAACATATGGGTGTGATTGGCTGGGCTCCTTGAGCACTGTCTGCGTCTATCTTTTACCCCCGGACAAAAACATCTTATCCGCATAACTGTCATGCGCGCTCTGTGCATCACTTCAAACTGGACGAGACTTAGCCTTGCACACAAGGAGGTCAAATTTGCCCTATAAATTTACCCTCACTTCATAATACCCCAACTCCTCCTCCCACTTTCGCTTTACATCATCCACCGATTCCCTCTCCCTTTCCATTAGTTCCCCGTACATGTCCCAGATCCTGCCCTCCTCTACCTCATCCTCAGGCAGAATTTCTTCATACCACAGCGGGGGTGCCAACCTCAGAAACGTGGCATCACCCTTTCTAACCGAGGTCCCAATCTGCAGATACTGAAACTCGTTGCACCTCGGCAACTGAAACTCTTCCTCCAACTCTCCCAACTCTGCAAACCTACCCCCGACGGACAGGTCCCGATAACATTTTATCCCCACCCCTGCCGGGTCAAATCTATGATTGTCACAGATTGGTGCCCATAACGATCCGCCTTCCATCTTGAAATGTTACCTGCACCGATTCCACACTCTGAGCGATGAAACCACCACCGGGTTCGTGGAGTACTTTGCCAATGAGAACGAAGGGGTGCCAATAACAATGCCCTCAAACGAGTCCCCCTACACAAGCCCTCCTCCATCCGCCCCCACACCAATCTCTCCTGCACCGCCCACCTCCTGACCTGCTCAACATTCACCACCCAGTAATAATTCAACAAGCTTGGAAACGCTAACATCCCTCGTCACCTGTCCCTTTCCAAAAAAAACCTCCTAATCCGGGGTTCCTTACCCAACCATATAACCTCAGAAATTATCCTATTCACCTTCCAAAAACAAACTTGGGTACAAAAATTGGGAGATTCTGAAAAATAAACTGAAACTCAGGCAAGGCCGCCATCATTATGGCCTGGACCTTCACAGCCAGCGAAAGCAGTAGGACATCCCACCTCTTAAAGTCCTCCTTCATCCCCTCCACCAGGTTAGCCAAATTCAACTTGTGCAATTGGGTCCAATTATGCGCCACCGTATACCCAAATATTAAAAACACGACTTGACCATCCAAAATGCCAATTTCTCCAGGCCCCTCCCCTGCACCTGAGCATTCCCCAGGAACACCTTGTCCTTTCCTACATTGAGCTTATACCCTGAGAAGGACCCAAATCTGTCAATATCCCCAAAGTCCTCTCCATACTCTCCACCGGATCCGTAACATACAACAACAGATCGTCCACATACAGAGAAACCTGTTGCTCCAGCCATCCGCCCACATTATACCTACCCAGAAGCCATAAGTGCCATTGCCAAAGGCTTGATCGCTATCGCAAAAAGCAATGAAGACAGCGGATACCCTTGCCTCATTCCCCGATACAATTGAAAATACCCCGAACTGACATTGTTCGCGCGAACACTTGCCAAAGGGGCTCTATATAATAGCCTGATCCAATCCACAAATCCATGTCCAAATCAAAACCTCCCAGCACTTCAAATAAATGTTTTCAATCAACCCGGTCAAACACCTTCACCACATCCATTGACACGATCACTTCCACTTCCTGACCCTCCGAGGGCATCATAATCACATTTAACAGCCTCCCAATGTTGCCCGACAACTGTGAATCCTTCGCGAACTCTGTTTGGTCCTCATCTATCACCCCCTGGCACACAATCCTCCATGCATATCGCCAGCACCTTAGCCAATAGCCTTGCGTCCATATTTAACAATGATATCAGATGATACGAGCCGTACTCCTTCCTGACATTATCCTTCTTCAAAAGAAACAAAATTGATGCCTGTGTCAATGTGGATGGGAACTCCCCCTTAACAGCCGACTCGTTGAATATCTCCACTAAATGGGGCCCCAATTCTGTAACATTTTTATAGAATGCAGCTGGGAATACGTCCAGACCCGAGGCCTTCCCAGACAGCATCAAACCCACACACCCTATCACTTCCCCCAGCCCAATCGGGGTACCCAACCCCTGCACCTTCACATTATCCACCTCAGGAAATTCCAGGCCATCCAAGAACCACCTCATGCTCTAGTCCCCCCTGGGGACTCCGACCTGTGGAAGGCCTCAAAAAACCCATTCGCCTTCCCTGACTCCGTGACCACCTTACTTGTACAATCGCCCAATCTCCGTCACTGCCGCCTGCCACCTCAACTGATGTGCAAGCATCCTGCTGGCCTTCTCCCCATGTTCATACAGTGTTCCCCTAGCCCGCCGCAACTGCCTTACCAAACATAGCTGTAGACATAATCTCAAACTCCATCTGGAGCTTCTTCCTCTCCTTCAATAGCCCCATCTCAGGGGCCATCACATAACTCCGATCCTCCCCCAAAATGGCCTCCACCAATCTCTGCTTCTCTAACCATTCCTCCTTGTCCCTATGCTCCCGAATCAAAATAAACTTCCTCCCTAATTATTGCCTGAAGTGCCTCCCATAACACAGCAGCCGAGACCTCCTCATTCTATGGAGCTCCACATATAGACATAGACATAGAACAGTACAGCACAGAACAGGCCCTTCGGCCCTCGATGTTGTGCCGAGCAATGATCAATGATATGTAGAATGGCCACCCCTATCTTCTCACAAATTCTCTTATTGGCCAACAACCCCACATCCAATCTCCACTGCAGCCGCTGACAACCCCCCCTTTCCATACACAGGTTCCCAACATGTGATATGTAGTCCAACACCACTATCACTGGGTACTCCGCCCCAACCACCCCACCAAAAACGTCTTGGCCATGACAAAAGTATCGATCTGGGAATACACCCGATGAACATGAGAAAAGAATGAAACTCCTTTACCAAAACCACCATGGATCCACGCGCCCCCCCCGCCCACACACCCCCCCCCCCCCCCCCCCCCCCCCCATCCATTCCATAGCCCCAACAGTTGTTTCATCATCGCTGACACCCTTTTAAGACTTGGGGTGTGACCGATCCATCCTCGGATCAAGAACCATATTGTTCGGGTACACTGAGGGAGAATACCCTCAGTTTTATTTGGCGCAGACACGAGGAGAACGTGCAGACTCTGTACAGACAGTGACCCAAGCCGGGAATTGAACCTGGGACCCTGGTGCTGTGAAGCAACAGTGCTAACCACTGTGCTACTGTGCCACCCACAACAAGAGCAGGTCAGAGGCTAGGAATCCTGCGGTGAGTAACTCAACTCTTGACCTCCTCCCCCCTCCCCTCACAAAAGCTTGTCTACAAGGCACATGTCAGGAGTGTGATGGGATACTCCCCACATGCCTGGATGAGTGCAGCTCCAACAATACTGAAGAAGCTCAACACTATTCAGCAGGAAACAGCCCGATTGATTAGTGCCTCTTCCGCAAACATTCACTCCCTCCACCACTGGCGAACAGTGGCAGCTGTGTGTACCATCTACAAGATGCACTACAGGAACTCACCATGGCTTCCTAGGCAGCATCTTCCAAACCTAGGACTGCTGCCATCTATAGGGGCAAGGGCAGCACATTCCTGGGAACCCCTCCACCTAGAAGTTCACCTCCGAGTCACTCACCATCCTGACTTGGAAATACATCACCGTTCCTTCACTGTCGCTGGGTCAAAATCCTGGAACTCCCTCCATAACTGCACAGTGGATTTACGTACACCACACGGACCTCAGCGGTTCAAGAAGGCATCTCACCACCACCTTCTCAAGGCAATTGGGGTTAGGTTTCAGGGTTAATACAGATCTAACAGGCAATGCCCACATCCTATTAATGAATTTTTTAAAAGCCCAGCTAGTCCCAACCCCTGGTCCAGCCAAAATGCACCTCCCTTTTACAAGGTGTCAATTGGTTTTATATAGTGCAGGCTAGCACTATCTGGTTCTAGCCTCATACAAACCTGGTGCCCTGTGAGGTGTGAGGTACTCAACTGTTTAATGCTGGCTGCTTGCTACAATCACTTGAATTAGTTGGCAGGATGAAGTTTGCGTGCTGCGTGCATCTGACACAATGGGCAGAATTCTCCATTCCAGCGGCTAAATGCCAGCGCCAACGGAGAACCCATGGTCAGCTCATGAAGAAAGTAAGGAGGTGTGGGATAGAGGGAAATTTGGCCAATTGGATAAGTAACTGGCTATCACATAGAAGACAGATGGATGGAACATTATCAGACTGGAGACCAGTTACCAGCGGTGTACCACAGGGATCAGTGCTGGGTCCTCTGCTATTTGTGATTTTTATCAATGACTTGGAGGAGGGGGCTGAAGGGTGGGTCAGTAAATTTGCTGATGACACCAAGATTGGTGGAGTAGTGGATGAGGTGGAGGGCTGTTGTAAGCTGCAAAGAGACGTTGATAGGATGCACAGCTGGGCCGAAAAATGGCAGATGGAGTTTAACCCTGATAAGTGCGAGGTGATTCATTTTGGTGGAAAAAATTTGAATGCGGAATACAGGGTCAACGACAGGGTTCTGAGGAATGTGGAGGAACAGAGAGATCTTGGGGTTCATGTCCACAGATCTCTGAAGGTTGCCACTCAAGTGGACAGAGCCGTGAAGAAGGCTTATAGTGTGTTCGCGTTTATTAACAGGGGACTTGAGTTTAAGAGCCGCGGGGTTATGCTGCAACTATACATGACCCTGGTGAGACCAGATTTGGAGTATTGTGTGCAGTTCTGGTCACCTCATTATAGGAAGGATGTGGAAGCATTGGAAAGGGTGCAAAGGAGATTTACCAGGATGCTGCCTGGTTTGCAGGGTAGGTCTTATGAGGAAAGGTTGAGGGACCTAGGGCTTTTCTCTTTGGAGCGGAGGAGGATGAGAGGCGACTTAATAGAGGTTTATAAGATGATGAGGGGGCTAGATAGAGTGGACGTTCAGAGACTATTTCCTCGGGTGGATGTAGCTATTACAAGGGGGCATAATTATAAGATTCAGGGTGGGAGATATAGGAGGGATGTACGAGGTAGGTTCTTTGCTCAGAGAGTGGTTAGTGTGTGGAATGGACTGCCTGCTGTGATAGTGGAGTCGGACACTTTAGGAACTTTCAAGCGGTTATTGGATAGGCACATGGAGCACACCAGAATGACAGGGAGTGGGATAGCTTGATCTTGGTTTTGGACAATGCTCGGCACAACATCGAGGGCCGAAGGGCCTGTTCTGTGCTGTACTGTTCTATGTTCTATGTTCTACGTAGAACCCATGGGTGGTTCACAACAGGAAATTCGGCGCGAACCCCTCATTGATTCTGGTACCAGTGCGGAGCTACCACTGGCGCGGCGTGAACCACTCACGGATCATGTGGAAAATGTCTGGAGAATGGCCCGGTCCTTGGCCATGCATGCGCAGGGATAACGGTCTGCTCCGGTCACCGCCAGAAATGATGGCGCCGACCGCACTCAAACCCTAACCCACCCACCTCGACCCCACAGCCCACCCCCTGTCCACCCCCCACCACTTACCCCAGCCCTAGCAGAAGCCACCTGGCCAGCGGCATGGATCCCGGACGAATGTGGCGGCGCTGGGCACCGTCCGCAGCCGGCACTCCGGGTTCTCGAACGTTGAGACCACATGTGGCTTGCGCCGTCAGGGAACTCGGCCCATTGGGGGCGGAGAATCGCAGGTGGGCCGGCCGATGTCGCGCAAACAGCCACACAACTGCACATCGCAAACTGCCGTTAAACCAGCGCCTGCCCCGGATCCGGTGTTGGAATCCATTCTCCTTCGATCGCCGATCCCGATTTCGGGATCGAGCTACGGAGAATCCCGCCCAATGACTGTGGCCAAAACAAAATGAAAAAAATCAAGAATTTGGAAATTGAGAGAGATGAAGTTGGTGGCAATGAATTGGAACTTGCAGCAAGGGCAGGAAATATCAATTTCTAGCTTCCCAGTATTAAGTTTGAAGATGTTTCTGCCCATCAATGCATTGAATCAGCAGCCTGACAATTCAAAGACAGTTGGAGGGGTTGACAGAGTTTGGTGGTGAGGTGGAATTGGGTGTCCTCAGGGTACATGTAAAAAACCGGGGAGAGATTTTGGGTTGATACTGCCGAGGGACAGCATGTGGATGAATGACAGGGAGGGTGCAGCACAATGCTCTGGTTGGTGGTTAGAGAGCAGTAATACCATTTGTTTTCTGCCATTCCACATTTTTCATTAGACTGGAATAAATTTGCATGTCAGCCAAACAACTAGCTCAAGAAGTGCACAAAATTCACAACAAATTTGATTAGGAAGAAATGTGATACTTGATATATGTTAATGAAAATGTCGTTTGAGTGTGACAGAGGGTGTGTGACACTAGACTTGTAATGTACTGGCCATCCTACAGTTTTTGTTTAATGATAGATACATCTATTGATCTCGCCTTTCTTTTTTATGGATGGTCCTGTCTCCAGGGTATGCTTTTTGTTGGTTAAAGTTGTCCCATTGCAGTCTAATGTGACAGTGCCTCCCCATCACTGTAATACATTTTAATTTCAAATTCCACATCTGTGTTATTCCAGCAGGGCTGTTGACCCATTTATTTGAAACACATTAATGCCACCAGGAACAATAATGGGTAAAAACAGTTTAGATGAATGTGTTAATTATTGACGTACCCCATGCTGTATTTTCTGGGTTTTGTAGCCTATCTTCAGGATGAGATTACTGAAAAAGACAATGAGGTTTTAGGAACACCTTTTATAGCTGTTCTTGCCAGTACAATCTTATTTGCCTACAATATTTATTTTGCTTGTGTAGTAGATTTTTATGGAAGGAGGACAGGCCATTGCCCGGTACTTTTCTTACTTTATTTTAATAGCTCGCCGTGACTTCTATCAGGAGGAAACAGTGGTTGTACTTATGCTAATAGGTTCATTGTGTGTGTAAATTATGCATAATGATCAAAATTAACATACTGAAATTCAATTAACTGGGAAATAGATTAGTCTTTATTATTCCAAATAAAGTTCTGTCATAATGTAACTCAAAGGGTGTAATATTGCTGAAAGAGGAATCATCTTCTTTGCAATATGCCAATTAGACCCACTTTACACTTGCTGATTAGCCTGCTTCCAGAATTAACTTTTTATGTAATTCAAATATTACAGGTTCAGGTTTCACAGGCAAGGAAGTGCTTTGCGTGTTAGAGGTGAAGATATATTAACAAGAATACATGTTGGGCTGGCAACAAGCACAGTCATGTAAGTGCGACATGCATTTTTATGTCTCCATTTCAACTCCCACCTTCTGTAATTTTAACATCTACAATTCTATACTCTATTGTTCTCTACTTCACGTAAGTAAATATCTGTTTACCCGGCTGCTAAGCTAATTCGTTTATCAAAAAACCCTCAGAGCAGCTGAACCCTTATCGATTCCCTTTGTCCAATTCCTTTACCTTCATTTTGTCCGAGCTTCTTGACAATAAACCTGGTAGCCTTATTGAGTCTGTTTGACTGAACTGAATTTAAAAGTCCTGCTTTTGATGGTAGGTAATGTATGAAATTTATTTATTGACTCACCATTTGAAAAACCAATGGGATCACAAGATATTTGGGGCATTGTTCATTTCAACATTGATTTTATTGGTTCAGTTTACTAAAGAAGCAATGTCATACATGTCACTGGGAAATATGACATTTGGCCAAATGACTTCAAAACTCTTTAATGTTACAAAAATAATTGACAATCAGCTTGCAAATTTAATTGAAGTTAATGGCACCGCATCTGACTAGGAAAATGAGCAGTATTTTGAAGGCAGGATATTGTTTAAACTGGGGTTCAAGGTGTGGCACTGGGGACAGTACTCGGGACAGGCTGAAAACAAAAATGATCAAATAAGACCCTAGATGAAATTGATAGCAGCCATCTGTCAGAGCACTCAGGTCAACATAGAAACTCATTATCACCATAATTGACAGGTCGCTACCAAAGCAAATAAGTGCTTTCTGCCAAGAAAAAGAGGGAGTAAAAACACTGATCCCCTAAATGTTTATAACATTGTAATTATCTTCACAGCAGGGTACTTGAGATGCATTCAAGTGTGAAGGGAAATGACGCTAAACAATCCAGACATGTGAAGAGAGGGTGGGAAGCCCAGGCTGCTCACAACACCAACCCATTCCCCCCCCACCCCCACTCTCTCTGGCCAGTCTACACAAGCCCACCTCCCACACCCATCCGACTGAGCACCAAGACAGGTTGTTACAGTGTGAACAGGTGTTTAATGTGACAAAGTATATACAGTTTATGCTCTAGCCACTGTACCTAAACTGTGCCCTGCTCCCATGCCAACTTAACTAGTGTCTTCTGGGCGACTGGGCCTAGATGGTCCCGGCTGCTGCTCGGGCTTCCCAGGTCACGTGGTGCCACCGTGTTCTGCCCACTGCCCACCAGATGCATCAGGGGCAGGAGGTCGGGGGAGTCCGAAGTGCTATGGTATTCCGGCACCTCCCCAGCAGGAGTCACCGACACTGGCCCCATTACCTCTTCCTCCATCGGGGTGCCCGATGGTCCCCGGGCTACTCCATGGAATAGGCATTCGAGCGGAGTCATCCCCTGAGGCTGCCCCGCCATCTGGCACTGCCAGTCCTGGAGGCCCACTCTGGTCTCAACCAGGGTCTGCATGGTAGCGGCCATGGAGCACAGGGGGTAGAACATCTCCATCTGGTACTGCACCACATCACCCATTGACTGTGCCACCATCTTCTGGTCTGTGTCACATCAGCCAGTGACTGCGCTTTCTCCCTGTGGGACTGGGCCACCTCCCTCTGTGTCTGTGCAACATCAGACAGTGCCTAGGCAATGCCGCCGACATTCTCAGCCATGGCCTGCTGTGACTGGGCCATGCTCAGAAGCGCCGCTTCAATGTCCAGGTGGCTCTGGCACATGGTTACCTGTGAGGCGGCACCCTGTCCTGGGCCTCGGCCACTGTCTGCACAGAGTGCACCAGGCCTTGGACATGCTGTTCCATCATCAACACCATCGCCCCCAATGCCTCCACCACGAATGCCACCCTGTGATGTTGGTCTCGGTGGCATCACCTCCTGCTCCTGCACATGGTTGGACTTCTCAGCTGCTCCTGCTGGTGCTAGATGCTCGCTAACAACCCCTCATGTAGTCCCCGGCTCTGTGACTGCATCTCCACAATCGATGGGACTGTTTGTTCCAGAAGCCCGAAACCCATCCGAATGGCAGCTAGTTCCTGGGGTCAACCTGCCATCCGACCGCTCCCCCTTGGGAGTTCCGATCTCCACCGCTGTATCGGACCAGCTGCGTGGTGGTGGTGGTGGTGGTGGCGGGGGGGGTGGGTGGTGGGGGGGGGGGGTGGTGGTGGTTGGGAGTGGGGGAGGGATGAGGGTGATGGTTGGGTGTGGGTGGTGTGGGGGGGGGTTTGGTGTGTGAGACAGGATGGGGGTGAGGGTGATGTTGGGGGTGGTGCGTGGGTGAGGGTGCTGGGGAGTGAAGATGGTGTTGGTGTTGGGTGAGGGTGTTATGCAGGTGGTGTTCCGACATTGACAAACGGTGCATCAACAAACAGTGATTGGTTGCAGTGCAGAACAAGGGCCAAGTGATGCACAATCAATGGACATGAAACGTAGATGAGATCCAAACGATAGGCTTTAATGCACAAGATGTGTTCCCAGCAGCAGACGTACAGAAGAAAGGCCGACTGCCAGGAAGCACGGGTTCTTATATCCCGCCTTGTAGGCGGAACTACCTACCTCTCAGCCAATCGGCTGAGAGGCACATGACTTCCTCAGCCAATCGGCTGAGAGGCACATGACTTGGCCGGGCCAATGGGCAGCGAGTCCTCTGCACCAATAGCAGCTCACTTCCAAGGTACCGTAATACCCCATGTCATACTACCACACCAAGCAAGAGCAGCATAGGGCGTTGTAAATAGTGTTCTTACAGGGAACAGATTAGACAAAAGGAGTCTAGTAGCTGTGGGGAAGAATCTGTTCCTATGTCTGGATGTGCGGGTCTTCAGACTTCTGTACTTTTTGCCTGATGGAAGGGGCTGGAAGAAGGCAATGTCTGCGTGTGAGGAGTCTCTGACAATGCTGTCTGCCTTCCTGAGGCAGCGGAAGGTGTAGGCAGAATCAGTGTGTGGGTGGCAAGCTTGTGTGATGTGTTGGGCTGAGTTCACCACACTCTGCAGTTTCTTGCAATCTTCCATACTAATTGTAGGCCTGATAATTTGACTCTTCTCTTTAAAGTACCATGTCGGTTATAATTGCTCTTGAGATTTAAGTGATTAAATAAATTGAGTGTATGGAAAATTGCAATTTATATAAAAAGGAATAATAAATACATGTTTAATTTGACAAATAAAGGGCAATAGGTGGTAGTTTGCATGGGTTTTTGAGTTTCCAAACCTTTTCATTGTTTTGAAAGGAGATAAATTAAACATGTCACGATTTGAATCTAGGATATTTTTATCGAAGTAATATTTGTTTTTGTGTGTGTTATCCATACTGAGTAAATGCTAACTCAGGTAATGTGTACATGACATATAAAATCTGTTGTTTTACTTCTATGCGGTTAAATGCTAATAGGTTAGAAATTAATGGCTTTCTGTAAAAGGATAAGGGCTGTTTTTGTTCATGTGCGAGGTGAGCTGTAGACGGCGAGAAAATGTTAAATCTGGGGTGTCAATGAAGCTGCATCAGAGGATCCATCATTTAGTTATCTGGGATTATAGAATAGAAGACAAAACCTGAGCAGAGGAATAAAGTATAGAATTCGTGCAGATCACACTATTCATGAACTAAGAAAGAGTGGTCAAGAACAATGATGAGATAATAGAGGAGTTTCCTCGACAATTTGTTAAAAACTTTGTTTCAGTGATGTTTTGCCTGTACTGAATTATTTAAACCTCAAGGCGACATTACTTGTGCATGCTACTGGAGGCAAAAGGTTCGAGCTATGACAATTGAGAATTTAAGTTGACAATGATAGTTGTAACACAGAGATTAAATAAACAAACACAACATGTTGAAGAGAAGGATAAATGGGAAATTACATGCCTTGTGTTACCACCGGGTAAACGTCCTACTATTATGGGAAGTTGTTGTCCCGTTAAAAAACCATAATTTTGTTTCTCACTCGAAATAGCAGCTCAAATCGGAACAGTAGAGACATACATAAAAGATAAAAAGTCAAGTTGAATGTCAATGAAAAGATTGAATGGAAACTACAAGAACATGAAGAGAGTTATCTTACAGAACTAATGTTGTTGCCTGGACAACTGAGGAAATTGGAGAAGAAGTTAAAAAGGGTACACAGAGGGCAGCACGATGGCACAGTGGCTAGCATTGCTGCCTATGGCGCTGAGGACCCGAGTTCAAATCCCAACCCTGGATCACTGTTTGTGTGGAGTTTGCACATTCTCCCCGTGTCTGCGTGGGTTTCACCCTCACTACCTAAAGATGTGCAGGATAGGTGGATTGGCCATGTTAAATTGCCCCTTAATTGGAAAAAATAATTGGGTACTCTAAATTAAAAATAAGACATATTTTTGTTTTGGCTACGGCCTCGAACCAGAGTCAGAGAACTGTCAGGGCTGAATGGGATCAAAGGATTCACAGTGCCAGGGACCCGATTCCTGGCTTGGGTCACTGTGCGGAGTCTGCACGTTCTCCCTGTTCTCCCCATGTCTGTGTGGGTTTCCTCTGGGTGCTCTGGTTTCCTCCCACAAATCCTGACAAATATGCTGTTAGGTAAATTGGATATTCTGAATTCTCCCTCTGTGTACCCGAACAGGTGTCAGAGTATGGCGACTAGGGGCTTTCACAGTAACTTCATTGCAGTGTTAATGTAAGCCTACTTGTGACACTAATAAAGATTACTATATTATTAGTATATGTTCAAGTAGAACAAAAAACTAAGGCGATTAATAATAACATCAAGCAGATAAAGGAAACCACTCATGGGATAATATTTGCGATTGGGGTTCTGATGTGGAAATGCACCCTTGGATACAGATCATATTGAATTTTGGTGTGATTACTTTGTTCTTGCTACTATCAAGCTTTTACAATACATCTTTTTAAGAGATGGAAAAAAGAAAATGGAAGATAGATTAAATGTGGAATTGGTAATGAGACGTGGCATTGATTTCTAAAGTGTGAATATGTAATTGCACAAGCTTTAATAACTGTAACCAAGTGTGTAATTGAATAAGCTTTGAATATTGTAAAGAAAGTATGTATCCTGGGCTCACTCTGGAAAATAGAGGGCTGGATTTTCCGCTCCCCGACGCCATATTTGCATTCGGCGACGGGTCAGAGAATCCGTTTTGGCGTTGAAATTAGGGGCGGCGCCGGTTTTTAAATTCTCCAATCCCGAAAATCCACCGCCTCAGGCCATTCCTGAGACATGGAGACGCCACCCCGCGATGTTCCGTCCCCAACCAGCCGGATTTCCGACGCCGCGGGACCTTATGGTCCCATCCGTACGGGAACCTGGCGAGGCAGCTACGGACTCAGTCCGGGGCCGCCACAGTTGGGGGAGGGCCGATTGGTGGGTACGGGGGGCTTCATTCAGGACTGGGGGCAATGTATGCGGGCAGTCTGAGACATGCGAGCGGCCTAAGGGGGCACTAATTTGACGGTACAGGTCCGCGAGCTGAGTCTGCCAAGGAGCACGGCACGGCCGCTGCAAACCTTTGACCCGGAAGTGCTGGGGGCCGTATCGGCAGCCAGAGCTGTGAACTCTACGATGGCTCCCTGCTAGCCCCCAGCAAAACAGTGAATCTGTGGCCTTTTGACACCAGTTTTCCTGGCGTTAAAGGCTACAGTTTTCAAGACAGCATCAGCACTTCGTCTCAAAAACGGAGAATCCATCTCAGGGTTTCCCAAACTAGTGATCCCATGCATTTACACATATGGGATCAAAGGGAGGAATTTTGTACTTGGGACAATACTGGGGACAGACTGACAGAGGGGAAAATACATATAGGTCAAAAACAGGAATACTAAATAAGGCCTTGGCTGGAATCAATATTACTGTCTGCCAGAGCTCTCAAGTCAACACAGAAACTCATTATCGCTACATGGAACTTTGCGATTACCCACTTAAAGTAGTTATCACATTTACACAAAAGGACAAAAGACCATGCTATGAATATGTAACTTCAAGACAGTAGTGATCAACTTTTCAGCAGGACGAACGATGAACACAGAGTACATCAGACTCTGTACTGGGCTAATAGTTGGTCAGATAAGAGTGTTTCAGAGGACAATGGATATTGACTGAATCACCTGGCTGAGCAGGAGTATCCTATTTATTTCTACCAATTAGTTTAAGTCTTGATGGGATAATAGAACTCAAGCCAGATGTGTGTGTGGGTGTGGGTGTATCATGACTCAGTGCTAACAAAACCGGGAAAGAAGAAGGAACATTGGAACACGTCATCAGCGACAACCTGGGAACCCCCAGGGGTTGCACGGTGGCACAGTGGTTAGGATCTGCTGTCTCACAGCACCAGGGACCTGGGATCAATTCCAACCTTTGGCGACTGTCTACATGAAGTTTACATATTCTCCCGTGTCTCCGTGAGTTTCCTTCGGGTGCTCCAGTTTCCTCCCACAGTCCAAAGATGTGCAGGTTAGGTGGATTTGCCATGCAGAAATTGCCCATTATGTGCAGGGTATTGGGCTTAGATCAGGTGCTCTTTCAGAGGGTGAATGAAGACTCGATGGGTGGAATCGCCTCCTTCTGCACTGTAGGGATTGTATGAGAGGGTTTTGAAGTGACTTAACCATCACAGAAGAGGAGCCCTGAGCCCGGAGCACAGAGAAGAAGATATTTACGCTGGGTGAGCATACCTTGGTCAGCCTCCTTCTCTAAGGTGGGTAATACTGCTGTGAGCTTAAGTCATATTCTATGGGATTGATTTTGAAGATTGTAATAAAATAGAGTGACAGTAGACGGTGTGTGTTTTCTTGTATCTATCCAAGGTGATCAAGAAGGGTTTTCTAGGTCAACAAAGAGGACGGCATATGCTGAAAGTTACAATATGAAATGGAAGTATCATTGACTTATACCTGGCTCATTTCAGACTCTTGCCAATGCTACTCAATAAACAGGTATTAAGTGTATGGGAGTGGGAAGGGATGAATTGGTAATTTACCTCTTTCCTAAATTAGTCTCTGCTTGCGACCTTCCTTACGGAAACAGTGAAATTTAGGAGCTGGATGTTGGAAATACGGACCTAGATTTTGCAGTTGCTGTAGTGACAAAATCTGTGGCCTCATTAAAATATTTAAATTTCTAAACCATCTCACGGAAATGAAAAGGGTGAGAATTCAGAATTATAACACTTCAAATACTTTAACCTCCCAGCTGACCCAAACCCACCCATCTTTGGGGTTAAAATTACACCTCTTCCCCCAGATGTGGAAATGAAGAGAGGCAAGATATATTAATTTTTACATTTCAATCTTTTAATGTAATCTATCCTGCTTTAAATTCATAGCATTAGTGTAGAGAAAATGAACGTCACCATCATTGAGACATAAGGATGTCACATCAGACAGAACCGTATATTTTATTGAACATATCTGAGGTGCAAGCTCTGTTTAAACAAGTTTAACGCAAATAATTTCCACACGTACTATATTGGAATTCTATTTCTGGAATCATGCTGACACATTCTCCATTAAACTTTCCAAGTCTTGTGTTTGAAATGTTGCTTTTTCTTTCCACTTGATGTGTGTCATTTGGTGTGGCGTGTAACTGCCACATGATGCAATTAATGATTGAAACGCATCTCTGCAAATGTAGGCAGAGCAGATTTTATCTTGCAACATGCATTTAATTACTGTTACAAATTATTGTGAAACCTTTTCGCCACTGCTATGTTGAAGGAGCTGATTCAAGCTGGGGTGCAATGGCATGGGCACCAGCTGCTCTTTGACAGTACAGCCAAATGACAGGTTTTACTTTGTCAAGAAATACATGATTTCACCCGTGGGGGAGGGGGGGGGGGAGTTGGGGAGGGAGGGCGGTCTCCTCGTGAATCTGTTCGTGGGCCTGGCCAAACTTGATATAAACGGGTCCAGGCAGCGGGTGACCGGGGTGGGGGGGCGGGGGGGGGGGGGGGGGG
The DNA here is from genome assembly GCF_902713615.1 of Scyliorhinus canicula. Lineage (NCBI taxonomy): Eukaryota > Metazoa > Chordata > Chondrichthyes > Carcharhiniformes > Scyliorhinidae > Scyliorhinus > Scyliorhinus canicula. Next base: position 113,901,852 of record NC_052152.1, read on the forward strand.
GGGAGGTCATCCAACCCGACTGTCTGCCCCCCTATCGCGGTTATATTCATGGCCGGGTATCCCTGGAGAGGGAGAATGCGGTGTCCACAGGCACCATCGAGACCTTCCTTGCCGTTGGGCCCCTCTGGGTCTGGGGTGCTTTATCGCCCCTTTTAATCACATTTTGGTTTGACGTTTTCAGTTTCATTTGCTCTTTGTTTTTGTTTCAGGCAATATCCCTTTAAGGGGCTGCCCCTTTTAATTTGTCCCTCAGTTTGTTTAATTTAGTTTCATTGTTTTCCATCAAATGGTTGGAATCCATGGTTTAAAAGCTTGCATTTCTTAAGTCAGGCCCGAATTGTAAAGGGAAACTGAGAAAGGAAACTGATCCTTCAGGTTTCTGAGGAAACAAAGACTGAAACTGCGATTGGAAACCAAAACTTCTGGGCGGGGGGATTCTGAAACGGGCAAAAAGCATATCAGAGGCCACAGGGTGTGGAATCAGCAGGTCACCTCAACCTCAGCTATGGGTCTTGGGGAAACACTGAGACATAGTAGGAGAGGAGGAAGAGTCAGAAAATGGAGACACCTAGTCATCACTGCAATATAGCACTTGGAAATATACATTGCTTTGATCACCAATGATCCTCCACCCTGTCATTTAATGGCACCATGCTCCGCAAACCCCCTCACACACTCAGGGCTTCATCCATGTGCAGTGTAAGAGTGGCAACGCTATGTCGCTTCCACCTCCCACACTGATGACTCAGTAAAGACATGCTGCAGCTAGTGTCCCACCCCTCCCCCTGCAACCCAGCCACCCGCATCAACACCCAGACCTTTCATTTCTGCCACTCTTCTCCAGTGATGAGGATGCCACGGGCTGACAAAGTGTACAGAATGTCATGTGAGTGTCCCTTTAAGGAAGGTTTTGTTTTACCACATGGCTTGTAGCACGGCCACAGTGATGTCATTTGTAGGTGGAGCTGGGCTGTGGCTGTCAAGTGCGAGGGGGTTTTGTGTTTTGGCTTCATTTTCAGTTTGCTGGTTTGGACTGCAGAAAAAGAAGCACTGTGTTTGGAGTGCAGGAAGTTTCCCTATTTTCTCTGTTTTATTTTAAAGCTGTTCCAGTGAACTGAAAGCACGTTAGGTGTGACAAACTGCCTTGGTAATTTTAACGATAGAGTTGCTTTCCGGAAGGAGTTTTGAATTTTCCTGTTTGGAGGCTGGATCTCAAGGAATAGACCAGTCCCATTCAAGTGGGATCACAGTGTGCTGGGCCACGCCCTTGAACGGGGTTTTGGTTTTATTGAATTTTGTATTGAATTGGAACAGCTAAGGGGGATTCATTAGGAGATGTATACATAGATTACTGTAGCTGTTGTGTGTTTTTTCATGTTTGTAATTGACATATCGTTGAGGATGAGAGGAGCATCACTCAGCCCTCAATGCAAGTCTTCATCATTCCCCCGCAGAGTCCGGTCAATGGCTTTTGTGCCCTGCCCATGAACTTGGCCCCATTGTGAAACCCTACTGCTGGCACCACAACTATGATGAAATGCCACTCCCATGGTAGGAGAGCTCCTCACTCCCCAGTCCTGGCCATCCCCAAACCGAGAGGCTATGAGGGCATACCTAGCTTGTTGGCTCATGTGGGCTCTGGCCATGGCATGTGGTCCTTCTTCCTCCTCTTTCTCCATGGGTAGTGCATCGCCACCCTCCTCGCCTTTCTCTTCATTCAAAGACATGTGGCACGCCTCCATCTCCACGTGGTCCAGCTGGTCTCCCCTCTGCAGCATCAAGTATTGGTGAGCACAGCAGACCACAGTTATGTGGGACACCCTCTGGGGTCTGTATTGGACAGTTCTGTCTGACCTGTCCAGACACTGGAATTGCATCTTGAGCAGTCCAATTGCCTGCTTGACCAGTGCTGTTGTTGATACATGAGACATGTTGTAGCGAGTCTCAGTGAGCGTTTGCAACCTCCCCACTGGCGTCATCAGCCACCTCCTGAGTGGGTACCCCCTGTTCCTGAGGAGTCATCCCTCCAACCACTGCTCTACCTCACAAACATCAGGGATCTGCGAATGCCCCAAAATGAAACTGTAATGGACTCTCCCTGGGCAACGGGCACACATCTGCGTTATACGCATCGTGTGGTCACAAAGGAGTGGACATTGAGGGAGTGAAATCCCTTGTGGTTCATGATGCCATGGAGACCGCAGGGCGACGTGGATGCAGTCTATCACATCCTGCACCTGGGGCATTCCAGCTAAGTGGGCAAAGCCCATGGCATTGGCATCCTGGCTCTCCTGGTCCTGGTCCAAGTTTATAAACATATGGGCCCTCACATAAAGGGCATCTGTAACTTCCCTAATGCTTTTGTGTGTGGCTGACTGGGAGAAGCCGCACAGATCGCCGGTCCTGCCCTGAAACAATCTGGTTGCACAGAGGTTCAGAGTGGTTGTAACTTTAATGGCCATGGGCAGTGGGTGTCCTCCCAGTCCATGTGGTGCCAGCTGTTGCTGGACATGACAAAAGTGGTCCACCATCCCCCTGGGACAGGCGCAATCTTCTCCAGCACTGAAGCTCTGACATTGATAGGTACAATGTCTAACATTGGAAGACCCTTTGCCGGTAGTGTCTCCTACAAGGATCCATCATCTGTGGTGCAGCTCCTGGAACAGCTACGAGCCCAGCCTCCTGCCCCTCTGCAGGGCGCTGGTCCTGGCCATGTGCAGCAACATGTCGATGGCTCTGCTGTTGCTCGATCACTATGAGTAGAAAGGCAAACTTGACAGGTTCCATGATTCTCCAGAATCATGCACTGAAAAGAAGAGAACAGCAATGGGACTGGTGAGGATTCCTGACAGAGCCAGCCCTGTCCCCCATCCTTCCTCTCATCTGGGACATCAACCCATGTGTTTCCCCATGCCTCACAACTAGGCCTCACACCCTCCCCTCACACTGGCAAATTCCCAAAGCCTCCACCGGGATTAGACTCCCCCGCCGCCCAGAAAGACAAGCACATACTTAGAGGGCACCCTCATTCTCCTATTTCAATGCCCAACGAACAAATTCCTGACAGTCAAACTTTTCTGACAAGTGGAATTAAAATTCCATCGAGCTTAACATCTTTGTCCTCACAGTGCTGCCTGAATGTGGTTCTACTCACACTGTACTCATGCTCCCTCCTCCTGAGAGAGTCTTCATTCCTCTTGAGGCAAGGATGCAACCCATTCCCGAGTCCCCACTCTTCTCTTGCAGCCTGGCCCATCATGGGACCCCACGCAGGAACCTTATGTTCTTATGTTCTTACGTTCTCACAGTCACTCCCAGCGCTGAACCTCTTTATTCACCTCCTCCCACCCACTTTCCAGCTCCCACTAACGATGGACACTCCCTCAGTTATGATTTGGGCACAATCCCAACAAGGAAGACACTGGAAGCAATGGCTGCATGCCAGTCTCCAGACCCCTTAAAGCGAGGGGCACCCCAAAATGATTGGAAGGTAACGCCCGCTAATGGCACCTCCCCCCGAGATTGAGTAATGATTTTCCTGGGCTCCCCTGGTGTCTCACCAGACAAGGGTGGGTGTGGGGGGGGGGGGGGGTGGGGGGGTGGGAGGGTGGGGGGGAGCACGGGGGTAGGGGGGTAAGTTGTGAAAACCGCAAACCCCAATAACGCCGGAGAGAATCGCGTTTTTGAATTCTCCGGATTTTGAGCCTGCGCCACGTTTCTCACAGACAACGACTGTGGACTGAAAACCCTGGTTTGAGGAGGTTACTCTTGAAAGATCACTCAGAAGGGTCAGAGATATGGATGATGCTTCACTGTATATTTGAAAAGCATGTTGGGCTTGTTTACAGTCCAAGCAGAGAAGAGTTTAAACAGTAGTGATTCCACTATTCCACTGATCTGAATTGTCCGATACAATAACTTCTACAGTGATAAATCACAGAGACAAACATACTGAGCTTTAGACTCTAGCCAGACCATTGTTTGAACCGTGAGGCAGGCACCCATCCCAAGGTAGCCAGACAAAGACCTATTAACAAATGAGAAAGTGCTGAACCTCGAGTGATATGCATGTGAAAGCCTGCTTGAACTGGATTAGACAGGAACACCGATCCTCTGAAGCACAGAACAGAAAAGAAGCTATTACAGCAAGGACTAAGGAGAATGCCAAAGAGATGCCGTTCCCAAGACCCGGATACTGATCACCTTGTTGGACTTGAGGATCACTCACAAAATAAAATTGTACGGCTACTGTAAATAAACGGTCACTGTAAATAATTGTGAAGGACACCTGATTGACCAGCATGCCATTGCGACTTATTATAATCCACACTGTTACGGGCCAGGGTTTAGAGAAGCCCAAAGTGTATCATGGAGTTCACCTGACCCACAATGTTTAATAGATTGTGGTATGGGGAGCACACAGCCCAAAGATGTGCAGGTTAGGTGGATTGGCCATGTTAAATTGCCCTTAGTGTCCAAAATTGCCCTTAGTGTTGGGTGGGGTTACTGGGTTATGGGGATAAGGTGGAGGTGTTGACCTTGGGTAGGGTGCTCTTTCCAAGAGCCAGTGCAGACTTGATGGGCCGAATGGCCTCCTTCTGCACTGCAAATTCTATGATATCTATGATATCTACAGGTGTGGTACAGTAGAAATGGAAAAGTATTTTTGAAAGCAAAACTATGTTTATTCGATGAACTCAAGTTAACCTTTTTAAAACATACAGTGAACATCTTAACAACCATCAATTCAAATACAACCCTCAAAGAATCCAACACTAAGTAATCCTTAAACTTTCCTTTTAACATCCATAAGACATTAAAAAAAACTTTTAACAGAAGCACATCAGGTTTAAATTTACTACTGAGAACAGTTATCACTCTGAATTCATCAAAGGATCAAGGGATAGTCTTTACATGGCAGAGAGAACAACATTACACCTTCTTTGTCTGGCTGCAGCTCCAACACTGAAACGGAACCCAAAAACACAGACACACCCAAGCTTTTCTCAAAGCGAAACTAAAAGCTGACAGACAGCTCAGCTCCATCCAAACTCTGATATCGTTGCAGTAACTTGAGCACACAACCATTTCTTAAAGTGACATTCTCATGACAACACATTTGGACCAAATCATGATTCGCAACAGGGAAACTTTACGGGGCGAAATTAGATAAACCAGAAAAATGAACGTAAGGAGGGCAATGTGACGTTAACATCATGCTCATCAACACAGGCAGGATTTCAATTTCATGCTGCCTTTTATTTCCATTATTGCTGTCAGCAACCCTGTTCTTTGGCTGTATGAATTGGCACAGGGGCTAACATCACTTATACTTGACAATATATGAAGGCAGCCAGCAGCTCTTAAAGGGGTAGTGCACTCTGACTGCTGGAGGTGCTGAGGATATTGTCAAAAGTGTGCTGTGAAAAATTCAACAATGCTGACTATGATTGAGTGCATGGCCTTAGGTTCTCAGATTCTGTACTGGAGGTTACGGTGAAAGAGCTGGATTGAAAGAGAGATGTGCTCAACCACAACCGGGGGGACAGGAGGCCAACCAGGCAATTGGGAGCAGGGCAGTGGGAAGTGATCACGGCGGAGGTTTATGCCAGAACTACAGCTGCAAGATGCATGAAGAAGATTAATCATCTCACACAAGTTGTCAAGGCCAGTGAGTTTAACTTCAAATCCTACCACCTGCTAAACTAGACTCAACCACTGTTACATCCCCAACACGCATCGACCAACAATCTCTCTCAGTCAGGGCGCAATCTGACATTTATATGCTTTACTTCACGCTCACACATGTTGCAGGTCTCACACCTGCATCCTACAGCTTAAAACAAACTGGTGAAGCTGATAAATATTCAAACATGAGAGCCACATCACTCAAACATATTCACCGACACTGACTGACAACACCACTCTTTTTTGTAGGAGAAGGTATCATATAAGAGGAGGCGGCAGGGAAGAACAGAGTGGGAGAAGTGTGCCCGTATGTTCTAATCTTCCAAACCCATGACCGTCACCACCTAGAAGAACAAGGGCAGCAGATACCTGGGAACCCCACCACCTGGAGATTCCCCTCAAAGTCACTCACTGTCTTGACTTTGAAATATATCGGTCGTTCCTTGACTGTCGCTGGGTCAAAATCTGAGAACTCCCTCTGTAACAGCACTGTGGATGTACCTACACCACATGGACTACAGCGGTTCAAGAAGGCAGCTCACCACCACCTTCTCAAGGGCAATTAGGGATGGGCAATAAAACTGCTGGCCTGGCTAGTGACGCCCACATCCCATGAAATAATTTCTTTTGAAAACCATGGGAGGGAAAGGGCTGGTCATCGTGGGAATGGCCATCATTGAGGTGGTGGCCACGGGTTAGGCTGAATCCATTTATAATGAGGGTATCAGCAGACCTAACCCTCCTTCTCTGATCACACTTCCCTCTCATCCCTCAATCTATTCTGACTGATGTAAGCACACACTTTTTAATTCCTCCTAACCAGCCCCCCCCCCCCCCCCCCCCCCCCCCCTCCTGCGAATACCGAGAAGTGGACCCTGCCCAGATAGTGGAGGAAGAGCAAGAACAAAGATAAAACAACACCATTAGATCTCAGAGTCAGGGCAGCACGGTGGCACAGTGGGTTAGCACTGCAGTCTCATGCCTCCATGGTCCCAGGTTCAATCCTGGCTCTGGGTCACTGTCCATGTGGAGTTTGCACATTCTGCCCCTGTTTGCGTGGGTTTCACCCCCACAACCCAAAGATGTGCGGGGTAGGTGGATTGAACATGCTAAATTGCCCCTTAATTGGAAAAAATTAATTGGATACTCGAAATTATAAAAAAGATCTCATAGTCACAGCCTCTAGATTAGATATTGACACAGGTCTGGATTCCCCGCCATCCCCAGCCACGAGTTTCTGCCGTTTGCTGGTGGCGGCATTCCCTCTTCCTGCCGCTTTCAACAAGATTTCCCGTTGAAACCACCCCACGCTGCCGGAAACCCACAGGTCGGGGTGCACTGCCAGTGGGAAAGGAGAATCCCGATAGTCAGAGAATTCCAACCACTATGGGCCAGATTCCCGATTCTGAGGCTAAGAGCCGAGGATCTGTGGGATTTTACGTGGAACAAATCGCCGCCGCCCCCGCACCGATCCTGTAACTGGTGAGGGGATAGCAGCCATGCTACGTAAAACACCCGGCCTCTACGAAATAAACGGCTGTAGAATGGCTGGGTCCATGCCGTGTGTGTGCATGGCGACGACCTACAGCGGTCGCACCGTAAAATATGGCTCCGGCTGTGCGTGGACCCGACCTGCCAGCTCGTCACCCCCTGACCACACCCTGGCCAGCCTCCACCAGGCCCTCAGCCCTCGCGGAAGCTCCACGGCCTTCAGCACTGCTCCCGCCGGTCTGTGGTGATGCTGGACGCAGTCTGTAGCCGCCACGCCGGGTTCCCGCTTGGCTGAGACCATGAGTGAACCATGCCGTCGTGAATTCAGCCCATTGGGAGAGGAGCATCGGGGGAGGGCCTTCAGGTGACTTGCTGAGGCCAATCCAACAGCGTGCAGCCCCCATCGCGATGAGGCCTTTTCGGAAGCGGCGGAGTATACAAAACCTGCGTCAAACAGGTGCCTCCCCGATTTCAGCGCCAAAACGGTTCCTCCGCCCGATCGCCAATTATGAAATCGGTGTCGGGAACGGAGAATCCCACCCTATGTGTATTTTTTTTTCTTCTTTTATTTATATAAATTTAGAGTACCCAATTATTTTTTGGTTTCCAATTAAGGGGCAAATTAGCTTGGCCAATCCAGCTAACCAGCACATCTTTGGGTTGTGGAGGTGAAACCCCCGCAGACATGGGGAGAATGTGCAAACTCCACACGGACATTGACCCAGGGCTGGGATTCAAACCCGGGTCCTCAGCGCTGCAGTCCCAGTGCTAACCACTGCGCCACATGCCGCCCTCCTATGTGTATTTTAAAGTGAAGTTCCCAAACTGCTCAAACATTGTACAACGTGTACAGATTGTGTACACATATGCAACTTAAATAATGCCTTCGAAGCACAACTCACTTTTAATCTGATGGATTTGAGCACAGGCCCCCAACGTTTGGAGTGATGCTTGATAGTTTGAATCGTAAGTTGTTTTAAACAAAGATACTGACAATGCTTTGATTTAATTCCGGTGAGCGATGAGAATGCACACAGGCAGGTTATAGGAAAACGCTTTCAGCCCCTGTATGACGATTAAGGCAACACTGTTCACATTTAGACCTAAAACCCAGCCAATTGCTTTTGTTGGAATCTCTAGTCTGCTGTCAGTTGAAACGCCGGGAGGTTTATTTTTGTTCTTTCACAGACAAGCCTGTGGCATGGATACTGAAGAATATTCTGTGCAGGGGTACAGGACCCAACATTGTATTGGATACAGAACAGACCTCTCATCTTGAGACAGACTATCAATCTAACTTAAATTTACCGGTAATAATCAAGTCACAACTCCAGATTTGATCATTCCTTCTTATTTAACATTTTGCAGAAACCTTTTTCTTGGCATTACCAACTTTTATCAAAAATTCGTTCTGAATTATGCAGAGATCACGGAATGACTTTGGAAGCTACTGCGAAGCTGCACAGTGGGGATAGACAATCACACAGAAAACAGCATTTGACGTGTTAAAGGCAAAGATAGCATCTCAGCCAATCCTTGTGTGCATGCAGATGCATCACGAAATGCCACAATGCTATACCTCCCCGTACATTGAAAGAAGTGAGCAACCAATCGCTTGTTGTCAGATACAATTTCGTACAGAGAAATAGGAGATGATAAATTTTATCAGGAAATTTATACGCTCAAAGGTAAATCAGCACCCTTTCTCTCATAATTGCTGCTTTCACAGAGAGATCGAAAACACCAGGTTAATTGGCATGGTTTGCATAAACTGATGTCACGAAGAATAAAGCTAAAATGGTTGATAAATCCACTCGTTTTAAATTTCCTATAGTTTGGGTTAGCTAATTAAGGCACTTAATAATGGATTCTCTTGGCAAATTTATGAGCCACGAGTCTATCTATATAGGCAAAAGCATATTTTACAGATTTTCTAAACTGCCTCAGTAATACAGCCTTTAAATGTTTATTGGTTAACAAATAAATGTGTTTTATCTTTATTGGCTGTAGATTTTGTAACTCATTTTTATTACATTGTTAAAGTATAAACAGATTTTCACTTGAAGTTCCAGTGATTGTGCATTTAGTAGGATCACTTCCCAACAAACAATAACAATAATAATTAAATATAGAGAACAAATTCCAGGTATGCATCATCAGTGAAACATGGTAGAGTTGATTGAACTGGCAGGCGACAGCATATTACCCCTGCGGAGGAAACCCTGGGTGGGATTCTCCATTCCCCCAGCCCAGGAAGATTTCCTCTTCCTGCCACTGTTAATGGGAGTTCCCATTGAAGTCTGCAGGCAGGGGGCGCACTCCGGCGGTATCAGGGAATCCCGCCACCAGCGAAGGGGCGTGGAATTCCAGCCACTGTTACCAGTTCCACTCTGACATCATTACAAACATAGGAACAAACAGATGAGGAGCAGAAGCAGGTCGTTCGGCCCTTCAAGGCCGCTCCACCATTCAATAAGATAGTGGCTGATCTGAATGTGGCTTCAGGGCCAACATCCTGCCTACCCTCCAGATATCCTTTAATTCCCTTATAACTCAAAAAATCTATCTACCGTAAAAATATTCAATGGCCCTGCCTTCACCACTCTCTGGTAAAGAGGGTTCCAGAGATTCATGACTGTCTGAGAGACAAAAAAATGTTCTCATCTCAGTCTTAGATAGGAGACCCCTAAGTTTTAAATTGTGGTCCCCTAGTACTGGTACTGCCCACAAGGGCAAACATCTTCTCAGCATCTACCCTGTCAAGCCCCCTCCGTATCTTATATGTTTCAATAAGGTCACCTCTTATACTTCTAAACTCCAATAGATACAGGCCCAACCTGGCCAACCTTTCCTCATAAGATAACCCCCCATCCCAGGTATCAGTTGAGTGAACTGTCTCCGAACTGCTTCCAACGCATTTATATCCTTTCTTAAATAAGGAGACCAAAATTATGCACAGTCCTACAGATGTGGCCTCACCAAACATCTGTGGCAAACTTTCCCTTTTTTCACATGCAATAAACACCAACATTCTAATTGCCTTCCTAATCACTTGCTTTCCCTGCATTCTGACTCTTTGGTTCATGTACCAGGACACCCAGCTCTTTCTTTACCTCAGAGTTCTGCAGTCTCTTTCCATTTAAATAAATGTTGTTTTTCAATGACCCAACAAAAGTTCTCATTTTCCACATTGTACTTCATCACAACTTACTTTCTTGCTCATCTTGGTGTCATCAGAAAACAACATACAGATTTGATCCTTCCATCCAGTCGTTGATCTACATTGTAAATAGTTGAGACCCAGAGTGATCCATGTGACACTTCACTAGTTTACATCTTGCCAACCCAAAACGACTCATTTATGCCTACTCTCTATTTCCTGTTAGCCAACTATCCGTGCTAATACTTTATCTCCTACACCATACATTCTTATTTTGTGTAGTAATCGTTGATGTGGCACCTTTCAAATATCTTCTGAAAATCTAAATACAGTACATTCACAGGTTCTGCTTTATCCACACTTCTAAACTGCCTTCATCAAATAACTCTAATAAATTGGTCGAACAGTACTTCCGTTTCACAAAATCATGCTGCACTGAGATTTTCTAAACAGCCACAAAAACCTCCTTAATCATAGATTCTAGCATTTCCCTATGGCAGGTGTTAAGCTAACTGTGATCACCTGCATGGGACACATCCAGCTGGGGATGATTGTTTCCCCATGCTCACTGCTGTGAGCTCCCCCGCTATGGATGCAGTAGCTTACCAGCACTGGTATAAAAGGATGGCCCGTATGGAGGTGACCAGAAAGGAGAAAGGATCTGGTGAGGTGTAAATAATATTGTTGTTAAATAAATGTCTCTACTACAACTCACTGTGGACTCCCCATGCCTTATTAAACTAATAAACCTGTATTTTCTTTTTTTCTGTCTCCCTCCTTTCTTGAATAGAAGAGTTGCATTTGCTATTTTCCAATCGGATGTAACTTTTCCAGAATTTCTGGAATTTTGGAAAATTAAAATAGCAGCCACCTCCTTTCAGATCGAAGGGTAAAGTCCATCAGGAACTGAGAACTTGTCAGCTTTTAGTTCTAAAAATTTTCTCAGGGAGCAATTCTCCCAAAAAATGACGAAGGGTGTAATTCTCCAGCCTTGTTTCACTCGAGTGAGAGTGATGAATAGCGGGAGAGGCCAAAAATAAGAACCACACCGGGTGCCAAACAGTTTGCAATGCAACCGGCCCGCTTCTGTAGCCGAAATCGGGATCTCGATATGGCGAGAATCTAATCATCACCACTTAAGCCCTATTTCCATTCAATTAACGCGAACAACCTCATATCCAATGGCCTCTCGTGACTCAGCAACCTCCCCAGCAAGTAGTCACGCTGCCGCCGATTTGTACTCCTTTTGAAAACATGAACCTGACGGAGGGGCTTCTGCGGGGACAGGAGGAGTTGAGCAGCCACCTTTGCTCACAGGCAAAGAGCCCGGGCGTGCTGGGCTTGCCACCCCAGATGCTCGGCGGAGGGTGGGGGACCTTCGGCTGGGGATTGGCACCCTCTGCACGAGAGGAAGGTGCAGGGGTGGGAAGGCCAACCGCACTGCACCAGCATGCCAACCCCTGGATCATGTGTACCCATTCCGGGGACAACCCTAGCCCCTGCCCTTTTACCCCACCCATAACCCCCACTGACTGCCGAGGACTTTGGCCCTGCAGCTGAAGGCTATTGCTAATAGGGAATTGGCAATTGTGGTTACATGTGAGCACTTCACACAACCCAAGTGGATTCCTGTGGGTGGGCGGGCCATGAGCATGTGGGAGTCAATCACATCTTGATGCCTGGATACTGTGCCTGAACGCTGCGGGAGACAATACCACACACGCAGCAGCCATCCAAACACCAGGGGATGGGACATGTCCGTGGCCGGAGGGTGGGTGAGTGCTTCAGGGAGGGGGAGATGCCTGGAGAGATGGGCCAAGATTTCGGAGGTCGGGTCGCATTGTGGAAGAAAGTGACAGAGGCTTCATACTGCTTGTGGTCAAGGGTTTGTAATGTGTCACAGAAGTCCAAAATGCCCCACTCGCCCAATGGTGCCGCCCCATACTCCCCACCATCCCCTCAATCCCCAACTCATTGCCTATCCCCTCTGCCCTCTCCCTCTCACCCCCAATGTCCTCAGAGATCCTCAATATGCTTAACCTTCCTTGCTCTACCGCTAAGTCCAGGTGTGTCCCCAAGATGCACATCTGAGGTGGAGGCAGCCAAGTGCTTACCACGTCCCATGGCCTTTGATGCCCCCGGTGGGTGTCCTCTGGGGGCTCTAGGGCCGGAGGGCCCCAGCGCACATATCGGCGGCACATGCACATCCGTGCCACCCTGTCCTGTGTGCTGACCCTGAGGCGCAACCTCATCAGACAGGTGGAACTCCGGGGAATTGGTGGTCACCCACAATCCCCACTCCGTGGAACGGGCCGCGTTGACGCCTAGCACCCGCTCATCCCGCTTAGTGCCCATAGGGCCCTGGGGTTCACTTCGGGATGGAAGGGCAGCTGGTTCGAGCCCCGGTGGCCCTTGCATCACCTGGCCCTGCCAGCTCTGGCAGCCCCCCGATGTCTGCACCATGGTGTCAACGCCCTCGGTGATGCTCCTCAGTGACTGGGACATGCTCTGCAGCGCCTCGGCCATTCCCATCTGAGATGGGACATGTCCCTCAGACCCTCATCATGGTCAGCCTGTTATTGGGTCACGTCCCCCAATGAGTCGGACATTCTGCCGAGGCCCACAGCCATGGCCGTCACCAACTACGTGACGCCTTGGAAACCTTCACTCATGCTGCCGACATCAGGCTCTCCATTGCGGTCGCCACCCTAGCAGTGTTGGCCTTGGTGCCACACATTGCCGGCGACATCTCCTGCGCCCGTAGCCTCTGGGACTCTTCCAAATGGCTATGAACCTGCTGTAGTGTTGCTGACATCTCCCTCTGAAAGCCATGGCCGCACCCTAACGTCTCCATCAGCTCCGGGTAGCCCTGTACCAGAGGCTCAGAATCAGGCTGGGACCCAGCTGAGACCTGGGACCCAGCGGCCCTCTGACTGCTGTCTCGTGTGGGGGTTCCTGCCTCCACCTAATGTACATCACCAGCTGGCGACCGGGGGCTTTTCACAGTAACTTCATTACAGTGTTAATGTAAGCTTACTTGCGACAATAAAGATTATTATTTTATTATTATTCGCTAGGTAGGGACTGACAAGCTGCAGCCACATAAAGCACTCCACTCTCCACACACACTCGTTCCAACCAAGAAGATGGCACCGCATTTCACCGATGCGGAGCTTGAGACCGTGCCGGATGCCGTGGAAGAGAGGCATGACACCCTGATCCCTGGAATGAGAAGGAGGCTGCCACCCACCATCGTACACTGGGCCTGGGCCCAGGTGGGAGAGACTGTGAGCGCCATGGGCCCCACCACCAGGACCGGACAGCAGTGCCATAAAAAGATGCACTACCTCCTTCAGGCAGCCAGGGTGAGTAACCAGCACCATGCCCCTAGCACAAAACCTTGTCTCACACACCTGTACCCACCTCCCCATCTCCCCACTGGCAGAGGGCGACATAACCTCACCCACCGGCTAGTCTGCTCGCACCCCACTCTGCATAACATGTCAACACCCATACTGCCTGTCTTGGCCACACACAGGCCACGAGCTGCCCACCCCCTGTGCTGACTGCGTCCGACTGCCTCACACTGTGCATTTCTGTCCCTTCACCTCCCCATCCCAGCAGCATACCACCTCCACACCACCACTCCAGCCCGCCACCCGAGCAGTCCACCACCTCCACACCACCCCTCCACCACCCGCGATCCAACCATGCCTCATGTTCTGTGTTTTGCAGGATCAGCTGGCGATGGACAGCGACGCGAGCCATGAAATACCAGCCTGGCCTCGAGTGGAGTCTTTCCTTCTGTCTACAACACCTTCAATTCATTTTCCTACTTTTTAAATATATTTAATTCTGTTAGCTTTTCCCTCTGCATGATTATGCTCTGATTAAAAAGTGTTCACCGAATATAAATTTAAATCAAATAGCTTTAAATAACTTTGGAGCTAAGATAGGCTTCAGTGCATTTACAAAATAGATACTGTTCAATGGCATTATTTATACGTGTATATTCTTTCCATAAAATTAATTAGTAACTTATTGCTATGTATTAAATGCAGCAAGCACAATATAAATATTATTCCTTGTTACTTAGGATTAGGCAGTCATTGGCCTTTCTGCAATTGGCCATTGCCATGGGAATCACAATCAGTCAGGCAAAATAACCCTTTTGGGATCAACATGATTATTCTCCACCCCTCCCTCTTAGAGGTGTAGGACCTTAATTGTGAAAATGGAAACTGGTCTCTGCACGTTGGCTAAATAACTGCACGCTTATTCCGCAGAATTTACACGTGCACAAGTTATTAACCTCAGCTTTAATTTAATTCTGAACTAATAACTAATAAAAGGCAGCGGTATACCGCCAGGTGAATTAATTCTTCGATCAATCCTTTATCAGTGAAAAAGCCTGGCATTCTTACGGTATTGCTATTTTCATCGGGTATTGTTAATTCAGCCTAACTGCAGTTCTTCCCTGCAGATGAAAGAATTCTGTCTCGCGCTTTTTTGACCTTTCTGCTGCGAATTTCTAACAGCATTCAGGGTAGTTAATAAGCCTGCTCAGTAGTTTCTGTTGCTGATTCTTGCCATCTGGACCATTGCCTGGAATATGAATCTGAAATACCAGTGATGCCATATCCCTGTGCTCACCTACTGGAGCTTGTAAGTTCTGCTTCTTATTCATTTAAAATAAACCGGTTGATTTTTTTTTTTTTGGGACTGAAGCTGCTTTAGAAAAACTCAATCATTGGAAACACCCGACGGTTCTCTCTGCTGTGCTTTGCATTGTAAGCCAGTTTCCTTTTCAAGTTCATTTGTCCGTCGGAATGGAATCTTTGGGCACCCGGCCCTTTCAGAAGCAGACTGCAGCAACTGCCAACATAGATGCTGCAATATTGTGCCAGTGAAATTTCCTCCATTATCCGCATGGGGCAAAGTTTGGTGCTGACTTCCTGATTTCTTGCCCAGTTTCAAACAGGCACACGGCCAGCTGGCTCAGCACAGGGAGAATAATAATAATTCGAGCAGTGCATGAAATGAGACTGCTGTGCAATTGTGTCAATCTTAGCTGACATTCTGCTTGGCAGAGCATATGGCGGGGGGCGGGGGAGGGGGGGTGCGGGGGGGTGCGGGGGGGTCAGTTACCCTGATATAACGAAAGGAGCTACATAATAACCTTTGCCCCTTCATTTACCCACTTTATAACAACCTTTCTTCGGGTGAAAATGAACCTTTCCACCCTCGGTGAGTGTCCAGGATTAGAAAGTATTTCCAGCGTTCCCTTTCCTTTTATCTGCTGCGCTCACTTGCTAGGCTCATTCGAGTGTCACAAATTTAATTATAAGGATACCAGCGTTGTTCCTGCATGTGCAATGGAAACCATAAAGGGAATGATGGCCCAGTAACAGTAAACTTGCAGCGTTTTTCCTTCCTTATTTTTCAGCAGACAGACAGATTGCAGTTAAAGACATCCTGACAGAATGTTTTGCCATGGGGCTGGATTTTCGAACCCCTGGCAGGGGGCTCATGCAGGAGGTGGGGCATGAAGGGTGGGGGCATAAATACCTTGGGCACGTGCCTGTTGTCTACCCCTACCCACCCCAATTAAAGCTGCACTAGGGTGGCATGGGGGCTACAGCATCTTGATACATCGAGCTCATGGTTCCTTTTCTCCCTGCCACCTTGTATCTGTTTTATTGACGCACTTTAGACATGTTTCAGTCAGATTTGGTTTGATGTTTCCGTTCTGGGCACGAGGGGCGGGATTCTCTGACCCTCCATGCCGGAATCGCGCCTGGCACGGGGCTGGAGAATAGCAGTTCACGCCGGAAATCCGGTTGGTCTTGCCAATGGCGCACCCCTGCCATGGGTTTCCCGACGGCGAGAGCTGCATTCAATGGCAAGCTGCCTTTGCAACGGTTGCGTGGAATGCCCCGCCCAGGGTTGCGGAGATCCGTCTCTTAGCTATTTCTTGCTGTAAAAGGGCCGATATTTATGATTTGCAGACAAAATGCAGCTCCACGAAGACTATGGCAGGGCCTACATGAGATCACAGGCTATAAAGCAAGGCCAGGCGGAATATCTGGGGCTGGAGCATCGCTCCCCGATGACCTGAACAAGTTCTATGCCTGCTTTGAGCAGTCAGCCAATACATCAGTGCCACCTGCCCCAACAGCCCTGGACACACCCATACCCACTATTACAGCCTCAGAGGTAAGAGCTGCCTTCTTGAAAGTGAATCCGCGGAAAGCGAGGGGCCCCGACGGAGTCCCTGGGCGAGCACTCAGAGCCTGCGCAGACCAGCTGGCGAGTGTATTCGCAGATATCTTCACCACCTCACTTCTCTGCTCTGAGGTTCTCACCTCCTTCAAGAAGACCACCATAATGCCAGTACCAAAGAAGAACAAGGCAGCCTGTCTCAATGACTACCGAACAGTGGCTCTAACGTCTATTATCATGAAATGCTTTGAGCGGCTAGTCATGAGACGGATCACTGCCAGCCTCCCAGACGGTCTCGATCCATTGCAGTTTGCCCATCACCGCAATCGGTCCACAGCAGACTCTATCTCACTGACTCTGCAATCAACACGCGATCACCTCAACAACAAATACACCTATGTAAGACTGCTGTTGATAGACTACAGCTCCACCTTCAACACCATTTTCCCAACAAGACTAACAATCAAACTCCGCAATATTGGACTTGACCCCTCCCTGTGCAGCTGAATCCTTGACTTCCTCACCAACAGACCGCAATCTGTCAGGATAGGCAACAGCACCTCCTCCACAATAGTCCCCAACACCGGAGCCCCGTAAGGATGTGTGCTCAGTCCTCTACTGTACTCCCTATACACACATGATTGTGTGGCAAGATTTAACTCCAACTTGATCTATAAGTTTGCAGATGATGTGACTGTGGTGGGCCGTATCTCAAAACAACGACGAATCAGAGTACAGGAGGGAGATAAATCACTTGGTTGCATGGTGTACCGAAAACAACCTGTAAGAACACTATTCACTAAGCTGCTCTTGCTCATGTATTTGCTTTGTTTGGCCCCTTGTTCTGCACTGTAACCAATCACTGTTTTATCAACGTATCATTTGTCAATGTGCCCTGTTGATTATTCTTGCGTCTACTGTGTACGTTTCCTCGGCCGCAGAAAATATTTTTCACTGTACTTCGGTACATGTGACAATAAATCAAGTCAAATCAAACCATTTGTAGAACTCTGCCTGCCAACCAGCTCAGAATGAGGGTTATTACTCACATTTAAATTGACAAGTTAGCTTTGCAGCAAGGAAGACAAGAGTTAAATGTTTTGAACAGGACATGGAGGTTGTGAAGCCCAGAGCCTGGCTACGGAGTCACTGCTGGTTATCAAACAGCGCAGCAGGAGATCAGTTTCGGGGGCTGGCTAGGTGTAGTGTTTAAACAACAAACTACCCCAGGCAGTGGATCCATAACCAGGTGCTGGCGACAAATGTTTAATCGGAATGCTATACCGTGTACAGGAATTGTTATCTCCGAGAACGTGTGGTTTAGAGACAGGTGGGTAGTTTAAATAATTCATTTTAGTTCACCACCATAACCTGATTCAGATGAATCCACTTTGGGGTTTAATGAAGATGCCTGTGAATGAACTATTAGTGCCATCAGGGCCTTAATTAGTGCACACAGATGGGTTCTTTAGCCATTTAGCCATGATGACGAGATTTTTTTAACTTTGAATTTTATTTACCTCTAAATTTAGCGGACGGAATTCTCTGTTAGCTGATATTGGGAAAGGCGATTGGGCGGAGAATCGATTCCGATGCCAAAATCGCAATAGGCGCCGATTTGACGCCAAATCGCAATTCTCCAGCGGATTGACAGTAGGGTCAATGAGTACCAGAACGCACGTCCAGTAAACACCATTTGCATATCATTAGCGGGCCTGACCCGGTATTCTCCGGGGCTCAACGATTCTTCTCCGCCTCCGATGGGCCGAGTTCCTGTTGGCGAGGTTCACTTGTGCTTTTAAAAATTGTGAAACCGACGTCGTGGCGATGAGGGGGACAGAGAGAGGAGGTCGGCACAGAGGGGAGCGACTGAGGGCTGCCAGGCCAGACACTGGCCGTGCTGGCTGGGATGGAGGAGACAGGCCTGTCAGGGCCAGGGGAGGGGCGGGGACAGGGAGAACAGACCAAATGGCTGGGGTGACCCTTCACTGGACTGGGCCAGTGTCCAGGCACAGACCACCATTATCGCGCCCTGCAAGGTAGCCATCTTTCTATGCACCAACTGACCACCCACCCTCGCTCTGCAAGAGTTATACTGACCGTATGGGCGGCCCACACCCGCACCCTACCCCTTGCCACACCCCACCCACCCACCGGCGGCCCACCCAGGACAAAACCGCTGGTGGAGGCAATGCCAACCAATGGTGCCCCTGGCATCAGGGATGAGCATCAGGACCAGAGGCCCCCATGGTTCCCGCCACCGACCGGGCCAGGGATGTGGGGTTGGGGGGGGGGGAAAGCGGGGGCAGAGCCTACAGTGCCAACCGGGGCCACCGTGTAGCCCGGTAGACCTGGTTGGGCACGGGTGTATGCATCATGCTAACATGTCGACCTTTCACCCCCCCCTGCAGACAATGAATATTAGAATTTAACCAGCAATGGTGGCCTTCCTGCTATTGCCGCAGCCCTGGGAGATGCCCTGTGGCAATATGAGCTGTCGCTGCTCAAGGAGGAGGAAGCTGCAGCAGTGGAGCGTGCACCAGCCACCCAGGATGGAGAGCCGCCGCCCAAAAGGCCGAGGAGTAGGAGGTGCCAAGGAGGTGTGGTATAAGGCCTCGAGCGTACCATCAGCATCTCAGGACCTGCAGGACCGGGCATGCCTTCGAAGGCATAATGCATCCATTTCAATGTGGACCAAACCCACCAGGATGCCCGGGCAGCGGGGTTCGCCGCTATCAACGGGACGCCTCAGGTCCAGGGTGTAATCGACAGGATGCATGCCTCCCTACAAACACCTGCAGATGACAGGCAACTCTACAAACACTGAAAGGGGTTCCACTTGATGTAAATGCAGCTGATATGTGACCATCAGATGAGAATCATGCACGCCTGTGCCCAATACCC
Organism: Scyliorhinus canicula; assembly: GCF_902713615.1. NCBI lineage: Eukaryota > Metazoa > Chordata > Chondrichthyes > Carcharhiniformes > Scyliorhinidae > Scyliorhinus > Scyliorhinus canicula. Next base: position 113,921,317 of record NC_052152.1, read on the forward strand.
GGGCATTATGCACGGCGCTTTCATCTTGACACTCTCAATGATTCTTGACATGTTCAAGACTGCCCCCCACCCCCCGGCTGGGGGGTTGGCTCCTGGATGACAAGGAGTTACCCACTGCGGTAGTGGCTGATGATGCCTATCCGGAGGCCACAGAAAGCTGCTCCTACCGCCACCTGCTGTACCGGAGCAGCTGTGCATGGTGCACCAGAGAGTGTCCCAGGAGCCTCTTCACTAAAGTGCCCAACCGAGGTGAGTGTCTCTGGGGTGGTGGAGGCTATTGGAGACAGCTGTGATGGGAAATCCCAGACTCGAGCTCTGATGTGTCTTGCGTCTCAGGTCCATGGTTTGTGTCCGTGCTGCTGTCATCACTACTCAGTACCCAAGGCTCCAGTTGTGGCACTGACTGGGGGTGGGGGGACACCAGCGGGACACGCCCCATCACCAGCGGGTCCTGCAGGACACAAGACAAGACACATGATTAGACCGGGGGCTGGGAGTGGGGTGGGGCGGGTGGGGGGTGTTGTTGGGGGGTGTTGATACACCTGTCACAGGGAACTGCAACTCAGCGGGGTCTCACTGCCCGCGCCAACTCTCTACCCCGGCGACCACCCTTTCTTTTGGCCCACCGATCACATCCAGGGCCCTCTGCGCAGCCATGGTGAGGGGCCGCAGGTTTGGCAGTCCCCTCCCGTTTTCTCCTGCTCCCGGCGGTTATAGGTGGCCTTCTCCGGAGCTGGGGGAGGGGAGGGGGGAACAGAAAACAACAGTGTTAGACAGTCCGATACATACAGCCCAGCGGGCAGGTAGCTGGTGACCTTAGTTGCCAGGGCACCTGGCCATGGCTGTCTGTGTGGGTGCCGGCGTGTGGTGCAGAGTGGGTGTTCAGCCACCCTCCTGGTGGACGGGGCAAGTGTGGTTACGGGTGTGTGGGATGGGGGTTGGTGCCAGGGGTACAGTGTTGCCTACTCACCCTGGCCGCCCTGAGGAGGTTGTGTAGTTTCTTCCGGCACTGCAGGGCAGCAGGGTAGCATGGTGGTTAACATAAATGCTTCACAGCTCCAGGGTCCCAGGTTCCCAGGTTCGATTCCCGGCTGGGTCACTGTCTGTGTGGAGTCTGCACGTCCTCCCCCTGTGTGCGTGGGTTTCCTCCGGGTGCTCCGGTTTCGTCCCACAGTCCAAAGATGTGCGGGTTAGGTGGATTGGCCATGCTAAATTGCCCGTAGTGTCCTAATAAAAGTAAGGTTAAGGGGGGGGTTGTTGGGTTACGGGTATAGGGTGGATACGTGGGTTTGAGTAGGGTGATCATGGCTCGGCACAACATTGAGGGCCGAAGGGCCTGTTCTGTGCTGTACTGTTCTATGTTCTATGTTCTATGCTGGCCAGTCTGGACAATGTTGCCCGTAGCGCTCATTGTCTCTGCCACCTGTGCCTCGGCATGGCGAATTGCAGCAGCTGGCATCCTCCTTCCCTGGCTGGGATACAGGGTCACCCGCCTCTCCTCATGGCATCCAGGAGGGCATCCAGCTCGGATCTGTAAATCGTGGTGCTGCTCCCTTCGCTTCCATCTTATTAGCTGGGACAGTGTGTGTGTTTGGGGAGTGAAGTGTGTATATGCGGCTGCAGCCTGTCAGCCTCCTGAGTGTCAATCGGGAATCCAACGCTGTTTCTCATTGGAATGGATTGTGTTCCACGTGGTGCTGGTACTGGCCTCTCAACAGTCGCAGAATCGGCCCAGGTGCGGCACCAGTTTTGCTGCCGTGGAACACCACGAATCCTGCGCCAACGTCAACACTTAGCCTCAGAAACTGAGAACCCAACCCCAGATGTGGGCAGGGCCCCCCTCCCCCCGCCCCCCCCCCCCCCCCCCCTCCCCCACCTTCTGCTGTTCACCGCAGTTGTGACTGATCTTGTTTTGTTGTCTTTGAACAGGCCACGGGTTTGAGAGGAGTTGTATGCATTTGAACATTGCAATTTGGCTAACTTCTCATATCTCCCCTTGTGAGTTAGCCCACTTTTATGTGGCAGGGCATCACCAGTGCGTATTGTGTCGAAGGAGTGTGGGCCAGCTCCCTCCAGAGCACTGAGCTCAATCCACTTGCAAGGAGAACGTTCAGACATGGGCATTTTATTTGTGGAGGTTGCTAGTTCTCTTTGCGCGTAAGCGCACTTCTGCACCCCCACTTCCTGTTCTATGTCTGTTGATGATTACAGGAGGCACAGTGGGCCCTCCACCACAGGTTGGATGCACTGCAGTGGGACTGTGAGCAATGACTATGCCGAGGTCTTTGAAGCCCATGCACCCTGACATATTTGTCTCTTTGTGGTTAATACGAGCATTTGATGAGACTTATCCTAGCGGAGCGAATAAAGACATTCATCCTCTTCCGGCACTACATGACCGGCCTCACGTATTTCCTGGGCACTTACTCATCGGCCACCTGCATCCATTCAGGGCTAGTCTCCCTGTTCGGCTTCCTCCTCCCATCAGCCAGGAAGTGTATATTTCTGTGGACCTCCACATGGTCCAGGAAGATGAGCAGCGTGGCATCATTAAACATAGGCATTGGCCCCTCAGCTCCCCTTCCAGACATCCTAGTGTTAGTATTCATCAGATGACTCCGGTGCATTTTTTAAATAGTGCCCGATATGACCGGGGCATGTGCCATCCAGCCCATCCCATGACCGAATACAATACTGTGGGATTTTTAAAGGAGAGGCTTGTGGATCAAAAAGGTACAAACAAACAAGAGCTTTATTAGAAAGGCGTTTTCTCACAGGCTGCTAGGGTAGACTGACCGTTAGTGTACCCAAACTGCCGAAGATGTCATCAGTACGCCACTTGATCAGACACTTAAAGTGATCTAATTCCAACTGGGAACAAACATAAACACACAACACTTTCCGCCCCCTTTATATCAGAGGTTCCTGTAATGAAATACACAATATAACATCAACAATCAAAATTTACAATATGATCAATTAACAAATATAAAAGTCAATAAGTTAGACATTTCGGAGGACGTTGATTTCTGTGTGGTTGTTGGCAAACGTCGGTCGTTTGTTTTTTTCGTGCTGAATGTAACCTCTGGTGTTTTTCATTGAGTTTGAACGTCGACCGTTGTTGTCTCAACTGGAGTCAACGTAGGATTTGGAGGTTGACTCAGTGTTAAAATTTCCTCAACTGAGCGACTGTCTTCCACAGTGTTTCAGGTATTGTCAGGTTCTCAGGTATGTACAGGTCTTCACTTGGCACAGTTTGATGTGGATTCTCAGTTTACTCTGCCCCTGGCAACCTTGTTCTAGCTGCTAAACGTTGGTCAGCCTGTCTTCTCCACATAACTTCATCCTGAGTTTGAATGGTGCAGGAGACTGGTCCTGTCAGTGCTAAGACGATGGCAGGTATAGACTTCTCACTAGTGGCATAGTTCCTGGCCAATACTTCCTGATCTTTTTGGAAAACACGGCGTTTCGTCCTGTTCACAAAAGCTGTTGTTCCCGCTCAACAATCTTGTCTTTGGCGGTTTCAGCAGATCAGACGCTGTGTGTAACTGACATTTTACCATGAGTAATGCCAGAAAACTTTGGGTTGTCGAATGTGTTGAATGTATGTCTTCAGGAACTGGCTTAGTTGTTTTGACAATGATCCTTGCTCATGATTAACCTCCAATGAATAATTCATTGTCTGAACAAAACTTTCAGCTTCATTGTCTAAAGTGGAAGTGCTAAAGTGAGAGTTATGTAACTGAAGGATATTAGGGGTTCATTGCTATCTAAAGTCTAGTCTCATTTATTCAGTAAATTAACTTAAAAGTTGCAGTTTGGATGAGAAGATGGTGAGTTTTAAACCAGCTTTAAACAAAGTTTACTCAGGCTCTACTTGCAGCTGCAGCTTGTTAATTAGTCAATTTGATAACTGGATTAAGCCAGTTTTCAGAGGCTGGAGTCAGACAGTATAAAAGTGGGCTGGTTTAGCTCACTCGGCTAAATCGCTGGCTTTTAAAGCAGGCCAGCAGCACGGTTCGATTCCTGTACCAGCCTCCCCGGACAGGCGCCGGAATGTGGCGACTAGGGGTTTTTCACAATAACTTCATTGAAGCCTACTTCTGACAATAAGCGATTTTCATTTCATTTTCAAGTGAGCCAGCCATCTTAGTGTTGACTTTGGGATGCATTAGAGTGCTAAAGTGGGAGTTTGGTGACTGAGCGAGTTTGGTGGCTGAGGGAGCAAGGTGCTCCTTTCATTTTCTACATTTCCTCAAAGAGCATGAAGGAAGCCGTGAGTTTATAAAGAGTACAGCTGACTGGGAGCAGAGTCGGAGGGCGGAGTTCCAGCTAGTTCACAGTGCAAAATCTCAGCTGCATTCTATAAGATGAGAGTTGTTTTTTTCTTCGGGGCAGCAAACTATATTTGTATCATTCAGCAGAGCCACCAATTTTAGAGGGTTCACTTGAGAGAGTAGCAGCAGTATATATGTATACTTTTAAGGGCCTAATGGGTGTTTAATCTTTATTTTATTTTCCTTTTTAAATCTCTTTGGGAATTCACATCAGAGGGGATGGAAGCTAGGGTAGTTGCATGCTCCTCCTGTAGGATGTGGGTGGTAACGGACACCATTAGTGTCCCCACTGATTACACCTGTGGGAAGTGCACCCAGCTCCAGCTCCTCGGAGAATGCATTCGGTAACTGGAGCTAGAGCTCGATGACCTTCGGATCATCCGGGTGACAGGGGGGTTATAGAAAGGAGTTACATGGAGGTAGCCACACCCAAAGTTCAGGACAAGAGTAGCTGGGTTACAGTCAGGGGAAGGAAAGGGAATGGGTAGACATATGCTAGCGAAGCAAGGAATAGAGAGTGAGTGCAGCTGGACATATGGCTACAGGGCTGGTGCAGGAGGGAAGGCTTCAGATATGTAGATCATTGGGCTACCTTCTGGGGAAGATGGGACCTGTACATGAAGGATGGATTGCACCTAAACTGGGTGAGTTCCAATATCCTGGGTGGGAAGTTTGCTCGAACTCTTCGGGAGGGTTTAGACTAGTTTGGCAGGGGGATGGGAACCAGAGCTATGGATCAGAGGATAGGGTAGTTGTTGAACAGGCAGAAATGGTATGCAGTGAGTCTGTGAGGAAGGATAGACAGTTGATAGGGCAAAGCTGCACTCAGTGGGATGGGTTCAAGTGTGTCTGTTTCAATGCAAGGAGTATCAGGAATAAGGGAGATTAACTTAAGAGCATGGATCAGTACTTGGAACTACGATGTTGTGGCCATTACAGAGACATGGATTTCACAGGGGCAGTAATAGATGTTGCGGGGTTTAGATGTTTTAAGAAGAATAGGGGCGGAGGTAAAAGAGGAGGGGGAGTAGCACTGGTAATTAGGGAGTGCACCACAGCTGCAGAAAAGGAGGTAGTCGGAGGGTTTGTCTGCTTGAGTCAGTATGGGTGGAAGTCTGAAACAAGAAAGGAGCAGTCATTTTATTGGGAGTTTTCTATAGACCCCCCCCCCCCCCCCCCCAATAGCAGCAGAGAGATGGAGGAACAGATTGGGCAGCAGATCTTGGAAAGGTGAAGAAGTAACAGAGTTGTTGCCGTGGGTGACTTCAACTTCCCTAATATTGACTGGAACCTCCTTACTGCACATAGTTTGGATGGAGCAGATTTTGTCAGGTGTGTCCAGGAAGGTTCCTGACTCAATATGTAGATAGGCTGACTAGGGGGCCATATAGGATTTGGTGCTTGGCAACGAACCAGGCCAGGTGTCAAATGTCTCGGTGGGAGAGCATTTCGGTGTCCGTGACCACAATCCCTTAACCTTTACCATAGTCATGGAGTGGGCTAGGAACAGACAGTATGGGAAGGTATTTAATGGGGGAGGGGAAATTTATACTGCTATTTGACAGGAGCTGAGGAGCATAAATTGGGAACAGTTCTTGGGGAAAATGCACAACAGAAATGTGGGGGTTGTTTAAGGAGCACTTACTGCGAGTGCTGGATAGGTTTGTCCCACTGAGACGAGGAAGGAATGGTAAGGTGAAGGAGCCTTGGATGACAAGAGAAGTGAAGCTTCTCGTCAAGAGGAAGAAGGAAGCTTACGTAAGGTTGAGGAAGCGGGGAACTGGCATGGCTCTAGAGGGTTGCAAGGTAGCCAGGAATGAACTCAAAAATGGGCTTAGAAAAGCTAGAAGGGTGCATGAAAAAGTCCTGGTGGGAAGGATTGGGGCAAACCCCAAGGCGTTCTCCACTTGTGTGAGAAATAAGAGGATGATCAGAGTGAGAGTAGAGCCGATCAGGGATAGTGGAGGGAACTTGTGTCTAGTGTCTGAGGAGATGGGGGAGGCCCTAAATGAATATTTTGCTTCAGTATTCACTAGAGAGAGGGACCTTGTTGCTTGTGACAACAGCATGAACCAGGCTAATAGACTCGAACAGGTTGATGTTAAGAAGGCGGATGTGCTGGAAATTTTGAAAAGCATCAGGACAGATAAGTCCCCTGGGCCAGATGGGATATATCCAAGGTTTCTATGGGAAGCAATGGAGGAGATAGCTACGCTGTTACCGATTATCTTTACGTCCTCACTCTCCACTGGAGTAGTACTGGATGACTGGAGGGAGGCAAATGTTATTCCCCTATTCAAGAAAGGGAATAGGGAAATCCCTGGGAATTACAGACCAGTCAGTCTTGCGTCTGTGGTGAGCAAAATACTGGAATGGATTCTGAGAGATGGGGGCGGGATTCACTGATCCTGAGGCTAAATGTTGACGCCATCGTAAACGGCTTCCCTTCCCACCAGGCCGCCCCCGATGGATGCACGCCGAGGTCCCGCCGGGTAAGACCACACGTGGACGGTGCCGGCGGGGCTCAGATTTATTTTACAGCCATCCCCGGGGGAGAATTGCCGGGGAACCCCGACAAGCGCCAATGGAGCCGATTCTCCGCTCTCTGGGGCGGGTGGGGGGGCGGAGTCACGCAATTCGCGCCTGGCCCGGCGATTCTCCGGTCCGGCCTGGGCTGCGAGAAACCCGCCCAAAATTTATGATTATTTAGAAAAACATAGTTTGATTATGGTAATGGATGGAAAGTATTCCGCTTGGAGGTTGGTGACTAGTGGTGTCCGGCAAGGCTCTGTTCTAGGAGCTCTGCTCTTTGTGTTTTTTTTATAGATGACTTGGATGAGAAAGTGGAAGGATGGTTTCGTAAGTTTGCCGATGACGCAAAGGTTGGTGGAATTGTAGATAGTATTGAGGGCTGTTGCAGTTTACAACAGCACATTGACAGGATGCAGAGCTGGGTTGAGAAGTGGCAGATGGAGTTCAACCAAAGATAAATGTGAAGTGATTCATTTTGGAAGGTTGAATTTGAATGCCGAATACAGGGTTAAAACAGGATTCTTGGAAGTGTGGAGGAACAGAGGGTCTTGGGGTCCACGTACATAGATCCCTCAAAGTTGCCATCCAGGTTGATAGGGCTGTTAAGAAGGCGTTTGACGTGTTGGCTTTCATTAACAGGGGGATTGAGTTTGTTGTCTTTTTTTACCAATGTAAATATGGCAGGCAGTGAGGTTGCCCTCTTTCTGTGGATATCAATATTCTATTGCTCAGAGTTGCCAGGTATCAAATGATACCACCACAAGCTTCAACCGGATATCGATCAAAGAGCCAAACACCAGTTAGTTAGTTCAAGATCAAGGGTACTTTATTTACACACACAATTAATCATGCAACATAAACACTACTAGTCAAACTACACCTATCAACTATGACAACCTGTACTTAGCTTCAGGCACCCGGCTTAAGTCAGAGGAACAGTGGCCGTTTGGATCTGTATCTATCGGGTCTGTAGAAGTAACTGCTGCTCAGCTAGGCTCATCCGTCTGGTAGCGAGCGTTGAACTTGACCTTGCTTCTGGCGGTGCTGCACTTGGAAGTGGACGTTGCCGGAGCGCCAGGTCCAAGAGAGGCTGAAAACATGGTGGTCTTTCTCTTTACCCTTGGGGATTTTGCGCTCTTTCGGGCGGACCTTCAGTTTGGACCCCACTAATTGGGTGATTCCTGATCACTGTATTCAATTCGAACCAATAAAGGGGCGGGTGCCTTGATGGCTGGGCGTGTCATTGACCCTGTTGTTTACGCTTCCCTAGTACAGGGAGTGACGCTGAAATGTCTGGGGTTGTATCGGTCGCTCAAGTATCAGTCCTTTGTCAGGCAGAGATGGGCCATCAAATGCTAATCGATTGGGGGTTTCGATACCGTCTGGATTCCTCACTCGCAAATATACATTCAGGCTTTGAGCCTGCCTGAATCTCACATTGTCTACTTTTCCCGCTATTCTTTGCGACCTTCTCTGTTCCTGGTTGTAAGTGGCCATCTCAGATGGCTACAAGTTTAAGAGCCGTGACGTTTTGCTGCAGCTTTATAAAACCCTGGTTAGACCACACTTGGAATATTGTGTCCAGTTCTGGTCGTCTCATTATAGGAAGGATGTGGATGCTTTGGAGAGAGTGCAGAGGAAATTTACCAGGATGCTGCCTGGACTGGAGGGCATGTCTTATGAAAGGTTGAGGGAGCGAGGGCTTTTCTCACTGGAGCGAAGAAGGAAGAGAGGTGACTTGATAGAGGTGTACAAAGTGTTGAGAGGCATGGATAGAGTGGATAGCCAGAGACTTTTCCCCAGGGCGGAAATGGCTGTCACGAGGGAACATAATTTTAAGGTGATTGGAGGAAGGTATAAGGGATATGTCAGAGGTAGGTTCTTTACACAGAGTCATGGGTGCGCGCAATACACTGCAAGCAGATGTGATGAAGTCAAGAGTCATTCCGGACATTTAAGCAACTCTTGGACAGGCACACAGACAGCAGTAAATTGAAGAGGTGTAGGTTAGGTTGATCTTGGATTAGGATAAATGGTTGGCACAACATTGTGGGTCGAAGGGCCTGTACTGTTCTATGATCTGAATCTTTCAGCTCCATTGTCTGAACAAACCTTTCGGCTCCATTGTCTGAACAAGGCTTTCAGCTCCATTGTCTGAACAAACCTTTCGGCTCCATTGTCTGAACAAGGCTTTCAGCTCCATTGTCTGAACAAGGCTTTCAGCTCCATTGTCTGAACAAGGCTTTCGGCTCCATTGTGTGAACAAACCTTTCAACCAGCCCAGTTGTGGCAAGATGTTGAGGAACGGATTGGATGTGTTGCATTCCTTTCTCCTTTAGATAATTTGTGAATTCTAGCAAAATTAACTGTTGCCCATTTGCGCTAAACAAGTTGTTTAGTGTAGCTGATTCTTACAAAAACCTCACCCAGTTTTTCTATTGTTCCGTCCGAGGGCACAGTCTTCATAATGGCGACTTCAGGAATTTCGAGTCCACGTCTAGCACAATGAAAAACATTCATCCTTTGAATGGTCCAGCATAATCTATGTGAACTTTTTTCCATGGCCCTGCTGACCATTCCCATTGTTGTAATGGCACGAGTGGTGTCAGGTTTCAAACCCTTGCACAAGCTGAACACATGTCCGCCTTCTCCTCGATTTCACTATTGAGCCCTGGCCTCCAAAACCAGCTTCTAGCTATCTCCTTCATCCTCACCATCCCACAATGGCCTTCTTAAAGTTGGTTTAGGGCATGTACCCTTAACAATGGTGGAATCATGACCCTCATTCCCCAGAGTAGACAACAAGCCTAGCTGGATAGTTCACGTCTTCAGGTAACATATGGCTTCAACTTCAGGTTTGCTCCCGCTGTCTTGCCATGAAGAATCTTGTTTGTAATCTCTAACAGGAATGTATTCTTTCTGGCATACTTAACTTGTCCTGCAGTTTGAAGTGTGTCGACTTCCTCGAAATAGAAATTATTACCACTCAAACTATTAATTGACAACTCATTAGGTAAAGATAATCTCGAGAGCCCATCAGCATTTCCATGACGATGTGATTGAAGATATTCTATCATATATGTATGTGCTGACAACAACAAAGCCAATCTCTGCATCGGCTCACTACTAGAGATGGAATACAGGTGCACGGCCCTAGAATCAATGTCAGTTATTGATGATCTATTAGTAACGTAAATGTCCGCCCATATAGGTATTGGTAAAAGAGTTTGATTCTGAAAACGATGCCTGGAGTTTCCTTCTCTATCTGTGAATAGTTCATTTCTGTGTGGCTGAAGGATCTTGACTGATTCACAGTTTCTGACACCAATGAAATGGCTGCTCCAGGGATCACTTAGATTTTCACTGGTTGTCAGTCCAGTAAAGGAGTGACCCAATAACGGGTCATTGCACCGACAATGGTCAGTATGTTCAATGACAGTTCATCATCTGATTGTGACTCTGGTTGTTTCCCGTGCCTTGTTTGCGTCACATGGGTACCCATCCCTCTATTCAATTTTTCACTTGGTGCATTTGGTTCTTGCTTTTGATCATTCTTGTTTGAAACTTGTTATTGCCTTCTCAACAAGCACCTATGAGAAAGAGAGACCCTTCAGGAATCAGCTGCAGATTCTTGCCTGAGTCAAACCAGTGGTTAACCTGCCACTCTTTCCAGACACTGCTCTTCTACACACAGGCAAAATCTTTTCAACTCACTGTTTTGAGAGAAGAAGCTAATCTGTCGACAGATCCAAACTGTGCTGTTTCTCCAGAAACTCAACACCTGACTGCCTCAGCCCCTGGCTCCTCCCATTAATTACATCATCTTATGAAGATGAACACAATGGGCGGGATTCTCCGATCGCTGATGATGAAATTGTGTTCATCGGCCGGAGAATCCTCGTTTCCGCCAGAACCCGGGGCGGCGCCGTTTTTGCGATGCTCCACCCCGTCAAAAACGGCATACCTAGGAGTACGCGACATGCCATATGGACGGCCGCAGGAAATCACCCGAGGCTCTCCCCCAATGCTCCGGCCCTCCCCCAATGCTCAATCCCCAAAGGCGTGGGACATGTGTGCTCACACAATTCAGGGACCTTGCATGGCGGCTGAGGCCTGAGTCCAGCGCCGCCACAGTCGAGAGCTGTTCTGCTGGCAAGGGGGCCTTTTTCGGGGCTGGGGGACTGGTGGGGGGTGATCTGGGGGTGGTGAGGCTGGTTACAGGATGGCAGTGTTTGGCAGGCCGGGTCCGCAGGCGGCCGGCGCAATGTTGCATGATGCGGCCATTGAAGGCCGCCACCACGCGCATGCACGACCACAGACCTGGCCATTCTGCGGCTATGTCCGCAGGTCTGGGGCCGCTGCTAGTACCCCACCAGACGAAGGATCGGTGCGGGAGCGGTGGCGACTTTCTGGTCGCAAGACCAGATGGATCCTGTGGACGTAGCCGCAGGATTGGAGAATCTAGCCCAATGTCGTTAATTATCTACTCCCCAGCGAACCCTCTTAATATAACAAATGTCCATTCGGCCAAACTACAGCAAATAATACCCATGAATTTTACGATTCTTTAATTGCACCTCTGTCTCCAAAAAGCCTAGCTGTCTTTCAAACCAGAATTTTTAAAAACATGACTACAGCAGTCACGTGCACTAACGCAGACTTTTAACTTTTAATGCACCAAATACATATAATACAATATATCAGAAATTCCTACACTCATCAATATATCAGAAATTCCTACACTCATCAAATGCAGATAAATTGATTGGATGTTTTGACAATTTGGAGAGTAAATGATGTGAAGTAAATGCTTGTGTACATTTAGTTCTTGAGATTGTCCCTGTGATATTGAGAATTGGGATAATATGGGGAAATGTGGACTCCTGCATTGTTGACATTGGTCTTTGATGGTGAGAGACCCTGTGGAGATTTGGAGGAAAACAGGCTGGCATGAAGTGAACTGCTGTCCTTTGAAAGCATTGAACTCTCTGTTGCACCCTCCTTTATCTGGTCTGTCCCTTCTGTTGATATTGCTGTGGGTGTAGGGGAATGCCCTGGAGGGTGATTAGTCGGAGTGTGGGGGGGGGCGGCATCGGAAGTCTGGAATTGCTCTGCGTGGGGCTCAGTCTAGGTATTTAAAATAGTTACGCTGAAGTTAGAAGTGCTTTTATTTCATAGAGTAACTGTGTGGAAGACTGGCAGAACCATCTGAAGTTAATGATTTAAATCGCTTTATTGGATTGTTCCCTGCCCAGCGTAATTGTCCAGGGGAAGTTAGCTCTTCTGGAAAATTGCCACAGAATCTCTGACCTGGATACTTCCGAGAGGGATTCCCCGGGCATCTTTACGGTACCACTTGAGTCGGACACCAGGGAGTCAGGAAGTTACAGGCTGCTGAGATTTGTGTGTCTTGTTCTGTCATTTGCTCTTTGCACCTGCTGGAACCCCATTGGTCTGTAGAGCTCTAGAACGTTCTCTATTCTTCTGTTCTGCTTCCATTGGAATGATAGGAATGGCATGGACCCTTCTCAATCAACCAGCCATCCTGAATGATGATCTGCTTGATGCGACAGTGTGCAAGTGCCCGACTAAGATCATCTGCTGCTACCTAGAAGTATCCAAACACAAAGTGGTGACCTTCACTGTTACAGATAATCCTCCCATTGGACAGATTGGTCGTTCTTCAGCTGGGGCTGGCATATTTCCAAATAAACCTCCAGAGGGCAGTACAGCTTCTCCAGGCCTTGGAGATCCGAAATGTCTATTGAGCCTGGCATGTGGTTATCAAGGGGGGCTGGTTTAGCACAGGGCTAAATCGCTGGCTTTGAAAGCAGACCAAGGCAGGCCAGCAGCATGGTTCAATTCCCGTACCAGCCTCCTCGAACAGGCACCGGAATGTGGCGACTAGGGGCTTTTCACAGTAACTTCATTTGAAGCCTACTTGTGACAATAAGTGATTTTCATTTTCATTTCAGTAGATAGGAAAGAGATGTCTTCTGTGAAGCATTACATGATCATCCACTCCAGCTCTCTTCTATATTCTCATTTTCCCCCCTCATCCCTCTTTATTGCATAAGCATGAGGAATTTCCCTTGGGAAACCGATAGTCCAGTATTGGGGATAGAGCCGAGTGGAACCTGACTGAACCTCCATTGTGCGAAATCCATAGAATAGAATCCATAGCATCTTGACAGTGCAGAAGAAGGCCATTCAGGCCATCGAGTCTGCACAGACCCTCTGAAAGAGCATTCTATCTAAATAAAGGGGTTGTTACTCTGGCAAAGTAACCGCAGCGTTCAGTCACAGCATGCACGATGGAGTTGTCAATGTGGAACATTAGAGTTCTGATGAAAGGTCAATACCCTGAAAGGTTTACTGTTTCTCTCTCCATAGAAGTTTCCTCTCCTGCTAAACATTTTTTGTTACTATTCTCAAGGTTGTTTTCCCTAAGGGATACCTATTTGTGGCTCCTATTGCAGTCCAATTGTCTTGGAATAGAATTCAGTGTTGGCGTAGCTTGTCGCGCTTTGTTAACTCCAGATATGAAAGAGACAGAAGACTCCCGATGGGCTTGAAGTAGAAGGGTGCATTTTTGTGAGATATAGGTGTCACCAATAACCCATTTCATTCGGATGATTTGTCTCAAAAACATGTGGTAATTCAATGGAAAATCAAGGCTATGGTGTTATCGTAGAGCCTGTTCCACATGGTACGCTGCAAGTGCTGTGAGAGCTTTGGTATTCGGCTGCAGATAGTTTACAAACGTTCAGGTACATATGGATTTCTTTTTAACAAAATGATTATCATTCACTAGCAAAGTGCCTGGGATTCAAAATGCTGGATTTCTATATCTAAAACTAACTGATGTATCTGAAACAATGGAAAGGGATTGCATCAATAAATTTTGCTCGAATCGGTAACTGCCTCCAAGAAATTCAGATAAACAGAGAAAAACACATTTCAAATTAGCATATCTGCTCCAAACAATATCAGTGTATTTGCACACTTGGACACACATTCACACTGCAGTCCTTCCCAGGCGGAACTCGTCGATCTTTTACAGAGCAACAGCAACTTGCATTTATGCAGAGGCATTAATTTTTTTAAATGGGATATGGGCGTCGCTGACGAGGCCAGCATTTATTTGCCATCCATCCCTAATTTCTCTTGAGAAGGTGGTGGTAAGCTGCCTTCTTGAACCACTGCAAATCATGTGGTGTAGGTACACCCACTGTGCTGTTAGGGATGGAATTCCAGGATTTTGAGCCAGTGACAGTGCAGGACCGGCGCAATATGTTTCCAAGTCAGGGTGGTGAGTGACTTGGAGGGCAACTTCCATGTGGTCGTGTTTCCATGTGTCTACTGCCCTTGTCCATTTAGAAGATAGAGGTTGTGGGTTTGGAAGGTGCTGCCTAAGTAGCTTTGCTGAGTTACTGCACTGCATCTTGTAGATGGTGCACACGACTATCACTGTTTGTCGGTGGTGGAGGGAATGAATGTTTGGAATGGGTACCAATCAAGATGTTTTTTTTTTGCCTTGGATGGTGTTGAACTTCTTGAGTGTTGTTGGAGCTGCACTCATCCAGGCAAGTGAAGAGTATTCCATTAGACTGCTGACTTCTGCCTTGTAGATGGTGAACAGGCTTCGGAGAGTCAGGAGGTGATACCTGTCACAGGATTCTGAGCCTTTGACCTGCTCTTGTAGCCACTATATTTATATAGAACATAGAATGATACAGCGCAGTACAGGCCCTTCGGCCCTCGATGTTGCACCGACATGGAAAAAAACTAAAGGCCATCTAACCTACACTATGCCCTTATCATCCATATGCTTATCCAATAAACTTTTAAATGCCCTCAATGTTGGCGAGTTCACTACTGTTGCAGGTAGGGCATTCCACGGCCTCACCACTCTTTGCGTAAAAAACCCACCTCTGACCTCTGTCCTATATCTATTACCCCTCAATTTAAGGCTATGTCCCCTCGTGCTAGCCACCTCCATCCGCGGGAGAAGGCTCTCGCTGTCCACCCTATCTAACCCTCTGATCATTTTGTATGCCTCTATTAAGTCACCTCTTAACCTTCTTCTCTCTAACGAAAACAACCTCAAGTCCATCAGCCTTTCCTCATAAGATTTTCCCTCCATACCAGGCAACATCCTGGTAAATCTCCTCTGCACCCGTTCCAAAGCTTCCACGTCCTTCCTATAATGAGGCGACCAGAACTGTACGCAATACTCCAAATGCGGCCGTACTAGAGTTTTGTACAACTGCAACATGACCTCATGGCTCCGGAACTCAATCCCTCTACCAATAAAGGCCAACACACCATAGGCCTTCTTCACAACCCTATCAACCTGGGTGGCAACTTTCAGGGATCTATGTACATGGACACCGAGATCCCTCTGCTCATCCACACTATCAGGAATTTTACCATTAGCCAAATATTCCGCATTCCTGTTATTCTTTCCAAAGTGAATCACCTCACACTTTTATGCATTAAACTCCATTTGCCACTTCTCAGCCCAGGTCTCCAGCTTATCTATGTCCCTCTGTAACCTGCAACATCCTTCCACACTGTCCACTACTCCACCGACTTTAGTGTCTTCCACAAATTTACTCACCTATCCTTCTACGCCCTCCTCCAGGTCATTTATAAAAAATAACAAACAGCAGTGGCCCCAAAACAGATCCTTGTGGTACGCCACTCGTAACTGAACTCCAGGCTGAACATTTCCCATCAACCACCACCCTCTGTCTTCTTACAGCTAGCCAATTGCTACTAAATCACCCTCAATCCCATGCCTCCGTATTTTCTGCAATAGCCTACCGTGGGGAACCTTATCAAACGCTTTACTGAAATCCATATACACCACATCAACTGCTGTACCCTCGTCCACCTGTTTGGTCACCTTCTCAAAGAACTCAATAAGGTTTGTGAGGCATGACCTACCCTTCACAAAACCATGCTGACTATCCCTAATCATATTATTCCTATCTAGATGATTATAAATCGTATCTTTTATAATCCTCTCCAAGACTTTACCCACCACAGACGTTAGGCTCACCGGCCTATAGTTACCGGGGTTATCTCTACTCCCCTTCTTGAACAAAGGGACCACATTTGCTATCTTCCAGTCCTCTGGCACTATTCCTGTAGCCAATGATGACCTAAAAATCAAAGCCAAAGGCTCAGCAATCTCTTCCCTGGCTTTGTACAGTTCGGTTTCTGGTCAATGGTAACCTCCAGGATGTTGAAAGTGGGTGATTCAGTGATGGCAATGCCATTGAATGTCAAGGGGCATTGGATATATTATCTCTTATAGGAGATGGTCATTGCCTGGAACTTGTGTAGTGCAAATGTAACTTGCCACTTGCCAGCCCAAGCCTGGATATTGCAGTTGCACAGGGACTGCTTAAGTTGCTGAAATTGTGCAACCAAATGCAAACATTCTCACTTCTGACCTTATGGAGGGAAGGGCATTGCTGAAGATAGTTGGGCCTGGGACTCTACCTTGAGGAACTCCTGAAATGCTGTCTTGGAGCTGAGGTGATTGACCTCCAACAGCCACAACCAGTAATTGGCTGGATTGGATTTGTCTTGTTTCTTGTGTACAGGACATACCTGGGCAATTTTCCACATTGCCAGATAGATGCCAGTGTTACAGCTGTATTGGAACAGCTTGGCTAGGGGCACGGCAAGTTCAGGAGCAAGGTCTTCAATACTATAGCCAGAATAGATTCAGGGCCCGTAGCCTATGCAGGTTGTGGTGCCTTTAGCATTTTCTTGATATCATGTGGGGTGAATCAAATTAGCTGAAGACTGACATCGGCATCATTCTGTCTGGGTAAAATGATGGACATGCAGCAAATTAAATCCACTGGGAATGGAAGAGCTTCATCTGGTGCACGTGTACTGATGACCAAAGAGACAAGTTCTGGCACAGATACCACATGTGAAGTGACTATTTGATGTCATGGTGCATTGTCGTTTTCAGTGTTGGTGCCTGTTGACAATATGCTGTAGCCACTGATTATCATGGTGGCCCATGCCGGTGCACAGGTAAGATTGCCGTTTCCCTCTGTCATCAGCTTGTGTCTCCCAGGTGTGACTATTGATGTTTAGGGTCTTCACGTTATGCTTACAAGCGTCCCTTGAAGCAAAACTATGAGTATCCTCAAGGTTGTCTGGCTCTGGCCAAATGCCGTATGGAAAATCCTTACGTATGCAGCCATCTTCCATGCCATGTACATTGCTAACATCCAAAGGCAACTCTCCCAATAAGACTAGAATGTTAATCTTGACTCCTTCAAATCCAGGTTTATTCTGTTCAGTGACCACTTCTCCATCAACACCCCCTGTGTCACCTGCATCCCTTTTATTTATATGGCACAATCTATTTAAACATTAAGTGAAATCTATTAAACAACACCACAATTAAAACACCAATTTTAACTCAAATGCTGGGGAAAAGTAACTCTTTCCTAACAAACATGACTGAGCCAGTGAAGTCACCGCTGCTTGATGAGTGCCAACATACTGGGAGCTTTTAATTTGAGGGGGAGAGCTGCATTTGTGATTTTTCTCCTTCCCTGAGATGTCCAGAACAGTAAAGATGAAAATTATTCAGCTTCCTTTCTTGCTAGTCACCCATGTTTTACAGCCATAAAACAAGGTGCAGAGAACACAGACCTCAAAAACCAGCATCTTGATCTTCAGAGTCAGCTTGATGTTATCCATTCTTGTGTGCTTCCTGAGCCAGCCAAAGGTGGTAGCTGCTTTCCATATGTGTGCATTGAATTCGGCATCAAGAGACGGATTGTCGCTGTCGACCCAAGGTAGCAGAATTTCCTAACCACATCTAGCAGGGTGTTATCTAATGTGATCAAGGGCAGAAATGTGTTACCCTGTCCCATAACCGCAGTTATCTTGATGTTTATCATTTATGACACCGGCAGCAGCAGCAACAAAACTGGCATTGAGAAGATTAACAAAAGCAAGATTCATGCAATTCAGTGCCACTTGCAAAACAATTCAAGTCCATTATCTTCTGTATTCTCTGGATCATATGCACTTGATGAAAACACACACATGGGAAATGAACTCTAAAAGTCTTTTATTAATCTTTTCCTGTATCAGGAGAATGGGAACGTAGCTGAGAAAGATAAAGCACCAATTTCAATTCTTCTATGCTCTTTATTTTGACAGATGCTGGTTGTTACAAGATTCAGGTCCACCTTAGATATGATTCTGGCCACAACGGTGTTGGTTACTTCATGTGTAGTCTGAGCATATTCACACCCACTTTTATTCATGCTTCTTTATTCTGTTTGAAGGCAAAGTACAAAACCAGGTGGGACAAAGCCAGGCACAAGTGGTTTAGCTTTTTATTTTTCAGTGATGCACTTGCACTAAGTGATACTGAAGCAATTTCCATTCATTTCACTCAATCGCCCTATACGTCTTCAATTTTTCTCATTCCTTTCCCTTTATGCATCTATAATTTTTCCTTCTGTTACTTTGCGTTTAGTCTTATCTATCCCAGAAATAAAAATCTGAAATCTGAAATAGAAAATGTTTGAAAAGCTCGGCGGGTCTGGCAGCATCTGAGGAGAGAGAAACGGAGTTATGTTTCGAGTCCAGTATGCCTCTTCTTCAGAACTAATTTCAGTGATTACAGAAGGTACTTGGCCCAGGTAGACTGGAAAAGGCAGTCTCAGAGCATTGGAGGACATCCAGGGAAGCAGTCGTCCTGGTACAAAGGAGAATTTTCTTTTGAATGGCCCATCCAAAGTAAACAGCCATGGATGACAAAGGTAACGCAAGTTAAAATAAAACATGGTAAAGGGAGGCTAATGACAAGTGTCAGAAACAATATTCAATTAATGACAGTAAAAGTATGGAAATTATAGAGGGAATTACAAAAGTTAAAATGGAGGCAAAGGTAGGATTTGAGAAAAGATTAGTAGACAACATTAAGTTGAACCCTGAATCCATTCATGTAAATAGAAAGTGTAAGTGGTCAGCTCAGGATGGAGTTTGGCCTGTTAAGAACGTGAATGGAATTCTTCAAATAGAGACAGATGACATAGCGAAGGTATTAAATAGGTACTTTGGATTTGTCTAAACAAGCAAAGTGGATGGGGTCAAGGTTCACCAAAATAGAAAAGGGACGTAATGGGCAGAATTGCTGCATGGAATCCATAGATTCCCTGCAGTGCAGAATGAGGCCATTCAGTCCATCAAGTCTTCACGCCACCTCTGAAGAATGTCCCACCCAGTCCCACACACCTGCCCTATTCCCATAACCCCACTTAACCTGTACATCTCTGGACACTAAGGGGGAATTTAGCATGGCCAGTACCTAACCTGCACAACTGTAGGAGGAAACCGGGGTACCCGGAGGAAACCCACGGGACACGAGGAGAAAGTGGAGGAAACTCCACACAGACAGTCACCCAAGGTCAGAATCGAACCCGGGTCCTTGGCGCTGTGAGGCAGCAGTGTTAACCACTCTGCACCCTACAGATAGAGAAGACATATCAAAATGATCAGCATAACTGAAGTCAAGTCGCCTAATCTAGATGGAGTTCTTCCCAAGTTGCTAAAAGAACCAAAGGTAGAAATAGCAGAAGCATTGGCACAAATCTCTCCACTTGTTGAATACAGAAATAGTGCCAGAGAATTGGAGTGTTGTTAATGCTTCAAGAAAGGGGAGAGGGATAAACCAGGAAACTGCAGTCAGCCACACAACACGATGGAGGGTATACTCAATTTGTAGCTGAAGTTGATTCGGCCTAAGACACTACCCTGAGGAACTCCTGCAGTGATGTCCTGGAGCTGAGATGATTGACATCCAATCACCATAACCATCTTTCTTTGTACCAGGTATTAATGCAACCAATGGAGAGTTTCCCCTTGATTCCTATTGACTTGTTTAGCTGGGGCTGCTTGATACCATGCTCGGTCAAATATGACCATTCTCGGTTAAATCTTATCAAACAAAGAGTGCTTACTTTGTCTTTGGCTGACACAGTGCCTCTTTTGACCATTTATACAAGTGAACGACGGAATATCGTGTGGTCCATCCTCACTTCGGTGGTTTATTGGCGCCATTCCATGCCCTTGCCCCTCACTGTAGTGCAAGGAAACAGCGCTAGCCTGTTGGCATGATTGGCTACACCAGCTGCAGTTGGATTAGCTGCATATCCCCCAAGTGGGGTCTGGTAGTCTGTGTACAGTACTGAGAAAATTCCCAGAGGCTTTCCAGCTTTGTTTGACTACCATTAAAGGGGCCGTGGCTAAAATCCGGTGGGCCTGGAAGTCCATCCCCAATATGTTCATGTGCGCCTGGTTCCCTAGGCCATGGTAGAGAAGGTTGAGACTGAACTTTGGCGTTTAAAATGTTTGGACATTATTTGTCCTGTGCGCCTCACATTGGGCAGCACAGGTGGTCCTCATAATGAAACCGGATAAGATAGTTCACCTCTGCGGGTACTATAAATTGACAGTGAACACGGCTTCGAGATTAGATGATTATCCTTTACCTCACATCAAGGATTTGTATGCAACATTGGCCGCTGGCTGCACATTCACAAAATTGGATATGAACAGTGCTCATCTACAGCTGGAGCTCGATAAATCCTCACGGAAGTACAGCACAATTAATACACACTGAATGAGTATACCTGGTCCCCGTTCGGAGTACCCTCGGCATATGAAGTCTTCAAGGATGTCATGGAAAACATCCTGTGTAGTTTGCCACTCCTTACGGTTTACTGAGACAACATGTGAGTCACAGGGACCACGGAATAATCGCAATGATGCTCCATCTATCAAGAACACCAGAAGCTCCCCGCGGTGGCACCTTTGGGATTGACCGGGGTGCCCTTGGCACACATACACACCGATTTCACCGGTCCCTTCTTGGGTTTGATGTTTCCCATCCCAGTGGATGCCCATTGAAAGTGGCTGGTGGTCCGCAAAATGGTGTTGATCACTTCCTGGGCAACCGACAAGCGATTACGCATTTCTTTTTCCACCCATGGAATCCATGAGGTACTCATGGCCGATAACAGGGCCTCTTTCACAGGAAGAATTTGTCACTTTTGCGTAAAGCAATGGAATCACCAGGTCTGCACTGCCCCATACCATCCGAGGAGGATCTACAAATATCATCCTCTTCAATTATGTTGGGCCCCCAGCTGTTGCACCAATCTGATCCACACCAACGGTCCAGTTGACTACCTCCAAGAAGTGCGACTTGCTTTGGTAATGTACACTTTTTCATGTATGTTTAGACCGGCGCTCTGCATAGTGATGATAGATGCTCCAATTTTCTTTCCATCGCTTGGCTGACCTAGAATCTCTCCTGCCTTTGACCACCTAAGTGTTGACCGGACTTATAATAAACACTGCAATGAAGTTACTGTGAAAAACCCCTGGTCGTCACACTCCAGCACCTGTTCGGGTACACAAAGGGTGAATTCAGAACGTCCAAATTACCTAACAGCAAGCCTTTCGGGTCTTGTGGGAGGAAACCGGAGTACCCGGAGGAAACCCACGCAGTCACAGAGAGAACGTGCAGACTCCACACAGACAGTGACCCAAGCAATTGAACCCGGGTCCCTGCCAATGTGCTAACCACTGTGCTACCGTGCCGCTACAGGTTGATGCTCGACCTGTTTGGCCACGTTGGTCATTAAGTCCATCAGTCACTTTGAATACTTTTGCAGCGGTCGAGAAGACCAAAGAGGTGCAGTTACATTAGCAAGCACTAACAACATGCTGCTGGAGCAGCTTAATTAACACCTTTGAAGCAGTTTATTAAATGGTCCATGAGACCAATCGCTTGAATTCGTTTGAAGGCCTGTTTTGAAAATTTTACAGTAAGACATGAAACAATCTTGGCACTCATTGCCCAATTCCTACTGGTTGTTGTTTTTCTCCGACTTCTGGGGACTGCAAGCATTGCTATCTGGTATGGTGAGTTTAAAGTAATAGCTTATTTACATTAAAATCCTTAAACCCCAGAAAACACTGAAAAAAAGCCTTGTCTTTGAGAAGTCAAATTGAGGGACAAATACACCTCACTTTGCAAAGTGAGCCGCAAGCTCTCCTAGATATGTACAAAGACATGTCTAAATCCCCTTGCGGTGTCTGGTAAATGCTTTCTATGCTAAAAGCACTCCTGGCCTAGATGATGTTGTGGCTCAATAATCTTGTGATGAATGTTGTTAGGTGGAGTTGGCATTTGACATTTTGGACACATCTGCTGCTGAACAACATTATTGGTATCTATCTAATGTGTTTAATGCAAAGCCTTGAAAAATAGAAGCAATTCATAGCCTGCACTTGCAGAGTCAATTTGCAGTGATGCCTCCTTTATTTCTCTCTGAACATAAAAACGAGCACTGAGAGATGTCTTAAAAAGCACAGGCACAAACACTCGAGAGGTCGAAGAGGCATAATGGATCTTGCGAGCAAAATTTCTGCTGAAAATTGTGCTAATTTACTGATTCGTATTTCCACTCAAACCATTTGCTTATTGTCAAATGCAAAATCTTCCACGGTCCAGTGCAATTGGACAGTGTAATGCAACTTGATTGTTTATCTTTGATTATTGTTTACCCCATGCATTAAAATATGTTCTTTATCGTATTCAAGGATAGCAACCTGGTGCTGTTTTATCAACATAGAACAACAGACAATGAACAGCATAGAATGAACAACAACACCTCCTCCACAATAGCCCTCAATACCGGGGCCCCGCAAGGCTGCGTACTTAGCCCCCTACTCTACTCCCTATACACACACGACTGTGTGGCATAATTTTGTTCCAATTCCATCTACAGGTTTGCTAACGATACGACCATAGTGGGCTGGATCTCGAATAAGGACGAGTCAAAATACAGGAGGGAGATAGAGAACCTAGTGGAGTGGTGCAGCGACAACAATCTCTCCCTCAATGCCAGCAAAAGGAAGCAAAGTACCGTACACACCACTGTCAGCATCAACGGGGCCGAGGTGGAGATGGTTAGCAGTTTCAAATTCCTAGGGGTGCACATCACCAAAAATCAGTCCTGGTCCACCCACGTCGACGCTACCACCAAGAGAGCACAACAGCGCCTATACCTCAGGAAACTAAGGAAATTTGGCACGTCCACATTAACTCTTACCAACTTTTACAGATGCACCGTAGAAAGCATCCTATCTGGCTGCATCACAGCCTGGTATGGCAACTGCTCGGCTCAGGACCGCAAGAAACTTCAGAGAGTCGTGAACACCGCCCAGTCCATCACACAAACCTGCCTCCCATCCATTGACTCCATCTACACCTCCCGCTGCCTGGGGAAAGCGGGCAGCATAATCAAAGATCCCGCCCACCCGGCTTACTCACTTTTGCAACTTCTTCCATCGGGCAGGAGATACAGAAGTCTGAGAACACGCACAAACAGATTCAAAAACAGCTTCTTCCCCACTGTCACCAGACTCCTAAATGACCCTCTTATGGACTGACCTCATTAACACTGCACCCTGTATGCTTCATCCGATGCCGGTGTTATGTAGTTACATTGTATACCTTGTGTTGCCCTGTTATCTTTTTTCTTCCCATGTACTTAATGATTTGTTGAGCTGCTCACAGAAAAATACTTTTCACTGTACCTCGGTACATGTGACAATAAACAAATCCAATCCAATCAATATCGCTGAAAATGAATTGGTCACAAAAATCAGCATTTTTAATAAGATTGTCTAGCTTGCCCATCTGTAAGTCACCTCATTTTAAGTCATTGCACTATTTGCTAGTTTTATTGGTGTACACTGATTGTTTCTTGGTAAATGGTGTAAAAATGTTTAAAATGTGCCTGGAAGAAGTGATAGTGCTCCTAAAAATAAATCAAATTTTAAATACCTCTTTGAGCGGCTACAATTGGGTGCAATTATTAGAAACTTGCCATTGTGATTAATTCAATTTTGGGCTCTGGAAAGTTTTATGTTCTTTACAGCTTTCAACAATGAGCGGGATTCTTCGGCCATATCCGCCCGGTGACAGGAGAATTCTGCCTGAGGTCAATGGAGTTCTCCATTCCATGCGGCTCGCCGGTGGCATTCTTGCGGCGGGCAGGGTGGGAGAATCCAACCCAATGTTTTTTTTTAAACCACTGTGGTAGTATGACTAGGGGTATTACGGTACCTGGAAGTGAGCTGCTATTGGTGCAGAGGACTCGCTGCCCATTGGACCGGGTAGTCACGTGCCTCTCAGCCGATTGGCTGAGAGGTAGGTAGCTCCGCCTATGAGGCAGGATATAAGAACCCGTGCTTCCCGGCAGTCGGCCTTTCTTCTGTACGTCTGCTGCCGGGCACACTTCTTGTGCATTAAAGCCTATCGTTCGGACTTCATCTACGTTTCGTGTCCATTGATTGTGGATCAACCGCAAAATGTGATTTATGCTGGACACAACAAGCACTTAAAATTCCTCGAACATTTCCAGCAATTTAGCTGATTGTGTGACAATTGCACCAAAAAACCACTGTAAAATAACCAAGACTCTAGACCGAGGCATTTGTCAATGATATGTTCGCAAGAGATGTGGATTTTTTCAACCCTGACATTGTACAGCAACAGGAAGGTGATTTTATCTGATTGCACTCACGATGGTGAACCTTATTCATGGAGAATTACAGGCATACTTTCCCGAATTAAATATCTTTGATAATTAATGGAAGTAAAATCATGGAAAATATGCTTTCTATTTCCTAGTATGCATTCCTGAAGAGGGGGCACAGGGTAACATGGTCTCCCTCCAAAAGCATAATGTCCATTTCCAATTTTCCCCCCACACCTAATGGTGCACGAAGGCACACTTTTTTTCATTTCCACAGCTCATAATTCCCGGAACCAGTCGCTAGCCTATCTCCAGATGCTTACAGCTTGAGGGTGCATCAAGCCATGGATGACCAGGAATCTCTCCCGCTCGTACCGCCAACCTGGCCGTGGTGGAATGATTTTGCAGGTTGACACTCAACCCGTTTGAGCTGAAAATATCCTCATCTTTAATGCCCGCCCCGACCCCGTGGGACCATGCAAATAGCTGAGTAGAGCTGTTTTACATCTCATTGACAGACACTCCAGCACTCCCCTACTGAGAGTCTTGCTGGCGTGAATTGCTGCAAGTCGTGATGAACATGGGCCTAGCGGCTTGCAGACTGAGGGGTGGCAAGGTGGTAAGTACCCTCCCAACAATTGTCGACAGGGTGTCAAGGGTGTGTCTATCATGGGATGTGAGAGTTAGGGGGCTTGTGCTGGGCTGGTGGGGCTCTGGTCAGATGGCCGTTCCTGCAATGGGGCTAGTTTGGCTGCTCCCCCCCCCCCACCCCCCATCTACAGCCTCCGAACCCTTTTAAACAGTCACTTAGCAACGTAAAAATTAAAGTTTGTCAGCGGTGTGGAACCTGTCTGAGATTTAGTCCTGCCCCTCTCAGTCGCAGTACAGACTGGCACAGAAAAGCCAATTCAGCTAAAAAGTAATTCCAAGTGCCATGGGCGAGATTCTCCGGACTCACGACGGGTCGGAGAATAGCGGGCGTCGGAAATTTTTACGGCGACGCTGTTCCGACGCCCTCCCGCTATTCTCCAAACCCCGCAAATTGTCGGAGTCGCGTTTCCCGACAAACGCCTCCTTCCCGCCCCTGACACGACCAGAATCGCCACTGAGAGCCCCCCCGCTATTCACCGGCCCGGATGGGCCGAAGTCCCGACGTCATGGCGCCCTGTTTGGACGTCGTGAAACACACCTGCTTTTTAAATTCGTCAACCAGTCGGCCTGGCTGACGACTGCTTGGAGGAGGTCAGGGCACCACTCTGCGCACCGCTCAGCGCACCGTTCAGCGCACCGCTCGAGTCTGGCCACAACGTGGAAGGCATCCCTGGGAACGGGAGGGGGTCCAGAGCGGGGGCAGTGGGGGGGAGACGGGGGAGGCAGTGGGGGAGACGGAGGGGGCAGTGGGGGAGACGGAGGGGGCAGTGGGGGAGACGGAGGTGGCAGTGGGGGAGACGGAGGGGGCAGTGGGGGAGACGGAGGGGGCAGTGGGGGAGACGGAGGGGGCAGTGGGGGAGACGGAGGTGGCAGTGGGGGAGACGGAGGGGGCAGTGGGGGAGACGGTGGTGGCAGTGGGGGAGACGGAGGGGGCAGTGGGGGAGACGGAGGGGGCAGTGGGGGAGACGGAGGGGGCAGTGGGGGAAGACGGGGGAGGCAGTGGGGGAGACGGAGGGGGCAGTGGGGGAGACGGAGGGGGCAGTGGGGGGCGACGGAGGGGGGGATTAGGTAGAGGGTGAGCCGTCCAACCCCGTAACAAAATGTCTGCCACCATGCCATGGTGTGCAGGTGACGAGGACACGGCCGCTGGTTCCCCTGTGGCTTCCGGCCACAGGCCACTGACGCACCCGTGAGGAGGCCATAGTTTACTGGCCGTTGGATGCAGAAAGTGACCAGGGGTTAGGCTGACCGCGTGTCAGCAGCGCGACCAGGCCACCGGGACACACTGGTATCCCATGGCTGGCGGCTGCCGTGGTGTCGACTAACGTCCGTCTAACATGTCCCGTTTCTCTGCCCCCCACCACCCTTCTGTAGGTTAGCACGATGCATGGGAACAGAACGGCTATGTTCTGCGCAGTGGTTGGGGCAGCTCTACTGGATTTGGAGATGCAGCAGCATCCACACCCACAACCCGCAGTGGCTGCAGGGCCAGCTGCAGCAGCAGAGGGAAGGGCCGAAGAGTTGCCAGTCGTCGAGCAGCATGGGGGGGGGGGGGGTGGGGAGGAGGAGGAGGAGGAGGAGGAGGAGGAAGAGGAAGAGGAGAGAGTGAGGGTGCAGCCACGGCGTCAGAGGCGACGACCAAAGCCGAGGGTGTACCGTGTCCGGGTCTCTTTCCTAACAATGCCGGACATCACCTGCAGGAGAAGACTCCGGCTGAGTAGGCAGACGGTGATACATATCTGCGAACTCCTGTCGCACCTCGCCCCACGTGGAACGGGGGGAGGACACGCGATCCCGGTAGCCATCAAGGTGACGGTCGCTCTGAACTTCTATGCTACCGGTTCCTTCCAGTCTCCGAGCGGGGACGTCTCTGGGATCTCCCAGTCATCGGTGCACAGGTGCATCCGGATGTGACCGACGCCCTCTATGCCATCGCCGATCGCTACATCACCTTTCCCGAGGACCGAGCAAGTCAAGACTCACGAGTCCGTGGATTTGCCAGTGTGGCCGGGATACCGAGGGTTCAGGGGTCAATCGACTGTGTTCACGTCCCCATGCGCCCGCCTGCTGTGGACAGGGACGTGTTCACAAACAGGAGGGGGACATACTCCATTAATGTCCAGGTGGTATGCGACCCCCACATGAGGTTCATGAACGTCTGTGCAAGGTTCCCAGGGAGTGTGCATGACTCCTACATACTAGCGCCGTCGTTCATCCCTGCGATGTTTGAGGGACGTCCCCCCCGGCTGAGGGGCTGGTTGCTAGGTGACAGGGGTTATCCGCTGAGGTCTTGGCTGATGACGCCTATACGGAGGCCTCAGACCAATGCGGAAACACGATACAACGAGGCCCATGCAGCAACCAGGGGTGTGGTGGAGCGCTGCCTTGGCCTCCTGAAGATGAGATTCAGGTGCCTGGACCGCACCGGAGGGGCCCTGCAGTACCAGGCCGACAGGGTCGCTCGCATTGTAGTGGTCTGCTGTGCGCTGCACAACATCGCGATGCAGAGGGAAGATGACCTGTTGCAGGAGGCGGAGGGAGAAGCTAGTGGCAGTGGTGCCAGCACAGAGGAGGAGGAGGAGGAGGAGGAGGAGGACGCTGGCGGAGTGGCGGGCGCAGCACGCAGACACGACCCAGGTGCTGGTGATGTCCAGGAGGCGGCACGACGGCCCCGCAAGGACGGCGGGCACGCGACGTCATGGTGGCAGCACGGTTCACGCATCGCATGTGACGTCCCCAATGAACACCAAACCACCACCTGCATCGCTAGTCATGCAGAGGGTCACCACACAACTGCCACCACCACAACCCCCCCCTCTCAGTGTACACTGCTCCACTTCGACATGACGCTTATCACTGGGTCCAGACCGAATGGCACAGCATTGATGGCTGTGTCAGCGGGTGTGATCAGTGCCATGTGGAATGATGACAGCCCGCTCTGCGAAGAGCTGTGAGCTCAGAGTCGTTAGAGAGAGTCTGACCCATGGCAATAGCTGAACCATCCACCTTGGTGGCCGCTGAGTTCGTCACTGACACTCCATCACGTGCCCGCGTGGGCTAGCTCTGGGTGGGGGGTAGGGGCAGGGACTGCACACCCGGCACCGAGGTTTCACCACCCGTCACCCCCAGCGACACTCGGTCACCATCACGATTCCTGTGGCTGTGGAACAATCACACGGTATTACAAGTAAGGTGGAACAGTGCGTTTAATATTAACAATTATTTACAGGTGCCCTAGCCCCTACAACTAAACTGTGCCCTTCACCCGTGCCAACTTACTCAGTGTCTATCTTAGTTGCCTTACGGGCCCTACCACTACGTCTAAGTGAATCCCCAGATGATACAGCAGGAGTGGAGGAGGATTGCTGCGAATCGCCCCCCTCAACTCGTTTCTCCTTGGCCAAGCGTTTCCTGGGGCGACCCGGCCTTGATGGGCCAGGCTGCTCTGCGGGCGTCTCGGGTGACATTGTGCCACCCTGCTCTGCCTGCTGCCCACCCGATGCACCAGGGATGGGACGGGGGGAGGCCGAGAATTCCGGGACGTCCCGTGATGGAGTTAATGGGACGGGCCCCGAAACCTCCTCCTCCCTCGGGGAGCCCGGTGGCCCCCGGGCCTCACTTTGGGACAGAGGTGCGAGCGGGGAGGTTCCCCGTCGCACCACCGACACCTGGCGCTGCCAGTCCTGGAGGCCTGCAACGGTATCCACCAGGATCCGAAGGTATGCAGAGACGGAGTCCAGGGAGTTAGACATTCCCGCCAGGGACTGTGCGATCTCAACCTGAGTGTGCACGACGCCATCCAGCACATGTGTCAGGCGGTTGATGCTCTCGGCGACTGACTGCTGCGACTGGCCAATGACCTGCTGAGACTCGGCCATGGCCCGCATGGCGCCGGCAATGTCGGTTTGGCTCTGGCACATTGCTGCCTGTGAGAGGGCAACCCTGTCCAGGGCCGAGGATGACGCGTGCACATTAACCCCAACGTCTTGCATAACCTGACCCATTGCCTCCACCGCGGATGCCACCCGTGCGGTGTCGGACTGGGTCTCTGCCATGAGCGGCACCACTCCCTGCTCTTGGACGCGGTTCGACTCCTCTAACAGCGTCTGCAGAGTCTGGAAGGAAGCCCTCATCCCGTCATTGTTTCCCTGGGTTTCCTGAGGCATCGGCTGTGCGGGTGGGTTGAGAAACTCCAGGAACTCCGAAAACGTCTGGGAGCCAGCTGCATCCTGGGCCTGGTCTGGCCTCCGCGAGTCCGGGCCCTCTGTTGCTCCGACCTCCACCTGCTGTACCTGTTCATCTGTGATGTGCCAACCAGACTGTGCCCCAGGAGACTCATCACTAAATAGGCCCGCTGGGGTGTGTATCTCTGGGATGATGGATGTGGTGGGAGAAAGCAGTGCCGCAAGCCCGACGCTCTCAATGCTTAGGTCCTCGTCCATGGTGTGGGGCTGCTCAGCGACAGGAGGGTTGTCCCTGGCCATTTCTGGTGGTGGTGGTGGACTTCGAACCCTCTGTGCGTCCTGGTCCGCAGATTGGGTTGGGGCGGATAGGGCCGCCCGCTGATCGGGCACCCTCTGTTGTGAGGCCCCGGGTGAGGTGGCGGCAGATTCCTGTCTCCGTCTGCAGCCAGACGGCCCTGGTCGTTCGGCATCACGTCCTAGGGAAGAGAATGAGACGGGTTATTTCGATTTGCTTGGCAGGCCGCTGGACGGTCCCAGTGGGCAGGGTGTGTGAAGGGACAGTGGATGGGGAGGTGTCCCAGTGGGCAGGGTGTGTGAAGGGACAGAGGATGGGGAGGTGTCCCAGTGGGCAGGGTGTGTGAAGGGACAGAGGATGGGGAGGTGTCCCAGTGGGCAGGGTGTGTGAAGGGACAGAGGATGGGGAGGTGTCCCAGTGGGCAGGGTGTGTGAAGGGACAGAGGATGGGGAGGTTTCCCAGTGGGCAGGGTGTGTGAAGGGACAGAGGATGGGGAGGTGTCCCAGTGGGCAGGGTGTGTGAAGGGACAGAGGATGGGGAGGTGTCCCAGTGGGCAGGGTGTGTGAAGGGACAGAGGATGGGGGGGGGGGTGTTTGTCAGGGAGGGTTGTCTCACTTGCTGCAGTTCCGCCAACCTCGCATTGCGCGATATCGCGGGTGGCAGACCCCCCAACAAGGTCCAGTGCCCTCTGTTCAAAGGTGCTGAGGGGGTGCATGTTGGGCGACCCCCCTCCAGTCTTGTGCCGCTCACGGTGGTTATGACCGGCATTGGCCTGTTGGGGGAGGGAACATAGGTAGATCATTACAAAACGGTAGGTATCAGAAGTATGTTCTGATACTGGCACAGTTTGGGGGAGGGGCAAGTTGTCATCAGATGATTGCATCTCTCCTCGGGGCCAGAGCGCTGGGTCTGTGACAACTTTGTGAACCACCCTCAAATAACTCTGCCCCAATCCCTCTCCCCCCCCCCGGGCAGTTAAGGGGGAGGGATGGTTGTGACTAGGGGGCACCCTCATGGCACTTACCCTGGCAGACCTGGTGAGGTCGTGTAGCTTCTTTCGGCACTGCTCTGCTGAGCGAGGGGTGTGCCCCACAGCACTGACGGCAGCAGCCACGTCACGCCAGGCCTGGCGTACCGTGCTGGCAGGTTGGCGATGCCCTCTCCGCGGGCGGATGATGCCCCTCCTCTGCTCCACGGCATCGAGCAGCTCCTCGACGTCTGCATCAATAAAGCGAGGAGCAGCTCGCCTAGGCTCCGACATCCTGCCCGACAGATTCTGTGGTCGCCCGCGCCTTTTTACGGCGTCGGGCGGCGTCACATGGGCGGGTTCGTGTCGTCGTCGTGTTCCGTCGTCATCACGCACGTAATTGACGCGGCCGCGCTGCTAGCCCATTTCCAGGAAGTGAATCGTTCGGGAAATGAAGCCTTCGCGACCGTCGTAAAACGGTCCCGATTTTTACGACCGTTTGCCGACTTTCCGCGGGTGCGGAGAATTTCGCCCCATTTATGGCACATCAGGGCCACTCCTCGCATCAGTGGGAATCATTCTGGTTTTCCTGTTGCCGGTAGCACACAGCCGCAGTTCTGAAGAATCGCAGCCACAGAGCTTTGCAGCACGGAATGCTGCCCTTTGGCCCATCATTTTTTTATTTTTTTATTTTTATTTTTTTCTTTTATTTTTAAATTTAGATTAGCCAATTATTTAAGGGGCAATTTAGCATGGCCAATCCACCTACTCTGCACATTTTTGGGTTGTGGGGGCGAAACCCACGCAGACACGGGGAGAATGTGCAAACTCCACACGGACAGTGACCCAGGGCCGGGATCGAACCTGGGACCTCAGCACCGTGAGGCGGTTGTGCTAACCACTAGGCCACCGTGCTGCCCGACCCTTTGGCCCATCATGTCTGTGCTGTCCATTGTGTTATG
The DNA here is from genome assembly GCF_902713615.1 of Scyliorhinus canicula. Taxonomy (NCBI): domain Eukaryota; kingdom Metazoa; phylum Chordata; class Chondrichthyes; order Carcharhiniformes; family Scyliorhinidae; genus Scyliorhinus; species Scyliorhinus canicula. The sequence goes on from NC_052152.1 coordinate 113,952,854, forward strand.
CACCTATCTGCTCAAATCCCATTTTCCAGCATTTGGTCCATAGTTGCACCTCTTCCAGTTAGTGCAGAGCGGCCCCCTGGGCCCGGGGCATCCCGTCAGTGGTGGCGAACCCCGCTGCTCGGGCATTGTTGTAAGCTCGGTCCACATTGAAATTGATGTACTGGTCCGCCTGGGCATATAGGGCCTCCGTGACAGCGCGGATGCACCTGTGCACTGAGGTCTGTGAGGTTCTGGACTGTGCCCACTCGGCGACTGGAAGGATCCCGTTGCGTAGAAGTTCAGGGCGACCGTCACCTTGGCGGTCACAAGGAACAGGTGCCAGGTGTGCCATCATATGGCAGATGTGTTGCAGTGACTCTCCGTTCAGCTGGAGTCTTTGATGGCATGCCCTGTCCAGCAGGTCCTCGACTATCAGGTCTGCCGGTACACATGAGGCCTCATGTGGCGCTTCCTTGGCACCTCCCCCTCCTCGGCTTATTGGGGCCTATCTGGGGCTGGTTTAGTACAGTGGGCAAAGACAGCTGGCTTGTAATGCAGAACAAGACCAGCAGCCAGCAGCACGGGTTCAATTTCCGTTCCAGCCTCCCCGAACAGGCGCCGGAATGTGGCGACTCGGGGCTTTTCACAGTAACTTCATTGAAGCCTACGTATGACAATAAGTGATTATTATTATTATATTGGGCTGCTGGCCCTCCCTGTGCGGCTGTCACCCGCCCCTCTGCAACCCACTCCGTCGCTGCCCACTCTGCTGATGTCCACTCTGCTGCTGTCCACTCTGCTGCCCGCTCTGCTGCTGCCCGCTCTGCTGCTGCTGCTTCCCCCTCCTGTTCGAGTGGCTCAACTCACATGGCTGCAGGGCATCCCGCAGAGTTACAGCGACCACCAGGGCAGCCACCATTTTCAAATGCCAGTGTCTGCAGGGGGTGAAAGGCCAACTTGTTAGCATGGTGCATGCTCCCGTGCCCAACTGGGTTTGATGGTCTACATCTAGGCCCTGGTTGGCAGTGCAGGCTCCGCTCCCTCATGCCCCCCCCCCACACACACGCACACACTCACCGCTGCACCGTCAGTGGCCTCTTGCCCTAGCGCCTGTCCCTGATGCCAGGGGTACTGTTGGTTAACACTGTCCTCACTGGGGGCTGCCGTGGGTCTGGCCCTAGGTGGTACGTCGGTGAGCGGTGGCCGGTTGGTGGGGTGCAGGGTGGGCACACCCATATGGCCGGTATCACTGTGCAGAACCAGGGGCTGGGATGGATTGTCAGTGGGCGTGCAGTAAGATGGCCACCGTAATGGAGGTCGGTGCCTGGGCACTGCCTCAGTCCTGTGGGGGGGGGGGGTCACCCCGGCCGCTCGTCCTGTTCTCTTCCCCCCCCCCCCCCACCCATGGCCCTGGCAGGGGCCCGCAACCCCAGCCAGCACGGCCAGTGTCCAGGCTGGCAGCACGCAGTCGCTCCTCTCTGTGCCCTACTTCTTCTCCCTCTCTCTCAGGAGCCACCACGCCAGGTTCACGATTTTTGAAACCACAAGTGGATCACGCCATCGGGAACTCGGCCCATCGGAGGCAGGGAATCGCGGAGGCCCCGAAGAATACCACATCAGGCCCGTTAATGATATCCAAACGGGGTTTAAACGCTGCGCAGTGCACATCGCATTTACACCATTGTAGGGGTGCCAGAGAATCGCGATTTGGCATCAAACCAGTGCCTACCGGGTCGAAGTCTATTCTCCTGACATTCGTGTTTCCCGATTTCGGCGTCAGCCGACGGAGAATCCCGCCCAAGAGATATTGATTGACCGAAATGTTAGCCATTCAGGGCCGAAGGGGATGGTGACGGGCAAGAACAGAAACAAAGGAATTAAAGCTGTGCCTCGTGCAGGCATGCCACTGATTAAAAGAAGAAAATAAACAAAACAAGAAAAAAAAGAAACAGAGCAGAGCTTATGGTCTGTGATGTACCATCAATTGGACATGAGTTGAGATGAAGATCCAAACATTAGGCTTTAATCGACTAGTTGTGTGCCCGGCAGTCGACTTACAGAGAAAGGCCGACTGCCGGATCCGACAGGTTCTTATACCCCGCCTCGTAGGCGGGACTACTAGCCTCCCGACCAATCGGTGAGCAGTCACATGACTAGTCTCAATCAACCAGCCGAGCGGCACATGACCGGCCTGAGCCAATGGGCAGCGAGTGTTCTGCACCAATGGCAGATAGGTACCGTAAACCTCCTAGTCATATCACCACAGTCTGGAATTGCAGAGCTCAATGTTTAGTCTGGATGCTGCATTGTGACTAATTGAAAGATGAGGTGCTGTTCCTCAAGCTTATACTGAACTTCACTGGAGCAGTGCAGCAGGCCAAGGACAGAGAGGTCAGCGTGAGAGCAAGGTGGAGAATTAAAATGGCAGATCACTGTTAGCTCACGGTCATGTTTACTGACTGGGTAGAGTTGTCGGCAATGGTCACCCAATCTGTGTTTCATCTTCCCAGTGTGGAGGAAACCACATTGTGAGCAGTGAAGAGCGTACTATAAATTGAAAGATGTTCACGTAAATCACTGCTGCACTTGGAAGGAATGCTTTGGACTAATGGTTGTCATAATATACATCCAGGTATATGATGGAGGCAGGCAGGCAGTGATTGACACACAGAATGACCAGTGAGCACACAGAACACAGCAGCCAATCACCAGACAGGACAACGGCTTCTGCGGGAGGGGGTCATTGAGTCCAGCAACAGCCCCTGGAGAGCTCAAGTAGTGGTAGTGAAGACTGGGGAGAAGCACAGGATGGTCATTGACTACAGTCAGACTATCAATCGGTACACGCAGCTCGACGCATACCCCCTCCCACGCACAGGGCCGGCTCAAGGCACCGGCAACTCGGGCTGTTGCCCGGGGCGCCATGTGCTTGGGGGCGCCAGAGACTCGGGTCCCGCGCATGCGCAGTTGGGCCGGTGCCAACCAGCGCATGCGCGGTGGCCGCCCGCCCCCAGGGCGGCCCCCCGGCTTGGTCCGCCCCCCCCGCTCCCCCCCACCCCCCTCGGGTCCGCCCCCCTCGGGTCCGCCCCCCCGTCCTCGGGTCCGCCCCCCCGCCCCGCTCCCGGGTCCGCCCGCCCCCCGCGTCCGCCTGCCCCCCGCGTCCGCCACCCCGCGTGTCCGCCCCCCCCCGTCCCCCCCTCCTCGGCGCCGCCGCCCCTCGGGTCCGCCCCTCCTCGGCCCCGCCCCCCCTCGGCCCCGCCCCCCCCTCGCCCCCCCCCCCCCCCGCCCCCCCGCTCCCCCCATCGGCCCCGCCCCCCCCCTCGGCCCCCCCCCCTCGGCCCCGCCCCCCCCCCCCCTCCGCCCGCCCCCCCCCTCGGCCCCGCCCCCCCCTCGGCCCCCCCCCCTCGGCCCTGCCCCCCCCAAGAGGCGCCGAAGTTCAGCTTGCCCGGGGCACCAGCAACCCTAGAGCCGGCGCTGCCCACGCATATCTGACATGGTCAATCAGTTTGCGCAATATCAAGTCTTTTCCACAGTGGACTTGAAGTCCGCCTACTACCAGCTCCTCATCCGCCTCTAAGCAGATGGCTGCCTCTATCACTTCCTTAGGGTTCCTTTCAGCATCACTAATGGGGTCTCGGTCTTCCAGTAAGAGATGGACCGAATGGTTGACCGGTATGGACTGCGGGCCACCTTCCCGTACCTAGATAACGTCACCATCTGCGGCTACGATCAGCAAGACCATGACGCAAACCTCCAAAAATTCCTCCATACCACCAAACTCCTTAACCTCATATACAATGAGGAGAAATGCGTGTTCCACACCAACCGCTTAGCCATCCTTGGCTACGTAGTGGAAAATGGAGTCCTAGGGCCCGACGCGACCGCATGCGCCCTCTCCTGGAGTTCCCTCTCCCTCACTGCCCCAAGACCCTGAAACGATGCCTGGGGTTTTTCTCCTATTACGCCCAGTGGGTTCCTACTTATGCGGATAAGGCCCGCCCACTCATTCTGTCCACAGTTTTTCCCCTGACGGCTGAGGCCCACCAGGCCTTCAACCGCATCAAGGCCGATATCGCCAAGGCCACGATGCACACAGTCGACGAGCCCCTCCCTGGTGGAGAACGATACATCTGACGTAGGTTTGGCCGCCACCCTCAACCAGGCGGGCAGACCCCTGGCCTTCTTTTCCCGCACCCTCCATGCCTCCAAAATTCGGCACTCCTCTGTCGAAAACAAGGCCCAAGCCATTGTGGAAGCTGTGCGACATTGGAGGTATTACCTGGCCGGCAGGAGATTCACTCTCCTCACTGACCAACGATCGGTTGCCTTTATGTTCAATAACACACAGCGGGGCAAGATCAAAAATGACAAGATCTTGAGGTGCAGGATCGAGCTCCCCACAGATAATTATGAGATCTTGTATCGCCCGGGGAAGCTCAACAAGCCCACTGATGCCCTATCCCGCGGTACATGTGCCAGCGCACAAGTGGACCAACTCCAGGCTCTCCACTATGACCTCTGCCACCCGGGGGTCACCCGGTTCTTCCATTTTGTCAAGGCCCGCAACCTGCCCTACTCCATTGAGGAGGTCAGGACCGTCACCAGAGACTGCCAAGTCTGCGCAGAGTGCAAACCACACTACTACCGGCCAGCTAGAGCGCACCTGGTGAAGGCCTCCCGCCCCTTTGAACGCCTCAGCGTGGACTTCACAGGGCCCCTCCCCTCCACCGACCGCAACGCGTACTTCCTGAACGTGATTGACGAGTACTCGCGGTTCCCTTTCACCATCCCATGCCCCGATATGACTGTTGCTATGGTAATCAAAGCCCTGCACACAATTTTCACTCTGTTCGGTTTCCCCACCTATATCCACAGCGATTGGGGATCCTCTTTCATAAGCGATGAGCTGCAACAGTTCCTGCTTAGCAAGGGCATCGCCCCAAGCAGGACGACCAGCTACAACCCCCGGGGAAACGGGCAAGTGGCCGTCCTGCTGGCCATGCGGTCTAAAAATCTCCCAATCTCCCACTGGCAGGAGGTCCTCCCCGATGCGCTCCACTCCATCCGATCACTCCTCTGCACCGCCACTAATGAGACCCCTCACGAACATGTGTTTGCCTTCCCCAGGAAGTCCACCTCCGGGGTCTCGCTCCCAACATGGCTGACAGTTCCTGGACCCGTCCTCCTCCAGAAGCATGTGCGGAGCCATAAATCGGACCCCTTTGTCGAGAAAGTCCACCTCGAACATGCAAACCCGCAGTACGCCTATGTGGCACACCCCGACGGGCGCCAAGGCACAGTCTCCCTCCGGGACCTGGCACCCGCTGGATCCCCACCCATGACCCCTGACCTGACACTGCCCCCCCTCCTCCGGTTGCCTCATTCACCCCTGAGCCACTCACCCTCCCTCCAGCGAGCCTCATTGCAGCCCCCACCCCAGCAAGATCCGTCCTCTCACTGGATCCACTCGGGTGACGAAGACGAGGACAACACGCTCCCAGAGTCACAGGTGACCAGGTCGGCGCCCACATCACCACCAGGACTGAGGTGATTGCGGAGGAGGGTTAAGACCCTGACAGACTTAAGAGTCCGACATTTACCATGTAAAGCTGAAAGAAGGTTGGAAATTAGAACCAAAGTTGATGGAATTTTCCAACCCAGATTGAGAGCAGGCCACTGCCCCGATACAGACATCAATTTACTTGAATAAAGGGCAGCACAGTGGCGCAGTGGGTTAGCCCTGCTGCCACACTGCGCCGAGGTCCCAGGTTCGATCCCGGCTCTGGGTCACTGTGTGGAGTTTGCACATTCTTCCCGTGTCTGCGTGGGTTTCGCCCCCACAACCCAAAGATGTGCAGGGTAGGTGGATTGGGTGCACTAAATTGGCCCTTAATGAGACAAAAAAAATGAATTGGGCACTCTAAATTTATAAAAAAAAGTAAAAAAACATTTACTGGAAAAAGAGATGTGGTGAGGGGCCCCAACAAGACTGGAACCAGAAATCTTCAACATATCCTACAAAAGGACAGGCATAGCTAGGGCAGATGCAGTACTCACAGCAATGCCTTTTATTCGAAGCAAGTCAAATCAGTTGATGGAAAACTTGTCCGATGGGAGAATAGGTTCAGCCAAGTGGAGGAGGGTGGTAGTCAATGACAACTGGTTGGGCCTTCAGTCAAGGAAAAAGCAGGGCCCGCAGAGCACCTTGGTGCAGGATGGAGGTGCAGAGAGATTGGACGGCCATAGTCAAGAGGAGGCAGTTAGGGCCAGGAAATTGGAAACTTTAAAGTGACAAGAGGGTATCAGAAGACTCATAGGTGCAGGTGGAAAGAGAATGAAGATGTGGAGAAAAAAATAGAGTCAAGGTAGGAAGAATTTGTTCAGTAGAACAAGAACAGGCTGAAACGAGAAATCTACGAGGGTAGTGCTGTTTGCAAATGGTGGATAGGAAGTAGAAGTGAGTTGTAAGGGATTGGGGAACTATGAGGTGGGGAGCCATGGAAAATCATCGGAGGAGATGAGGTCATTGAGCCGGAAACAATGTCTTGACGTTTGCTGATAGGGTCATAGTTCACAGGGAGGTAGAAGGGAGTATTGGAGAGTTGGCATTCAGCCTCTGTGAGGTAGAGGTCAGTTTGCTAGACAATAACAGCGGTGTGATAACAATGTCAGGCATAGACCTGAGAGAATGGAATGCACCAAAGATTCAGTTAAGAACGATCATCAGCCTTTTTATTTAGCCTGCCCCATCCGGTCTAAACCAGTGTACAACCTGTGAGCTGGCACCTGTGCTAACCTCTCCCTTCGTGTCTCACCTGATCTAGATCCTCCACATTCCCATCCGAAATGTAAGCATTCTCAGTCTTTGAGCTGGTGGCTGTGAGTTTAAGATTGAGTAATATCTTTACAGTCTCCTTTCTCTTCCTCCTCGAAACTAGGAATGTTCCAGTATCGGCAATGAAAAGGTTAAAAAAGCTCGATCTAGTGAAGAGTCAAGAGCAAGCTTGTGAGTCGGAGGCAATTGTGGGAGGAGAGAGGAGGATTAGTATTGCAGATACCCTCATCACCGATTCCTACAGTCTGACGAGTAGCCATGGCCTCAGTGATGCCCCTTCTCACAATGGCCAGCAGTGTCTCATCCACGGGGGTTAAAATAGGCAGCCGTCTTTGTCCTCCTCCAGTTATTTACTTGTTTGCAGTTAGACGCCACCTTCATATGCAAGAAAGAGGAAGAACTGTACATGGGTGTCAGAGAGATATATTTGGATAATGTGGTTGTCGTATTTGAATAGCTGCCAGTGTGTGTGTGAGCTGTGAGATGTGGATATAAGACTTGCAAAAACCTGTGAGGGCGAAGTGTGGCATCTGAACTTTATAATTCAGGACTGCTGGATTTGGGTTTCTCGGTTGTATTGAACTGAGCAGTAGATGAGGTGGTTGCTGCAGTGATCAGGATGTGACATTTGAAGATGTACTCATTGGGATGGGATTCTCCATTGGCCAATGCCAAAATCGGGGCATGCGATCAGGCGGAGAATAGCTCCTGACACCAAAATAGTGGCAGGAGCTGGTTTGGCACCGAATCATGATGCTCCACCCCTCAAAAGCGGACTCAATGTGACACACGCTGCGCGTAGTTGAAACACCGTTCGCATATCATTAGTGGGCCCACCCACGATGCTCCACCTCCGATAGGCCGAGATCCCGACAGAGCGGTCCACGTGTGCTCTCAGACATTGTGAACCTGGCATAATGGCTGCTCAGAGTGGGGGGGCATACGCTACCCTCCAGGGTACCGTTTAGTACTAACCCACACAAATGTGGACCAGGCGTAATGGCACCTGGGGGGAGGGGGGTCTTCCAGCCCATTGGGACACCCTGGGTGGCACTGCCAGGCTGCCAGGGGTACTGCCAGGGTGGGGGGGGGGGGTAAATTCCACCTCCTCTGGAATTCCCAAGGTTGCGGGGGGGAGGCCTTAAAGTGGGGGGGAGGGGGAGAAATCGGGGCTGCCGGAGAAAATGGCGCCCCGAATGGCGAAGAGCCTTTCCTGCCGGCAGACCTCAGTATACTTGGTTTTCGGAGGAAACTTCTGACACTTGTAACAACTACTGCTTTAAACACTTTTCTCTGAGGTAGCAGATGTTCAGAAAGGATAAGTGACTTTGTTATGCATTCAGATACAGAGCCTTTAGATTTGTCTTTTTGTTATCTTTGTAACATCCAATCTTGAATGTTGAGCATTCTTCGGCATTTTTTCTCTCTGTCCCTTCCTGCCATTCACTGACACTCATTTCCCATGTTACTCTTTTGCTGTCCTGGTTAACGCCACACATTGATTTGACTTTGGCAACTCATGTGAGATCAGTAAACTTCAACCTGTGCTGCATCCGTAGTCTTGGAATGGCAATCCTGGCCTCAACTGGGTCTTCTTCCCACTGTCCCATGAACATTAGTCTGGAGGGTTTCCTGCTCACCTGCAGATGCAGGCTGCCTCTTGCTATTTCCACCAAGACCTCTAGTACATTGTGTGACAACCTTGGTGCCTGCTCTCTCGCACGTTCAGTCATAGCTCAGAGTATGATGGCCCAGATTGTTTCTTGAAGGGACACCTACCACTTCATACATCCACAACCAGCCACCCCACCCCGATTTAGAAGGTGCAGGCTGCCTTTAAATAGTGCGAGCCACTCATGATATTGTTTGCTCCCTCCGCCCTACCCCTCAACACTGAACTGTGCAGTCAATGGACAGCGATTTAACATGCTGTCTGAAAAGCAATGGACAGACTAGAAATATGGAAGAACATCTAAAAAGGTGCTAATAGAAGACTAAGGGCAGAGATGTATAACTACGGTAATATTCACTATTAGGGTCTCACCATCAGGCATTGACCGGAGTTCTTTGGCCGTTGGGATTTCCTGTTCCAGCCGGCAACCCATGGGTTTTCCGGCAGGTTGGGATGGTTTCAATGGAAAATCCAATTGACAAGCAGCGGGAGTAGTGAATCCCGCCGCTAGTGAATGACGCACCGCTGATAAACATGGGGCTGGGGGACTGGAGAATCCAGCCCATTGTTCCTAATAAACTTCAATCCACTTCTGAACATGATTAAGATGTAAAGAAACTATTGGCTGAATTTTCACCAAGGCACAATCTCCGATGATGGGAGGGGTTACAATCGGACGAACAGCCTGCCTGAAGATAGATTGATAGGAAAGTTTGATGCTGGTAGACTTCAGTTTGGGGGGCAGAGACGAGACAGGAAGAGACTTTTGGAAGGGTAGCAGGTTGCAGATCAGAAAGACCAGGGGAGGGCCGTGATCAAAATGGCCTTGGGGAGATTGTAGATGGAAGGTAAGGTGCGAGATTGGATATCATGGATCTGAGAGATTGGAGAAACCATTGCTTTTTTTACCAATCATCTTAAATAGGTGTGTCTGGTTCTCGACCCTTTCACCAATGGGAACAGTTTCTCCCCACCTTCTCTGTCCAGACACCTCATGATTTTGAATACCTTGACCAGGTCTCCTCTCAACCGTCTCTTCTCCAGGGGCATGAGTCACAGTTTCTCCAATCTATCTGTGCTGAAGTCCCTCAACTATGAGTTCCACAAATTCAACACCAGCTGTGAGACATCCTCATCTCAGTTCTATGTCTACGGCCTCTCAACCTATATCTATGATCTCTCATTCTCGATTGTCCCACAAGGGGGAACATTTGGTTTACATTTATTTTATCAATCCGTTTTAGTATTTTATATACCTCAATCAGATCCCCCTTCGTCCTTCTAAACTCCAGTAAGTATAAACCCAAACTGTCAACCCTTTCATCCCCAAAATCAATCTTGTGAATCTCCTCTGAACTGCCTCCAATGCCATCACATCCTTCCTCAAATAAGGGGACCAAAACTGGACACAATACTCCAGATGTGGTTTCACCAACACCCAATACAATTGCAACAACACTTCTCTACTTTTATACTCGAATCCTTTTGCAATAAACACCAACATTCCATTTGCCTTTTTAATTACATGCTGTACCTGCATACCAACATTCTGCAATTCATGAATTCAAGATACCCAGATCTCTCTGCTGAGACACATTTTGAATTTGGGGCGGGATTCTCCCGTAATCGGCGCGATTGCCGGAACCCAGCGCCAAAAATGGCGCGGATCACTCTGGCGTCGGGCCCCCCCAAAGGTGCAAATTGTTCGGCCTGGAATTGGCTAGTAGCGGCGTGACTCCATTCGCGATGATGTCACCCGCCGCGGATGCGCGGTGTAACAGCACAAAAGACGCTCCCCGCTCTCTCCCCCCCCCACACCCGCCAGAGACCCAACAAGATGGCCGCCCGCCGCACAGCTCCGAGGTTCCAGGAGCGCGACATCGAGCAATGGAGGGAGGCCCTGTATCTTAGACACAGCCGCAGGGTTGCCCACGCCTCAGCCGGCGCCTGTGGAGGGAGGTGGCAGAGGCCATCAGCGCTGTGGCTGTGACACCAAGGACAGGCGCCCAGTGCCACAAGAAGGTGAATGACCTTGTCAGGGCAGTCAGGGTGAGTACACCCACTCCCCTCCTATGTGCGGCACACCCCCAGGTGCAACTAACCCTCACCCTAATATGCTGCGCACCTCTGCCAATATACGCACAGCCGCTGGCCTGCATGAAAGCCCTGCCTAACACTGTTGCCCTTTATCCCTGCCACTCACCCGCCCGATCCCCCAAGGAGAAGCGCGCACACAACAACAAGGAGCGTGACAGGACCGGAGGGGGCCTAGCTGATGAGAGACCACTCACCGTTTATTAGGAGAGGGCCCTGGAACTGGCAGGCGGACCCGAGGACCGGGAGGTTGCTGATGCAGAGGTCGGGGGCACACCACCAAGTGAGACCCCCCCCACGTCCCGTCCTCCTTCCCCATCCTCCGTATCCCCCTTCCCCCATATCCCACATATTCCCCTTCCCCATATCCCCCATATCCCCGATATCCCCCGCTCCCCCATATCCCCCGATCATCGCCTATGTGTCTAACCATGCATGCTGTATTGTGTATTGCAGGACTAAACGTCGAGGCACCCGTCCCCGCGAATACCGACCACCCCCAGGACGCCCCAGGACGGCCTTGAGACGGAAAGACCCGGCCCCTCCGGCATTCAACACCCCACAGGACGCCCCAGGGCGGCCACGAGACAGGGACAGGCCCGGAGCAACAGGGAGACGACCCCCCCCGTCTCGTGCGTGTGCGGCGACGCAGGCGTGCGACACCCAGCGACGAGGGGGGGCAGCCACAGGCCCCCGTCGCAGCCGAGCCAGGACACCCCTACCCAGGACACCACTACCCAGGATACCCCTACCCAGGACAGCCCTACCCAGGACAGCCCTACCCAGGACAGCCCTACCCAGGACACCCCTACCCAGGACACCCCTACCCAGGACACCCCGACCCAGGACACCCCTACCCAGGACACCCCTACCCAGGACACACCTACCCAGGACAGCCCTACCCAGGACACCCCTACCCAGGACAGCCCTACCCAGGACAGCCCTACCCAGGACACCCCTACCCAGGACAGCCCTACCCGGGACACCGACACACAGGCCACCGACACATAGGGTACGGGTGGACAGAAACCGCCACCCCAGGGGACCATGGACTCTGGGTCGGACGATCATCACGACACAACGCCACTGTTATCTCCAACACCCTCCACCATCGCAGAGACACTCACCTCGGTTGGGCACTTTAGCGATGAGGCTTCTGGTACACAAAGTGGTGCGCACAACACAGCCGTACCAGTACAGCAGGTGGAGGTAGGAGCAGCCGAGTGGTCGGGCGGACCCCCTGTAGGGGAGGCCCCGGGACACCGTGGCACCCCGGACCCCCCTTTCCGTCCCAGGTGCATCTGGTGGGGAACGGGCAGGACAGGCTGGCAGCTCGCCATCCCAGTCTCCCGAGCTGCAGCCTGGCCCATCTAGGCCGGGCCGCCCCAGGAAACGGCCACCAAAGGGATCCCGAGTGACAGGGCAGGAATCACAGGAGTCTGATGTGTTGGGTAAGCTGGGTCTGCGAAGACTGCGTTTACTGCAGTAGTGAGAGAGACAGGCTTCCAACACTTGAAGAAATGCAACTCGATTTTATTGAACTCTTAACTATCATACATGCTTTAACTGTGGGTTGACACCATTCTGAGTTGACTGGAGACCTGAGGCTAACCTGACCAGACTATCTTACTACTACATGGTGTATGTTCCAGTTGTTGCTCACGGGCTCTGACTGTCTCAGAGGCTGCATCCCAAGAGAGCGGGAAAACTAGTGCCGCCTGGCTTTATAGTGGTCGTGTCCTATCTGGTGATTGTTTGCTATGTTCTGTGTGTTCATTGGTCATCCTGTGTGTCAATCACTGCCTGTCTGTGCACCATCATATACTTGTGTGTATATTATGACATCTCCCCTTTTTTTTATTTTTAAAAAATGTGTATAAGTCAATAAATAGTGAGTGTGTGAAGGAGCCTGACTATATACAAAGTTTGTGAACGTATTTACATAGGAAGGTGTCTAGTGCAGATAGAGGGCAGATAACAAATTAGGAAAAAATAACATGTACAGGTGTGTAAACGGATCACAAGGTAATGCAACATTCTGTCCAGAAAATTCAGTCTATAAATTCAGTCTCTGTTGTGGGCGACAAATTCTGGTTGACCGAACGAGCATTTGGCTCTGTTGAGTCGGAGGCCATGCTCGTGGATCCTATGGAACACTCGTTTGAGACGATCAATGTGCTCCTGAGGAATTGTGGACCAGACAATTATATCATCGATGTACACTCTCACCCCCTCGATGCCCTCCATCATTTGCTCTATTATTTGGTGGAACACCTCCGAGACGGAGATGATGCCAAAGGGCATCCGGTTGGAACAGTAACGACCGAACGGGGTGTTTAATGTGCACAGCTTTCGACTGGATGTGTCCAGCCGTATTTTCCAGAACTCCTTTGAGGCATCCAGCTTCGTGAAAAAACTTGGCATGAGCCATTTCACTGGTGAGCTCTTCTCGTTTAGGTATAGGGTAGTGTTCCCTCATGATGTTACTATTCAAATCTTTGGGGTCGATACAAATGCGAAGTTCCCCTGACGATTGTTTGACACAAACCATGGAGCTAACCAAGTCCGTGGGTTCCGTGACCTTAGAAATGACGCCCTGGTCCTGGAGGTCTTGCAGCTGCTGCTTGAGGCGGTCATTAAGGGGTGCCGGCACCCGAAGCGGTGCATGAACCACAGGTGTGGCATTCGGCAGTATCTTGTATCGGTAGGGGAGTGTGCCTATACCTTCGAAGACACTGTGGTGTTGTGCTATGATGTCATCTAATTGGGTTTTGAAGTTGACATCTGGCGAGGCCGTTGGCTCAGCGGACCACATGGAGTGAACCCGCTGCACAAGATTCAAGATTTTGCAGGGCTGAGCACCGAGCAAGGAAGCTTTGTTGGACCCTACAATTTCAAAACGCAGGGTTGCTTTTGAAGAACGATGGAACACCGCAAGCTAGAATGAGCCATTGGCAGCAATAGCATTGCCATTGTAGTTGAGGAGCTGGCAGGCCGGTGGAAGAATGCTTGGCTTGACGCGGATGGTGTCAAGGTCAGACTTTGAAATGAGGTTCGCTGAAGTGCCGGTGTCCAGCCTGAAGCGTATGCGAGCCTTGTTGACCATAAAGGTGGCACACCACTTGTCGTCCGGATCAATGCTCATCACTGGGAGTTGTTTCACCTTCTTGGTTGAAAGCATCGTATGCTTGGTGATGATGCCCACCCGGAATGGGGATGTGAGGCCCTCAGTGTCGGGATCTGGAACCATGTCGGAGTCGGAGTCTGCAACGGGTTGCTGTACTGACCGGATGTTCCTGCGCTGCAGCTGGGATCGCTGTGTGTTGGGCAGTTGAGCAGTTGAGCAGATCTGCACAGGGCTGCGTAGTGGCCGAGCTTGCCACACTGGAGACAGCGTCGAGATTTCGCGGGACATTGCCGCTTTAAATGGACGGAGCCACAGTTGTTGCTCGTTATGGCGTCGACGTCAAGACGCGGTGCGGTCGAACGATGTGCGCACCTGCGCACCTTCACGCCGCCCCCTGGCGATTTTCCGACCCGGCCGGGGTGGGGGGGGGGGGGGTCGGAGAATCCCGCCCCTGATTTCCATTTAGATAATAATTTGCCTTTCTATTTTTTTGACCAAATTTCAGCTCAATCCCCAAGCCGATCAATGTCCATCTATAAAATCTGTATCGCCTCTTCACTGCCTGCTTTCCCACCTATTGTAGTATCATCCGGAAATATTGCTACATTTCACTTGGTCCCTACTTACAGATCATTTCTACAGATTGTAAGCAGTTGAAGTCTGAGGACTGACCCCTGCAGCACCCCGCTAGTTACAGTTTGCCAGCCAGAGAAGGACCCATTTATCCTGACCCTCTGCTTTCTGTCAATCAGCCAATCCTCAATCCAACCTAGTCCTCCACCCCCAAGGTGGAACTTGCAAGGGACTTCCACACGCAAGGAACTTCCACACGCAAGGAACTTCCACACGCAAGGAACTTCCACACGCAAGGAACTTCCACACGCAAGGAACTTCCACACGCAAGGGACTTCCACACGCAAGGAACTTCCACACGCAAGGAACTTCCACACGCAAGGAACTTCCACACGCAAGGGACTTCCACACGCAAGGAACTTCCACACGCAAGGAACTTCCACACGCAAGGAACTTCCACACGCAAGGAACTTCCACATGCAAGGAACTTCCACACGCAAGGAACTTCCACACGCAAGGAACTTCCACACGCAAGGAACTTCCACACGCAAGGAACTTCAGACAGTCGTGTCCAGTCCATCACACGAACCTGCCTCCCATCCATTGATTCCATCTACACCTCCCGCTGCCGGGGGAAAGCGGGCAGCATAATCAAGGATCCCTCCCACCCGGCTTACTCACTTTTCCAACTTCTTCCATCGGGCAGGAGATACAGAAGTCTGAGAACACACACAAACAGACTCAAAAACAGCTTCTTCCCCACTGTCACAAGACTCCTAAATGACCCTCTTATTGACTGACCTCATTAACACTACACCCTGTATGCTTCAACCGATGCCAATGCTTATGTAGTTACACTGTATATCTTGTGTTGCCCTGTTATGTATTTTCTTGAATTTTGTTTAATTCCCTTTTCTTCCATGTACTGAATGATCTGTTGAGCTGCTTGCAGAAAAATACTTTTCACTGTACCTCGGTACACGTGACAATAAACAAATCCAATCCAATCCAATCCAATCTTCTGTGATCTCACCTTCTGGATCAGTCTTTTATGCGGCACCTTGCCAAACGCCTTCTGCAAATCTAGACATACCACACCCACAGGTTCGC